>NC_041689.1:534589-1236012 GCF_900005765.1 Plasmodium relictum
ACAAACTATTGCTGTAGGTATTATTAAATCAGTAGAAAAGAAAGAACCAGGAGCTGTATCTTCAAACAAACCTGCTAAAACTCCAGCTAAAAAATAAAATTTTTATATTTTTACATTTTATTTTTTTAACATAAGAACATTTAAGAAACTTTTATTCTATTTCTTTTTTTTTCTTTTTTTTTGTTTTTGCATACATGTACACATACACATTTAATAAAAATTTATATATTTTTGTTCTTATGAGAAAATTTTTTATTAATGCATATAATGAATAAATCATTAAAAGTCTAATAAAACAAAAAAAAAGGAAGAGTTGAAAATTAAATTTAAAAATGTGAACTGTTAAGAAATTCCATCATTAACTTTATCATTGTTTTTAAATTTTAGCTAGTAAAATTTTTTAAAAAAAATAATTTTTATATTTTTAACTTTGCATCAAAAAAGAGATGCATTTAAAAAAGAAATACTTAAATTTTAGCTTATTTTACATTGTGTGTAAATAATTTTCATATATTTTTAATGTTCTGAGAAAAAAGTGCGTTTTCTTAAAAAAAAAAAAAAAAAAAAAAAATGGAGAAATAGAAACAATGTGAGGATATTTTTCACTTGTTTTTTTTTAATTTTCTTATATATATGTATGAATTTATATGCAATAATTATTATATTTTAATTTTATTTTCTTTTAAATATTCAATTTTTATTTTTTATTTATTGTAATGATAAGGTAAATAGAATATTTTAAAAAGTAAAAGCACAATATTTGTGATTTTTACTTCTTATCAATTAAAAATGGAAAAATACCATGGCTTAGAAAAAATTGGAGAAGGCACATATGGTGTAGTTTACAAAGCACAAAACAATTATGGAGAAACATTTGCATTAAAAAAAATAAGATTAGAAAAAGAAGACGAAGGAATTCCTTCAACAGGTTATTAAAAAAGATAGTCATTGTAAAATAGTGCTAATTTTTAAATTATTCAAAATGATATACCTACATATATATATATATATATATATAATAAATATATTTTAGAGGATTATAAATACTATGAACATACAGATTTTCATTTTTCTTAAACATTTATATGTGGTCAAAATAATTTGTTATTTATATGTAGCTATAAGAGAAATTAGCATTTTAAAAGAATTAAAACATTCAAATATAGTTAAGTTGTATGATGTCATACACACAAAAAAAAGATTAATATTAGTATTTGAACATCTTGACCAAGACCTTAAAAAACTTCTTGACGTTTGTGATGGTAAAAATAGATAAAAAATTACGTAAAACTATGTATTTTTTTATTTTCTTTTTATATTTTAATTTAAACTTAAAAAGTATATTTAACTTAAAATTTTTTTTATAGGTGGTCTGGAATCAGTAACGGCTAAATCATTTTTACTCCAACTTCTAAATGGTATAGCCTATTGCCATGAACATAGAGTTTTACATCGTGATTTAAAACCTCAAAATTTATTAATAAATAGAGAAGGAGAATTAAAAATAGCGGATTTTGGATTAGCTAGGTAATTTTTATATCAATTTATTTCTTATTTAAAATTTTTTTTTACATAATTTTTGCAAGTTCGTATATACATAAAAAGAAAAAAATTATAATAATCATTTTTATAAAACTTTTCAATAAAAAAAAGTACATAAATTAGTACACTTAATACAAAAATGCATATCTAATTAAATACATAGAGCTTTTGGAATACCTGTAAGGAGATATACACACGAAGTAGTAACATTATGGTATAGAGCTCCAGATGTGTTAATGGGATCAAAAAAATATTCAACTACAATTGATATATGGAGTATTGGATGCATATTTGCTGAGATGGTAAATGGTAGACCATTATTTCCAGGGGTATCTGAAACAGATCAATTAATGAGAATATTCAAAATTCTAGGAACACCAAATTCTCAAAATTGGCCTAATGTCACTGAATTGCCTAAATACGATCCGAATTTTACGGTTTATGAACCATTACCATGGGAATCTTTTGTAATAAAATATATTTTTTTTTTCTTCATAATATTTTACACTTTTATTTTGTATATAAATGCGTATTTTTTATATTTATATTTATATTCTATATAATTATTTTTTATTTATTTATTTTTTTTATAGTTAAAAGGATTAGATGAGTCTGGAATAGATTTGCTATCAAAGATGCTGAAACTTGATCCAAATCAAAGAATTACTGCAAAGCAAGCTTTAGAGCATGCATACTTTAAGGAAAATAATTAAAAATGCTTTTTATCATTCAATTTAGTTTTTCGTCATTAAGACAGCAATCCTTGATGAATACAATTATTAAATATAGATATAGATAGAGGTTCATGCTTTTTATTGCATGTATTTATGGATAATATTTGTATTATATATGTTTTATGCTTAAGAAATTTATATGTGCTCATGTTGGTTTTTATGTTTAAAATGAATTTATTATATATCCAGACCTTTAAGTTATATATTTTTTATTTTTATTATTTATGAATTTTTTAAGTGTTAATATAAATATCTGATTATTATATTTTTTATAAATTATATCTCATAATTGAGAAAAATTTATCTTCGTATATATTATAAAATTATGAATCCTTTTATCTTAAAAAAAAAACTTTATACTCTTTTTTTATCTAAATCTAATAATACTATGTCGTTTTTATTTTTTTATTTAAAACTAAAAACATGGCATAGAAAATAATAGAATAAAATCATTAAATACTTTTAATAAAATTAGAATATAAAATATGAATATTAGAAAAAGTGTTATGATAGTATATGCATAGTATATTTTAGTAAACTTTAATAAATATATTCTATTTTTTATTCAAATAAATATATTATTTGAAATTCATTATTAAAAAAGGTATCAAATGTTTATAATTAAAAAAAAAAAAAATTAACAAATAGACAAAAAAAAAAAAAAAAAGAAAGATTTAATATAATTTCTTTAAAATAAATAATTTTAATTAAAATAAAAATAGAAATTTTTTTTTCATTTTTTTTTTTTAAATTCATAAAATTCGATGAGTATCTATGTTTATAAAATAGATATTTAGAAAAAATGTAATGATAATATGTCTAAATCTTGAAGTAATTTTATTTTTTTTTACTTAATAACTTATGTTACTAAAATGGCATTTGTAATAAAATACATATTTTCCAAAAAAAAATTCTTGTAACAACAATTTTAAATATATTATTTAAATAGTTAAATGAAAATATTTTAAATTTAGTTTTTTTTTTTTTTTTTTGATTTTAACCATAAAAAAAGGCAAATATAAATAATTATATTTAAAATTTTAAAACTTAATATTTGAATATATATATATATACATACATGGAAAGTTAAATAATTTTTGTCTATTTTTAATTTTCTATTTTTAAAAATCTAGGTCTTGCTTAGAAAAGTATACATATTAATATAATCAAATAATTTTTCTGTTCGATTTCGTACGTTTATTTTATGACATGTAATGAAGAATTAAGAAAAAATTCTTTTCCATGTTTATTTATAGCAATTCTTATTTTTTTTTTTTCTGTATTATAATTATTATTCATTTCTTCATCTTTATGATTAATTGAATTATATTTCTCATTACCATCATATGAATAATTTTCACAATTTTGTCTAATGGAATTTGTGCTTAAAATACGAACTGCTTTATTTTTTTCTTCACAAAATGAGTGCTCTTTTTCTTTAAAAATATCGCTATTATTATATAATTGTTTTTTTTCTGAATTATTATATATGTGACTTTCTAATGTGTTATGGGAAACATTTATATTATTTGGTATACTTAATCTATCTTTTTCTTTTATACATCTAGGATTATAAGAATTAAGAAATTTAACAATTAAACCTTTATTTAACATATCCATATTATAATTATTGTGATTATAATTATTTTTTTCATGATTTCCTACAACAGTTTTTCTACTCTCTTGTTCTATCTTATCATGATGAAAACAGATAGAGTTTTTTATGTTTTTATTGTAACTGCTTTTTGGAATATTATTGTTTTTATTATTTAGTGCATGCGGATTTATATTGCAGTTCATCATATTAGAATTTGATGGACTTTTTTTTATGTCGTTTGACTTTAATAATTTATTCTTTGCTAATTTGAATATTGTAGATAATTTTGTATTAATATTTGTTTCACTTACATTTCCTTTTAATTCTTCTACATTGTAATTGTTTATTTTATTTGCTTTTCTTATATAATTACCATAGTATAATTTTGTATTTTCCTTTTTTTCTTTATTTTTATGTGAATTGGAACTATTATTTAAACAATTTTGTATAGAATAGGGTAATGCATACCTATTAGTATTGTACTCATCAATATTAGTATTCAAATATTTATTCATCTGTAGTTCATACTTATTTTGTTCATTTTTTATATTATTCTTAATGTTATTATGTAAATGAATTTCATTGTTATTTGAACTTTTGTAAAAACTAGGTAAATTAACTCTTTTTTCCTGTGTATTTTTTGCGTTAGTGTTGCTATTTATAAAACCAGTTTCAGATCCTACTGAATTTATATGACGGATATTCATTATTTTGCTACATGTATGATTTCTTTTGATTGCACCGTTATTTTCCCCTATATTCACACTTGAAATTTGATCAGATAAATTATTTAAATAAATATTATTTGTTTTATATCCTTCGTTAATATATATTTCATTCCGACTTTTTGTATTAGATGTATTAGTGTCTCCTTTTTTGGTATTCATATGATATGATTTGTCAAATTTACTTATATATTTATTATTTTCATTGTCTATATTAAATGGTGCATTATTATTATTATTATTATTATTTCTCTTAATATAACATATCTTATTGTTATAATTCATGACACTGTTAATGTTAATTTTATTCAAATCGTTAGAAATAGAGTTATCTAAATAACAATTTTTCATTAGTGTGCCTTCCCTGTTATAAAAATGATTATTTTTATACATTAATTTATTATTCTCACCTATGATTAAATTTGCCTTTTCTTTGTTATAATTAATTTTTTCTTTTTCATCAAGATTCTTAACTTTCGAATTAAATCCATCTTTTTGGCAATTTCTCATTGTACATTTATTATTATTACATAAAATTGTGTTATATTTATCACCATTAAAATTAACTTGCTTATTACAAGTATCATTTTCGTAAAAATTTTTAATATTATAATTATCACTGATATTTTTTGTGTCAATATTATTATAGTGGCTACTAGAAACATATGTAACACTACCCTTGTCAATATTATGAGTAACATAATCATTATAGTTGTTATTAATATTATTTTTATTATAGTTATTCATACTGTCATAAATTTGTTTCTTATTTAAACTTAGCAATTTATTTTGAAGTTCTTCTTCATATTTTGTATTGGAATTGGTTTTAAAGAATGAAGTTTTCATTTTCTTAACAGATTCAGTTTTTCCAAAAGAATTTTTGTTAAATGTTTTTATTTTATTATTTTTATCATTAACCAACCTTCTAGTTACTGGTAGAGAGTTAAGCCTTTTACATAGAATTACATCCTTATTTTTTGAATCGTAATTATTAATTAAATTATCTTTTTTTTTCATTTTATCTTTTAATGTAATAGAATTACTTGTATTAAAATTTAAGTTATATAAAGCATTATTTGATTTAAAAGGAACTTTTGCGCTCTTTGCTCTTCTATTGTTTTCGCCGTTTTCATTCAATTTAATCTTTTCTCCATCAGTAAGAACATTTCCTTCATTTTTTGATTTCTTATATATATTTGTGTTAATCTTACTTTTTACATTAGAAAAATTCATTTTTCTATGTAAGGAATTATTTTTGTACATAATATTACTTCTTACATTTTTATTTTTTATCTTTGTTTCTTCCGTTTTGATATTTTCATTTTTATCTTCAAGTTTGCTTACCTCATTTTCACTTTTCTTTTTCTTTTTTTGTTCTTCACTTTTTTGAAACTTATCCAGTTCACATTTCTCGTTTTTCTCTACAGATGTAAAGGATAATGATACATCACTTTCTGATGATGAAAAAGTAAAATACTTAATAGATTCACTTTTACTTCTAGATAAAGTTTTTGCCTGTTTATTTTTTTTTTGTGTTTCTAAAATCATGTTATCCCCACATTTTTGTAAACCAGTTGATATTTTTCTTAATTTTAACTCATTATAATTTTTTTGGTTGCTAAACTTTTTAGAATTTGAGCTAAATGAAAATTCACTTACAGATCTCTTTCCTTCATTTACATCAGTATCAATATTTATTTTTTGATAAATTTGTTCATTCTTACTATATAAAGAATTAGATTCACTACTATACAAATCCATATTTATGTATCTATTTTCACCTTTTTCATTTTCTATGGTACATAATATATTGTCATTTTTATTTTTTATTTTTTCTATTTTATTTTTTAAATATTGTTTTACTTTTGAATTCTTCAAATCCTTTTCAAGTATCACTTTTTTATTTTTTTGCATAAAATTATTATTATTTTTAATTATATCTTTTGAAGGAGTATTTATTCTTAATGCTTTATCTTTTATATTCATCGTTGGAATAGATTTATTCCCATGAACTAGAGAATTTTCATATTTATTATTACAAAATTTACTTTGATTTTTTATAGTATTTGGTATATTTTCTTTTAAATTTTTTTCTCTAATAAAACACTCTTTTGTATTACTATTATCATCTTTTTTTTTACTTGAAGGACAATTATTTCTTATATCAATATTATTATTCACTTTTTCACTGAATGTATTCTTTACCTTCGTTAAACTTTCCATGTTTCTTAATGGCACACTTCTATTTTTTTTAATTTTATTATCATGTGTCTTTTTATTTTTTTCCATATGAAAACATATTGTTTTGCCTTTATTAAATAATATATTATAATCATTCTTAATTGAAATTCTATTTTTTTGTAATACTGATTCATTAATTTTGCATTTTATGTTTTTTAATTTAGTATCTTCTACATTTTTAAATGTACATAAATCATTTTTTTTTTCCATATTAAGAATTACCTCATCATTGATTAAATCCAGTTTGTCTTTTTCTAATTTTTTTGAGGCATCTTTGTTAATATTATTGTTTATCAATTCATTGCATTTTTCATTTTTTTCATTAAGTAAATCCAAAAAGTTATTCATTTTATTTTTTTGTATATCTGATTCTTTTTCTAAAACATTTCTTGTAGATAAATTAGTGTTCATTGATGTATTTCTTTTGGTTATAATAACGGAATCATCTTTAATCTCATTTTTATTATTTCGTTTATTTTTTAGAGCTATATAATCATCCTTTTTCTGTAATTTATTTTTTTCTATTTCATTTTTTTTTGTATTCATCTCTAGAGTAGATGCACTTTTCATTAGATTTTTGTTGGTACTCTCTTTGTTCATATTTCCAATAGTACTAATCTGTTTGCTTCCTTTTTCATCTAAATTATTTTCTCTCTTTTTTCTTTTTTTATCATCAAGAGAGTTACTTAATTTGTTTTTGTGTATTCTTGATATTAATTCTAAGTTCGATATTTTGTAACAAATATTCCTCTTTGAACCTGAATTATTCTTTTGAGTACTTGCTTTACTGTTATCAGTAATTTTCGATGCATTACCACTTTCAGTTTCACTTTGAGATGCCATGAATGTTACTTTATTATCAAAACATAATACATCAAATGGATTTATGTTTTTTTCTTTATTTTTCATTTTTTTGTCATTATGAGCATTTGTATTTTTATATTTATCATAATCTAGCTTATTTTTATGTTTACTAGAATATTTTATATTTCTATAATTTTCTCCATCGTTCTTTAAAGGATTATTATTATCTAAATTAATTTTATTTCTCTTATATTTTATATAAAATTGTTTATCATTTGAATAATCTGAATTAGATGAACTTAGTGAATATTCATTCATATAGCAATATTTTTCCTTATCTTTTTCACAAATAAAATCACCATTTTCACTATTACTAGAATGAAAATTTTTCGTATTAGGAGCAAAAAAATCTGGTGTTATTCTTGATTTTATATTTAAATTATTATCATGAACAATTTTTTCCTTTAATTCTAAAAATGTTTTCTCTTTTTTTTCTATATATACAGTATGACTGGGATCGTTTGTTATCTTCTTCTTAAAAGTAGCTAATTTATCACCCAAACACTTTTCATCTTTTAATTTATTATATAAATTATTCTCCATTTTTAAAATATTATTATTTAATAATGTTTTCTTGTTCTTACATATCTCACTTTTATATGTTTCTTTAGTACAACAAAAATCATTTAATTTTGTATTTTTTATGTTACTTTGATCAGAAAAACCTTTATTTATTGCATTAATATAATTATTATCAACTTCCTTATCACTATCACTATAACTTATTTCAGAATTCCTATTATATTCTAGGTAATTATTGATGCATCTTTCTTTATTTTTACTAATATTATCACTATATTCGACGTACTTACTAGTATGGTCACCGTTGTTATTCATATTATTAGAGTATTCTTTAAAACTATTTTGGATACTATTGTTGTTACAATTATTTATCTTTATTTTGTTTTTTTCATTGCATTTCTTTTTATTTTCAAAATCAATATTATCGTTCCCATCCACTATTTTATTATTTTCGCTTGTTATATTTTCCATAGTTTCAACATCACTTACCAATTTTTTATTTTTTATATTTTGATATAATTCATTTATTTTATCTATGTATTTATCATACAAACTACTTTCCTCTGTTATTATTACATCATCATTTCTTGTTTCTGTAATTAAAAAAATATTATCTTCTGAATTCTTTTCACTTTTCAGAATTGACTTACTTTCATTCAATGTGCTTTCTTCACCATTTTCATTTCTTCTAGTTAAGTCCTGTTTATGATATTTACCAATTATTGTTTTCCCTAAAATTGTTTCTACCTCTTTTTTAATAGAGGAATCTATATTTTCAACATAACTATTTTTTTTTATTTTATTTTGTATTTTTTCTGAAGTACATCTAGACTTCATTGTAGCTTTATTGTTTAGTTCATTAAAATTTTTTTCATTCTCATAGTTCTTTTTTGTGCTTTTATATATAGATATATTACTATTAAAATTATTAATTTTATTACTTTCATCATTTATTTCTTTAATGTGTTTTGATGCTTTTACATCTAAAATTTTGCTTTTTAATTTTTCCGTACTACAATGTTTTATATTATATCTTTTTTCTAACATAATATTATTTAGTTTTTCAACATTTTCTGATTTATCATGTAAAAATGAATCTCTCAATTCTAAATTTATCTTCCTAGAATTACTTTCATTTATTATTTCTCCTATCTTTTTTTTAAGAACATTAATTGGAATATAAGATTCATCTATCTCACTTAATTCTTCATTTTTAGAACTTGATTTATAATTTACATCTATTGAAGAATTATCAAAATTTTTATTATTTTCATTCCTTTCTTCACTTTCTATATGCGTAAAAATTTTACAAATATCATTATTTTCTTTATTTGTTGTAGAAACATCTTTATTACAATCATTTACTATATGAACATCATAATTTGTATTTTTTGATTTCTCCGTTGTTAATTCGTTGTTTTCAGTTTCCATTTCTAATTTTTTTTCGCAAAGAGATTTTTTTTTGGTATCTAAAGTTTGAGATAATGATGATAAACATGATATTGAAATATTTTTAATAGGGTAATTTTTATCATCATAATAATCTAAATTTTTATTTTCAATTAGGGTATCGTCAAGTTTTTCCAGTAATCTTGATTCTTTTTCATCATTGTATAATTTTTTACTTAGATCATTAGAAATATTTTCCAAATTTTTGATATTTGAAATGTTTTGAGAGTCTAATGCTTCTTTCATATCATTTTTTTTTACTTCTTTTTTTTTATTATCTTGTATTTGAGAAGTACAAATATCCTCATTTTTCTTGGTATATTCTCCTAATTTATTATTTATATAACTATATTTTGTATTTTTTTCTATTATGTTTGAATCAACACTTTTGCTATTTAATTCTCTTAAATGAATGCTATTATTATTATTCATTACAATAGAACTGTTATTAGTATTATTACTTTTTGAAATAACTTCTTCATTGTTTATTTGTAGTGATTCACTAATATTAATAGGATAATGAGACTTCTCATTTTCCATGTTAATTTCTTTTTCTTTAGAATTCACATCAATTTTTAAATTATTAGAATAAATTTCATTATATTTTAATTCTTCGTTAATTATATTTTCATTATTTATTAAATCTTTATCTTTGTTATTTATTAAATATTTTTCTTCAATCACTGTAATTTCTTTTTCATTATTTACTAAATCATTATTTTTATTCATTTTTAAAGCATCTTTTTTTGTCTCTTCATTTACGTTTTGAGATATAGATTCTTTGTCATTATAATTTTCTTTTGGAATATTTTCGTTAATTTCTTGTTCATGATTCATTTTATTTTCCTTAAAGTATTTATCTACCAATATTTCATTTTTTATATTAAGTGGATGGTCACTAAAATAAGAAATGAAACTATCTGAATGACGTTCACTAATCGAATCAGAACTGCAAATTTTTTCTTCGTTCATATAATAATCTTCTAGATCTAAATAATCTGCTAATTTTTTTTGAGTTTCTAAAATTAGAAAATCAATGTTCTCTTTTGTCTGATTAGTGGAATTTGTTTCTATTTCATTTATATTTTTATTTATGTTATAATTTAAAGATGCATTGAGGCTGCTTTTTATAAAACATTCTGCTTGTATTAAGGTACTTATAAAATTAAAATTTATTCCCTCTTCATTTATATTTGGTTTTATATTTTTCTTTTTTTTTAAATCTTTTTGAAAAGCCATTTTCCACATTTCTTGCATCCAAGGATCTGATGATAATTCGCACAACTTTATCCTTTTATTTACATCTACTACTAATGCCTTTTTTATTAAATTTATAGCTAGAGGATTAACAAAGTCTGGAAATTTTAAATCACAAGAAAAAATAGATTCCACAATTTGAGTTTTTGTACCATCAAAGGGAACATCTCCTACTAACATTTCATATAATAAAACCCCAAGAGACCATATATCAGATCTCCAGTCATATCCATTCCCACTTGTAATTTCAGGAGAGAAATAAACAAGGGTTCCACATAAAGAAGAGTGGCTTTTTTTACCTAATATCATTGCAGATAAACCAAAATCAGATAGTTTTGCATTATCCTTATGATCTACTAAAACATTTTCCATTTTTATATCTCGGTGAAATATACCCATTTGATTTAAGTAATATAATCCATTAACTATATGACAAAAATATTTGTATGCTAATTCATCAGGAATTATTCTTTTTTTAAAATTTTTAGATATAGAATAAATACTACCCTTTGAACAAAATTCCAATATATGATATATGTATTGATCATCTTGCATACATCCATACATTTTTATTATATTTACATGACTTAATACTGAATGATATTTAGCCTCCAAATATGCTTGCCCTGCTGCTTGAGATTTTATTATATGTTCTTTTGATATTTTTTTTATAGCATAATATTTAGAACCTGTTAAAAATCTCATTTTTGTAACAATTCCGAAGCCCCCTTCTCCAATGTTTCCTGCATCGGAAAAAATTTCTTCTTCTTTTTGAAACAAATTAATATTTAAATCCCCTTCATATTTTATGAATGTATCATCCAACAAAGAATTAAAATTTAAAGATTCAAGATATTCTTCAAAGTTTGTTTCATTCCATAAGTGATTGGGGTAAGATACGCAAAGAATAGATTCAAGAAATTTTTCTTGCATATATTTTAATTTTTGCTTCCACTTCATTTTTTCATCTAATGTATTATTTACATATGATGGATCTAGGCAGTATATAATCTTATCAATAAGATTTTTTTCCTTTTCAAAATTAGGACTCGTTAAAATATTATACTTATGTTCTAATTTGTCATCTAAATACTTTTCTCTTCTACTACATTTATTTTTTAATAAATCAATGAATAATAAATTTTTATTTTTGGAAAATAAAAAGTCGTAGTATCGATTTTTTTCTTCTACACTGTTATGATCATCATTATTTTTCTCTCTTATAGTTCTGCAGTTCGTATTTATACCATTTTCTATATTTGATATATCAAAAACATCTATTTTATTTTCCAAATCATCTTTTTTTTTTTCACTATTTTTTTTTTTTTTAACTTCATCTTTGTATTCATTTGTACAGAAAGCATCCTTTATATGTTTATTTGTAGCATTTTCATCAGAGTTGCTCACAAATATATCATCATCAAATTGGTCTATAGAACTGGAAGAAATTTCATATTCTTTTTCAGATAATTCTGTATTCACTGATTTCATCATTTTTGAGAAATTAAGAAAATTTTTTTTTGATGTATTAGCATAACATAAATCAAATTCATCTTTTTCTGAGATTTTATATAATGAATTAGATGACACTAAAAACCCTTCTTTTTTAAAATATAATTCCAGTTCTTTTTCTAACTCTTTTTCATTTATACTTACATTATCATTTTTTATATACAAAAAGTTACTTCCTGTTTCATTTGTATCATAATTACCGTTATCCAGTTCTTGAACTTTATTACTTCCCCCTAATGAATTTCCTTCTATTTCATTATGAATTTCTTGGTCTGTATACTTTTTTTTTAATTGTTCTTGTTCCTCTATATTTTCTCCTCTTAACTGATTTTGTTCAATTTCTTCATTTTTTGTTTGTTCTTTCAAATCTTTTAAGGTTTCTGTTTGTGTATCTGTTTTTTGCTCATTCATGTCTTTTTTTTCTCTATTTTTCATTTTTTCTTCTATTATAGATTGTGTAACTTGGTTTTTTTTTTTCTTTTCGTCTTCAAGAATTTGTTCTTTTTTATCCTTTATAACATCCATTATATTTTCAACATCAAATTTACTCCATTCACTCAGACCATTTTTTTTATTTCTTTCTTTATCAATAATTTTTTCATTTTTTATGTTTTCATCTTTACTCTTTATTGCGTTATTTTTTTTTTCTTCTCTTTTTTCAAAATTATGTTTATTTGTGCTTATATATTTTAAATCATTAGAATAATTATTTTCTTGTTGTTCTATATATTGTTTTTTAAGCAAATTTTCTTTTAACATTTGATCTTGCAAAGAATCCAAAGTAATTATTTGTGTGTTCTCTGTATTTAGAATATAACTATTATCAGTATTTACTTCGCATTTTTTATTATCATATAGTTCTTCATTTTCATTTCCCTTTTCTTTTTTTAGATTATCTTTTTCTAAATTGTTCATACTTTTTTTTTCATCATTTACATTGTTAGGTATAACTAAGCTATCATTGGAAGTTTTTTCATTTATATAGGAACTACAATTATTATTAACATTTTGTATTGTAGAACTTGTTTTATCTTCTAAAAAAGGAGAATATTTATTTGAATTTTCCTTTTTATTTGTTTCACTGATAATGCTATCACTATATTTTTTTGGAAACGGTAAATTATTTATTACCATTTTTTCCCTATGGAAACCGTTTTGAAAATTGCAACTAATTTCCGCTACATTTTCTATCTTATTTTTTGGAAATTGCAAATTATTAGACTCTTTTTTTTCTTCATATAAGTTAATATTTGTTGTAAATTTTTCATTTTTATATATTTTATTATCCTCTTTATTTTTAAACATGACAGAATAATTTGAATTTTTTTTTTCAGAAGTTGATAAATGAGTGCAATGTGGTAAAACTATAGATGAGTATAGTTTATTTAAATGATTTATCTTTTTTGTGTCTTTAAGATTATTACTTATTAAATGATCTACATGAATTTGACATTTTTCATAATTATTATAAAATATATGTTGTAAATTATTTTTTTCTAATGAATCATCTCTTGAATTACCAATTTGGTCTTTTACTTGCACTGTATATAGTATTTTGCTTGGTTCTTTATAGTACTTATTTATATTTTTTAATGACGCGTTATTGCTCATTTTCGTAATTATTTCTGACTCTTTTATATGTTCATCATTACATCTTTGTGAGCTGCAACTCATTTTATTATTTTGAAAGTTGAGAATACTTTTTGTTGTTTTTTCAATATTGGAAACATTTTTATTTTTTATAGATGTATCATTTCCTTCATAAAAGTGTACATTATTTATATTATTTTGATTTTCTAATATTTTTATATTATATTTATCAAAATGATTTACAACGTTTTTGCTATGTATTTCATGAAATGCATTTGGACGCGTCACATGATTTTTAGAGTAGTCTACAATAGCATAATCTTTACAATTTTTATCTATACTTTTTATATTTATTTTATCAAAATAATTATGAGTGCAATTATGATTAATAAAATGTTCACATGAATCCCTATTTTTTTCCATGTCATTATTCTTATAACAAGTGATTTTATTATATAAAAATTGATTATTATTACTGTTCAAATGAGTTAACAAAGTAATATTATTATTCTCATTATCTTTTTTATCAAGATAATTTGCAAGAATACCTTTGTTGTTTGTAGTAGAATTATTAATAATATTTAAATTATTTTCATCTGATTTAACATAATTTATATTTATTGATTTATTTGTTTTGTAGTTTATTAATTTCGCATTATTAAGAGGAGAGTTATTAAAGCATTTATTGCCTTCTATTTCAATTAAATTATTATTTTTTTCTATTACATTATTATTTGAATTATTTGTATCATTAGCCATAATTAACTTATTTTTACAATACTTCAAATTTTCATATTTTAACATATTAATATCTTCGTTTTCAACAAAATTATTTGATAAATATATTGGCTTAGTACATGTATTATTATTAATCTTATTGTTATATACATTATAACATCTATCATAATCATTAATACATTCATTATTACAATTATTATTATTTATATATTGTTCTTTTATTTCCATCTCTTTATTTAGATTTGTTTCATAAGACATTTCTTTACTAGTATTCTTATCTAGAACAAAAATATTTTTTTTATTATTTGACACATCATTATATTCTAAATTGTTTGCAATATAATTATTATTTACGTTAAATTTATCCTCATGAATACTCTGACATAAACAAATATTTTGTGCTTTCTTTATTTGACTAATATTTTTTTGAATCTTATCTAGATAATACTCTTGCATATTTATACCTTGCATATTTCTATAATTTATGCTTGTTACTATTTTAATGATCTTCTATAAATAACATTATTTAATTAAGCATAAATTATTCTTTTGAATTATTCTCTACAATAAAGTTAGTATTACATAATTGAAATTAAATAAAAAAAAAGATATAATTTTACTTTTTTTTAAAAACTAATCTTAATATGTATCATTAAAAAACAAATTTATATCATAAAGTAAAAATTTTAATATAAATTGTAAAAAAATATATATATAATAAAAGGAAATTAACTAATTAATTTTGACATAATAATTAGACAAACACAAATAATTTATAATTCATAATGAAGACAACAAAATAATAAAATTAAATATATACAAGTTAATTTTATAAAACTTTTAATGAATAGTATGTGAAAATTTATAAAAATGATAATACAATATTTATATTAAATTCATTTAGAAATATTAGTGATAAAGAATATATATTTATGTTTTTTTTTTTTTTTTGTGAATTCTCACATACATACATATATATATTAGTTTAAAAAATAAATGACAAATAAAAATGTAAAGTGCCCTTTTTTAAAAAAAAATATTAATTAAACATTTTGTAGATCTAAAATTTATTTTATTTATAATATATTTAGATACAACAGTTTCGTTCTAATATTAAAGGTATATATAAAAAAAAAGAGAAATATATTACACAATTTTCTTATTTTTTCTTATTTTTATCTCTTAAAAAAAAAAAAAAAGATATCCTATTTTGTTGTATTTCAATTTATACATTAAAACTCCAGAATTATGTTTATAAAAAATACTTATGAGTGCTCTACATATAGAAACCTTTTAAAAAAAAGTAAAATAAAAAAAATAATTTTTTTTACATATTGTAGATATTTCTGTGCGAAGCTATTAAAAAGTAAGAATTTATTAAATATTTATTTATTTTATTTTATTTTTTATTTTTTTTTTTTTTTTTTTTTTGCAGATATCATAAACTTTTCCATATATACATTGAATTTTAAGCCTTTTTTTTTTTTTTAAAGAAAACTGTAAATTTTCTTGTGTGCATAATTATAAATAGCTTAAAAAAAAAAAAAATATGTTAATATAAATTTTAAAATTTTTAAGATAACGAGAATCTTGAAACAGAAACGGTAAAATATTCCAAAATGAAATGAGAAAATGCATAAATAATCTATTATTTTAATCTTTAATAAAATATATAGTATACATTATATAATTCTTTATTTAGTTATTTTTTTGTTTTTTAAATAGTACGCAAAATTGTGCATGAATGTGCACATTTTAGTATTTATTATATTATTAAATAATATATTTTATGCTATAAACTTATATGTTGTATACTTCATAAGTTTATTTTTTATAAATTAATTTTAATGGTGTATCCTTTATTAAAAGACTTCTCTTTGAATAAAATTTAATTCTACAAAACAAGTGGTTACAAAAATAAATATTATATATATATGGGGATTTAAATTATAATTTGTCTAATTTATTGTAATTAAGCTCTCTTTACGGATTGCTGTTTTTTTTCTTAGTATTTTTCTTATTTAAATATAAAAGAATTGTAAGAAAATAAAAGAAGTGCGATTTTTAAATGTTTTTTTTTTCTTTTATATATGTGACTTTTTTTTTAAATTATTAATAAAAATTGTTTTTAATTATGTTATAAAATGTTTTGTTTTTTTTTTTTCTTTATATTTCAAAAAATATTCATATATATGATTTTAAACAACTGTCTATTTTTAAATTAAATAGAAATAAAAGTAAATTATAAAAAAATTTAAAGTGATATTAAAAAAGAAAAAATTAATATAATGTTGTTATTATAAAATCCTCCATAAAAAATAAAATAGAAATATTTAATAAAAAAACATAAAAAAAAAAAATAAATAAATGAATAAATAGTCTTTTACTTTATGTGCATAGTAAAATAAGTAACATAAATATATAATTTCATAGAAATTTTATCTTTTTATAAGCGAAACGATTTCTGGAATGTTAGTTTCGTGGGCTTATCAAAACATTTATAAGACAGAATATATGAAGGTTATACTTTTAAAACTTTTTAAATTCTATATATTACTACTTGTTCTAATTATTTTTTAAAATATTTATATATTTATAAAGATGATTATATGAAAATAAAAATATAAAAAAATAAAAATTCTCTTTCATTTATGCATAATATGAATTAATTGTGCTTGATATATTTATGAATAAAAAAACAATTATTATTTTAAAATCAGTGCATATGGATAAATGAGTTTGCTCTAATATTATTTTGATAAGGTTTTGTAGAGAAAAATGTGCAGTTATTTTGTAGAATAAAAGTAATTGTTTTAATTACATATTTATAGATGTAATGAAATATTAAAAAAAAAAAAAAATAATAAAAAGATTCCAAGATTAAAAAAAAAATATAAAAGAAAAAAAAAAATAGTAAGATAGTATGTTTTATAATTAAAAATACATAAACAAATTATTTATTAAAAAATCATTGTACGAATATAAAAAAAAATTAAAAGAATATTTTTATCCTTAAAAAAGACCATATTTTTATAATTATTTATTTTTGTATTAGTATTTATCAAATTCAGATGCTCTATAAAAAAAAAAAAATAAATAAATAAATAAAATAAAATAAAATAAAATAAAATAAAATAAAAATAAATAAAAAATAAAATAATTATTAAAATCTATTTAATTTCACTAAACAATTTACATTATAATTTTAACCTGAATTTTCTTCCTTGAATGTCTACCAAAAAAGCCCTTCCTATAAAATTTTTTTTTTATAATTATGCAAAATAATATTAAAATGTAATAATAAAATGTTAATAGAATGTATCAATATTTTCATCATAATGATAGATATATAAATATTTGTTCTAATACATTACCATAGGAATCATATATAACTATAGGTTTTTCTTTAAAGTGACTCTTTAAGCTATATAAAAAAAAAATTTTAAATAAAATTCATTTTTATTATTGAAAATTACATATATCTAATAACTAAAATAAAGCATAAAGTAGAAAACATAAATTCTTAAAGAGAAATAAATGAATAAAAATAATATAGATTAAATTTTTTTCCCTTCATTTTCCTCTTATTACATGTATTGCTTATATATAATAAATACAAATAAAATGGGTACAATGAATAAGGGAAACAATTTAAACATTAAATTTATGTAAAAATATTCCCTTGGATATTTGTGAAATATGTCATTGAAGGAATAACTACTGTAATTATTATTTGCATATCTCTAATGATAAATAAAAAAAAAAAAAAAACATAAATAAAATATGTAAAGAATTTTTTTTTTGGTTTTCTATATTTTTTAATTAAAAATGTTATATTTAACCCTATTTTGTTCACTTCTTTCTTTTTCTCTCATTTTACGAATTTCTTCATAAAACGCTTTATGAAATTCACTAAAATCATCGGAATAGTTATAGTTTTCGTTTTTCTTTATATCTTCACTTTTGTAACTTTTCGTGTATGTATTTTCACCATAGTAAGATTTATCTATTGAAAAACAATACATAGAAAATATGTAACTAATTTATTATAAGCAATAAAAAATATAAAATTCATAATTAAAAGATGATTACTTGTATAATCATTATTATATAAAGCTTGATATGCTTCTTGAATTTGTTTAAATTTTGATGTAGCATCTGGATTTTTGTTTATATCTGGATGATATAATTTAACTTTTTTCAAATAAGCTTCACGTATTGCTTTTTTACAAGCATTCTTTGTGACACCTATAATATAGAAAATTATTAAATAGTTTAATATTTACTTATACATATTTATACATTAATTAAATATATACACTCTTTTATATAATATGAGATGTAGTTAGAATGATTTCTAGTTCTAATGGTTATACTTTGATAATTCTATTTTTAGATGCAAATTTTATATATTTAATCATCTTTTTTTTTTTACCTAAAATTTTGTGATAATTCATTTTTTAGATAATATATAAAACTTCGAAATATGTTTAAATAATTAATATAAAATATCATTCATATTTGAAAAAATATCCAATATTTATTAAAATCATTTATACTTCTACATTTTTTTTAGAAAAATTATTAATTTTCTTTTTTGGCTTTTAATAATTTACATACAAATGTATGTTTTTATAAACAAAATATCAATTGTTAAAATTTATTTAGGATAATTAATATATAACATCACAAAAAAAAAATTTTTCTTTTTTATTCATATGTTTTTTATTTTTTATTTTTTTTTTTCTTTATTTTTTTTTTTTTCTTTATATTTATATCTTTGTTCGTTATTTTATGTGGAAAGTTATATGGATATAATTCCAATTATTATCTTTATATTTAGACAGAAACATATTTCACCTTTATATTTAACGTTGATTCTAAAACATATTTCATATAAAATTTTTTGTTTTTATATATAACGGTTTATATATTGTAGTTTCATTAAATTTGGAGTATATTTTGGTTGATTTTTTTTCTACTTAACATTCTATGTAAAGTTTTAAATTTCAAGATTAATTTGTTTATTTATTATATACAAAAATAAATTATTCAATTTCTGTACTAAAAAAAATGATTCCATTAATATTCAACACAAATTATTTCAAATGTTGAAAATATTTGTTTTAAAAAATATACATAAAAAATTAAAAAATTTATATGCAATCTTAAAAGATTAATCTATTAGAAAAAAAAAAAATTTTTATTTTCATAATTTATAATTAATTTATTGAAGCATTTGCTTATTTATAAAATATTATTTTTGAATAAAAAAATTTGACCTTTTTATATCTAATACAGTAGTATTTATAATACTTTTTCACTTGATTATTTTAAAAAATTTTAATTAGCATTCATATTTATTCTTTATAAAAATTTTTTTTTTAAATATGTTTAAAAGAAAAATTTTTACTTTGAATTATATATATATAGCTTTAACATCCATTATATAATTTAAAGATAAAAAGGGGGAAAAAAAAAAAAAAAAGTAAATAACACTATTTTTTCTCTAATAAGAAAAAAATATTGTAAACACTGAAAGTTTAAAAAATGAACGATTAAATAAAGAAAATATAAAAAAGCAAGATATTACACACTTTAAAATTTAAATAACAAAAGAATGATTTAAAATTAAAAAAAATGGAGGCAAAAAAATTATAATATCATCACTTCTATGAAGTTTGTTATTTTAAATTTTATTTTAATGATATTATACTTAGTTCTATGTTAGCCTTTTGATATTTATATGTTATTATATTCTAATTTGGAGTTTAAATTATGAAATTTTTATTGTAGTTAATTTTCAAAGTGAAATTTTAATTTTCAAGATTCACGGAAATAATAAAAAATATGACTTTATTGAGGATTCTTTCATTATTTTTTCTTAAACTTTTATAAAATAATGATATATTTTTTATTTTTTCTAGTAATTTTTTTTTTTCTCATATATTTTATGTTTTTTATCTTTTTTGCATATAATTGCTAAATAATAATTTTTGCTTTTAATAATTTATACGAATATGGAAAATTAATAAAGAAAAAAGCATTTATATATAAAAAAAATTTTGAAAAATAGGTCATTTAGGGAATAAAATACATAATTTTATGATAAAATTCTAATTAAAAAATATAGTGTTTTTTAATATTATTTAAATGCATTTCACTTTTTTTTTTTGATAGTTATACATAAAAAATAGTAGAAAATCTATTGTTTTTTTAACCGAAAAACTATATTTTCTTTATGAAAACTATGTATAATTAAGTATGCATCATATATTTAGTTTTGTTATTACAAAAATATATATAAAAAAAGAAAAAAATATTATATAAATTGAAATAGTATATATATATATATAGACGGATAGATTGATACATAGATATATAAATAGTTATAATAATAATAATATTCTTTATTTGTGCATTTGTTACTAATTAATTATTATTATGACATTTTTAGACATAAAAAATTAAAAATTTTATAATTTTTATTTGACATATATAGTAATATATATTTTAGTTTTTAACATTTATTTTCATTTATAAAGCTTGCTATTATTTATAATATAGTACCTTAATTTTTCCTAAACTTTTTTTTTTGTTTACAAATGTTTATATTTTTCTTATGCAATGTATTTGTTTTATTTGTAATCTTTTTTTTTTTTTATTCCTGCTTTTTTCACTAAAATAAAAAAAAAAGGATATTTGTTTTACATTTATATTTATATAAAATGACAAATTTTTTTAAATTTAAAAAATCTAAAGAAGAAAATGTGTCACAACCAAAATTGGTAACAAAAGCTATAATTTCATCAGATTTTATAAGAAAATTACCAAAATATGAAGATAAAAGAACAATAATTTATTATTGGGGAAAAAGAGTTATAAATGAAAATGATGATACTCCTGAATATTTACCTACAATATATACTGAACTTAGTCATGTGAAAATAAAAGAGATAAGTTGTAATAAAACATGTGCTTTATTTTTAAGTAACACAGGAAATATGTATTCATTTGGTAAAGGATTACATGGAGAATTAGGTCAAGGAAATTTAATTGTTTATAGTATACAACCCACATTAATTGAATCAGTAAATAATATAAAGCAAATCGCTTGTGGTTATAATCATTCTCTTTGTTTATCAAATGACAATATTCTTTATGCTTGGGGTCATGGAAATTATAATGGATTAAAATGTAATTTTGATAGATTTGTACCAACTGTTTTAAACATAATAGATTATGGAGATGTTATTGAAACAACATTAAATGTGTTATCTCACCTAATAACAGATTACGAAAAGTGTGATAAAAAAAAAAAAATATGTACACAAATATATGCAAAATATAATCAAAGTATAGCTGTTTGCGACAACAATAGATCCTTATATATATGGGGAGAAACTTATAATAATTATTTGAAGTACGTACCTACTTTTTTTTACAAGTTTGAATTAAATAAAATAAAACAAATAGCAATGGGGAAAAATTTTGCCATTTTATTATTAATTAATGGAGAATTATATGGATGGGGTGATGGAACATATGGTGAATTATGTAAAAGCTCATTTGATTATGAGGGAGGTTGCTATTTTATTTATCCTGAACCATTAATATTAAGAGATGCCAATAACAAAAAGTTACCAAAAGTTAATAAGGTATGTGCAGGAGCAAGACATGTTTTGTTAATAACAGAAGATGAACATGTTTGGTCATTTGGAGATAAAATTTCAGGGCAATGTGGAATTTCAGGTTTTCAAAACATAGTTACTACACCAAAATTTGTTGAATTGCATGAAAACAATCAAAAGGCTAAAAAGGTATTTTGTGGAGAAAGACATTCAGCGTGTATAAATAAATTTAATCAGTTGTACATGTGGGGCCATTCTGCACATCATAAATTGATTTTTACAGCTAGCTCAGACTTTTTGTTAAATCAAAATATGCAGCCAGGCATTTCTATTCAATCTGGATTAAAGCAGAAATTTAATAAAGCTACTTTAATTTATTCAATGTTACATCAAAAGGTTACTAATGCATATTTGGGTGATGATTTTACAATTGTAGTTGTTGGAGGAGAAACTTGTGAGAATCATAGACAATGTGATCAATGCTCTGATAAAACTTTTTATTCAGTTCAAGAGGAAAGTGCTTATATTTCAACATAATATATAAATTTTCATTATTATTTATATTTATTTTATGTGTAATTAAAATAATAATAAATAAAAAAACAAAACATTAATTAAATATCTTTTCCTAAAAGAATATTTGTTGTTTTTAAATAATTTTTAAATTTCATAAATATTATATAATTATTTTTTATTTATATTATTATAATTATGTTTTAAAAACTATTTTAACATTTATTATATTTTTTTTTTTTCTTTTTTTTTTTTTGTATGCTGTTTAATCATTTTGCATTTTACCTATTATAATTATGCTTTTCATTTTTTTTTTTCATTTTCATTCTTTTAAAAGTTTCAATTTATACGCATATATTTTAATTATATTCTTACAGATATAAATATATATGTACATAATGCTACATAAATTCATCTTATATATAAATATATGATAATGAATTAGCAATATTTTTCAATATAATTTTACTTTGAAATTTTTTTTGAAATATTTATATCTTTATTTGTTTAGACGGAACTTTTTGTAATTAAATCTACATATAGAAAACATTTCGCATTAAATTTTTTTACCTTTTTTTTTTGAGCTACTTAGTGTTTTAAATAGAGAAAAGGTTTAAATGCTTTCAGTTATCAAATCTAAAAATAGATGCAAGAAAAAAATAATAAATAACTTAATTTCTCTTTTTAATTTGTTATAAAAACTAAATATAATTTAATCTAAAAAATCAGAAGTTATATTTTGAATGACAATTAATTAAAAAATTAGTTTTTAAAACAGAAAAATAAAGAGGTTATTTTATGAAATAATAAAAAATATTTTATTATTATATAAGTAAAAATGTTCTCATTTAAGTAAATAACAAGTTTATTTTTCTTTTTTTCTGTATATAAAAACTTTAAATGTAATAATAATATATATATATATTAGTATGTAAGTTTAATCGTAAATCTTAAATTTAACTTAATTAAAAAAATTCTTTCTAGATAGTTTTCATGTATATTTTATATAATTATTTGAAAAAAAATAAGAAAATAATTATTTCTTGCATATTTTAAATATGTATATAATTGCCCATTTAATGTTAAGATAATTATTTAATCTATAACTTTTTTTTCTTTTCAATTCTTATTGACTTATATAATCATTTCATATTTTTGAACTTGTGATTTAAAGTGAACAATAGAAAAAAAAGCAAGAATTGATTCAATATATGTTTCAATAAAGGAAAAAGCAATGATCACAATAAAATTTAATAATATTCCTTTTGTTATAGATGTATGGCATCTTACCTTAATATCATTATCTCTTGAATCAAAAATTTTTCCAAAATTATTAAGAGAGTAATAAAAAATATAAACATTAATAATTATCTTAATAATACAGAATAATATTGTAAAGAAAGTAGACAAAATTATCTCATCTTCACTTACTACTTCCTCGTCTTTAATTAATAAAAAGAGAAAATCTATGAAAAGACTTGAAACTGGAGAAAAATAATTTAAAATAAAAATTATATATATATATATATATATATATATATATATATATATATATATTGTATTAATACAATATGATACATTATGAATATATTTTTTAATAATAAATTCATTTCATATGAAGAATACTTAAATTTATATATATTATGCTAATGAAGTATTTAAATAATATATAGTTATATCATTTCTCTTTTATCTAATACCACACAATATCATGAAGTAATAAGGAAATGAGAAAAATTATACATAAAAAAATAGTTGAAATGAATAATTTTTATATATATATATTAACATATGAAACAAGTATTATATTTTCCATTTTAAATTTACCTAGATTAACGGCAGTAAGAAATATGATTGGAAATATTTCAAAACATTCATGGCGAATAAGTATTGAAAAAAAAAAAGAAAAAACGTAAATATATAGTATAAAAATATCTATATAAAAAAAAATAGCCCATATATGTCTAAGAGGAGTTTTGTATAGAGGAGATGGCCCACTAATTTTTCTTCGAAATATAAATCTATGTAATTTTTCATGCAAACCTGGAATTCTATGTATGCACATTTTTTTGTTCTTGATTTATTTAGAAATAAAAATTAATATAGTCTATATTCTTAATTTGGAGATAATTATAGCCTATCTACTTTTATTTTCCTTTGTTCTTTTTATACTTCATAAATCTGAAAATACTTTTTTTTTTATTCTTGTCTTAAAAATTTTCTTATTATATAAAAGTATGTTTTTTAGGTAACTTTCAATATATTAAAAATTTGTATATAATAAAAAAATTACAAAAATAATTTAGTAATTTTAATTAAAAAAGTTTAATTAAACTAAATTTTAATTGTTTCAGTTTGTTCTTGTTCTATTTATTCTTATTTTTAAGGAAATATGACTAACAAAAAAAAAAAAAGAAAAAAAAAAATATTATTATTTATAAAAAACATAAGAAAAGACTATTAAATATTTATGTTTTTCATATAATTAAAACTAAAAAAATAAAAAATGTAATATTATAGTATTTATTAAAAAAATGATTCAATACAAATTATGGGTGAAATAAAAAGAAGATTTAAAAAAAAAAAAATTATATTAATAAAAAAATGAAAAATAATATAATCATTAAATATATATTAGCATTAAATTATCATTTTAAAATTACAAACGTAAAAAAAATTAAATTATTATATACTATAAGATGTTCTCATCTTTCAAATTAAATATCAATAGGAAGTAATTATTATTAGACATAATTCATAATAATATATATATTTTTATTATATAAATATAAAAAATTAAATTTATAGATTAATTTCTTTTTTTAATTTGAAAAATTCAATGTATTCAAATAAAATGCACATATTTTTACACATAGACAAATGAATAAATTTATATAAAAAAATATAAAGTTTTATAATATATATATTTATTTTATTAATAATATTATTTTAAAAATTTTTTCTGTTCATGTATTTCTGCATACACATATTATTAAAAATGTAATTAAAAAATTTTTTTTTTAATGACCAATTTGCATATATTTAAAAACTCAATTCATAAGGATGACTTTCTTAAAATATATATAAGATGATACTTTTTTTGGTATGAATTTTTTTTTTTTTCTCTATAGTATTTTTTATAGTTCCAATTTATATACATATATATTTTTATATTCATACAGCTCTACATTTTATTAGTATTAATTATTTACCTCATTTTACTTAATTTTTTTTTTTTCTTTTTTCTTTTTTGAAATAAAACAATGAAATTTCCTTAATATCATATATCTCATATTTTCTTGAGTTCTCCCTTTATAGAAAAATTAGGTGTTTTTATTTTACAATATATCTTATTTTCACAGTACTTATGGAAAAATATACTTCATGCCATCTTTTTTTTTTTTTTTTTTTATTAAATATAAAAAGTAGGAGAAAAACAAAATTTTTTTTATAGTAATTAATCTGAATCTAGGATATAAAAGTTTTTCGAATCATAATTTTCGTAATTATCAAGGTTTTCATCATAGCAACTCTCATTTTCAATATAACACAGTTCATCATATTTCGTTTTACAAAAAATTTCCCATGGAGTCCAATATGGAAATTCTGTTTCAATTTGAAGTTCTTTATGCACATCTCTACTTTCCCATGCTAATAATTTTGATAAGCTAACCAAGCATCCAAAAAATTTTGCAGCATATTTTCTATTTTTTTTAAAATCGGATAAAGTGAAATTTCCTTCAGTAGTTGGTTGAATAGCATCGTTCATTTGGCACAGCCAATCTTCGAATTTAGGTTCCTCTAAGTAATGAGATTTTAATCTTTCCATTTGTATATTAAAAAAAACTTGAATCTCATGATCTCTTATTACACAATCTGCATCTAAATCAATTAATTTAAACCAAAATTCAATAGATCTATTTGAAGTCATATCTTCATAGTTCATTATAAAATATATCCAATCGTTCAAACACATATATTTTTGATTAGGTCCAGCTAATTTCATTGATATTCTTGACCATATCCTATTAACTATAAAATCATTTAAAGAATGATTATCAAATCGATATAAATCATTATTATCTATCAACATGTCTTTACAGCTACTTGTCTGGCAAAAAGTACAATAATATACATAAAAATGGGAATAGTTAAAGTATTTTCTAATGTGCTGCACTTTTATGGAATCGTCTAGAGAGCACCAAACATGAGCTAAATCGTGTTTTCTCAGATCATTTAAATATATTTTATTTGTATCGTTTATGTCTATATGATAATACAACCGAACAATCACTGATTCTATATATCTTTCTAAAAATTCTACATGATCTAATAAAAATTGCAAAGATTTGTTTCTTCTTAAAATTTCCCTTACGTATGCATCAAAATCCTTAAATTCTAAATAATCGTTCTTTTCATCTCTAATTGCATTGAAAAAATTTATAATAGAACATTTTTTAAATGGAACTTCTATATGATCTCCTTTTTGACTTGAATTAAAATCATCTATTTCATTGTCATACATTAAATCATTTTTAGTATATTCATTTTGTATAGAATTATAAAAATAACTTTCAAAAAAATCTTTTTTACCTTTTTTAAACATATTTTTGTATTTTTCATCATCATAATAACTTGGATCTTTTGTCCCGTCAATGAAACGGTTGCAAAAAAATTTTTTTAAATTTTTATATGTTATAAAATCATTATGAACTTTATCAATTTTTGAAAATAATGTATGACTCATATATTTCCCTATCTTTAAAAAATTTACAACTATTAAATTTTCAAAATTCTCTAAATTCATTTTATTATTACACTGGCTAAATATTTTTTTTAACTTCATATCCGTGTCTTCATTCATTAACCTTCCAATTTTTATGGTCACTTTAGGTATTAAAATTTGCACTTCATTTTTTTTATTTTTATCTTTTGAAGTTAATTTATTTTTAGTTATTTTATTATTTTTACTATACACGTTTTCAATGAAATCATTTTTAAATTTATTTTCTATTGAATTATTTTGAGCTAACTCCATTTGTGCTAATTTATTTTTATAATGCGTACTGCCTTCTTTTAATTTATTTTCAGTTAATTGATTTTCATTAAATTTATTTAGGTGAAAGGATTCTTCTTTTTTTATTTCGTCTTCTATTTCTTTTTTCATTAACTCATTCATTCTAAATTGAAACTCGTTGGATTTAGTTTCTATTAGTTTGTTTTCATTTTTTTCCTTTTGTTTATCAAATTTATCTTCACTATTTATGTTTTTAGTAACACTATTTCTTACATCATTTATATAATCACTATCGTCTTTTAAATAGTCATTATTTTCATTATTCACAATATTATTATTTGTTATTACTAAATCATTTTTTTTTTTATATATGGAGGGAACTGAATTATTTTCATATGCATTTATTATATTCTGTTTTTTATTGAAAATCTCATTCTTTAAATTATTTTCTAAGCTATGCTGATATTTAATATTCATTAAAATTTTTTTTTCTTCTATTTCTTCATCATAATTGCTATTCGTGTTTAAAAAATCATTTTTTCCTATTTCTTTTTTTCTTCTTTTCATATAATCTTTCTTATTTGTTGCATTTTTATCAGTTCTATTATCTACGGATTCTTTTAAAACATTATTATTTTCATTTTTGTTATCTATTACTGTTATTTTACTTATTCCATTCTCTATTTTCATATTATTATTATTATAAATACTGTCCAACTTTGTTTCATTAAAATCATAATTTTCTTCATTATTATCTCTATATTCTATTTTTTTATAAAATTCCAATTTTTGTTCTTTATTTTCTATGTTCTTTTTTATCACTTCATTTATAAGTTTCTTGTTTATTTCTTCAATATCCATGATATTTCTTTTTTCTAATTCCTTTGTATCACTTTTTTTGTTGATACATTTATCAATGAATTTACTTTTTCTAAAAGAATCGTTATGAGTAAAATCATTTTTCTCATAATCTTTGTCAATTTTAGCATGATTATATTCAGCATTTTTTTTTATATAATGAAAAGGAGGAATATCTGAATTAAAAAAATTACCTGCATTAGTTTTTGCTATATGTAATTGATTATCTAGCCACTTGTCCATTTCATTTGGATCTTCTTTTAACTTTATTTTTACATTTTGTATAAATAACCATATATCTTCGTCCAATAAAAACTGACGCATTAATTCTCCTTGTAAAAAAAAGCGAGCAAAACCTTTTAATTCTTTAGTTTCTGATTTTTCAGAAAAAGATTGTGAAAAAGACTTGAAATTGAAATTCATTTTTTCTTTTCTTATAGATCCATCTCCAGTAGAATTGTGTTCGTTCATTTTTATCACTTTAATTTTTTTTATATCTTTTTTTTATTTTTTTAATATATTATTACTTTTCATATTCTTTATGTGTATAATTATTTCTTTATGCATTTTAAAAATGCATTATATATATATATATATATTTATTTATTTAAAAAAATTAATTTTTTATTTAAAAAAGAAAATTATTTTCCTACAAAATTTACATTGAATTTCCTTTCTCCTTTATTTTTTTCTTACATACAATTGTATCTTTTTTGTAATTTTTATATATTCTATTTATATAAATTTTAAAATATTTATGTAATGGCATTATTTTCTTATCGAGTTTAATTTTTTTAAAAAAAACAATAATAGCAAATAAAAAAAAAAGAGAATTTTTTTTTATAAAAACTTACCTAAAAAAAAAAAAATTAAAATTAACAAAAAATTCGTCTATCATTTTTGTATTTTAAATTACATTTTATTACTGGAAAGTATTTGGAATTGTATATTTATTGTATTAAAAAAAAAAAAAAAAAATACATGCATAAATACTATAAGATTATACATAAAAATTAATGAAATAATCAATTAGAAATAAATAAAAAAAAGTAAAATAAAATTACAAGTGTAACTAAAGAAATATGTATACTAAATTATTTCCCATAAACAATTATCCGTAAGTGTATTATAAAATACTCAAAACAAAATAGAAAAATCTCAATATATTACACTAAATGTTAATATATAAAGTATTATCTCAATTTATTTTAAACAATTTACGTAGATAAAATATTATTTTCTTAAATTACATACTTTATAACTATTAATATTCTTTATAAAAGGAAATAAAAATCCTAATAATGATTATCATAACAATTATAAGTCATACTATGATTATTTTAATTAAAATATTGAAATATCATTTATGTATATATATTTATAAAAATAAAATCAAGAAAAATTTATTATTTGTATTTAATATTCTAGATGTGTATATTTTTTTATTAACAGATATATCACGATTTTATATTTTAAATATATACACATTATATAATTAGAAAAAAAAAAAAATTAAACTAAATTAAATAAATAAATAAAGATTATTTATTTTGTTAAATAATATTGTAGTTAGTTAAAATAATTTTGACAAAGCTTAGAAAATGGGTTTTAGTATAATTTAAATTAATAATATATAAACAATTGTTCGTTTTGAATTATATATGATTTTAAAAAAAATAAAAATATATATATCAAAATATAATTGCTTATATAATAGATTATTTATAGATCAAAATTTATGCAGAAGTTTAAAAAATTTGTATTTTATTTTTTCTTTCATGTCTTTTTTTTAAATTATAAATATTCGTAATATTTTTTTATTCTATTTCAAATTTTCTTTAAAGAGAAATATTTTTAATTTCTAAACAAAATTTTTAAATGAAAAAATGTATGTATTAAAATAATAATAAAAATAAACAAAAAATTATAGCTTAAAAATATAATAATAATCAAATAAAAATATATGAATTAAAAAAAAAGAAAAAAAATTTAACAATGTATTTAATTTAATGATGTATTCTAAGAATGTTTTATATTAAAATTGTTAAAGATTTTTCTAATATTAAAATTAAGAATTTTCTAAAAGAGTATTTAACGCTAAAGTCTCATTCCAATTTGCTTTTATCAAAGCATTCTAAAATAAGTAATAAAAAAAAAAAATGTTATTTAAGAAAAATTTTTTTTAGATAAATTTAATCTTTTTAAGAACCTTTGCTTGATCTTCTGTAAATCCCATTTCTGTAATTTTTCTAATCTGTAAAAAAAAAAAAAAAAAAGTTATATTTAAAATTCTTTTTTTTTTTTTCTTTTCCTTTTTAATAAAATTATTATAAATTACTATAACTTCTCTTGGTTCTTTTTTAGGAACCGTTGCAAAAGTTTTTGTCCATACACTAAATAAAAAAAAATGTATAAGAATATAATTATAAATATATAATTTTATATTTCTTATTATATTCCTTAAAATACAAATATTTTATATTAATGTTTAAAAAATGCATAGAAACCTAGCTGTTTTTAAAAAGAGAGAATAATTTTCTTTATACATTTTTGCTACTTCCGCATCTTGAGGATCATCTGAGGATGAAAATAAAAAAAAAAAAGGTATTTTTTTTTTATCTAAATGAATTTACTAATTAAATATATTAATAGTATGCATTTAATAAGAATTTGGTCTAATAAGATAAAAATATAAGCATATATGCTGAACATATTAATACCTGGTTGAGGATCTGATAAAAGTGCTTGAATTGATAAAAGAGCTGTTCTAATTGTTAGTGCAGGACTCCATTCATTTTTTAAAACATCTAAGCATATTGCACCTGTTTGACTTGATATGTTTGGATGCCAAATTTTTGTTGAAAATTTTATCTAAAAGACAAATAAAATAATATTTACTATATATATAATATATATAAATATTAATAAAACATATATATATGAAAAATATATTTCTGACTTTTGGTGGATTATATGGATAATCATTAGGAATATTTATATCTAAAATAAAATGTCCATTCTCATATGGAGTTCCAGAAGGTCCTTTTATAAAACCTACCCACTCGAAAATATTGGAATCTTTTATATGTGCATCTATTTCTTCTACGTTTTCATTTTCAATATCTTTTAATTCCTATTTAATAATTTTTGATTTTTGTTTATATTGATATTAAAAATATATATTCACATTTTCTATTTTTCTGCTTTTTTTTTTTTTTTTCTATTTTATATATATATATATATATATATATATATATATATATATATATATATATATATATATATCTTATTCTATTTGTTCATAAAAATGCACCTCATATATAATTATAATACTTTTTCTTTTTTTAATTACTTTTTGCAATCTTAATAACTCTTTTGAACTTCGTGATGTTGAATTCATTTTTTGTTTATGAACAAATTATATACTTTATATTTTTCTAAAAAAATTATATATATATATTTTCAAATTTTAAGCAAAATAAATTGTACACACAAAAAAAATATATAAAATTTTAAAAAGGCAACTTTATTATTTATTGTATTTTATTTTAAATAGCTTAAATTAATGTAATTTATAAGTGTACAGTACAGTCTTTTTTTATAGTAATAAATGAAAGAAAAAAAAGGAAAAAAGAAAAATATATAAAAAAAAAAAAAAAGTGCATATCTCTGCACAAATTTTTATTTTTTAAAAAAAAAAAAATAAAATAGTTCTTTTAATAAAACATACATAAGTATTTCTAAAAGATTTATATAATGAAAATGCTCTTATTTTTAATTAAATATTTTTTTTTTTTTTTTTTTTTGATATATCATTTAATATTGTAGTTTTTTTATTTTAATTTTTCGTATATTAAATAAAAAACTACAATATTGAAGAAATTATTATAAAATATATTGAAAGTACTTGCTAATCAATACAAAATAATATATGGTGTGTTATTAGAGAATTAAATAAATACAAATGTAAATATAAATAAATATAATTCAAAAAAAAAAAAAAAAATAAATATATTTAATATATGATTAATATATAAATAAAAAAAAAAAAAGAATAGAATATAGATAAGAAGATAAATATGTATTTTGCATTAATTGTTTTTTTATATCCTATTATTATATTGATGTAAATTTTGCTATTTCTTTTTATTTCATTTTTAAGGAACAATATTTGTATCTTTTTATTTTTATCTAATCATTTTTTTGTTTTACAATTCAAATATTTAAAGTTTCTCTAAACATTTTATATATTTTCGATGCATATTATATTTGTTTTTAATTAAAATAATCTTTTTAAACAAATATAATTAATTTATTTTACTATTATTAAATATTTATATGTATATACATTTTATTAGTATTAATATTAGGATCTGTTTTATTTGTTTACTATTACATTTATCAAAATTATTTATATTCCTTTTTAAAATAACTATCACAATCACCTCTATATTTATCATTTATTGTAAATTATTAATAATTAACAAATATTTATATCATTTATATTTTTAATTTTAAAAGGCTACTTAAAATTGTCTAAGCATTTAATAATAAGAAGAAACTTATATTTCTTATTAAAAATATATTTGCAAATTAAAAATTTTCAGATATTTAAAATATATATAAAAAAATATATTAGCTTTATCTTTTACAGATAAAATATTATGTTGAAAAAAAAATTATGAATAATTTATATGAAATTCTTTTTTCCTTTTTAATTGCTTTTATGAAGAAATATTATGTTAATTTTTACTTACCGTTGTAGAAAAAATTAAAATGTATTCTTCAGAAAATATTTATGCTTCTGAGTTATAAAAATATTCTTTTTTTGGTTAAGAAAAAAAGGAAAATAAATATATAACTTACATTAGTGTTTTCTTTTCCCTAATTATTATAAAAAAATATAAAATAATTTTTTGTAATTAAAATAAAATAAAAAAAAAAAAAGGGGAGGATTATATCAATCAATGTAAAATTCATTGAGAATTAATTTTATGTAAAGTATTTTCATATTAAAATCATATTCTTAAATTGATTTATTAAAAATAGTCCATAATAAAGTGCATATCAATATAAAAGAATAAAAAGTATTATTTCGTATGGATATTCATTTTTAAAAAGATAAAATAGTGAATAAATTTTTTTTTTTTTGTAAATAATATAATTTTATTTTCTTATATATTTTTTCTGTATATATTAAAAAGATAAATTTAATATAGAAAAATATCTATTGCGAAAAGAGATACCATCTTAAAAACAAAAAGAAATAAAACCACCGTATAGTTCATTAAATATAACTCAAAAAAATTTTTTTTTTTTTTTTCTTAACAAAATATTTTGAGAAAAATAATAAAATTAGCATCACTAATGTATTATATTTAAATTTTTTTTCTGTAAAATTATTACAAAAAAAATTACAATTATAGCAAAATTTCTTATGATTTCAAAATTTAAATGTAATTAGAATATTAATTATTCAGATCATAAAAAATACTTAAAAAAAAAAATTTTATATTAAAACATAAATGAGTCATTTATTTAAAAAAAAAATATAATGGGTGATTATTTAAAAACAGGATCTATTAATTATGATTTAGAAATTTTAAAAAAAAAACCTGAGAAAAAATTATCATTTGATAAACAAAATTTATATCTTCAGGGATATGGAAGACAATGGGGTGAAAAATTAGTTTATAATGTTGGTTTAGCATATGGTTCAGGTAAATAACTATAATATTTTTTTTTAATTTATATTAAAAAATTATATATATATTTAAAAAATTTAGAAAAAGAAAAAGGATTATAATAACAGATGTACATAATATAAATAGAAAGTGATTATAAAAAATAGTGCTGATTATGTGAAAAAATATTTAATTTTAAAAAAATTTATCTATATAGAAAATACAATAAATAAAATTATCTTTTTATATATATATATATTTTTTTTTTTTTTGAAATATACAGGATTATTATTAGGTGGAAGTTGTGGTTTAATTAAAGGTATTATAAAAGGAGGGAAAACTAAAAAACTTTTTTTAAATTCAGTTCTTAATTCTACTTCAGTAATTGGACCTAGTGTTGCCAATCAAATGGCTTCATTAACAATGATTTATTATGCATTAAATAATATTGTAAAACTGTTTACAAAAAATGAAGAAGTATATAACTCTACCATATCAGGTTTTTTAGCTGGATGCATATATAAAAGTTCAGCAAATTATAAAGTTTTGGGAAGCTATTCTATTTTTTCATCTGCTGCATTTTCCTTAATAGATTATGGTTTTAAAAAAGGATATATTTAAATCTCTTATTTAATTTTTTTTTTTTTTTGATCATTTGATATATTATGAAATAATTTACTTGTATTCTTTTCTTTTTTTTTCATAATTTCTTTTGAGGTCTATTTCGTAGGGTTTTATTTATTTTCAATGAACTTATTTTATTTTTTATAATTAAAATGATTTATATTTATTAATAATTATCAAAATATTCATTCACATTTTATTATTAAGTATACCAATGTTTGGCAACATTTGAAAATTTTAATGTATATATATATATATTTATACAAATATTTTTCTTTTTTTAATGTTAATTAGAAAAGATATTCCTAAAAATAATTTATAGTAAATTATTATATTCTACATTTTTTTTAATAAAACTTATTTTATTTACTTATTTTTTTTTTTTTACTTCATTCTATTTGTTTACCCTCTTTTTACAATTTAACTAAAAAAAATTTTTAAAGGTAAATTTCATGCTATTAAAAGGAAAAATAATAATTTATTTTATGTATTTACTAAAAAAAGTATATATATAAAATATAATCTAAAACCATGTTAATTATTTTTATTTTATTTTTTATTATAAAAAGATATTTTTTTGTTAAATTATCTATAACAAAAAAAGAAAAAAAAATTCCTTTCATAATCTATGAACTTTAATTAAAAAAAAAAATTTTAAATTTTCAGTACATATTATAAATTTTTGTAAAAATGAAAATTTTTTAATATAATTTTTTTTTTTTTATAATGGAATAATACATGTATATATGTATATACATAATATTTTTTAATTTATTTTTTTTTGTGATATTATCAAATACACATAAAATTACGAAGCATAAAGAAAAAAAAATATAAATGGAAAAACACTAGAACTTTACAATTTAAAAGTTTTATAACACTTTTCTCTTTTTTTTTTTGTAAAAAAATAATTTTTTTTTTTTATTTAAAATACTTAGGTATTAAATATTGCAAATAATTTATTTTATTATTCTATTTTTTTTAAATTGTTTTTAGATTAAAATTTTTACTTTTTTTTGCAATTGTTCTTTTTTTAATTACACTTATTTGATTTTACTATATATATATATATTTTTTTTTTTTTTTTGTGTTAATATGCAAATGCACGAAAACAACAAAAAGAATTCTTTAAAAAAGGGATGGATAGAAGACATTAGAGGAAAATATTCTAGTTTCATGAGTTCAGGAAATAAAAGTACAACTTATTTAAATTCATTAAATAATGAATCAAATAAAGATGTTAACGATAATTTAAATAATATAAAAGAAGAAAAAAAAAAGAATATAAAAGTTACAAATAGTATGAAAGAGGAAAAAAATGAAATCAATAAAAAAAAAAAAGATAAAAAGAAAAATAGTTCTTTAGTTGACGATATTGATTTACATGAAAAAAAAAAAGTATGCTTTGAAATTTATAAAAAATATTATTTTATAGAAATGACTGAATATCACAAAAGTAGAGAAAATTGCACCAACAATTTTTTAAATTTTCTTGAAAGAATATTCGAAAAAATGTTAGAAGTTTTGAAACATGGTTCAGAAAATATTAATAATTTAAATAAATTTTTTAAAGAATTTTTAAAAAATGATATAGCATATTTCAAAAATGTTTCATATGGAAATTCTAGAATAAGTAATTTAACTCATAGTTTTTTAAATATTTCTAATGAAAATAATTTAAGTAACCAACATATTGATATAGATAAAAAAGATGAACCAAAAATGAATGACAAAAGAGATTATATAATGGAAGATGGAATTAATGATGATAATACCTTTAGTTGTGCTTCAAAAGAGATAAATTGTGATATGAATAATAGAGAAAGAAGAGATTCATTTTTAAAATATGATAATATATGTACCAATTCTAATGAGAAGAAAAATATTAATAAAAGAGATAGTAATAATAATATGAAGTACATTGATAATGATATAAATGAGCAAAATCCTCATTTTTTAAATCAAAATAGTTCAAGAAATTCAGTAAATAAAATAAATGAAATTGTTGATAATATTATTGATGTAAATTCAGAGAAATCTAATTTAAATCATAATGTAATTGATGAATGGATTAATTATGGATTTATGAATTATATTAAAATTATGAGAAGTATGAAAATAAGTTGTGATTTAATAGATAATAAAATATATCAGAAAAAATTAGTTTTATTAAAAGAGACTTACATGAAAGAACAAGAAAATTTAATAGAATTATTTAAAAAAAAAAAGAATGATTTTTTAAAACAATTAGATATTTGTAAGAATTGTTGGAAATATTTTGAAAATAGTTATTCAAATTCAGAAAAAATTAGATCTAATGGAATAAAGGATTCTAAAAAGATAAAATGTTCATGGTTATGTCAGAGAAAGTATTTAAAAAATGTAAAAGATTTGTTAGTAATACAAAATGAATATTTAGAAATAATTTATAAATGTGTGAAAACTTTTTTTCAATTAATAGAATGGAAAAAAAATACAGTTCGTGATATTTTAGGGTCTTATATACTTTTATATAAAAGTTTTATGAGTTTTTATCTAAATAATATGAATATTTTGTATGAATCAATATTGCAAGAAAAAAATATTGAAAAATCACAAATTGATAATTTAAATTCAGCAACGATGATGGAAGATGATATAATAAAACCAGTTAGCGAATTTTATTTTGACGAAAACTGTGATTCAATACCAATATTAAATAATGCTCTAAATCTTATTAAAAAATCAGTGATATTTTTTAACAATCAAATAAATGTGAAATCAATACTATGTTTATTTAGTTCTAACATTAAGGGTTATCTAACAAGTGTAGGTATTTTTAATAAGTATGTTGAAGGAGTAATCGTAATAAGTTGGGATAAATTTATTCATTTTTTTACAAATGTTGAAGATACATCACCACAATGGTCTTATTATATAGGTGATATTGAATTTAAAATGGTCAAAAGTAAAAAGTATCAGAAGAAAGGATCTAAAGATAAAAATAAAAAAGATATTGATGCTAATGACAATAAAAGTTATACAAATAATAGTATAAAAAGTAATAATGAAGAATCAAAAAATGAAGATAATAATAAACATATTTCATCAAAAAATGATGAAGATGATGTAAGAGTAAAAAATTTGAAAAATGAGTTTTCTGCTAATTTTTCTACGAACTGTTCCACTACTAATGAAAATGAAGATATGGAAATTCAAATGAAAGAAAAAAGAAAAACTTTATTGATTAATGGTTGGTCCTTTACATTTAAGTGCTCAACAGAGCACTTAACGAACGTATGTTTTGAATTGTTAAGAAATCATTTATATTCTGAATACTTTAAAGATGAAACTTCTTTTTCTCACTTTACAAATATTATTTCAAATGGGGAAGTTAAAAATGATTTGTTATGTGACGATGAAATTGCAAATTTTTATAATGTTAATTTAGAAAAAACACAATCCGATACCCAAGGTATATTCAAATACAAGTCATGCTTCGAGAAAAGTATATATATGAATTATGAAAAGGAGGATAAACGCTTATCATATGCAGATGATGATAACAATTTAAAAGATGATATAATAAATTTAGAAAAAAAAAGTTTACGAGAAGGAAATCATTCTAATAATTACGATAATAAAAGAAAAATGATTTTAATAAAAGATGAAAAAAAACATAAAGAAGAACTTGAAAAAAGAGGTGACGATGATGACAACGAAGATGAAGAAGAAGAAGACGAAGAAGAAGAAGAAGAAGAAGAAGAAGAAGAAGAAGAAGAAGAAGAAGAAGAAGAAGAAGAAGAAGAAGAAGAAGAAGAAGAAGAAGAAGAAGAGGAAAACGAAGATGAAGATGAAACAAATAAATATAATGAAAAAAAATAATATAAAAACAAATGAGAATAATAGAAAATAATAAGGATAAATAAAAATATAAAAGGTTTATTGATATGTTAGAGAAGATACTGAACAATGACAAAATAGTGACAGAAGTATATATATATATTGGCATACTTATTAACACATATTTTTATTAAAAGTAAGATAAATACAAAATAAGAAGGTAACATAGATTAAGTTTATAATATAATGTATTATTAAATTATGACACAAATTATTAAGTTTATATAATTATCCATTTTATTGATAACAAAAGATTTAGTAATTAAAAAAAAATAGTTACGATAAAAGTTACAAGATAGCTGATTTTACATCCATATAACATTGAGAAAAATAATGAAAGTGTAATTGAAAAAAAAAATAAAAATAAGGGATAAATATTAAAAGATATTAAGAAAAAAAGTAAATTTTAAATCATGTAATTATATGGATCATTAGTTTATAATATCCTATAATCTTTTTAAACACAATTAAGAAGTAAATGCTTCTAATTTTTTTCTCTTTTTTTTTTTTTTTATTTTTTTAATTTAGAATCAATAATAAATGAATGTATTTACATATTTGAATGAATTTTATTAGTAATATTTGTAAATCGAATTCATTTTTTTTTTTTTTTGTACACATTTGTGTTTTTATTTCAGATAACATTTTTCCGTTTTATTAAAGCAATATCTTTACTCAACTAAGAAACTTTTTTTCTATTTTGAATTCTTGTTATGTAAATATCAAGTTACATATTAAAAAAAAAAAAATGTGAATAAAAATAAATAAAATAATGTTTTAGTGAAGTTAAATTTTTTTCTTTTTTATTTATTGGCTATTCTTTTCCTGTAATTTACAAATTATGTTATATTTCCACAATATTTTACCCCTAAATACATTATGATTAAAGTATTAAGGAAAATTTAAAAATCAACAAAAAAAAAAAAAATACAGTAAAATAATGATAAAATTAAATCATACATATGATACGTCATAGAAATCTTTATATATTTTTTTTTCACTGAAGTGTATAATGGAAAAAAAAAAATTATGCATATCTCTAGATATTTTTAGTATCTTATCATATTTCTTTTAAAAAAAAGAAATTCAAAATATGGATACCCAATTGCTTTTTTTTCTTTATTTATAGTAATACACTTAGCATATTATTTTTTAATTTCATATCTTTTTTCATAAAGACGTTATATTTATAAGTTTATAGAGTTATTAACTGTTCTTAACCTTCAGATGATTTTTTATATTTTTTTAAATATAACTAATTTTTTCCACTTTTTTTTTAGTTTCTTTTTTTTCTATAATATTTATCAAAAATATATTATATTTACAAAGTTTTTCTTCGTTTAATTTGTTAAATAAATTAAAAAGAAAATGAATAAATAAAATATTTAAAGTATTATAATTTAAAAAAATTCAATTTTTTTCAATATTTTACTTAGCCAATAATTTTATGCATTATAAAGTTTAATTTATTATGTTATTCTTTTTAATTTTGTTACATTTATAAATTGTTTGTATATAGTATTCTTTTGTTTTCTATTAAATAAAACATAAAATAAACTAAAAATATATATATATATTGTTCTATAAGAATTACTGCTTTATTTTATTTGGTTCTTATTTCTTCATGATTCACATCTTCATTTTCTAAATCATTTTTATCAGTAGTCTCATCATGTGAATAGCTATAAAGTAAATCTAAAGGTAAATTAAATCTAGTATTGTTGCTATATCTATTTTTTTTTTCAACGCCAATGTGAAATTCTTTTTTTTTTGTTATATATAAAAATAAGTTATGGTAATTTTTTTCTGCATTTTTATTACTAGAAGGAACATTTATTTTGCCATATTCTTCATTATTCAACAAATTTTCTTCTTTCAATGAGGATATAATATTTAAATATTCTTCATCACTTAATTTTAACTTATTTATTTCTCCTTTAAAAACTTCATTTTCTTTTAGAAGAATCTCTAATTCTTTTTCTTTATTTTCGTGATTCACTGTTTCCTTATAGTTTTTAACTCCTTTTTGTAGATTAATTAAATTTATTTTTTCTTTTGAGTTATTTTTAATTTTATTAGCTTTTTTTCTATTATAAAATTCCGTATTTATCATTATTTCACCTATCGAATCTAAATATGATTTCCCTTTGTCATTTTTCGGTGCACACATATTTAAGTTGTAATCAGCTTCTATACATTTTAGAATAGATTTTTTTCTAGGAGATTTAGATAATATTATATAATTATTTTTCATTTTATTTTCTTCTAATATTTTTAAGGTATTTTCTTTAAGTGAGTTACTTTTATATAAAGTAGGATCTTTATCTTTATTAAAACTATTGTTCGATATCATAGAATCCTTTAATTTACGATCGTCTATTTCATTAAATTTACATAAAGAATCATCTTCATTTGTATTTTTATTTTTTTCAATTTCAAGCAATTTTTTATAACATACTCTATATAGTATATTTACATTATAATAAGAATGTTTTAGTTTTTCTATTTCTGTTTTTCTTAACTCTAATTCTCTTTTATTTTCTTCAATTATATTATTTAAGTCCTCAATTTTTTTTTTGCTTTCCTTATACGTTTCTTGATTTAGATAAAATAATTTAGCTACGTTGTCTTTTTTTTTTCTATATTTTTCTTTATCTTTTGTTTTTATATAATTATTCGTATTATTGAAATTATTTTCATTAAGTGAAACTAAAATTTGATCATGTTTCAAATTGCTTTTACTATTCGAAATTTCATTACTTTTATGTTTTAAATCTATATCACTTATTTCAAAATTTTGACTCTTAGAATAACCTATATGCACGTTAGAATTATTATTTTTTTCTATAATATAATTACATTTTTGGTTAATTTTATTTTTTATATTGACTTCAATTTCATTATATATATCATCCAATTTTTTTTTTTTTTTTTCTGATACTATTCCACGGAATTCTTCATTTTCTTTATCATCCTCGATGTTTATTTTTTCTTCATAACATTCTTTTTTTAAATTTTTTTTATTACTAATTTTTCTAACATCTTTTTTTTCCGGAGAATCATGAGGCTTTTCATTCTTTAGTTCACTCTGTATTTCACTATTTTTATTCTCTCTTATTTTATCGTCGTTAAATATATCGTTATATATATATTTTTTTATATCTTCTATATTATATGTTTCTGAATTTAAGTTTAAACTACAGTTAATTATGTTTTCTTTAGAAAATTCTTTATTTATACTTTTTTCTTTATTGGTATTAACGTTTTCATAATTTATTTCACTATTCACTAATGAGACTTCAGTTATATTAGTAACAACTTCAATGTTTTCATTTAGATTTTTACTTTCTCTTTCAGAATCTTCAATATTGCAATATATTTTATTTTCATCAAAATACAGTGGACAGTTATTTGATTTATCTAATCCTATAATTTGATCAAAGCTTTTATTAGAACTTTCAACCTTTGTATTATTATTATTATTTGTTTTTAAAGTAGTATTATAGTTATAAATATTATTATTAATTAAATTACTGCTTACGTAATTAAAATTACTGCTTATGTAATTAATATTATTACTTCCGGTATAACATTTATTGATAATATCTTTGTCATAATATACACTATTATCATCACTATTACTTTCCTTATAATTCATACTCTTATTTTCGTTATCAGTTTCATCATAGTTCCCCATATTATTTTCATTATTATTCACATCACAATTGGTATTATCATTATTATATTCATTAACATTATAATCAGCTCCCAAAATTGCATTACTATCATTTTGGTTAAATCCAAGAATAGAGTTACTCTTTTTTTCTGAAACATTTATATAGGTAATTTTATCAATTTTGCATTTATTATTATCATTTTTTTTATAATGTATACGGTATTTTTTTAATTTATTTTGTTGTTGTTCATCAGGGCTTAACACATTATTTTTATTTTCATTTATTTCATAGTTCTTTTTTACTGCTTCATTTTTTTCTGCAGTACATTTTTCATTGCTCTTTAATTTGTTGCATCTGAAATAAAATTTTTTATTATCTGATACCTTTATATTTTTAGTATTCTTATACTTAAAATTTTTATCACTTATTAAATTTAGCATTTTTCCATTTTTTACATAATTGGTTAATGGGGAATTTTGTATGAAGTTGTATATTTCTCTAACCATATCTTCTAAATAGCTTATTTTATCTCGTGATGTCACAATATCACATAATGGTATAGACTCCACAAGAAATTTAGGGCAAACTATTTTATAATTTAAAAATATTTTAGGCCTTAAAATATTTATTTCTTGCTTATTAAAGGGAGTAATTTGAGAAACAATAAATTTTTTTTCTTCATTTGTTATTTTTTTTTTATAATCTTCTACTAATACAAAAACTCCTCCTTCTTGACCTAGGCATAATAAATTTTTAATACTGATATATGAATACCCAACTTCCTTGTCATTATTAAGAAAAATGAAATTTAATATATTTGTTTCCTTTATATTAGTTAGCTTATTTTTAACTTTAACTAAAATTTTTTCGTTATTTATTTTAATTTTTGGTTGAAGAACAACAGAAAAATTTTGTGGAAATTCATTTATATAAATATTTTTTAATAATTTATTATCCACATATACACATAAATGTGTTATATTTTTCATAAGTATAGGTTTATATATTTTAAAATCAACTATAAAAGACATTTCAGTGTTAATAGTTGTCTTATAATACATTTTTTGAGCTGATAAATATGACAATTTCATATCATTTTCATCTGAAATATTTTTAGATACTGCAAAGCTTGACTTAATATTTTTAGAGCTATGCCTGCTCACACTTTCTATCATTTTACCTTCTGACAACTCGGAATTAGTTAATGAACTTTCCAGTAATATTTCTTTCTTTTTCTTTTCTTTTATATTTCTCAATAAATTACTTAATGATTTCTTTGTTCTTATATTGTCAAATTTATATTTATTTAATATATAATTATTTGATAATGAATTAATCCTTTTCTCGTTTGTTATAATTTTTTTTTCTTTATATTTTCCATTACTTAAGATATTTTGTTGTTCTAAATTATATTCCTTCTTTTTCTCATCATTCATATTTGTTTCTTTATTAAATGCTTCGTAGGTTTTAAATGATTCTTCTTCATCTGTGTGTAAAATTTTATTAGAAATTTCATTCATAAAATTTATTTCTTGTACAGAACATTTGTTATCATAGTTATCAGATATAAATGGATACTGTTCTTGTATTTCTAAATTGTTCCTTATTTTATTTTTATTTTCTAAAATATTATGTGTATTACTAGGAGTAAAACATTCATCTTTTTTTATTTGTGTTGAAATAATTTTTTCATTAATTTCATCGTTTTTGTTCTCTTTGAATATATCGGGCTCAATAGCTTTTGCATCCTTGCATTTTTTTAAATCATTTATAAAGTATACACCATTTTTATCATGATGATTCTGACCATATATTTTTAGAATTTTTGTTTTTAGAGAGTTTAAATTATCTTTTTCAAGGAAATTTTCTATATTTTTATTGGAAAAATCAAGACCCTTATAATTTTTTGAAGAATTTTCCCTTTTATATTTTGAAAAATTATTTTTTATTTCTTTTTTTTTTCTTATTTTATTTTTGAATCCAGTAATGTTACTTTTTAATTTATTTAAATTAATGTTATAGTTACTCTTTTCAAGTTCCTTATTTTCAAAAATTTTATTATTATTAAATTTTAAATTTGAACTTTTTATATTCCCTTTTTTCGAATTATTTATTTTTGTTATTTTATATAATTTTTTTGCTTTCATGTTAACTGATGGCAAGTGTCTATATGATGAATGACTACCATGGGGTAAAGAATAGCTATTATTTTTGCCATTTTCATTTGAGGTTATATCATTAATTGACTTTAATATATTTTTAGGTAAATTACTTTCATTTAATTTGGTGCTATCTAATTTACTTTCAGAATTATTATTTTTTATATCTCTACAAAGTAAATAAATATCTTTTTTTTTTTTTAAAACGCTTGTATCATACCAAGAATCGTTAGAAACACGTTCAAAGTGCTCATTATTTACATTTTTGATATGAACATTTTGTCCATTATTATATTTTGGCATTACTTCAAATTTATTTAAAAAATGTGCCTTTAAAAATCCTCTAAGAAAGAAGTCATCCGTTTTATTATTTAATTGTGTTTTTTTATATGTACTGTTAATATTAAAACTCATTTTAATATTTTAAAACAAAATAACATAAAAAAATAAATAAAACAATTTATAAATAAATAAAAAAACTTATGATGGACATTAATATGGAAAATAATGAAATATTTATTTTAAATAATTAACAAAAAAAAAAAAAAAAAAGTAGATAGATTTAAGAACTGGTATTATAACTTAATAACTAAAAAAAGTGTTATCTCCAACTTCTTTTATGGAAAAATAAAATAGGAGAATATCAAAATTTTATATACAAAAACAAGTGTGTATTAAATTTTTCTTACATAGAATAAATTTAGAACAAAATAATTATGGTAATGAACAAGAAAAATACCAATTTATAAAAGTATGCATATGCATTTTTTAATATTGTTGACACTAAATTATTTAAAGAAATTGAAATGTTACATATTTCAATGTTTTAATAAAAAAAAAAAAATAATAAAATAAAATAAAATAATTACTCAATATTTTTTTATTTGTTGACAAAAAAAAGTTCAAAAAATTTATTTCTGGAAAAAAATATACAATTGCATTTGATACAAATCACATTAAAATATATATATTTCTAATTTTTATTATTTTTGACAAAAAAAATTTTTTTTTGCGTGTACGCTGTGAACTTTGTTATTAAAATTATATACATAATATCTAGCAATATTATTTTTTTTTTAGTATAAATTTAACATTGTAATAGCTAATTTTAAACATAATTAAGTTGTAGAACCATTTCCTCATTATATGCATAAACCAGACACAAAAAAAAAAGTTATAATAATTTAATTACTAAAGAAATTATCATTTTATTTTGTCAAAAAAAAAAAAAAAAAAAGAAAAAAATTATATTAAATAATAAACTAGTAGCTTGTTCTCAGGCTTCAAAAGAAAATATAGTGCACTCTTATGTCAATCTACAAGAACTACATAAAGACGACTGCATTAAGAATAAGACTTTTTTCCTTCTTTTTTTCTTTTTTAGTAAGTTCATATAAATATATCTTTCAATTTTTATAAATATATTAAGTTATATATAAATTAAAAAATAAAAAGACATATAACAAAAAAAAAAAAAAAATATATAAGAGAAATATACTTACAAAAAAATAAGCTTTTCACAAATTTTTAAATATAATTACATTGCACATGTAAATTAGATGAGAATACTTCAAGTATTATATAAATAAAAGAGTGATTCTATTTACATTATAATGATATGTATATATATAAAAAAATAAAAAATAAATAAATAATCTACTAAGTTAAAAATATACATAAATATAAAAAAATATAAGTTTTATTACCTAATAAAAGGATGCAATTATGCGCATAATTTTTTATTTCTACATAATTTAAAGAAAGTAAAAAAATTTCAAAACATATTTTTCATTTTTGAGAAAATAATTAAAAAAAAAGAAAAAAATACATATATATATTTATTATTTCAAAAAAAATTCATTTTTTCTTCTTTTTCTTTCCTTTATGATTTATTTTTAAAATTTCTTCATTATTTTTATCTGAATTTTTACTTTTTTCACTTTTTACATATTTTCCATTTGTGTTATATATTTTCATACTCGTTAGAAAGAGATCTCTTAATCCGCATTCTGTGCATATATTTGATAAGGTACTCATTCCTTTAGAGTCTAGTTCATACATAGATTTAGGTAAAACTCGGGCTTCTTCTATATCTTCATATTCATTTAATTGTATATCTTCCATACCTCTACAATCAAAATGTTTCCACCTCAATTTATTTAAGCTGTTAATATAAAAATCCACTTCTTCTTTTGGCCCTTCACAAATAATTATTCCGGGATATCCTATTTTAGAATATCCTCCTATATTTAATTCTTTTGCCCATTTGAGAATATAAGATCTTTTAACTAAACTAAGAATATGATGTGAGTAACATAATCTTCTAGCTAATACTTTACTTTGATGTGAATAAGGCATTTTGTAATATAAAAATGGAATATTATTTATTTCATGTGAATTTCTATCGTCTTTACTTATTTTTTCATCTGATGAAGAATCGCTATTATCTATAATTACTTCTTTTTTATTTTGTATATTTTCAACTAATTCATTAACTTTGTATATTATATTTAAAATGCACTCTTGTTCAAAATAATTTTGAATATATTTATATATTTGATCATTTATATAATTATTCGTATCAGGAGAAAAATTTTTTACGCATACATTTATTATTAAAAAAGAATTTAAAGGATAATCTTTTGGTAATTCAAAAGTTAAATTTATTATATTATCATTAATATTTTGATCATTTAATTGCATATATATTATTGTATGCTTTTCTTTATCATTTTCATTTTTGATATTCAACTCTCCATTTAGTACATAAATCAATTTTAAAGCTTCAAGTTCTTTTTTTTGCAGTTCTTCACATTTCATTAATATCTCTTTTCTTTTCTTTTTTTGTATATAATCTGCATCATCTTCCTTTGCAATATTTGTTTTTGTAGGTTTTATATTTTTTACTTTTTTCTCTTCATTATTTATTTCTATTGATTTTTTTGTTTTTTGGCAAAGTTCATTATCGGATACTATTTTATTATGTAACATAATAAAAAAAAAAAAGGAAATTTTACTTAATTTTAATTTGAAGTAAATCAAAATTAATAATAAAATAAAATATATTTTTTTTTTAATTCATAGTTTTTATCTCAATATTTGTACATTTTATGATTTCGCTATAAATCCGCACACAAAAAATGAATATAAAAAAAAAAAAAAAATTTAGCAGATATTTCAAAAATAAGAAATACTTTTTATTTTTAATTTTTTACACTATTACAGAAATGAAGCCATATTTAAATTTTAACTCGTTAAAAAAAAGATGATTGTTTTTTTTTTAAATATATAGTCGATATTTAAAAAAAAAAATTAGAAAAAAATAATAAAACAATTATATATAATAAAGTTATTAATATATTTATGCATTGATATAAAACAAAAGCATTTAACATTTATCTTAGCAATGACGATATTTCTAAGATTTTATTTGAAGGATTATATACAAGTAATATATAGTATATAAGTTAGAAAAATTGTTTTTTATAATTATCTGTTGAAACTTATTTTACTTTTTTTATAGTATCCATTACTTATAAAATTCAAAAAATATGCTTATCAAATAAGAAGTAATAATCAGAAACAAAATATGTGTTTCTTCATTTTTACTACGAACATCTAAAAAGATCAATGTGTTGTAATCTACCTTAAACATTTGTATATGATATATTTTTAAGTAATATATATATTTTCGTTTATAATCTGCTGTTTAAGTTTACAAATAAATTAAAAAAGGAATTTCATACTAAAAAAAAATTCTATATAAAATTTATATTAAAAAGAATGATTGAAATAAATCATGTAAATACATAAAAAAAATTAGATAATCTAAAAATAAATCTACTCTTTCAATTCTTTTTTTTGCTTTGGAACAACAGGAATAGAAATGTTCTAAAAAAAAAAAAAAAATTAATATGAAAAAATTATTAAAAATTTGATAAGATTTAACATATGAATACATTATACCTGAAGACATCTATATCTTATTTTGGCAATTGGCTCATTTTCTACTATAGCAAAATATGCTAATCTAAAAAATTATGTTAAAAAAAAAAAATATAATTAAAGACACAAGCAAACAAAATTTTTTTTAAAACAGTTTTGTTTAAGATTTAATTTTAAAATACCTTGAATAATGACCAACATGGGATGCCAAGGTATCTCTATGAATATTTGTTAACCATTCCCTAAATTTTTTAAGAATTGTAAAAAAAAATTTTATGTAATTTTTAATAAATATTTATTTAAAAACAAAAAAGATGTATTCATAAGAATCATTTTTATTTAATTTTATTTATATATATATATATATATATATATATATATATATATTTTCTCTTTAAAATGAAATTTAATTTTTATGTAACTTTTTTTTTTCTATGTTGTTTCATTAATATTCAAAATACCATCTAGTAGTATCAGAATGACCTGATCCTTGATATTTACTTTGCAGATGTTCTAACTGAGCATGAATATTAAATCTATCAAAAGTAGACATTTTTCTTTTTTGAGTAATTTTTTATCTTAAAAAAAAGATAATATTCCTTCTTATATGTTTGTATGGAAAGTTATACAATATTAAAATAATTAAATATATATATATATATATATAAATTAAATAATAAGAAATATATTTCAATTAATTTAATTTGAATTATTTATCTAATCATTAATTACTAAAATGATTATTTTTTTTTAAATGTAATCCAGTTTTTTGAATGTTTATCTTAAAATTTGAAAAAATTAAATTTCATATTTAACAACAAACATAATATAATTTAATTTTATACTAATGTTATAAAATTATTTGATAATCAATGGAATGAATTTTCTCTTTGTTAAATTGTAATTTTTTTTCTTATCTTCCTTAATTCATATAATTTTAGTTAAAAAATATAATGTATAATAAAAAAAAATTTCAGATGAAAATAATTTTTTTTTTTCTTCTAAATCTTTAAAAAATTGAAGAGTAGTTTTACTATATAAAATTATTCCTTGTAAAATATAAAAAAAAAAAATACATATATTTTGTAAATTTATATTAGTTTTTAAAATTTATTTTATGAAATTGTTTATGACACTAAATAAAAAGAACAAAGAAAATATAAGTGATAATATTCAAATTTTTTATTATTTAAAAATCAATAACAAAAAGCTCTTTTTGTTTATATATAATAATTATAAAAAAGTAACCTTTTTATTATCTTTATATATATTTTTTTTTCGCTTTAGGATTATATATAAATATATTCTTTAATTTTTTTGTTTTTTTTAATTTTTTTTTTCTCTATATGTAGTTAATGTCAAACCATATGTTTTTATTTTATTCCTTATTTTTTTTAATACAAGATATAATGTAATATTAAATAAAAATTAAGTTTTAATTTATACCAAAACAATTTTATCATTTATAAAAATAAGCATTATCATATTTTTTCTTTTTAATTATGTATTATTTTAAAAATATATGTGATAAATGAATATTATGTTACTTTTAAATGTTTTTATTCTATTACTTTTTACTGAAATAATAAATCTATCTAGTTACTGCATAAAAATAAAAGTGTATTAAGAATATATATAATGAATCAAAATTTTTAAAGGTTTTAATAATCACTAAATAAAATATTTTATATACATAAATTTTAGATATAACAGATAATTTGTTTTTTTCTTTAAATAATTAAATCATAAATCAAGTTATTAATATATTAGGAAAAAAGAAAAAAAAAACTATTATTTATGAGCTCATTTAAAGAGTAAAATTTTTATAAGATAACTTAATATATAAAACTATTAAGTTCCACTGAATACACCTATTATTTACCTTAAATATGTTTTTATATAATAGTATACATAACTTTAGTATTTTTCCTAAATATAGAATTATTTTCAAAAAAATAAAAAATAAAGAGCAATGATGTTGCATTAAATCAATACATTTTTTTATTTTTATTTTTGAATATATTAAAATATAAAAAAATATATGCATCTGGTTCTTTTATATATTTTTATATATTTATATAAAATTTTAATTTTAGAGAGGAAAAGATGGGAAAATTATATATTTTAAATTATAATTTTAAAAATTCAATACTTTTTAAAAATTATTTAAAAATAATAAGTTTTTATAATATGGTATCTATAATTAAAAACTATTTTTATACTCATTTATTTTTATGTAGGAATTTTCTAAATACTAAATCTTTCTATTTTCTAAATTTTCAGTATAATAACAATTAAATTATTTAGAAAAATAATACAAAGAAAGGTTTTTTATTTTATTACTTATATGTGTATTCTGAATATTTTGTTGTTTTTATCACTAATTTTGTATTTTTCTTTTTACATTAAGAACTGTTATTTTATTTCGAAATAATTCCTTTTGTTATTTTTTGAAGTAATACACAGAAATAAAATAAAAACAAATATGAAGTTTAGTCCTACAAAAAAAGTGGAAAATATAATTTATTTCTCTTTAAATTTACGTTGCTTCTCTAAGTTAAAGCATTATTATCTAATCATCTACATATTATTTGTTTTATATACTATTATATATTTATATTTTCTTACATTTTTTTTTTTACTTTAAAAATTACATTAAAACTAAATTTTTTTCTTTTATAATGTGTATTCATAAATATACAAATGTTCTAAAAGGAACCCAAAAAAAAAAAATTTATACCTTACAGAACTTTTAAGTATTAAAAGAAATATATTTATACATATAATAGAAGTATGAAATCTTTAAAATGAAAATTAAAAAAAAATTTTCTATTATAAAATATAGTATTCTTAGTAGTATCAAAAGAAAAAAAATATTAAAATAGAAAAAAAAAAGAAGCATACTCTCTATTATTACAATCAAAAAGGATTGATAGAACAACTTACAGAAAATTTTATTTTTAAATTTCGTATTAATTATAAGATTATATTATCATATTTTTTACTCTATTTTTATATAATTTAATTTTAAAAATTTAAGTTTTAAAATTTAAGATTATTAAAAGAGTTCAATTTTTATACTGCTAATGTACTATTTTACGAATATGTAAAAAAGTATAAATACAAATATCATTTCGTTAGTGCGTCAGTGGTTTTTTTTCCTTTTTTTATATCAAAATAGAGTTTGAATTTTTTTTTTTTTTCTTTGCATTTTTTTTAAAAAAAAAATTATTTTTACGTAAAAAGTATATAAAGAAAAAGTGGACTAGCGAGTTAAAGATATTTTTAAAACACCATGCACAAGTAAAACATTTTATAAAAAATTATTTTAATGTATGAAGAAATAAAATTTTTTTATTAACATGCTCATATTTTTATTGCTTCATTTTTATATTTTTTTATACTTTTTATTTTTTAATTTTTACATTTTTTTTTTTAATTTATAAATATTTATATATATATTTATTTTTTTTTATTTTATCTTACTTTTTTTTTTATTTATATTTTATTATATTTATGTTTTTTTCATATTATATGAAATTATATGACAATACCAAAAAAATTTTAAAAAAAGGAAAAATCAATAAAGAAAAAAAACATTATAATAAACTTTGTTATTTTATTTTATTTTTTTTTTTTTTTAATTTTTTGATTCAATAATGAAAGGGAAAAAATAAGTTTCATTAAAGGTCAAGATAAAAGTAAAATTTTTTTTTTTAATATTTTATTTTTTACAAAAAATTCATATATTTTCTTTTAACGTTGTACTTAAAATTTTGAAGGGATATAGAAAAAAAATTAAAGGAAAAAAGGCCTAATAATAATAAAAATAATCTTCTCTGAACAATTAAAAAGAATTCATTGTTCTCTTAAATTTCGAAATTTTGATTTCCATCTTAAAAATTTCTTAGAGAACAAAATTTTTTTACATATATATTACATATTGTTTTATTATATATTTTTTTATTATTCTATTTTATTTATATTTTATATTTAAGTATATATACAAATAAATATATATATATTTATATTCTCTCAATATTTTCTCTTGTTCTTTCCTATCTGTTTGCTATAAATTCATGTAATTTAAAATGGCGAATAAATATCAATAAAGAGAAGTTAGAAAAAAAAAAAAAACATAATAAAATATTAATTTTAAAAACTAAAAAAAAATCTTAACAGAGATACAGGATAAATAAGATTTTAAGAAATAAAAAAAAAAAACAAGTTATTAATCTTCTTAATATTTTATATATATATATATCATTTTTATATATTTTTTATTCATTTTTTTTTATTTTTGAAATGTATTAATTTTATAAGAGATAAATAACATTTGAGAAATTATAAATCTGAAGAGAGTTTGCATTATTACTAAAATGTAAAAATAATTGTTTTTTTTATTCTTATTCTATATATACAAATAAAAATAATAAAGAAAACAAATATTAGTGTTAACATAGAACAGTTATCATACATAAGATTTAAATTAAAAATAAGTAATTTTAAGATAGTAATAAAAAAAAAAAATGGATATATAGAAAAATAAAAGACAACTGTGAATTTAAAATAAGTTACAAAAACAAATTTTTATTAGTAAATATAGAATAAATAAGAAAAAAGAATGTGTAATAATTTTAATTATAGATTTATTCTTCTTAATACAAAAATATATTTTATAGAATAATTTATTTCTAAAACGCATTATTTATTTACAATATAATTAGAATATTTGATAAATATATATTTATATGCCATATATACATATATATATATATACAATTTTTAAAAAAAATTTTATTATATGTTATTTTTTATAGCTTTTATTTTGGAGTTTCTTTTCATTAAAGCAAAAATGTTTAATGTAAACACATGATAATATATTTGTACTGCTTTATTATATATATTTATATGAAATGTCTTATTATTCATTTATTTTATATATATATATAATTTGTGTTGTTTCTAATATTTAAAACAGTATGTGTAATTATACATTTTATAGAATTTGCATTTTATTTTAACAAACAATATTTAATTTTATTAATATATATGTATATATATTTGTAGAAAAATGAAAATGATGTTATTATCTTTTTTAATAAAATTTAATTCTCTATCTACAAAAAAGAATATAAAGAAAAATAAATGAGTTCTTTTATATTTTTAAATAATGTCAAAATAAAGAAAATTATATATAAAAAAAAATAAATTAAATAATTAAGAAAAATACTTTGTATAGAAAAATATATAAAGGGTATTAACTAAATATACATAAAAAAAAATGAAATAAAATAGAACATTCCTGTATTGTTTTATATATATACACTTAACATACATATATATTATTTTGATTTTTAGTTTATTGATACATATATACTATATTCAATTTTTTATATTATTTTTTATTTAAAAATATATTTATATATAATAGATTACTTCTGTATATGAAATTTTTAGTTTTTTTCTTCTTTTTTAACATTTCTATAATTATTATAGTTTAATATTTTTTCAATAAATCATATATATACATAATTATGTATTTTTATATTTATAAGTTTTTTCATTATTATAAAATGATTTTGTGTAATTTTGTATAGAAATACACTTATTACATTATATTTTTATGAATAGTCAAATTTTAAATTTAATAAAGGTTTTTAAATATTTGCATATATGTGTAACACTTGAAATATAATTTTTTTTAAAAAATATGTTTATATAAATATTGATTATTTATATGTGTTTTTTGAATTTTATAAATAGCAGTGAATATTTTTTATTTTTTTTTTTTTATAATTAAAATAGTATATATAAAAATAATAAGGAATAAAAATTGAGTCTAAAATATTTAGTTTTATTCTATATTTTATGGCAATTTTAACAAAAATTAATGGTATTCCTTATTCATTTTATATATATATATATTAGCTATTAATTATTAAGTAATAATTAAATATAAAAATATAGAAATATTTAAATAATCAAAGGTAATGATATTTTTAAAGCTAATTTTAAATAAGGGAAATAAAAAAGGAAAAATAAAAGGTAAAAGTAATTTGTTTATATTAAAAGGAATAAATTTTTTTTTTTAACAATATATATAATTATTTGAATAAAAATTAATACAAGATTACTTTTTTAAGTAATAGAATTGCAACAAATAGTATTTTAGTGAAATGATTAAGATGCCATAGGAAAAAATTAACTTTAAGCATCTAGTTTTTATTGTTTTTTTCCTATTATTAGCATTTATACATTATAATAAAATTATTTTATATAATTTATATTAATACATTTATTTATTAAATGGATGCGAAAGAAAGCTGTAAAGAAGTAGAAATTGAATCAGTTGCATCTACTTTTGAAGCAAACAAAAATATTAATTTTTTTGGCGAAAATAATAGAAATATGCTTATATTAAATAATAGCAATAGAGAAATTAGGAATAGCGATAAAATGAACAATGATATTAGTAAAATGAATGATACAAATGATGACAAAAATGATAATGATAACATTAACAATGTAAATAATATCGATAATTATAATAATATAAATAGTAATTATAATATAGAAAATATTAATATTCGTAATGAAGTAAATATTATTAATGACAATGCTAATGATAGTAATAATAATAATATAGGTAACGTAAACAACATTTATAGCAATGTTAATAGCAACACTACTAATAATAATTCTTATTATGAGTATAACGAAAGTTATTGTGGTGATTTAGATACAAGTAACACAAGAGAAAAATTGTTTAATAAGCATTCTAATAAAAACATGAACTATGATAATTATAGTAAAAGTAATCAAAATAATTTTAGTATTAATAAAAATTTTAAAAATCTTAGAAACAAATTCAATCTATTTAATAAAAATTCCATCAAACAAAATAATTTAAAGCAGAATATGAACAAAGAAAATAATGAAAATGAAGATAGTGAAAAGGAGGCTATTACTAATAATAATTATCATGATGATTTTTACAAGAGAGATGCTCCTTTTTCAACATATAATAATCAAGGACAAAATAAAATTAATTATAGGAATTTCCATGAAAACAGAAAACTAAAAAATAATAATATAAATAATAATAGTTGCGGTGATAATATGAATAATGGTGATAATAATATAAATAATGAAGGAAACAGTAACATGAGTATTAATGATAATAATCATAGTATAAATAATAACATTGGAATTAATAGAAATGATCAAATTAATTCAAATAATAATGGTAATAATAATAATATTATTATTAATACGGTTAAAAAAAGAAGAATAGTTAAATATGATAATTTTTATAAAAATAAACAAAAGAAAAGTTACTATAAATCATTTAATGATCCCATAAAAAGATATAATAATAATTCACTAAATTTAAATGAGATAAATAGTATCAAAAATGATTCATCGAATTATAATAATAACGACAAACAAAAATATCAAAATTATTCCAGTAAAAATTCTAGTATAAATTTTAATCATCAAAATAATGAAGGTAATATGAGAAATTCTTTTATGAAAGAAAATTATAATACAACTAAAAACTCTAATAGAAATAATAATAATTTGAATTATATCTACAATAATATGAATAAAGGAAATTTCAATAATATAGCCTTTTCCTTAAACAAATATTTTATCCCCTTTAAAAATAATGGTGGAAAAGATGACAAAAATGTAAATAATGAAAATATAATGAATAAAAATAAGCTCAATAATAAGAATATTAATTTAAATAACAATGATATTCTAAATAATAATTTTAATAATGTGAATGAAAATTGTAATACTAATTCTTATGATGATAACTGTAAGGATAAAAACAATAATTATGATAATATAAATAATTATAATTACAGTAATAAATGTGATGACTCTATCAGTGATAATAATGATAATTACAAAAATAATGTAAGCGGAATTGAGGATTTAAATAATAACAATAATAATAATAACACTAGAAACAATGCACCTAGTAATTTCAATAATTTGAATTTAGTAACACAAAATTTCAACATAGAATTTTTAAAAAATTATAAAAATAATTTGGAGCATGGATTAAATGGAGATAAGATAAACGGTAATGAAAATTATGTGAAATATGAAGAAAATAATATAAAAGATTATAATAATCAAAATTATATTGAATGTTTAAGCGAGGTATCTGAAATAAGTGATGAAGAGGAGAAAAATATAGATTTAAATAATAAAGAATCAAATAAAATTACTGATGAACAAGTTAATAAAAATAACAATAATTGCAAAAAATGGAATATGCACAACCTTCATTCAGGTGTTACTGCATCATCTATTGATACATGTTTCAATCAGAGCGATAATAATAAATCTGAGTTAATGAATAATTTATATAACTTTTGTAATTATAATAGAAATATTAATACAGATGAAGAAACGAATCATTTTTATCATACTACTAATAATAATTCATATTATAAAAAAAATTTAAAAATAGAAAATAAAAAAGGAGTAAGAAATACTTTCATGAATAATATTATTACCAATTCATTTAACCCTAATTTAAACTATTCTAATGATTTCGATTTAACTAATTCACCAAGTAGTAGTAACAGTAGTATGAACAATCATAAACATGATATGGATAGAAAAAAAAAAAAAAAAAAATTTAACTATATGAGCGTAAATGATAGTGTAAATAATATAGAAAATAGAAATTCTATAAATAATAAAATATCGAATTATTTAAATGAAGATCAAGGTGAAATTCATAATCAGCATATAAACCGGAACCCTAATTTGTTTGAAAGGGGTTTTCAAGAAAAAAATGAAAATTATCTAAATCAAAATAATAATGAATTGATTATGGAAAATGATAATAGTTATGATAGTAGCTGTAGTAATAGTTCTATAAATGATAATACTACTAGTTTAAGAAAAGAATCAAAAAATGAGAAAAGGAACAAGTTAACATTAAATCAAATAAGAACAGAAGATCTATTTATAAATTCCTATATGCCGTACCCACCAGAAAAATACAATAATATTTATGAGTTACATGAAATTAAGATTCTATCTCCTCATATTTTAAAAACAAAATTCCAAAAAGAAGGAAAAACATATCATTCAACATTAAAAGATGGAAAGTTAATTTTACTTTTAGATTTAGATAATACACTATTACAAGCAACTTCCTTTGCAAAATTCAATATGGATTTACCTCTTGAGAATTTTGTTGATGAAAATGGAGAAGCGCAGTTATATAAATTTTATTTACCATCATATAATTTTTTTTATTACTTAAAATTCAGACCATATGTTCGTCAGTTTTTACAAATTTTATCTTTATATTATGAGTTATCAGTTTATACAAATGCAACAAGAGAATATGCCGATGTAGTAATAGCAATACTAGATCCTGATAGAACATTATTTTCTGATAGAATTGTTGCTAGATGCAGTTCAGCAGATAGGGATGAGAATAAACATTTTTCAAGAATTTATCCAAATATAGATTCAAAATATGTAATAGCTTTTGATGATCGAAAAGATGTTTGGTCTGATATACCGCAATCTCATATATTAAAAGCAGAACATTATAACTTTTTTGAGTTAAGTAAATATGATATTTTGTCACATTTTAAAGAAGCATCTACCTGTAAAAAAAAATTTTTAGATATGGACATGCACTTATATTATATGACAAAAGTTTTTCTAAAATTACATAAAAAGTTTTTCGAGAAACCATTAGAAGTAGATGTAGGAAAATTGATAGAAGAAATTATGTCAGATACGTTAAAGAACGTAGGGGTATATTTTACAGGTTTTAGAAAAAATTCAAAAAATGCTCAAAATGTATTATCAGCGGATTGCGAAGAAAGACAAAAGGAAATGGCCTTAGAATTAGGAGCAAAAATATATACTAATTATGATTTACCAGGTGTTACTCATATAGTTGCTGCTAAAAATTGTACAGATAATTTGATAAAATCAAAAAAATCCGATTATAATCATATATACAAAGTTCATACACTATGGCTTTATCACTGTAGAGGTACTCTTGAAAATGTAGATAGCTCATATTTCGATGCTGATGAACTTTGTAAGATTTATAATAATAAGCCACCAATGCACCCAAAAAAAGATCATTGGTTTTTTGGTAATAAACATTTAAGGAAACAAGATGATATGACTGATTGTGTTAAAATTGAAAATCTAAAATCAAGGATTTTCTTAGGAACTGGTGAATATACGCATGATGCTGTTATTTTTTCTCCATTTGAACAGATTCATATTAAGTGGATTGAAAAGGAGGTGAAATTAAGACAAAATTACGATACTTCATATAATACCATATCAAATGATATCAAGAATAACGACAAAAACCAAATTAATGATGATTACGCTGATGATAACTATTCATATGATGATAATACAGAAGAAGACAATGAATATTCATCAACAAATAGTAAATTGTAATTTCATTACCTTTCAATCATTAATAAATTTTATTTATTATTTTATTTATTTACATTTTTATGGAAACTATATTTATTGTTATTTAATATAAATATGTATTTTATTTGGTATATTTTTTGTTTTATAACTCTAAATATATATATATATATATATATTTATTAATTTATTTTTGTATTTTTTTCTGTTCTATTATAATGTTTTAATACAATTTTTTTTTTTTTTTTTTTTTGCATAAAAAGATATTTAATTAGGGATTAAACTTTTTTTATCTATTTAAATCATTTTTGTTTGTGCGTCTTTATTTTTTACAGAAAAAAAACATATATATATTGTTTTAAAACTTTTTTTTTTTTTATAAATTTTTAATTATAATTTTATAAAATAAACTATTTAAACATAATTTATTGAAAATTACCTAAAAAATATTATATTACATTATATTATATAGCCTTATTAAATTTACATATATATATATACATTAATAATTATGTATTTATTGAAATAGAAGGAATAGTTCTTTTTATAATTTTTTATTCATTTATAAATCCAAGAATTCTTTGTAGTAATTTATTTATATACACATTAAAAAAAAAAAATAATAAAATAATTTCTCTTAAAATTTTTATCTTAAAGCTTATAATTAAGTGATTATCTTTATTAAATCCTATTCAAATAATATATTAATTTTAAGAAATTATTCTTAAAAAAAAAAAAAATTAGTAAAAATTGTAGTATGGGTGTAACGCAACATTATAAAATGTTACTATTACCAAGTTTTTCTAAAGAAAAAAAAAAAACTTAAAAAAATGGAGAAATTTTAAAATGAAAAAAAAAGATATATATGCATATTTTTATCCATTTTAATTTATTCTTTTCTCTTATTCTATAGTTCTAATGATATGATGTTGAGCACAGAAATAGTAGATGTACAAAAATAGAAAAAAAAGTACAATGAAAAATAAAAAGTTCCTTTAGAAATATAAAAATAGTTATAAAAATTAAGATTTATTAATTACTATGAAAAAATTGAAATAAAATATGCTGAAAAATTTAAAGTAATTTCTTCTAAAAGAAATAAGTTTTTAAAAATAAAATTCTCAATTTTAAAAAATTAATAAATTGCGTGAAATATAAATATTTTCTAGATATTAAAAGCAATATAATCGAAAAATTTAAAACCATTACATACCTTTTTAAATTTTATCATTATTTAAATTAAAATTAATTTTTGTAAATTTTAATTTTTTTAGTAAAAAGAATAATTCTCCTATTTTGAACTCTTATTTTTTACATATTTCTTAATGATTCACATATTAGAAGAAAATAGACCTACTTCTTTTTATATATATTATTTTTTAAAAAAAAAGCTAAATTCATTAAATAAGGGAGAGAAATAAAAAAGAGGAACGTAAATACAAAAAACTATTAAAAAATTATTGTAAATAAAATATTTTATTTGAGGGGCGACCTAAGAAATATTATATAATATTTAGTAAGAACTTTGTGATGAATTTTAATTATATCTGATTTAATTTAAAAATGTCCATTAAAAAAACAAATTGAAAAAATAGGAAATACGCAAGTAAAAAAATAAATAAACAATTTTAGAAATTTTAATATTTTTTTATTTTTCTTTTCCCTCTCTTTAATAAAAAAATATGAATAACGGATCAAATAAAAAGTGTAAGACATTATATTATATTAGAAGCAAAAACGTTTATGCTAATAATGAATACGAAAATAAATCAGAAAGGAAAAAAGGGCATGTTTTCATTAAAGTAAGTGAAGCAAATGGAAGAAATTTTCCTTATAGAAAAAGAAAAAGTGAAAAAAAAAAAAATTATGAATTAATATTTCAAAGTTGTCAACAAAGTAAGCTTCCAGTATGCACTATAAGAAATTTTAAGAAAAAAAAAATAAGAAACACTTGGGAACAAATATTATTAGAAAAAGTTCATGATGCAACCAATAAAATTAATGAAAAAGTTCTCTCTCTACTTAAAATATGTATTATTAAGATATATAATTTTTCAAGTAAATTAAAAATAAAAAATGAAAAAATAGTAAGAGATTCTTTAAAATATTTAAATATAGAAAATGAAGAAATCCAGTCAAATTATTCAAATATACAAAATCCTATAAATATTTCCAGAACTCCAAAAAAAAAATTACGAGATAACTGCTGTAGATGTATTCTTCGTGATAACAGTGTTTTCAATTCTGAAAATTTAAAAAGAGGATATTATGAAATGAATAATACTAACATTTATAAGGAAAATAATTTTATGAAATGCAAAGATTTACATGAGTTATTTAATGAAAAGACGGATCACACAAATAATATATTGAATAATTGTGCACATTTAAATGAAAAAACCAATAAGTTCGTTTCAGAAGATGAACATATTGGAAGTAACCTTCGAAATATTAGAAATTTTTATATTTCAGTAATAAACAAAAATACGAATACCAAAAAGGTAAGGAAAATAAGTTTAATGGAAATATGTAAAAATCCTTATTTTTTTATTTCTCAAAATTTTTTTTCTACTTTAGAAAGTTATTTAGCATTAAATCACTGTCTTTTATATATTAAAGTAATCAATAAAAAATAATTACAGAAAATTTTAATTATATATTTTGTATAAAATATTATATACATTTAAATAAAATTAGTTTTTAATATAAAAAACATGTATATATATTACTCTATATTTTTATTATTTTTTTCTTTTTCAGAAAAATCAGGGAGAAATGTCACAAATTCATAATAATTTTTTTTCAACATTAATAAACGTGGATGACGTAAATTTTTTAGAAGAAAATGTATCAACATCAATATTAAGGCATATCATTAAAAGATTAAATTCATTATTTCAAATACCAACAAATAACATTAATTCTATTGAATTTTGTTTATATATAAGAAGTAATGATAAAGAAGAGGCTGTGTATTTTACTGAACAAAATACTTATAAATATTCTATTTTAATTTTTTTAAATGCTAGAAATGATAATTACATTGAATTTCCAAAAAATGGACTAAGAATTATGACTACTATGGGTAACTGTTTAATATATGAATGTAATAAAAATTCTTTTGGTTCTAATATTTTTAAATTTGATATATCAGAAGAAAAAATATTTTTTTTGAAATTAAACCTGAAATATGATATAAATTTACATCGATTATTCATAAATGAAGCAAATACTAAAAAATATGTTGAAGAGTTTTCTAAGGAAAGTATTTTAACAGAATTAAATAGAAATATGCTAAAAAATCAAAATGTACTCTCTAATAACGATTTTATTAATAACACTTTTAATACATACAATGCAGTTAATTTTTATTCAATGAATAATCATCATTCGTATATAAAAAAACATATAGAAAGCATAAATGAAAAGTTAATGGAAATAAATATTAATCGTATTAAAAGTGTTACGTCATTAAAAAATACAAATGCTGATGCATACTACACTAACCTTTAATGTCTCAAAATTTAAAACAAAAACAAAAAAAAATTAAACTTTATAATCATCAAAATTTTTAGTATTTTTAATATATATGTAATTAAGCTTTATATAAAAAAATAATAAACAAAAAAAATAGTATTTTATCAAAAAATATTTATTTTTAATTAAAGTAATTATTATAGCTGATAATATTTATTTTGTTAAATCTTGTGTTATATAGATTTATGAATTCATTGATATATTTTTTTTTAATTGAGTCTAATTCATGCATTTAAAATTTAATAAAATTATCTTTATGTATTCCATATGCTCTGCAATATTCTTATTTTAGTGTTTAATTTTCTAAAAAAATTAAAAAGATTTATAAATTAAAAAAAAAAAAAGAATAAGAAAAATCTATAGGAATATAGATATAACAATAGAAAGAGTAAATATATTGTAAAAAAAAGATCTCTTTATTTTAAAATATATGAATAGATATCAAAGATGAAAAATAACACACTTTTAATTATATTTGTAATTTTCTTTAATATTCATATTCTTTAATGATATCATAATTTTAAAAATCACTAAAATGTTGAATTTTTATTTTCCTTTTATAAGCATTTCTAATAGCATAATTTTTTTTATGTATCTTCTATGAATTAAAAATAATTGTAGAATAGTATGTATTACAAATTTTTTTAATTTTAATATTTTAAGGAGTCACTATATGATAATAAATCATTAAAAGTGAGTTTGATATTATAATACAACGAATCATGTTGTACCATTTTCAGAAAAATATATAGATGTTATTATGTAAAATATACATATATATATATATGTTCGCAAATATTATTTTATAAAATCATATCCAAAATAATACTAAATTTTTTATTTGTAATTTTTTTTTAATAGAATTTGGAACATTTTTTTCTTCATTTGCATTAGAACCCTAAAAATTAATACATAAATTTTCAATTTTAAGATATTACAAAAATTATATCTAAATATACATTTTGGATTGGAAGTTTTAACATTAATAAAGTAAAAATTTTAACATGAATAGTTTATATATATATTAAAATTTATGTTTTTATAAAATATTTAGTATTATATTAAAAAGAATTTTAATTCCTAAATTTTTATTGTTAATATATTTTAAAATATAATTATTTTTTTATAGTTCACATAATACTTTCTTTTTTAAATATTTTGATATAAATTATGAGCATATTTAAGAGATGGAACATCAGGATGCTTTACTTCAGTAAATGTTACACACTCAGGTTTGGTAGAACTTCCTTTAAATTTTAAAAAGGCCCCTTTGTTTTTCATAATATCACAGTAATTGGGTGCACTAAAAACAGTGTATAACATACCATTTTGTTCAATTGAATATCCTTCGTCTCTTACTTCATGAGATCGAATAATAAGACTTAAATTATTTCTTTTTAGAAAATTTTCAGTAATATCAGTACCAAAAGAAAATCCTATGCCTCTTTTAGAGGGTTTGAATCCTTTTTCTTCATTTGGATCTGACCATAGCAAATCTGTCATTACTCCTTCATCTAAGGGTTCTGTATTCCTATCAATTTTTTGAATATCTTCTAAAGTTGTATCCATTTTACTTGGTATTCCTCCATGACATATAAAAATTGTTTTGTTTAATACATATGCTAATGGTAAAAATTTGAATGAATCAGAAAATAAGGTATGTAATTTATCATCATATTTTTCTTGTAATTCTCCTAAAAATCCATATAGTTTATTCATATTGTCCGTTTCATGGTTTCCTCTAGTTAAATGAACATTATTTGGAAATGTCAATTTCGCCAAATATAAGAAAATAATTACCTCTACAGAAAAGCTTCCCCTGTCTACAAAATCCCCATTGAATAAATAAGAATTATTTTCTGATGGATATCCATTTATATTCATTATATTTAATAAATCATAAAATTGTCCATGTACATCTCCACATATGGTTAAAGTCTCATCTGACTGTAAATTTAAATATACTAGAGTTGGTAATTCTTTTAACAGATTGATTACATCTAAAACTATTGCACATACACATTTCTTGTTTAACTTTTGATTTGGTACACTAATGTAATCTACTACTTTTTTCAAAAAATCTATATTTAAATTATTTCTGTCATATATAGGAGCATTAGTATTTTCTATTTTAAGGGTATCTAGTACTAATGTCTGGTAGTAAGGCATTTTTTGTTCTAATTCTATAGCTTTCTGAAAATGCTGTTCAAATAAAAGCTTTTTACATTGTTTTAATTTTATCTCAGAATTTGTGTCTTTTGTTAATTTTAATACTTTCTGAAAACATTCTGATGCACTTTTTAAATCAGATAGTAATAAATAAGAGCATCCTTTTCTATAATAAGCTTTCGCATAAAAAGGATTAATTTTTATTGCTTCATCTATATCTTGTATAGACAAACCGTAACTTTCTAGTTTCATGTGACAAAATGATCTATTCGTATAATATATATGAAGATCAGTTTCTTTTATACTAATAAAATTATCCTTTTTGGAAACAGTACTTTTTGTATAATATTCATTAAATAAATCTTTATCTACTTCATCTACACTTACTTCATTCTGTAAGTTATCAATACTTATTTTTTTTAATATTTCTACATTGGTATTGTCATAAAATTTTTTTAATAAATTAATAGCTTCTGTGTAATATTTTAAAGAAACGATATAGTTATTTTCCTTAAAATACTTATTTCCTACATTTTTTAAAGCATCACATATCTTTAGCAATTCAATACTAATATTTTTTTTTGATATATCTCCCTCTTTTTTCTCCTTTTCTCCATTTTTATCTTCTATTTTTTCTTCTATATCATTATCTTTCATGTCTTTTTTTAAATTATCAGCAGAATTACAATCGCTCATTAATGATTCAGGTGATTTAATATTTTCATTTTCACTGTTTTTATCATTGGTGCCTTTCATTTTTTCTTCACTTTTTTCATTCCCCATATTTTCGTTATTTATTATATTTTCTTTATTTTTATGTTTTTTATCTAATGGCTCGTTAATTTTATTTTTATTTATCTGTTTATTATCTATTATATTTGTATTATCTTTTAATGTATATATAATTTCTTTACTTTCATGAATATTTTCTTTTAAACTATTTTCGTGATCATTAAAAGTATGTTCCTCTATTTTAATATTACCATTTATTTTCTCTGTTAAATATGCCATTTCAAAAAAATACAAAAACTTCGTAATTATATAAATTATTTAAATATGTAATTTGAAACTTATATTTTTGTCTTTTATATTTATTATAATTTATATATTTTTACATTTTTTATAATATTTTTTTTTCTATGGATGGTTAAAATTTCTAATATAAATATATTTTTTATATAGTGAAAATAAAACTTTCTTTAATTTTTATTCAAAATTTGTCAAATATATTTGTATATATTTAATAATTTTTTTCTGAATCTGAACAAATAATGAGAGTAAAAAAAAAATATATAAAAAAAATATTACAAAAATATGAAATTCTTTATTTTGTGCACAATTTGTATGTTGACAATTTTTTTTTTTCCCTTCTTAATTTTTTTAGTTTTATGACTAAATATTTAAATTTCTACAATGCTCAAAAAAAAAAAAAATTTTTTCTAAATCGAGACAAAAATATATTTAAAATGTTCTTTTGAAATAAATTTTACTTTAACTCATATAAAAGAAAAAAAATTATAAATAAAGGAATAAAACAATAAAACAAGCCCAAAAAAAAAAAAAAAAACATAAAAATAAAGGTATAAAAAAGATTACCATATATTAAAAAAAAAAAAAAAATGAAGAAAAATTGTATTATTATATATTAAAATTATATTAATAGAATAATATAAATTAAATTTTATCATATTAGGTTAAAAATTTTAAATTTATAATTTGTTTTCAATTTTTTTACTTTTTCTTCACATAAGAAAACTATTTTACTAAAATTCTTTGACCTTTTTTTTTTTTTAAATTCTATAAACAAAAAAAGAAAATAAAAATTCTTAGGAAAAGAAACAAAAAATTAAAAACTGAAATTTATAATTTATATTTTTTTTTTTTTTTGAAATATATTTCCTTAATTATAAAGAATGCTTATGCATATACAAAATAATATAAAATAGTAGTAATCATCAGTAATATTTTTTTACAAAAAAATCATACATAACAAATACAACGCACTATAAAAATTCTTCAAATACAGTTTGGCAACCTATTTATAAGAGTTGTTAAAAGTTAAAAGATTATATGATATAGGAAATTACAGGATATCATAAATTTTGAATATTTATCCTAAAATATTCTTATGAAAAATTTTACTTTAAAAGTTTACTAACATCAAAAATAAATATGATCATGAACTATTTAACATAAAATTGCTCTTTATGTAAAAAAAAAAAAGTCTTGATAAAACGAAAATGTTACTATATAATTCATAATATCATTACACTTCAATTTTTAAATAAAACAAATATAAACAAAATTTATAGATTATTAAGTGAATAATTTTAATTCATATATATTTTTTTTATAAGTTATAGTATATTTATATCATTTAATAACAAATATTCCACTATTCTATAACTATTATCATAGTGTGCTGCTAATTACCTTTATTTATAGTGGCAATAATTAAATCAAAATTTTTAAAAAATTTTAAATTATAAAAAAAAAAGTCTCTAAAATGCAATTATTGTTAAATCATATATCATGTTATTTAATATATGTTACTATATATATATATATATATGTATATAAATATACCTATTTCTCTTTTATTTTTTTGTTTTTTTTATTTTTCAATGGAAATATTAAATTATGAGAAATACCAATAATTTTATATATTATTATGTATTATTCTAAAAAAGAATCATAAAATTTTATAAAAAATATCATACTTATCAAAATGAGAATACAATAAAAAAAAAATATTTATTAAAAATAAATCTTTCATAAAAATAAAAAATATTATACGTTGTTTTATTAATATAATTTTTTTTTTTTTTTTAAATTCAAGGAATATATATATAGAACTTTTAATATAAGCATCTCTTTTTTGCTATTTAAGAATTTTAATTTTTCGTATGAACGTTTATACATTATAAAAGAAAAATGAAGTAAAATAAAATAAAAAAGTTTATCATATAAATAAACATTTTTTATATATAATTTGAATATAATATATCAAAAATATACTATTTTTTATACCTAAAATAGACTTTTTGTGAAAAGTGTTTGATCAAATTGACACAAATAATTGTACACTAAAAAAATTGTAATATAATTATTGATTGACTATGAAAAATTAACAAAAAAAAAATTTGGAAACAAATTTTAGTAATCCTACTTAATAAAAAATTTTATTATTTTTAATAGTAAAATTTATTATTATATCTAATTACTTTTGAAATGATTCAAAGAAAAAAGTAAATGTTCATTTATTATTTTGTATTTAAGAAAATAATAAATTTTCAGTAAATTTCTAAAATTTAACATTCAAATTTTTTTTTATATTCATATTAAGTAGAAACATATACTAAAAAATTTTTTTTTTACTCTGGTTATTTTTCATGATTATAATTTTTTAAAATAATAATAGTTGTTTTTAAAGATATATTAATTTTAATAATAATTAGGAATCTTGTGCATTTAAGCCATCTTAGCATAGTAGGTAATGCGTTTGATTCGTAATCAAAAGATCGTGGGTTCGAATCCCACAGGTGGCTTATTAAGAATAATAATTCGTCTATACGTTGAAGTTTCTGAGTATCTAAATTGAATAAAAGCAATCATTAAAATTTAAAGTAATAATTTAGTAATTTAGAAAGGAAAATGACATTTCTTAACAATAGGAATTACCATTACCTTTATAATTCGTAAACACATTTATAATACCAAGGAAAAATATGCTTATAAAAATAAAATACATTTAAATAAAAAGAGAATAATAAAATAAAATCCAAACATGATGGTATATTTTGTGATTTTATATTTTTAAGATAAAAATTTTTTATGAATATAAATATATTAGAACAAAAAGTTACCAATAAATTTAGCATAAAAATTATATATGATTTATTTTAAAATAAGAAATTTTAGTTTTTTTAGTTTTGTTGTATAGCTATATATATTTTCTTAAATTCTTGATTTTGTAATAAAATAATACCATTTATTAAATTTAGTTTATTATAAACTATATTATTATTAAAATTGATATCTTGTTGAAATATAAAATTATTATTAATTTAATGAAATTAATTTTTTCAGAAATAAAAATAAAATTATGAAAATTAAAAAAATTACTTAATTGAAAAATATTTATTTGATATTTTTATACACTTTTTTTTTTTTCTTTTCTAAATTTATAAGTTGTAAAAAAAAATTTTAAATGTATAATGCTATAAATAAAAATTATTATAATACTTTTAATTAAAAAATCTTTTAATTTAATAGTTAATATAACAATACTTTGTGTAAATATGAGAAATTTATAATATAAAAATTTTATTTATATTATTCAAAAAAATACAATATTATTTAGATATTGTCTATTTATTCTTCGTAGTTTTATATTTCTCATTATATGACCAAATAAATATATAACAAGTATCATTTAATTCATTCATAATATAGAAATATATCCCTTATTTATTGTGAATTTTTTATATTGGTATAGTAAAAAGACAAACAAAAAAAAAGAAAACATATTAAAGTTGCATTCAAAGAAAATAATAAATGCATACAAAAATAAAAATTAGTACATTTTTATATTTTTTTAAAATAAAAACTATCGCATATAATAATCTTCATTTTGCTCTTTTTTTTTTTTTTTTCTTACATAATAGAATTTAGATATTCAGTAAGATATAAAATTTACTTAATTATAAATTAAGTATTTAAATATAATTGTATATATATATGAAAGGTTGTTAATTTACTATGCTAATGTATTCAATTTAATATTTATCCTTATGCTCTCTATTAAAATAAAAATCATAAAAATCTTAATTCAATAACTTATATAAAAAAAAAGCACAGTTGTTATATTCATAGTATACATTATTTTTAATTTATTGTATATTCTTAATATTTTAGTATACAATTTTTATTAAAATTTATTAATTTTTTAATTTATATGTGTAAATTATTAAGATCTTATGCAATATTATTTTTAAAAAATTTTTTTTTTGTCCTATAAAATAAGAAAAATTCACAGTTTTCAAAATATTTTATTTTTTCATGTTATTTTAAATAATCTTGTATTGAAAAAATTTCAGAAAACATATTTACACATCTATATCAAATAGCAAGATATACAATAAAAAAAAAAAAATTGAAACATTTGTAATAAAAATCATTTCTTGTATTTTTTATTTTATTTTTTTATAGAATGCATGAAGCATAAATAATGTGTATAGATATATATATATATTTTTGCTTACCCTTTTTCATATCAATTTAAAATTATTACGAATTTTTAGCTGATTTTTTTTTTAGCGTAATTTTGTTATTCATAATAAATTTTTTTTTTTATATGTATTTTTTTCAATTTTTTCAAAAAATACACTTTTTTATTAGGAACTTTTTTCTAGTTTCCACCAAAAAATAAAAAGGAACTAATAAAAAGAAAAAAAAAAAAAAATTCCAAAAGATATAGACAGAAATATATGGAGCAAAAAAAAAGAGAATACATTACAATAAATGGATATTTCTAAAAGAAAAAATTTAGAAAAAAAATATTTAAATAAAAAAAATTAAAAAAAATGAGATATTCTAACAAAGGAGTATATATAAACTTTATGAGTAAGAAAGGTAACATAATGGAAATTTTTTTTTAAAAGTAAATTTATTGAAATGTATTTTATTGCTGAAAAAAAAATTTAGTAAATAAATATTTTTTAGATGTTGAGGCCTTAAGTTTACTTAAGTTATACAGATTTTCTTAATGAAAAACAATTAAGAAAATTTTTATCAAATCTTAAAGAAATACAAAAAGATAAATTAATTAATCATAGTGTTTTTTTTCACAGAGTTTATTTAGTGCAGTTATAGTATATTTTGAAAATATAAGAATAGGTTCTAAAAATAGATATAGAAGAAATATGGAAATAAATTATTTATTTTTTTTTTTTTGAAATAATTAATAATATTATATATTTATTGAGTTTCATATGTAATACTGTTCACATACACACAACTCAATGTGAAGAATTTCTGTGATGAAAATGTTCCAAAGAAGATTATACTTATCACGAAAATTTGTTTTTAAAACTAGAAAAAATAAAAGAAGATCATAAATGCGATTTATAATTAAAAATTTACTATTATGTTACTAAACAACATTATGCTTATTCTAATTCTTTTAATCTAGACACTAACATAGAAATAGGTTTAGAAATACAAGAAATGGGATAATATATTGTTTTAAAAATGATTTAACCAGAAGTAAATTTGTAAAAAATTGAAAATAAAGACCTTTTCTTTTAATTATTTATCCCTTGTTTATAAATCATTATTCTCTAAATGTGGATGATATATATAATGATGAATTTATATGAAAATATTTAAAATGAAAAACATATGTATTAGTAGAAAAAATTAATATCAAAAGAGAAAATAATTTACTGAAAGAATTTATTAATATTTTACTATTAGATGATTTTATTTCATATATAAATCCTTTATTTTTAAACAGAGAAAAATTTATTTACTGGTATTTTTTGAGAAATCAGTTTTGTAGTTGTACTTATTCATTAGAAGAGAATGAAACAAAAATTAATGTATCCTTAAGATAATGTTTCTATTTTTTAAGCATTCTCAATTATTTTTATGAATTGTTATCAAATAAAAATTTTCATTGTAATACTACAGTTTCCTTTATAATTTAAAGCTTTTTTTAAAATTACAATGTTGTAATTTTTTTTTTTTTTTTCTTAAATTTTAGCTATATTTGTTTTACAAATATATTTAAGAAAAAATTTGTAGATATCAAAAACTAATTAAATTTTTAGTTATTTTGATAAAGCAAACTGCGTATTTTACATTAAATGAAAGGAAATATAAGTAATATTTTTTTGTCTTTTCTCAAAATTTCTGACATATCCTAATAAAAAAAAATAAGTCTATTTTTCCTTTATAAAAAAAATTTTACATATTATTACAATAATTGAAAATTTCTTAATATTTAGAAAGTAAAACCTTTTAATAAATACAGAAATATGAATAATTTCAACCTCATTAAATTAAATTTTCATTATCACAATGCATAATGATTGTCTTTATATAATTTTGTAAATTGCAATTAAAGAAAAACAATTTCAAACACAAAAATCTTAAAAAGAAGAATTAAAAATTATAAAAATTTAAAGTAATAAAAATAAAAGGTGATCATATTTTTTTTAATAAAAAAAAAAAAAAAATTAATTTAAATTAGATATAAATTAAGCACGTACACTAAAAAATTTTATGATGATTAGAAAAAAGGATAGAACTAAGTAAAATTTTTCTCATTTTTTGTGTTTTATATAAATTATTATTTTATAAATAAAAAAATTGTTCTTTTCTGTTCAAAATTTTATCTTAAGATTCCATATGTTACATATATATATGCTTAATTTAATTAATATTTATTTGTATAGAGAAATTTTTCTAAATCTCTGTATAAAGGAGAATCAGCCCCATAAGTTTTTATTATATTTTTTTTTGCCTTATGAATTAAGTTTAAGCCTTCTGATTTCAAATCAAGAAATAAAGCCAATTTTCCTGTTAAAAAAATATAATAGCCATATATTGGTGAAATTTTTCCATATGAAACTTCAATTGATTTTAAATATTGATTTGCAATATTATATGCTAATTTAAATTCTTGGAGTTGTATAGATATATATAAAATTTTGGCTCTCATTTTTTGCAAAGAATATCTAGCATGATGATAAAAATTAGTTAAATAATCAATTTTTGATTTAATTTTATTTAGTGATTGTAAAACACTTTTATTATCATAAGAATATTTTTCATTGAATAGTGTTTCCAAATATATTGTTTCTTTAACTGTCTCTTTTTCTTTATCCATAAGACTTTTTATTATATTATCATGAACTTCTGCTTTACATAGCATACATTTCCAAACATTTTCATTAGTTTTTTTTAAAATAGGATACGTTTTAAAATCATTTTTATTAATATAACACTGTTTATGCTCTAGTTCAGATATTAATACCATTTCCATATAATTCAGAAATTTCTTGCAACTTTCTGAGTTTGTACAAATAAACTCAGTATTAAAAATATTATGGCATTCAGAAGGAATATTTACTTTACATAATTTACATGAACATGTAAAAAAATATTGATCTAAGCATATTGATAATCTTGTATTTCTATCAAAAGCTATATCAATATAGCTTATAGTTAATTCTTCACCTGGATATATATCCATTAACGTTCTTATAAAAAGTTTTTGATTTTTGAATATAGTAACACAATTATTTAAGCATGAATGATTAAAATAAGGTACTGGTTTTTTATAAAAAGCTAAACCAGCTGGTTCTAATTCGTTATCAATTATCTGTAAAGTATTTTTGGAAATTTTTACAAATTTTTCTATAATATTTTTAAGAATACTCTCATTATCTTCAAAATTATGAAATATTTTTTTTTTTTTGCTCATGAGTGCTACTGCTACAATATAGGCAGGATACTTAAATTTCTCATATTTTTCTTTTGTTAATTCAGTAATACTTCCACAGTAATCATAAAAATTAAAATGATTTAAATAACAATTAATCACTAATCTCATTGTTATAGATGGGCAATACCTATCAAAAATATTTGATTTAAAAATATCACATTCTTCTCTATGTGATTTCCATGCTCGTTCTAAACATATTTCACTACAGTATACAACATACTTGCAATTAGGGCAATAAATACATTTATTAAATTTTTCAAAACAATAGAAACATATATTTATTATCTTATAATTATTTTTTTTATTATCCGCATCTATTATTCTTGGTGTCATATACTTAACACAAAGAGGTATAAATATTTCAGGGTGAGATTCAACTATGCAATAGCCTGCTCGGATTTGATTAACAGCAACTACGCATTTTCCTCTATCTTCTTTATATTCTATCTTATACATTTCATTAAAAAAGATAAAAATAAAAATTTACATATTTTAATTTAATTTTATAATATTAAAGAATACATATATATTGCAATTTTATTAAAAATATTAACTTTTTTTAAAAATTATCTTCAAAATATAAAGAAAAATGTTATTAAATAGAAAAAAAATGCTCTTAAGAATTTGAAGAAAATTTTCCTTTAGAATGAAAAAATTAAAAAGTTCCTGAATATGTAAGAAAAAACAATTTTCATAAAAAAAAACTCTTAAAGTTTGAGAAATAAAGTGTAAAAAAAAAAATTTCTTCAATAAGCATAAGAAAAAAAAAAAATTTTAAACTTATGAATAATAAAAATAAATTTTAATAATTCATAGGATTTTATTTAATGTCATATGTTTACAAAAGTTCTATCTATTTTATATAGATTTTAATTATGTATTGCTATTAAAAAAATAGCATGATGAAAGAAAATTAGCTTTGTTCTTTTAACAAAATTTTTTATTTAATTTTTTGTCATTCTTACTAAAGTTTAATTTTTACATTTTCTTCTTCATTTTACTTTTAAAATATTAAATCCTTAAGGTATAGAACTTAAAAGAAAAAAGAAAAAGCTCATCTTGAGAGAGTATTTTATATATATTAATTTTATTAAAAATATTCTTCAAAATTTTTTTTGAGGGATTACATTAAGGAGACCAATAGTATACTGTAACATTATTTAATATTAAGGTGATAATTATATATAATATTTTAGATAAAAAAAATTGTAAATTCAGTGTTTAAAAAGAAAAATGAAAAAAATAGTAAATACTTTTAAAGGTTTTATATATAAAAAAAAGAAAAATTAAAGAGGCATAAAAACATTCAATATAGAAGAAACAAAAATAATTAACATTATAAAAAAACAGGAGTATTACTAAAGAATTAAGGGATATTTTTAAATTTATAGTAGTATATGAAATTTTTTTTTTTTTTATATATTATTAGAAAAGATATGCACTTTATATAACCATATAGAAAGAGGAATTTTGCATTTATTAAAAAATAAAAGTGGTTTTTATTATGCATATATATATATATATATATATATATATATATATATATATATATATATATATATATATATATTCTTTTTTTCTTCTATACAATAGGATATTTAATAACTTTTATTTGTAAAAAAAAAGAAAAAATGACTATTATACATTTTAAAATATGTTTATTATAAGAAATAAGAATAATATCTTTTTGAGTAAATCTTTCAAAAGAACTACATACACATTTTTAAATAGTAAAAAATGTAATAAAATTGAAATAAAACAGTTCTTTACAACATTTGAACTAAGTTCAAGTAAAATTGATAATAAAATAGAAGACTTTCCTCTAGAAAATCTAAGGAAATTTTTAGAATTAAAAAAAATAAATTTAGAAACTTTTAAAAAATTAGTAATGAAAATAATATTAAAAGGGGATGATACTTCTATTGAAAATTTATTACTGATGTTAGTGTTATTTAATAAAAACTACCCCTATTTTCAAGATGAATTTTCTCATAATTATTACGATAAAGTTTGTATGAACATTATGAATAGCATAAAGTTAAAAATACATTACTTATATACTAGTAAAATGTTAATTCATACCATGAACATTTTAATTAATTTAAAGTTAATTGATAATTTTATATTAGATTCATATATGAGTAAATGCTCTATCTTCATAAAAAATGGTGAATATGAAATAGATGATCTTATATGTTTTCTTTCTATTTTTAGCAGAATAAATGTTATGAAACAGGATTTCAAATTTAAAAATTTAAAACGGTTTAACTGGCCTTTAATAAAAATTATATGTGATAAGTTAACGTTTAATTTTGAAGAGTTATTTACTTTACATAAAGATAATACTTATTCTTATAATCTAAAGAAAAAAATTAGCGAAGAAATTAAAATTCTTTCAAATGATATAAAAAATAAGGAAAAATTCAATAAAAATTTAAATAATTATAATAATGGAATTACATTGAAGAAAAAATTAAAAGATACATGTAAATATGAAAAACACTGTAGTAACATAGAAAAAGATAGAGAAAATATAAAAAATGAAATATTCAAAAATATCAAAAACGAAGAAAGAACTGAAAACATGAATAACTCTATTTTATATAATAATAAAGACGATAATAATATAACATCATTTAGTAAGGAAAAGACTTTTCTTTTAGAAATATTACTTAGTATTAGTAAAAGCTTACGAGATTTGAAATATATTCATTTAAGTTTATTAAATGAGGTAGCATATAAATTAAAGAATGTATTTCTTCAATCAGATGAAAAATATATTGATATGGATTATATTTCAGTAAATAAAATTTTTTTTATCATGCAATGTTATTTATTTTTGCAGTTAGATTATCACATGTTTTATAAAAGTATATTAAATACCTTCAAAAATTATTTACAATTTTCAAATAATTTAATAGTTTTTTTTTTTTTATTAGCAAAAAATAAATTATTTCCATCTAAAACTATTGAAATATTTGATTCCACATTTTTAAAAAATATAAATGATCAAATTTATGATTCAAATAGTTTAATCATTCTTTTAGAATCATATGGACTACATAAATATAGGAAAAATGATGTGATTACATGCTTGCTATTTCATCTATTTTCACAAAATAACAACCTTTCAAGAAAGGATGGAAATGTTCATATTCCTAATGAGAAACAAAAAAATTGTATTATAAAAGATACAACTAATAATTCTGATAATATAGATAACTCAAAGAATAGAAAAAATGAAAACTGGATTGAAAATAAAAATACAATAAATAATGAAAAACAATTAACAGAACAAAAAAATAAGGTTAAATTAAAAAATGGGAGTTATTCTATATCCAATAGTATCATAAATAAAAAAGATGAAACAAATATTAATAATAACTTAATTAATTTAAATAAAATGATTTATAAATCAAATATAGAAATAAAAAATTCTTATTTTTATACATCCATTGATATATGTGATAAAATAAAAATACTGTACTGTCTATTTAAATTAGATATATACGAAGAAAAATTAGTTAAGGATGTAAATTATATCATAAATGAAAAGGTAATACACCTAATAAGTTATAAATTATTAATAAAATTATTATTAAGTTTGTGTTACTTTTCCTTTGAAAATGCACATATATATAATTTAATAATTAAAAATTTAATAAAATATGATATACTTTTGGATAATATTTATTTAACTCAATTAAAAATATGTGAATTATCATTGAGAACACAACATGTACCTAATGTATATAATTGTTTAAATGATGAATGTTTAGAATATATAAATTGTATTAAAAACAAGGAAAAAACTGTAGAATATCATATTAAGTCAGATTTACAAAAAAATGTAAAAAATATTCTTTTAACTTTTAATTTAAATATGTCAGAGGAAGTACCTATTGGTCCTTATAATATTGATTTTGTTGAAGAAGATGAAACCATTTATAATATACCAAAAAATTATCTCATTAGCAAAGATAAAAGAATGTCGAAAACTGAAAATTTCTCTAATTTTACAAATATATCTAATAAAAGCAACAATGTAAGCATAAGTAATGAAGAATCAAATCAGCGTTACATAAAAAAAAATAATATCTTGAATAAAGAAATTACTAACTTTAGTAATGAAACAAAAAATTGCAAAAATAAAAAAAAATTAATAATAGAAGTTAACGGAGAAAATCATTTTTATAGAAATACCAAGTGTTATACTTCATTATCAAAGCTAAAACACAAATTGCTAAATGATTTAGGATATGTAGTTATTACTATACCTTATTATGATTGGGGATTATTAAAAACAGATCTAGATAAAAAAGCATATATAAAAAAATTAATATCTAGCAATTCTACCTTTAATCTAAGAAGTATATTACCCCTTAGTCAAAAAAATGATACTACCTTGAAAAAAAGTGAGTTATCAAAAATTAAAGAATCTATCCAACAGTGCGAAAAAAAGACAAAATTTTTAAGTGATATTGAAGATTTAAGAAAAAAAAATAAATTAAAATTTTTAAAAAAAAAAAGTAAACATATATAACTTTCTAATAAACTTAAAAAATTTTCCTTCTTCTTTTTTTGTATGCTTAATAATTATTTGTTTATTTTTATTAATAAATATATGTAAGAAATTTGATTATCAATATAAATATTAAAAAAGAGGTTTTATAACCAAAAAAAATTTTCTATATAATTTATCTATCTATATATATACTTAAAAAAAAATTCTATATATTTTTAAAATAATAAAAAATTAAAAAATAATATATATATATATATATTAAATTTTTATTATATTTTAATGATACAAATTAATCATAATAAAAATTGTATATATATAGATAGAAAAAATAAAAAAAAATAGGAAAATATAAATGAATATTTGTTACTGAAAAAATTCTATAAATATAATTACGAAATACGTCTTTACATATTAAGTAGTATAATAAACATGCATAAATATTAAAAATATTTTATAATTTTAAGTAATTTACAATCTTTTTTTTTTTTTTTTTTTGTATACATTGTGATTATTTAAAGACAAATTTTAATACTCTTACTATTATTTTAATGCGTACCCTATTGATAAATTTAAAATTAATTTATTAATACCCTATTTGATTTAGTATGATATATATTTTTTTATCAGTCATAAAATTATTTGTTTGTAATTTTCAAAATAAAAACAATTTTGTAATTTTTTTTTTAAAGTTAATATGTATATCTAAAAATATGATTTTATATTGATCAAATATAAATATAAATATAAATTTTTTAAATTATATTAATATTCTTCAATCCTTTTGATAGTATTTAAGATGCTATTTTTTTCTTTGAATACTATTTACAATTTAAAAAAAAATAAGATATATTGATAAATATAGGAATAAAAATATCTAAAAGTTGTCAATATCTTCTTGAAAGTCCACATCATCCTCAGGTATTTTATCTTGACTTTGGTAATTCTTAAATGTATTGTAACCATACATATTTTTATTGGATACATTTTCCATAATTGGACCTGCATAATTTGGATGAATTCTTAAAATAAAATTAGTAGGTTCTTGTTCATTTGTTTCTGATAATAGTTTCATATCTTGGTTTATTAATCTGTGAATAATTTTTTTTAATTTATAAATCCATTCGTCTACTTGCTCACTAGATTCTGCTTTAGCATAATTTTTCAAATATAATTCTATTAATTGATCTTGTGTAATGCTCTCACTGTTATTATTAAATTCGTACTCTTTAATAATTTCAAAAATTATAGCTGATATATATTGATATTCACTAGCTTTAATTGTTGTAATTTTTTTATTTTGTTCATTTTTATCATTCTCTTGATCTTGTTTATTTCCTTTATTATGTATCAAAGAGTTATTAGTTTTATCAAATTCTTCATCTAAATTAATTTCTTTTTCATTGGATATTTTTTTCATGGAAGCTTTAAAAATAGAACAAGCAATTTCAACATGTTTAACATCAACAAAATGAGAAAACTTTAATTTAGCAACAGCTTCACTTAATCTAATAAGAGATTCTAATTGACGAACAGTCATTCTCATAGATCTCTGAGCTCCCGGAGAATATTCAATATTTCTGAATGACACATAATAATGTATTAATTTATATTTTGCTTCATCTGTTAATAATGGTTTCACTCTTTTGCTAAGTTCTAAATAAATTTCTAATTTTACAGTATCTAATTTTCCTGCATGAGTTTTAAGATGCTTTTCTGCCTCTTCTCCACAGTGCATTGATACTAAATGATTAGCAATATTAGTATCTTTATCAATATCAACGGTATCAAGCATTGTGTAAAATAAATCAAAACGTGACAATAAAGGAGCAGGAATATTAACATTTTGAGCAAATGTTTTTAAAGAATCATATCTCCCATATTTAGGATTACATGCAGCAAGAACAGAAGCTCTAGCATTAAGAGTAGCTTGTATACCAGCTTTTGTAATAGAAATAGTTTGCTGTTCCATTGCTTCATGAATTGCTACTCTATCTTTTTCATCCATTTTATCAAATTCGTCGATACAACAAATACCTTGGTCAGCATACATCAAAGCTCCTGCTTCTAAAACTGTATCTCCTTGATCTGGATCTCGATGAACAGCTGCAGTTAAACCAGCTGCAGTAGATCCTTTTCCTGAAGTAAAAATAGCTCTGGGAGCAAAACTTTCGACATATTTTAAAATCTCACTTTTAGCTGTACCTGGATCCCCTACTATACACATATTTATATCTCCTCTTAATTTGCAATTAGAAGTAATTTTTTGAACACCTCCTGTCATCATTAATAATGCTCCTTTTTTAATTTCAAGATTTCCCCAAATTTTTGGAGCAATACATTCTGCTAATATATCTACTGTATTGGGATGCGTTGCAATGTCCCTTAACCATTTTAAATCATCACAATTAAGAATTTCTTCACAATTAATATCTACTTGAGCTTCTTCATCAAAAGAACTATCTTTTTTCGAATTATTTAATTTTTCTATTTGACACGCATATATACACAATTTATGATTTAAGTCTTGTATCCCCACTCCTTTAATTCCTGTTAATCCTTGAGATACCAGGGAGTTTTCATTTTTTCTTAACATTTGCCTAGCCACACTTCGGGGTATATCTCCTGGTTTCATTAAAGTTGGAATATCAGGAACTACTATCAAGCATCCTGTTACTATAATTCTATCTCCTGCATGAACACTATCCACTATATCGTTTCTTAATATTACATCCATGTTTCTAGGCATAGAACCAGGTGGACTTTCTTGTGCAATTTCTTGTAATCTTATTTTCTGCCAATCAACAAAATAAGATTGTTCTAAAACCAAAGACCAATCAGACATGTTACTACAACTAGCTGAAGGACACTTACTTGGTTGAGTATATCTAAACTGCTGTTTAACACCATTGATTATATTCCCACATTCATTACATTTAAAAGCTGCTAATGTTAATTCAGGTCTAACGTCAGATGTTCTGGTTACTTGTCCACGGACACTTATCATTTCCCCTAGCATTTCACATCTCAAACTCCTTAAAGAATGTATAGGATTTTTTTTATTATAAAATCTTAAGCATATTTTTCCTACTTCCTTTGTTTTTATAGGATTAATATTTTCTGCTAAATTTTGTACTTTTTGTTCAAATATATCTAATATTCTCAAAAAATGCCTTTTTATATACATATATAATTGGCTTCCTATATCAAAACGATTTCTATCGGTGGGTTCCCACATCAATACATGTTTCATATCCACTACTAAAACTTTATTCCTTGAATATGAATTTTGAAGAATTGAAAATAATAATAATACATAATGAGCATCTTTTGATATTTCTAAACTGCTTGGAAAGTCAAAATTTAAATTATCTTTCCATACATTATCGTCATCATCTTCATCTCCTTTTTTTTCAGAAAAAGTCTTTAAAAATTTTTCAAAAACCTTTGCCATATTTTCATCTTGAACATAAGATGGTTCGTCTTCTTCATCTTCTTCTTCTTCTTCCTCTTCATCTTCTACCTCTTCTTCTACTACATTATTTCTATTTAAATTTGAATTTTCATCTAACTTTCTTTTTTTTTTTTGATTACTAGAAGTTTCACTATTTCCGAAGGCACTATGAGCATCTAAACCAGATAATTCACTTTCATTAAATAAAGAAGACATTTTCTTTAAATACTTTTAAATACATAAGTAGTTTTTCAGTATTCAAAAATGTGTATGCTCATGTAATGCTTAATAGATAATGTTTTAAAAAAAAATTATTTTTTCTTTTAATAAATTTCTTAAGAATATAATCAAAGAAAACGAAAATTTTTAAATAAAAATATATTCCAACAAAAAAAAAATTTTTAAATATATATATATGCAATTAATAATAACTTACTATTCATAAAATTTCTGCATAATTTTTAAGATAAAACAGGAATAAGAAACTGTGTAAATCATTAAGTATACAAATTAGGAAATATAATAGAAATAGATTCTCTTTTTTAAATTATAATATTTAAAAAAAAAAAAACTTAAATTATTTATGTTTTTTATAATAATATTTTTTATATTTTTTATAATATTTTTTATATTCTTTACAATATTTTATGTATTTTTTATAATATTTTTCATATTTTTTGCAATATTTTCTACATTTTTGAAAGCATTTTTTACATTTTTTTCTTAATTTTTTTGCGCTCATTCATTTGTATCTTTTAGTTATATATTCAATTTATTTATTTTTAATTCTTTTTTTTTTTTTTTCTCACTTTTTAAGGTGTATAAAAAAAAAAAAATACATGCTTTTTAACCCAAAACACTTCAGTATTCTTTGAATATATATATATGAAGAAATATAATTTATTAATTCTTATTTTTTTTTATTTTATTAATTAAAAGTTGACAAGAAAAAAAAAAAAAAAGGGAAATAGCATATATGATATTAATGATTAAAACACAAAATAATTTTAATGTTATTTAAAGGTTTTTTTGTATATGAAAAAAGGAAAAATTGTGATTTAGAAAAATAGGAATTTTAACTTAATGAGTTAATAGGATTTATTAAAATTTTAATAATTGAAACATAAAAAAAAAAGACAAAAAAGGAAAAAAAAAATTATATATATTTATCATAAAAATAACTTTAGAAGTGCAGCATATGCTTTTTTTTTTTTTTTAATTATTCTATGAAAAAAAATTAGTATTTTTTATGAATTTAAAAAAGAATATCAATGATTCTAAGATAAGTAGGAATTACATTTTAAATGCATAAAAATGTAAGAAAAGGCTTACAAAAAAAAAAAAAAAAAAAAGGAAGCCTGTGAATTTAAAAGGGTATGAAATATATCCATCTATATATATATATATTAAAAAGTGACATAAAATCCAATGGATAAAATTTTCAAACGAAATAATTTTAAAAAGATATGCACCTTCGTCTATTTAAAAATAAAAATGAAGTTTTATATATATTTTTATTTGTATATTTATATTTTACGATTTAATATTTTATGTATAATGCATACTTAAAAATTTAATTTAATTTTAATATTATTTTTAAAATTTCATTCTTATCCAGTTAAATATAAAATTTAATTCCAATATTTTTTGTTTTTCTTTTTTTGTATATATATATATATATATATATATATATATATATATATATATTGGTATCTAGTATTCTAACTTGTATTTTCTATTATAAATAATATGCTTTCTTGTTGATTAAAAAAAACTCTTTTTTCTCCAGTCAGAAAAAATTTGATTAGTGACATCAAGCTTAGTATTTACTTTTTTTTTATGTTTTGTTATTTTGTTTTTTTGCTTTTTTATTTTTTTGACTTTATCTTTCAAATGATTTACATTAATAACTTTTGTTTTTAATTCATTCAAAATTTCTGTTTTATTATCATATTTATCGTCATATAAATAATCAATGTAATTATTCATCTTTTCTTCATAAATGTTTTCTACATTTTTATATTCTAATAAAATTTTTTTTTTTTGTTTCTTAACCTCTGCTATTTTTTGATCTAAAGTAGATAAAGATACTTTTTCTCTAATAAAAATTTCTTTTTCTTTATCATCAAAAAACCCTTTTGGTATATTTTCATTTTGCGTATTTTTTTCTATTGAATTACTTTCTTCGTTTTTATTCGTTATATCATTTAAATAATCATTTTTATGTTCACCTTTTTTTATATTTAATATTTCATATATTTCATCAATGTTAAAATTGGAATTTTTTTCATTTTCTTTTTTATTTTTTTTTTTATGAAATTCATTTAATTCTTCAAGGATGTTCACTTCATTCTCTTTATTTTTTTCATTTTCTTCATCATACATATTTCCTAATATATTTTTTTTTTTTTCTACTAACATTTTATGTAAGTAATCAAGTTCTTCATAATATGCTGTATCTGATGGTTTATAATATATTAAATCATCTAAATTATTATCAAATAAGTTCATTATATAATCATTATTTCCTATTTCATTATTTTTATTATAATTGTCTGTATTTGAATCTTTTTTTTTTTTTTTATATACTTCATCTTCTTCATTTTCATTATTTTCTATTTTTTTTCTTTTTTCTAATTTTCTCTTAAGAAAATTCTTATTTTCTTTTAAATCTAAATTATAAGTAGTTGGTTCAATAATTTCATATGTTTCTAATATTTCTACATTGTCATCTTTTTCATTTTCAAACTCATTTTCAATGATGCATTCATTCTGCTGTTCAACTGATAGGTTTGATTTATCACCTGAATAGTTCTTTATCATATCATTTTTTGAGTTTCTAACAAAATGAGTGTCAGAAAAAGTTTTCATAATCTCGTCTTTCTTCCCTTTTTCGTTCTCGCTGTGATTTTTCAAATTATTATTAAGATTATTTTTTGTTTCTATTTTATCACCATTTTTTATATCTGATTTATTATTTTTATTATCACATATTTTAAAACTATCAAAAAAATCTTCAGGTAAGCTATCTTCGTTTTTTATATTTATAGAAATGCTATTTTTATCTTTCATAATACTTTTATTAGTATCCTTATTTTCATTTTCCTCAAAAAAATAGCTATTCTTTATATTATTATATTCTGAAAATGCTTCTTTTAAATTATTGTTTTTATTTAGCTTATTTACTGGAGCTGTTGGCTCTTTACAATATTCTTCATTTAGGGCATTACACTCCTTTGATATATCATTTATATTTAAATTTTTATTTTTTATGAAACTATCTTCAGCATTATTTTCATAATTATTTTGTATATTTAAAAAGAGGTTCTTGGGAATCTTTAAATTACTCTCTTCGGAAAAATTTGAATTTATTTCTAGTTTTATTTTTTCTTCCTTTTTTTTTTCATTTCTCATTAATTTTCTTCTCTCCTTTTCTTTTTTAATTAACTCTTTAATATTGCTGCTCATTATTTTTCTTTTTTTTACTGGTATAACCACAGAATGAAATAAATAGGAAAAACGTCCATATAAAAAATAGAATATAAATTAAGAATAATAAAATTAAATAAAAAATTTCAAAAAAATAAAGAATTAAAATAAAAAAAAAAAAATAATTATGAAAAATATTCAAATAGGTTAAAAATTTATTAAAACTTTAAATAGATTAAAAAAAAAAAAAAAATAAAATAGTTTTAATTATACGAAACGAATTTTGAAATATTAAGATAATTCAAGATACTATTTTTAAATAGTTTCAATAATATAAATTATCCTTAATAAAATTAGAATTTTAAAAAAAGTAACAAAAAAAAATGAATATCTTATTTTTATAGAATTTTTTTTTTTTTTAAATTTGTATCATTTTTTTAGTTTATTCTCTTTTTTCTTTTTTTAAAAGTGTAATACTTTCCATGTTTCATTAGATATTTGGAAAATTTTTTAATATGATATGACATATTTATAATAATAATGTGTTGTGTACACATTTAAAAAATACTTATTTTATATATATAATTAAATTTTTAAGTTTATATTTTATTTTATTTTATTCTTTTATTTTTTTTTTTTTTTTATTAAATAGTTTTATTTTACATTTTTTTTTTTTTTAAATTAAAAAAGTGTAAAATAAATTTATATAAAAAATACGAAACATATTTTTTTCTTTATCCTAAAGTTTGCTTTTTATTGTTTTAGTAAATTTATGTATATTTTTATAAATTATAAAATGAGGAAATAAATGTAGTAAAACAGTTCATGCATATAAATTTTTAAAATTATGTTTTGGAAATTTAATTAGTTTTGTTTTAATTCAAATAATTCAAAAATAAGAAATTTTTATGTTTTTAATTTTTGTTTGATTTTTTTTTTTATTTGTTTTATTTTACTTTGGATTTATTCTGTTTTAATATATTTTTTTTTTTTTATATTAATAGAATTCATAAATAACTTCATATAATTTATTTTTAGTAGAAAAATTACATATATATATTTGTATATGTGAAAAATGGAAAAAATTTATTTAAAAGTATTTGAGCTATCAGATTTAAATGATAATGATCATTCTATATATTATGTAAAAGTATATTGGAAGAATAAAAAATATAAAAGTGCTAAACTGCGTGACTTTACTTATAAAATTAATGAGGAGTTTACATTTCCATTGGAAAAATCAGAAGATAATAAAGAAATACTTTTTATTGAAGTATGGATAAATGGAATAGTAAATAGAAAAGTAGCTTACACATTTTTTCCCCTTCAATTTATTAGAAAAGAAAGAACAGTTAAACAAAAAATAAATTTAATAGATGTTTTAAAAAAATGCAGCTTAAAGTTATCTGTTTTTATAATTAAAAGTGAAGGTGATATCATATTTTATAATTTAAAAGAAAGATTTCCTAATAAATCAGATAAGGAAATAAAAGATGCCATCTTAAAAAACTTTAATGAGGAGAATGCTATGATAGACCTTCAGAAAGAAGTTTTTGTTAATAATAATTCCTCATTTCAAAATAATATTCCATTTGCAGAAAATGAATATAGATTGACAAATACAACATATAATATGGTTCCTCATGTAAACGTTATAAATCCTCCATTAGGCATGGCTAATGATCATTATTATAGTAATGCAAACAATAGTAGTATTTACAATCCTATGACTAATCAAATAATGTATCCATTAAATCATTTAAGTAATATAAATAATCTTACTAATGCAAATAATTTAGATAATAATAACAACAATTACAGAGATGCATTCTTGCCTCAGACAATGTATTATGAAGATAATTCAGTATCATCTCCTTATTCAGAAAAATTTCTTTATTTTTCTCCACAAAACAAAAAAAAGGCTTTACTGATAGGAATAAATTACTATGGTTCTAATTATGAATTAAGAGGATGTGTAAATGATACATTGCGAATGAAAAATTTACTTATATCAAAATATGATTTTCATGATTCATCAATGACTATGATAAGATTAATTGATAATGAAAGTAACCCAAATTATAGGCCTACAAGAAAGAACATTTTGTCAGCTTTAACATGGCTAACTACAGATAACAAACCAGGAGATATATATTTTTTTTTATATTCTGGACATGGATCACAACAAGAAGATCATATGCACATAGAAGAAGATGGATATAATGAAACTATACTTCCATGCGACTTTAAAACTGAAGGAGAAATTACTGATAATGATTTACATAGGTATTTAATTCAACCTTTAAACAATGGAGTGAAATTAATATCTGTTGTTGATTGTTGTAGCTCAGGAACTTGTTTAGATTTAGCTTACAAGTATAAATTAAAGTCAAAAAAATGGAAGGAAGAAAAAAATCCTTTTCATGTTGTTTGTGATGTTAGTCAATTTAGTGGATGCAAAGATGGAAAATATGCAAATGAAATTGATAATAAAAGTAATGCACCTGGGGGTTCATTAGTTACAGCAATGATACATGTTTTAAGTACAAGTCAAAATTATTTAACATATGAATATTTGCTACAGAATATAAATTATTATATTAAAGCGTATCATAATCAAAAAATATATTTTATGAGTTCTCAAAAATTTAGTTTAGATAGAATATTTGATTTTGAGCATATTCTCAAAAATAAAAATAAAAAATTAGGACTTATAATCAATGAACATATTAAAACAAAGAGGGAGAAAAAAAAAAAAAAGTATTTTGCCATATAGAAGAAAACTTAAATATGAGTATAGGAATATGTAATACTATATTCCTTTTAAATACATTTCTTAATGCTTTAGTATCTATTGAAAAAGCGCAATATTATCAATATATAAAAATTCGATAGTTCAAATAAACAATCTTATTAAGATTCAGCAATTTTTTTTCTACTAAAAAAAGTAGAAGATTAATTAACATATTCAGACATATTTTTCCTCCTTTTTTTAGTTATTATGAATTAATTTGTTTCAGTATAATTATAAGGATGAAAAAAAAAAAAAAAATAATGAAAATTGTATTTTTTGTCAATACAAAATTTTATTTTATACATCTAAACACAAATCCATAATTTTTATTTATCTAATGTTAATTAAAATATTTTCTTAATTTATTTTTGTAATAAAGAAAAATAAAAAATGGAATTAAAAAAAAAGCAAATTTGCTTTTTTTTTAAATTTTATTTATATTCTAATTAATATTTATTTTATGTTTTTTTTTTTTTTTCTATTTATTAAAACATAATTAATTACTCACCTAATTTTTTTACTTACTCTTTTAATAAGAATTAAAAGAATGTTTTCTTCAAACTGTTTTAGGTATTTTTTTTACAACTTAAAAATAGTTTTAAGCTTTTTATTCTCTTTTTTTTTTAAACGAAATATTTTTATATCATTTAAATTACCTTATCTTTATATATATAAGGTTATCTTTACAAAAGCAAAAGAAAAAAGAAAAAAAAAAACATCAAATAAGTTAAAATTAATTTTAGAGTTGTAGACACATTTTTATTATTTTAAAAAGTTGTATAATTTTTAAGTATTCATTTTAACATAAAAAAAATAAGATATTCAATTAAATTTCTTCTTTTTTTTCCTCTCAAGGAATAGAAAGATGATAATGAATATTATCATTAGCAGTATCAATAAAATACATAATTTTAAGTAAAATAAAAAAAAAAAAAATTTGCTCATTAAAAAATATTTTTTTTTTATTTTCGAGATTTTCGTAATTTCTCTTTATTTCTTTTTTTATTTTCTTTACATAATTATTTATTTACCCATTTTAGTTGCTTATATTATTTTTTAATTCTCTATTCTCAAAAAAACATGCATTTCAAAAAGCATTTTTGCCATTTTTAGCTTTTGATATTATAAGGAAATTACATCAGTTGCTTTTTAATTATATAATTATATATCATGCTTATATATTTAATATATATATATATATATATCTATTTTTTTTTTCTTTTTTGTATATTAATAAATAATTAAGCAAAATTATACATTTTTTATTAGATCAAATAATTAAATTTTTTTTTTATTCTTTTACATGTAGAACAGTTAATGCACTATTTATTAGGTCGGAGTTTTTTTTTAAATTTGATCCCTTTTTTGCATAAAAGTTGTAAGAAGCTTATAAAGTAAAGAAAAGAAAAAGACATTTTTTTTTAATTTTTTAGTATACAACAAGTATTTATTAATTTATTATTTCAACTGTTTTGTATAGTAATATAAATATTTATGAATCTTTTTTTTTCAAAAAAAAAAAAAAAAATATAAAAAAACTTAAAGAGTGTAACATAGTTTTTTCCTTTTTTCCCCTTTCAAATTCTTTTTAAATTTTTTTTTTTTCTATCTTAATAATCTTATGAAATTTTTTAGCTTTCTTTTTTTTTATAAAGTTATTTATGAAGCTAAAAATTTTTTGAAATTTTTTTTTTTGTTAGTGTGAAATATGAGCAATATTATATTCATAAAATTTATCATATGATAAATTTATGTATTTGTATATTTTATTTTTATTTATTATTAATATTTGTTTTTATTTTATCTTTTTAAAGCATGTTTCTTCCTAAAGATGAAATGCTAATTTTACATTTGACTATTCATGATGTATACGATACAAAAGACAATAAAATAACACTTGAAGAAAAACCATACATAAAATTCTACTGGAAAAATATAAAGTATAAAAATTACTTAAAATTTTTTTCAGAAGAGATAAATTGGTTTTGTGAATTTTTTTTGCCTTATAAAATAGGAGATTATATAGAAAATTTAGTTGTTCAAATATGGGCTACTAGTTATATAAAAACAAAAAGAAAAATAGCTTATAATTATATTAATATAAATCAAGTAGAACAAAAAAGTAAAATTAATGGAAAAACAGAATTAATAGGTAGAAGAAAAGGACTTAAAATAATATACAGTCTTCAAATTATATGTTATTCATTATATAGATTCATGAAGAATACTCAAAAGATAATATTAGATAAAATATCTATTTATAAAATGATGCAAATACATAGAAAAAATGAAAAAAATAATTACTGGAAAGAAAAAAATAACCTTTTTGATAAATATCTTATATCATTATTTGAAAAAAAAAATTATGAAAAAGCAAATACTGCTTTAAGATTAAAAACAATAAAATCACCAAATATAAACACAAAAATCAAATCAAACTTCAAATTAAAATTAAAATCAAATTTAAAATATAAATTAAGATCAAAAATAAAATTAAAAGATAAGACAAAAGAAAAAGTAAGTTTAAAGAAATCCAAAATAAACTCAAAAACACGATCAAACTTAAAAACAAGAAAAAAAACAAAAAAAATCACAAAAAAAAAAATAAAAATAAATGGAAATCCAAAAAATAATAATTCAAGTTCAGGAAGTAAAAAACATTTTTTAAATATAGGCTATAAAATACATAAATTATCATCTAAAAAAAGTATTAAATTTTTTAATTTTAAATTTCCTATATTGAATAATGAAAATACTATTTTAAGAACTACAACAAATGGTTCAAATAAAAATTTAACTTATCCAAATTTTAACAAAGCTAAATGTATTTATTACTTGTTAAAAAGAATAAAAAAAGAAAAATTATCATGAGAAAAAAAAAATAAATATAATAATATATACAAAAGAAATATATAAAAAAATACCTACTTTTTAATACAGAACGAAAAATATAAAATACTAGTTTAAAAATATCTTGATAATGCAATAAAAAAAAAAGAAAATTTTTTCAAATAAATTTTTTTGTAGATTGATAAAAATTAAAAAAAATTAGATGAACAAAAAAAAGTTTCTATAAAACAGAATTGAACAATTTTCATTATTAAATGAAAATCTGATAAAAATGTAATTTTTCTTCTAAAATTAAATTTAAGCTAATTTTTTTTTAATATTTTTAATTGACAACTTTAATTTTTAACATATTTAAAAAAAAAAAAAATTTAAAAAAAAAACAGTAGAATTTCATTTTAATTATATATATATATATATATATATTAATGAAATCCCCCTTTTTTTTTTAATAAAATTTTTTTTATCTTTTTTATTTATCAAGAAAAATTTTTGATAAATTATTTTATATATCAATTATTTTATTTGTTATTATTTTTTTTAATTTATATAATTTATTATTTATTCATATTTTTTTCTTTTTTTTTTTTTTTTTTGTTATTTGAACTTAAAAATTTAATTATTTTTTAATATTATTTAAAAAAAAAAAAATGATTAAAAATACAAAAAACAAACAACCTAAAAATAAAATTGGAAATAATAAAATAAAACGTGTAAAATTTAGAAGAATTAAAAAAATAAAATTCAAAGATGAAAAAATACCAGTAGAAAAAAAAATAAATAAAGTGAAAATAAAGGTGAGACTATATTCTTAAACTTTAAAATTTTAATAAATATATCAAAAAAGTAATGAAAAAATATCATGATACTTCTTTATATATAACTTTTTTTTTCCTATAGAGGAGCAAAAAAAAATTGGACACTATCTATAAAAAGAAAGAATATAAAAAAAAATTAGAAAAACAGAAAGATGAGTTTTATAATTTACAACAACAATTAAAAAAACAAAGTTTTGATAACGAAAAGTACTGCATTTTTGTGTTAAGAAATAATGTTGATTGTATTTATAATGCTCCCAGAAGAATCCTTCAAGTACTTAATTCAATTTTTTTTCTTTTTTTTATATTATGACTCGTTTACTTTCTAATACATTCTATTGGCCATTCTTTTATCATAATAAAATTTATTAGAATATATTAGTTTTTATTTATAAAGTTTATAATATTATTAATTATATATACTTGTATATTTAAATTATATATATATATATATTCATAATTCTTTATGCAATTTTTTATTTGTAGAAATTAAATTTAAATAATAAATATGATGGCATATTATTAATTAATACAAAAAAAAATATGAAAAACTTATTTATATTAAATCCTTACATATGTTATGGTTATATAAAAAAATACAATTTTTATAATTTAATGGAAAAAAGGCTTTTCATAAAAGATGATAATAATCAAATAAAAAGAATAAATGGCAATAAAATGATTGAAAATCTATTTGGGAAATTTGGGATTTTTTCTTTTTCGTCGTTTTGTGATTACATTTTCGAATGTCAAGAAAATGCAGATATCATTGCAAAAAAATATATTATGCCCTTTGATTTTTCATTTTTAAATAATAAAATGACTTTTGATTTTTTGCAATTTAAAAATGAATTTAAAGGATTTATGAAAGAAGAAATTAATGAAATATTGGAAAAAATAATTTAAATCTTTATTTTTCTTTGTTAAATTAGTGACCCTTTGAAATAAATAAAATAATATATACTATTTTTAACTGGAATTTTAATTTGTGTATATATATATTTTTTTTTTAATTTGTCATTAGAATTTTTTATGGTTAATTTTAATTTTAATAAATAATACTTAAAAAAAGAAAAGTAAAATTAATTATAACTGTTTTAAAAATATTAAACAAAAATTGATATTATTTATTTTTAATATTTTTTAATTATTTTACACTATTAAATGAAATTTTAATTTGTAACACTGATTCATATATATATTTATTATCATACAGCATTATAGATTTTACTACTTTAATATATATATATATGTGTAAATAGTGATAATAAAATAGTTACTGATATACCTATAGCATCTTTTTTATAAAAAAAATTAATGTAATTGTACTATCAATAATATGAAATAGTTTTTTTTCTGATTAGTTTATACTAAAAATTTTTTTAGTAATCATATTTTCTCGATTTGGACCTACACCTATCCATACAATTGGAGTTTTTAAATATTTTTCTATTGCAAAAATATATTTTTTTGCATTTAAGGGTAATTCTTCAAATTCGTGGCAACTTGATATATCTTCTTCCCATCCATCAAATTTTTCATAAATTGGCTCATATTCTGCTAATTCATCGTCATCAATAGGATAGCAATCCTTCTCTATTAATTCTCCTACAAACAATATAAAAAATAAAAAAAATAAATAATGCATAATCATATAAGAATAAATGAATAAAATTGATTGAAAATTATTAGTGTAATAGATATAATAAAATCATGTAAAACAATTTAAAAAAAAAAAAAAAAAAACTCAATATATTGAAAATTTTTAATATATATATGTTCTAATATAACTATAAAAAAGTACCTGTTTTTTTATTTTTAAAATTAATACATAGTAAAATTTCTTTTAATCCTGATAATACATCTAATTTTGTCAAATTTATCATATCAATACTATTAATATGTTTAACATATAACAACATTGGAATATCTAACCATCCACATCTTCTAGGTCTTTTCGTAGTAGTCCCATATTCGTAACCTTTTTCTCTTAAATATTCTCCGATCTCGTTATCTAATTCTGTTAAGAAAGGTCCACATCCAACTCTAGTTAAATAACTTTTGACTACACCAACGACTAAATTCAATTTTTTATGATTTATTCCTAAACCTGAAAAAATACCACCCACTGTTGTGCTACTACTAGTTACATATGGATACGTGCCAAAATCAATATCAAGCATAGCTGCATTAGCCCCTTCAATTAATACTTTTTTATTATTTTCTATACTTTTATTCATAAAGGAGGTCACATCAACTATCCTATCCTTTAAAATTAAGTGATATTTATAAAATAAATTTAATTCCTCTTCCTTATCATATTGAGTTATGTTATATAAATCCATTAAGTGATCTATTAATTTAATATACATTTTTTCAAAATTTTCAAAATTTTTTAATGCTCCCAATCTTATACCTATTCTGGAAACTTTTGTAGAATAACATGGGCCAATTCCTCTTTTAGTTGTACCAAGCTGGCTTCCTTCTTTTAATTTTTTGTTTTCTTGTAATGAATCAATAATTTGATGTATATCAAATAAGACATGTAGTTTATTAGATAAATATAATCTATCTAATAAATTTCCTCCAACAGAATTTATTTCATCCATTAGGGATTTTACATGTACTACCATACCATTACCCAAAACGCTTATATTATTTTCATATAATACACCGCAAGGTAATAAATGTAAAGCATATTTTTTATTTTTAACTGATATAGTGTGTCCTGCATTTGAGCCTCCATTAAATCTACATGTAATATCTGAATGCTTTGACAATATGTCAATTATTTTACCTTTTCCTTCATCACCCCACTGAGCTCCTAATATTGCTACCACATTTCCTTTATCAACATTTTTAATGCTATGATCAAAGATGTTCATTTTAATTAAATTTAAATATTTATAAATGTGCAAAATTAAACAAAAAAAAATGAAAAATATATTTCTTAAAAAAAAAAAAAAAAAAAAAACACTTTAGTTTTTTATTAACAAATTTCTTAAGATGAAAAAAAACATATTAATTTCTTTAATTTATTATGTTATTTCCTTTTCCCAATGAAATATATGGTTTATAATATAATTTAATGAATCTTTCTTTGTTTTTTTTTTAATATAATTTTAAATGTAAAATTTTAAGGGCATTTTAAAAAAAAAAATTATAATATCTTTTTTTTATTTTCTATTTTTATGTTGGAGTATATTATTAAAAAAATAAAAATAGTTTTTACTTTAATTTTAATATATTAATTTAAAAAAAAATAAATGAAATAAAATAATGCATATAATATTATATTCTAGCTTCTAAAGAAAAATATGGAGAAAATTTTCGATAAAAAAAAAAAAAAATAATAAATTAATAATAGATTACATTTAAAATTCTTACGAAGGGATAAGTTTTTGAAATTTAGAAAATTGAAAATTATAAAAAAAAAAAAAAAATATACATTATTGAGGAAATAAAAATACTTATAATTAAGAATAAAATTAACATTGTATTACGTATTCTTTAAATTAAGAAATTTAAGTACGTAATCATTTTATATTTTTTATCTCTGAGATCTATTCCTTTTATATTTTTTTTATGTATCCTTTATTATTTAAAAAAGGAAATAAAAAGTATCATTACAACTAGCTATATATTTGAACCCATTTAAATTCATGCTTTAAAAAAAAAAAAAAAGAAATAATATACTACATATCTTCACTAAATTATTATGTATTATTAACTATTTAATTAAAATAAAAAAAAAAAAAATAGGTAAAAAGGAAAATATATATTTTTATTAACTTTACATATGAATTAATTTTTTTAATATATTCCTTTTTATAAATGAATTTCTTTTTTTAAAAATAAGAAAATAATTATATGAGCAATGTTACGTATATATTAATTTCCTATTTTTTTTAAATTTAAAAAAAGTTGTGTAATAAATTAAGAAGCTATTATTTTAACATTTTTTCTAATACGTTTAAGATTTTTTTGAAAACAAATTATTTGCTCTTTGTGAAATGTTTATACTTATTTATATATAATTATTATTTTTTTATTTCATTCTTATAAATTAATAAAAAAATGTTGTCTATTACTCTATCCTAATAAATTAAAAAAAATAAATTTATCTTTACTTCTTTCTCACAATATTTCCTCTTTAGCATATTAATATAAAATTTATATTTGGTCAGTAATTTAAAATAAAATCATTTTTTTTTTATTTTAGACACTTCATGCTCCTAATGATTAGTATTAATTTTTTTATTTCTTTTTGTTAAATACATATCCTTTTTCTATTAATTATAAAATTATATATATATATGTATATATGTGTGTTAAATTCATTTATTTTCTTCCATTTTCAGAATAAAAATATATTAAATTATATTGATAAAAAAATGGATACACTAATATTAAATATCATTAGAACTTTTTTTTCCTTTTCAACTTAAAATTTCAAAAAATATTTTGTTGAAATTCGTTCATTTGTTTTTCCTTTCTTTTTTTTCTGTTATATTTTTTGAAACTTGTATTTTATTCTTTAATTGATTACTTTTTAATCTTCTTTTTCTATTTTTTACATTAATATCACAATTTTTCTACTTTTTTTTTAAATTATCCATTAATATTTCCTATGACTTTTTTTTTTCTATTATTTTTATTTCACTATAATTTATTTTTTAAATTTTATTATAATTTTTTTTTCTTTTTTTAATATTTACTATCATATTAACTTTTACATTTTTTTTTTATACTATTTCAACCTTTCATTTTCTTTATTTTCAATATTTTTTTTTCACTTTTTGTAATTCAAACTTGCATGTTTTTGTGAAATAAAAAAATATTTTTATAGCTAGTAAAAAAAAAAAAAAAAATATAATAAAAAAAAAATCAAAATAAAAATAAAAAAACAATTAGAAAAACATAATATTGATACACATATATATATATACATATATATATATTTATCTATTTATTTATTTTAATTACGAAGCTTTAAAAAAAAAAAATTTTAAACAAGGAAACAAATATAATTTTTTATAAGCTGAATTGTGTCAAATAATTTCTATGGTTTATTAAAAAAAAGGGATAAGAAGAAATTATAAGTAAAAAATATATTATACGAAATATTTAATCTTTTGTTGCTTTTTTTTTTTTTTCTATGCCTTTATATAATATGATATCAACACGGAATTATTAAAATAAGACTTTAAAAAACTGAGTTATTTATATAATAATAAATATTTTTAATTAAAACTAATAATATTGATATGAACAGTAACTTATAATTAAATATTTTTAATGATTGCTTCTTTTTCTTTTAAAAAGAAAGAGGAAAAAAATAATAGAAATGATAAAAATGGAGTAATATGAAATACATTAGCAAAAAAGATAGCATTTTGTTAATTTTTTTTTTTCTTTTTTTTTATGAGATTAGAAGATTAAACACATAAAAAAATAAAAAAAAATTTAGAAAAAAAAATATTTTTAGAATAAAAACATTAAAAGTTGTAGATAATTTTATAAATTATTATATATATATATATTAATCAACCTATAAAAATAGTATCAACATTCTTTTTTTTGTTTTTTTTGGTTAATGTAAAAAAAGAACATTAATAAGCAATGTATAACTCTTGGTATGAAATAGTTCGATCCATTTCACCATATAACTGGGCATTATTAGGAATAGCCTTTTCATTATTTCTTTCAATTATTGGAGCAGCATGGTAAAGAAAAATAGAATGCAATAAAAAATAAAAATATTATTCTTTTGAATAAAGAAATAATAATACTATTACTATCATATTTATTTTAACTATGTGTTATTATTTATTTATTATTTTTTTTTTTTTAATTTAGGGGAATATTTATTTGTGGTACAAGTATTATGGGGGCTTCAGTTAAATCCCCACGCATCATCTCGAAAAATTTAATTTCCATTATTTTTTGTGAAGCATTAGGTAAATTTTTTCATTTGATAGAAAAAAAAAAAGAGAAAGAAAACAAAATAAAAATGAATTATATTTTATTTGTTTCAGGTATGTATGGAGTTATTACAGCTGTCTTTTTACAAATAAAATTTGTTGGAATAAATAAAGAAGTCCATCCTCCTTTAGTTTTAATGAATGAAAAGGATCCATTAGTTATGAATACTATAGTAGGAGGATGGGCATTATTAGCTAGTGGTCTTACTGCAGGGCTATCTAATCTTGTTTCAGGGTATTTCTTAAAAATATATAAATAAAAATAATTATAAATATGAAAACATATATCATAGCACATGAACAAAAATAATTTTTTTTTCCATTTTTAATTTCAGTATTTCTGTAGGTATAACTGGAAGTACATGTGCTCTGGCAGATGCACAAAATTCTGATCTTTTTGTTAGAATGCTTATGGTTGAAATATGTGCTAGTGTTATAGGTATGTTTTTTTTTCTTTTTTTTATAAAAGAAAAAGGAATAATAATAAATAATATATGAACATATGAAAAAGTAATGTGTATGTAAAATTATAAAGAAACAAATAACAACATTTAATTTATAATTTTTTTTTTTTTTTAAGGATTATATGGTTTAATTGTCGCCATTGTGTCTATTAGTGATGTTCAATTCACTTAAATTATATCCAGAGTATTCTGTTAATTTTATTTACTTTATATTTTTAAAATTGTTTTTGTTTTATACATCAAAAAATAATATATAAAAAAAAATTCTCTTCTTTGATGTATATGTTTTAAAATCATCTAATAGTCGCTAATTATTACATATGTTTGTAGAAGTTTTTTTAAGACTTTTTTTTTTTATTTAAGTTTTTAGTTTATTTTACTCTTTTTTTTATATATGTATTTTTATTTATTTATTTTTTTTTATAATATTTCCTTAATATATCCCTAATAACTTTCATTATTTTATAATTTTAAATATTATAGAAAGAATTTTAACAATATAAAATATCTCAACATTTTTAGATTTTTATTTTTTTATTTATATTAAAAATAGAAAATATAATATGAAGTTTTTCTTTTTTATATGTTGCATTACTTTTAATTGTTCATTAAAATAGAAAAAAGGCTATAAAAAAATTTTAATCTTACAATTTTTTTTTAAATTGTAAAAAAATTTTATTTATATTTCAACATCATGAAATAAAAAAAAAAAAAAAAAAATCTAAATAAATAATAAATTCTTTAAAAATAAATGATTGAAAAATATACTGTATCATTTAAATATTAAAAAAGAATAATTCACGAAATTTATATCCTTGTTCATTATTATAGTTTTAAAAGAGAAAAAACTTTCATGCTTAAATTTTTTTTTTTTTCTTAAAGGAAAAATAAATAAAAGAATAATTAAAGTAAATAATTGTATCATAAATAATGAAAAAAAAAAAAATGATAAATATAAAATAAAAAAAACATATCTGAAAATTATATATAGAACTTTTCAAATTTTATGAAATCTTTAAAATATATTAAAATCTTATTTCTTTTTTATGTGCTTATATATATATATCTATAAAATTATTATCTTTCGTTTATATTCTTAAAATTTAATAAATATATATATATACATTTTTTTTTTTTAATATTTAATTCATCATTTTAATTTAAACTATAAAATTATTTTAAATCAATACATTATAGTTTGAGTTATTCAAAGAATTTATATATGTTTTATTACAAAAAAGAAAAAAAAAAATATTTTAATCATTAAAACATTTTGAGTACGGGTATCATTTACAAGAATAATTCTATTATCTTTGATTTTTTTTATTTTATAAATATAACTCTTATTGGAAATCAATTTTGTTTATAGATAATTTTTTTTAGAAAACAATTATAAAGAAATGGGTAAAAAAAAAAAAGTTGGAAAAGAGAGAATAGATAAGTATTATAAATTAGCAAAAACAGCTGGATATAGAGCTAGATCAGCTTTTAAATTAATTCAAATAGCACAAAAATATAACATTTTCAAAGATGCAAAAATACTAATAGATTTATGTGCAGCACCAGGAGGGTGGCTGCAAGTAGCTTATAAAAACATGAATAAAAGTAGTACAATAATAGGAGTTGACTTAGTACCAATTAGAAAAATTGATGATAATGTAATAACTATAAAAAGTGACATTACAACTGGTGATTGCATTAAAAAAATAAAAAATATTATACAAAATGAAAAAGCAGATGTAATTTTAAATGATGGTGCACCCAATGTAGGTACTACTTATTCATATGATAGTTACAATCAGAATATTTTAGTTCTTAATAGTATTAAAATAGCTCATCTTTTTTTAAAAAAAAGAGGAATATTTATTACTAAAGTTTTTAGAAATGAAGAATATATTTCATTAATATGGGTTCTAGAAAAATTATTTGCTGAAGTAAAGCACATAAAACCAAGAAGTAGTAGAGAAATATCATCAGAAATCTATTTAATTGCTCTTAATTTTTTAAATAATAAAGTAGACAAAAAATTATTTGATTATACATATGTTTTTAGTGATGAATTCAAAAAGAATTCAAATGAACTAAATTCACTTCACAAAAACGATACTAATATTAATGATAATAGCGATGAAGAAGAATCAAAAAAAAAATTAAAAAAAAAAAAAGGTCTTTCTACTATTCTGAAGCAAAAGAAGAAAAAAAATAGGCAAGGATATGATGTTGGAGACGACTACAGAGTTACAGATATATGCGATTTTATTAATAGTGATAATTATATTGATTTACTTATAAAAAATAATAAATTTACATTTGATAAAAATTATAATGATTCCTCTGATTCCCTAATAAAAACTACGTATAACTGTATCTATTCAAATAAAGAAACCAAAGAAGAAATACTTCATTTATGTAAAGATTTAAAGATATTAGGAAAATCAGATTTATTTCATCTCATCAAATGGAGATATAAAATTAAGAAAAGTATCAGTAGAATTTTAGATAAAAAAAATGAAAATTCAGAAAAAGAAAAAAAAGAGAGTGAAGAAGATGAGAAAGATGAACAGTATCAAGAAGAGGAAAAAAAAAAAGATAATGTAAAGCTAAATGCAAGAAGTTCATCAGAAGACGAATTAAGTAATTCTTCGGATAATTCATCCGAAGTAAATGAAATAAACGAATTTTCTAGTTATATTAAAAAAAAGGAAGAAAAAAAAAAAAAAAAAAAGGAGAAAAAATTAAAAAAAGAACAAGAAAAAAAAAGAAAAATAAATCAAACCCTTAAAATTGATTATGATGAAAATGAAATACATTTTAATAAAGATTTGTTGAAATTATTAAATAAACAAAAATTTGAGGATCATCTACAAATTTTAAACAATAATAATGACGATGAAAAATTAGAAATTTATGAAGATAAATCTGAAATCAGTGAAGAAAATGATTTATCAGATAAAAATGGGGAAACCAATCACTTAAAAAAATCAAACAATTCTAAGTTAGATAAATTAGAATATCTTGTTAACTTAGACTACGAAAAACAAAAAATGAAAGAAAAGAAATTACAGGAAGAGAAAAAAACAGATAAAATGACTAGAAGAAAAAGAGCAATGGACTACAAAAATGAAGAATTAATGAAAATTCAAAAAATAATGGAATTAAAAAATGAAGAATTGTTAATGAAAAAAAAATTAGATGATTATTTTAGTGATGAAGAATCAAGTGATGATAATGATTCAACAAAAAAAAGTGAGTCTGATGATTATGACGATGAAACTTATAAAAATGGAAATTATGAAAAAGACGATTATCAAAATAGTGAATTATTAAAAGAGAATTTACATATACATAATATAGTTAATAAAATAATACGATTAAGAAAAGATGTTAAAAAAAGAGAAGAAGAAAATTCGAATATGAGTCGTTTTTTTGATCAGAAAATATTTTCGAATATATTCGATCAATTAGATAATGAAACAAATGAAGATAAAAACAATGTATTTGAAAAAAATAGTACTTTAAGAAAAGAAAGTGTAATGGATAAGAAATATTGCAATAATGATATTAATGATGATAAATTAAGTGAAGAATTAAATGAAAATATAAAAGAAATAGATGACAGTCAATTACCTAAAATTCCATTGCCAGAAAAGCTAGCTAAAAAAGAAAAAAAAAGAAAATTAAAAGAAAAATATGGAAATAATGAAGTAAAAATGAAAAACTCTAGTTTTTCTATTGTCAAAACCAATGAAAATACACAAAATATAAATAATTATTTTTCAAATTTAGTTAAAGACGAGGATGAATTAGCATTTATAAGATGTATAGGAGAAAAATTAATTCATAAAAAAAGCAGAATGGATTTAATAGACGATTCATTTAATAGAAATTCTTATTTAGAAGATGAAGATACGTTACCTGATTGGTTTGTAGAAGAAGAAAAAAAGTTTAGAAAACCTGTTATTCCTATTGATAAAAAAATATTAGATCAATACAAAAGTAAGATCAATAAAATAACTAGAATGCCTATTAAAAAGGTTATTGAAGCCAAAATGAGAAATAAAAAAAGAGAAATAGCTAAAATGAAAAAACTCGAAGCGAAAATAGGAAAAATAGAAAAAAATGAGGATGATCCTTTCCTACAGCAAAAAGCCATAACTAATTTATTAAAGAAAAACAAATCAGGTACATATATATATATATATATATGCATTTTACATGAAATAAAAAATGAAAATTTTTTTTTTTATTAATTCTTTTATGATGTATATATATTGTTCTATAAATTTAATAATATTTCTTTTAGATTACTGTATATATATACATGAATTTTTTACATTATTGAGAATTTATTTTTCTGAATTTATGCAATATAATATATTTTTATAATTTCATATGATAAAAAATATGTATACCCATAATTTTTTTTTTTTTTTTAAGACAAAAAAAGAGAAAAATCTTACATTGTTTGTACTGGAAAAGGATCTAAAATAGCCAACAAAAAGAAAAAGAAAGGTGGTAAAAGTGTGGTAAAGTATGTTGATAAGAGATTGAAAAAAGATAAGAGGGCTAAAAAAAGAATAGAAAAAAAGAAAAAAAATGTATCAAGAGCTAAATATTCTAAATCGAAACCATTTAAATTTAGAAGAAAAAATTAAAAATTATATATATATATATATTTTATTAAAAATATTAATTTCTACATTATTTATATCTGTGTTTTTTATATATTTTTATTTTATTTTTGTATCACACAATTTAAAAATTTTTTTTTTTTTTTTTGTTTATGTCATAATTCTACTTAATTATTTTATGTTTTAATTTTATTTTGAATTAGCATAAAAAAAAAAAAAAAAATTTCTTTTAATTTAAATTATGATATTTATGAATAAACTTTTATTATGAGTTCAGAAAAAAAAAAAAAAAAAACTAGCATTTTGTTGTTTTTATTTTGATATTTAAATATTTATGAAATTTGCGCATTTAAATAGTTGTAATATAATGTGTCAACTCAAATTAATGTATTTTTTTTAATTTTTAAACTCTCAAGAAAAGAAAAATTTAACAAATACATAGAAAAAAAGCTTATATAAAATATCAAGTATATATGTATTATATTTCCATGTAAAAAAACACATGCGCAATTGCACACACAAAATAATAAGAAACAAATATATTTTATTTGAATGCTCATTTTAGGTGATTATTAACATATTTGAATTAATATGCATATACATATAAAATGAAAAAAGAAAATTGAAGTAATAATGTTATATATCTTTGAAAAAAATGGTAATAATATAAAAAGCAAAAATATTGCAATGGTATTATAAAAGAATTTTAGAATATTTAAATGTATTACAGATATTATAAGTATACGCATTTTTTACTCTTTTTTGCAATTTAGTCATTATTTTAGAAAAAAAAAAAAAAAATTATAAATATTCAGTTAAAAATATACAATATACGGTTAATAATGGATAATCGCTCTTCCATTGCTTTAAAGAATTATTATTTAGAATCTCATAGAAAATACTTAAGTATAGTGAATATTGAAGATAATGTAAAAAATATCTTAAAGATCAAATATACCGAAGATATAAATATAATTAGAGAAAAGGAATATATAAATGATAATTATGTAATAGAAAATAATAATAAAAATAAATTTCTGTTTCATGGATGTTTAGGCATAATAAAAGCAGAAGATATAAATTTTTTGGTAATAGTTTCTGAGGCAGAAGTAGTATGTTATTTATTTAATCGTGCAGTATATAGAATTAATAAATTTTCCTTTGTCCAATTGAACGATAATAATTTGAGTAGGAATCCTAATGAGAATTATGAATATGAGATATATTGCTTAGGGACTAATGGGAATTTAACCCAAGTAAATAATAATACAAAAAAAGAAAATAGAAAATTTTTTTGTAATAAAAAAAAAAAGCAGAGACCGAACTATTTGGATAATATTTTTGAATCCCAAAATGTTTTTTTTGATAGATGTATTTTAAAGTATAATATATTTAATTATTATGATGCTTATATTCATAAATTTAAAAATAGCACATTAAAAAAAGATATATTAAAAACAATAATATATTTTTTACATGCTTTTAATAAAGGCCCATTTTATTTTTCATATTATTATAATTTAACTATTTCTCTTCAAAATCATTACATAAATGAATCAAAGAAAATAAAGGAAATGAATAAAGAGCATTCTCATATATATAATTCTGAGGAGAATTGCAATATTTCTATTAAAAATTCCATGAACTATTTTAATGATTTCAAAAAATTAAAATTTTCAGAAATTAATAAAGAATATACATGGAATTGGAAACTATTAGATAAATTTGCTGAAATAGATGCATCTGACTTTGTTTTATTTTTGATTCATGGATATGTTGACTCAAAAGTGTTACATGTATATAATAATAAAATTATTTTATATTTAATATCAAGAAAAAATAGAAACAGAAGCGGTGTAAGGTTTTGGTGTAGAGGAGGAAATAAAAAAGGAGATGTAGCTAATTTCGTTGAAACAGAACAAATAGTTATTTGCAAAGACTCAAAAAAACTAAACGTTTTTAGTTATTTATTAATTAGAGGATCAATACCTGTCTTATGGAAACAGCAACCAACTTTAAGGATAAGACCAAGAATACATATATGTTCAGATATGAATGAAAATATTAATATTTTAAAATTACATATGGAAAAATTAAAAAATACTTATGGAAAAATTTCTATTACCAATTTAATAAATAAAAAATTTGGTGAAAAATACTTAGGAGAATGCTTTGAAATATGTTTAAAAAAATGTAATGTAGAACATAACTTTACTTGGTTTGATTTTCATAGAGAATTTAAAAAATTAAATTTTGAAACATTACAGAAATCATTAAAAACAGTAGTAAATGATTTAAATAACTTTTCATATTTTTCTTTTTCTATACCTAATACTCTTAATAATCTAGAACATGAGCACTTTTCATGGGAAAATGTAAACGTTCATAGTTTTCAAAAAGGAATATTTCGAGTAAATTGTATTGATTGCTTAGATAGAACAAATGTTTTTCAAAGCTTTTTAGCGAAATACGTTTTATTTTTACAATTAAAAAGTATAAATATAAAATTAGAGCAAAATAACAAGTTTCCTTATTATTTCTTTAAAAATGCATATGATGAAATATTATATCGTAAAATATGGATAAATAATGCTAATGCTATAAGCAAAATATACAGTGGAGCTGGCGCTTTAAAAAATGATATAACACAAAATGGTAAGAGAACAGTTAGTGGTTTGCTTCAAGATTTATATTATATTATACTAAGATATATAAATAACAATTTCTTGGATGGTTATAATAACGATTGTATAAATATAGCTACCAACGAAAATTTAAAATATGCACATATTTTTAATATTCACAAAGGAAATTATAATCAGTTAATAAAAGTATTATTAGAATTTATTATTATTTTTTCTGCATCTATATGTACTAAGCCAATGCAGGAATTGCTAAAAAGAGTTTATTTTTTTTCACATAATTTTATTATTAACTCTTTTTCTCATTGTGCTAATTATATTTTTTTTTTTATAAGGAAAAATTTTCATTTATTTTTGTTTCCGTTAAATCAAACAAAATATTTCAATTTTATTTCTATCTTAGCAAAAACATCAGGTGTTATGTCTATTTCTTTTTTAATTTTCCTTCTTTTTTGTATTTATGTTTTCTTTCAAAAAAAAAGAGTTCTGTCATCACCACAATTAGACACTAATATTTGAAAGAAAAAAACTTGAAACAATTCATTATTTTACAAATTTTAAGTTGAAGAAATTTTATATAGGATTTTTATTTGGGATAAAATAAAATAATTATTATTTTTATCTTTCTAGAAAAACTATAAAGTTTCTATTTTTATTAATGCATATATATTTATTCGTTTATTCTGTTTTATTGATATTACTTTATTTGATAAACTTTAAAAATATTTAAACTGTAGTGTTTTTTTATATTTTAATATATAATATATAAAGCTACATTAATCATTTTAGTAAAATACATTTTTTCATAAAAAAAAAAATATTTCCTTGGAATTTTACATAATAGTTAATTTTTTTTTTTTATTAAATTCAAATAATATCTTATATAAAATTTAAAGAATAATAAAAAAAAATAGTAAAATAGTTTTATATTTTTTTCTGAAAAAGGTATATATAGATATAGCTCATCTATATAATGCTTCTTTTATTTTATTAATTCTATTTTTTTTTTTTTTTTGTTAATTTTTACGTATTAAAAAAATATGTTATTGATACAATTTTTAATTAATTTGAGTTTTTATTTGTGTATATTTATAGTTACTATCATTGTCATTTAATCTTTTTCTTTTTTTTTGAATTTTTTACATCTTTATATTTTTTTTCTGCTTTGTCAAAATATAATATATATGTTTTTAATGTATTCTTACAATTTTTTTATTATTCTTAGATTTCTTTAATAACTTGCATTTTATTTTATTTCATTTTTTATTCTATATTTAATAACAAGTAAAGTTTGATCTATATTAAAAAAATTAGGAAAAAAAAAAAAAAAAATATGCATATAGTTTATCATTAATTTGAATTGATTTTTAAGATTTTTTTTTTTTTTAGTTTTTATAATTTAATTTTTACATCAAAATTTTTTTGCAACATAAAATTTAAAATACAATAAAAATATGAAGTAAAAAGTATATATTAAATGCTCTTTGCAATTACATAAAATGAAAAACATAAAACATAAGCATAATTTAAATAAAAATTATAATCATAGCAATGATATTAGTAATTTACATCTAGAAAATATAAATCTACAGTTTTTAAAAAAAAATAATACAAAAAAACTAATAAAAGAAAACTTTTATGAAGTAACAAACAAAAATAATAAATACAAGAATTATATAAATAAGGAAATTAATAGAAATACCAATATTAAATTGAATAATAAAAATTATATGACAAAAAAAAATGATTTATCATTCAATACAAGCAGTACAACAAATGTAAACAATTATTTTTATAAGGATATTCATGTTCCTTGCTGCAGTTATAAAAGGAATCAAAATTACGAAAAAAGAGAATGCTTCACTAAATATGAAAACTCTGAAAATCAAGAAAAGAATGATTTAGAAAATGAAGAAATTGATTTTAAGAGCACTTCAATTTACAAACCTATAAATAATGAAAATTTTCAGTTAAAAAAAAATTATATTAATAATTCAGACAGAAATAATGAATTTAATGATAATTCTGAAGATTCTATAGATGATATTCTTTTGGATATTCATACAAAAAATGAAATTCAGAAAAACCAAGTTAATTTGAATAATAATATTGATAAAAATAATAATGCGGTAAGTGAAAAGTTTCAAACTCATGAAAGTAATGATAAGCAACTTTTATTAGATCATATAAAAAGATTAGAATATCAGAATAATATATTTCTTAATAACCTTCTAAATATGTATTATGTATGTGTTGACTATATGAAAATGCAAGATGAAAAAATTAAAAAGAAAGAAGAAATAATTCTTTTTCAAAATAAAATTATAAATAATTTAAAAAAAAAAGAAAAATTAGATAGTACAAATGTATGCAACAGTTTAGATTATAACTACAAATAATTTTAAATAATAATAATTATAAATTTGTTACATATAAAATAATAATTGCAATAAACATATGCCTTCTTAAATAAAATATACTTTTTAATAATTATTAATGTTCATATTTAATTTATTTTTAATTTGTATTTAATAGAAGTATGAAACTTCATACTTATTTAAGAAAGAAAAAAAAGTGAAATCCACAAAGTTACATTTATGTAGAGATTTTCATCCCATAGATTTTTTTTTTTTTTTATACCATTATTCCTTCTTTTAAAAAAAATTTTATTTTTTATTTTTATAATAATAAAAAAAAAAAAAATACAATTTTTTTTATAACGAGATTAGTTGAGAGAATAATAAGGCACACACACACACACAAAAAAAAAAAAAAATAAATAAATAAATAAATAAATAAATAAATAAATAAAATAAATTAAAATAGTAAAATAAAAAATAGCTAATTTTTATTTAATACACTAGCATATTATATTATTATTATTTAATACAAATATTTGTTTTTTAATTCTTTTTATTTTTCTTTTTTTTAAGACTTATCTTTTATTTGAAATATTTTTATAATTATCTTATTCATATATAAATGCAGATACTGATATTGTTTCGTAATTTATTATTACAATTATGATTTTTGTTTTTTTATTATTTTGTTATTCTAATATTCTATAATTTTTCTATTCTGTCATTTTATTTTATTTTATTTTTTTTGTATTTTTTTATCTAAACTTTTTATAGATTTTTCCTATTTATTCTCTTTTAGATTTTTTTTTTTTTTTTTTATAGTTATAATTCATTATTACTAATGTTATACAACTTTCATATATTAATTTGAACTCTATTCTTTTTCTTTTACCGTCTTTGTTTTATTCTATGTTTTTCTTATATGCGTATGTTATTTCACTAGTAAGTACTATTATACATTAAAATTTATTCATAAAAACTTCATTTTTCCTGTTTATTATATATTTCATTCTTATTACTTTTTTTATGTCCTTTTTTTATTTTATTATATATTCTAAAAAAAAAAGGAAATCCCATAAGCAATTAATGAAAAAGGTTGTTTAAAAAAAAAAAAAAAAACATTAATTAAATAATAGAAATAATTTATATATTAAGAAGAAAAAAAAAGAGTTTATATGCAAAAATATGAATATAGATAAAGTTTATAATAATGAAAATTATATATATAACAAAGATTTACATTCTAATGACAATATCCATGATAGAAAAAAAAATAAAAAGAATAACATTACTATATTAAATAATTACCGAGATTATAAAAGACAAGACGATGTTACATATAATTATGTATTATTTTCATTAAATAAAAATGGGATCAATAATTCTAGTGAATTGAAATTAAATGAATTAAATGATAATAAAATGAGTAGCAAAATAAAAAAGAAAAAATATCAAAATATTAATAATAATTATTATAACCAAAAAAGTAATAAAATGGTAGATAAAAAGGGAAATTATTTAGATATAATAAAAAGTGTTCCACTCAAAAAAAATTATATAAGTATTAATAATAGTTTTAGTATAGATAATGATTTTTATAACAGTTTATATTTTAGAAAAAATCATTCTAATTGTTGTATTTATGAATATTTTCATAATAATAATAAATATAATACATATTTAAATAATAGAAATAATTTTATCTTAAAAAAAAAAGCTTTTTTACATAACAAAAAAATATCCAGTATATATGATTTAAACACATATGAATACTTCAATGTAAACATAAATAATATATGCCAAATGAATAGCGAAAATCATATAAATAAGATAAATAATATAAAATATAATTCAAATTTAGAAAATATTAACCACTATAGTACTTGCGCTAATTTTACTGCTAGTAATATTAATGATAATGCGAAAAAGAATAATTTGTATTATCAAAGAAATAATGTGCATAATCAAACACTTAATAATAATTCTGAAAAAAATGTATCTATATTAAGTAAAAATTCGCAGGCTATTAATTCTAACTATAGTAATAAAAGCCAATATTTAAAAACTAATAGTAATTTTAAAAGGAACCTTTTACAATTAAATAATATATATAATTATGAAAAGAACAAAATATTAGATTATAGTATATTTAACACAAGTAAAATAAATTTTCATTATTCTAATAAAAATTATAATGTAACCAATTCATGCAATAAAATGAAAATAAATAAAAAAAAAAATCACTCTCTAAATTATTGCCCTAATAATAATTTTATTAGGATAAACACTCCTAATAATAAAAAATCCATTATATCATATTTCAACAAAAAAAATAAAAATGATAACAATGAAATTGTAGAAAGTTTAAGTAAAAATGAAAAATATTCTAAGGTTAAAAAAAAAAAAATAAATAATTTCTGTTCTTCTTTTATATTTAGTAACAAATGTTTTTATGAGGATAATAAAATAGAAAAAAAAAAAAATTTGTGTTCAAAAGATTCTTCAAACTGTGATAATAAATTAACAAGGAAAAATAGAGAAGCAAGCGAACTAAAAAACAGTACTTATTTTATTGATTTGTTATTAAATGGAGAAAAGGAAGCCAAAAATATAATAGATAAAGCTTATCAAAATAAAAAAAAACTAAGAAAACTAATGCATGAAAAAATAGAAGAAGAAATAGAAAACTTTAAACAAAAGGAAAACTTAAAGTACGAAGAAAGTTACAAAAAAATGGAAGAAGAAATAAAAAGTGAACAATTAATAGAAAATGAATTACAGATTATTAGCACTCAAATGCAAACTAATTCTTTAAATATTAATGAAGCATCTAATTATATAATAAACAAAATTATTAATGTTGATTTAACTTTAAGTTATGATTTATTAAAATATTATTTGCCAATGAAGGATATTCTTACTATTCATTTAGATTTAGAACAGAAAAATAATCAACAGAATATAAAAAAAAAAGATACATTAATAATTGATGAACAAGGAAATTCATCAATTCTTCATTATAATCAATATAAAAATGAACACACAGTTAGAAAATTTGGATCGTTCTGGACAAGAATAAGACATAATAAATAATTCCTTCCTTTAAGATAAAATATTTCTTGTAAAATAAGTATACACACATTTTTTGTAAATTATTATAATTTTTTTAATCAATTATTTCTCTTTACTAATGGCCATATTTTTTTTTTTTTTTAGAAACTTATTCTCTACATAATATTTTTTTTGTAAATTTACTATTCTATCTTTTTTTTTTATATATATTTATCTATCTATTCATTAATGTGTTTTATTAAATTATTTATATATTTTTTCTTTTTCTTCAATTTTTTTTTTTTTCCCCCTTTTGTTAAAAATTTTTTAATTAATTATCACAATTAAAACTAAATTAACTTTTTCTCTTTTTTTTTTATAAATTTTGATTTATATAATTCTTTATTGAAAAAATTGTAATAAAGACTTATCATTTATTATATTTTTAATAAATCATTAAATCAAATATTTCATATTATCTAATTAAGATTTTTTTCTTATCCTAAAAAAAAAAAAAAAATCTAAGTAATATATATATATATTCTAAATTATTTCTGTAATAAAAAAAAAACATTAATTATTATTTTTTTTCTTTTTTTTCTTTGGTATTGTAAAGTTAAAAATGTTGAAAAATATCGATATATATAAAATTTATTAAAAAAATATAAAAAAAAAAAAAAAAAATAAATTATATATAAAATTTTTTTTTTTTATATTTATATTTTTAAATTAAAAATTCTTCTATGAATTTTCTTTTTAAAACATAAAAAAATAAAAGAATTATTCATTTTAGTTATTCATTTTGTGAGTTCTTCTTTGTTCTTTCTTGTTCAATGGCTTCAACCTAGGATAACAAAAATAAAAGTTATTATAAGTAATATCATTATTTCGGAAATAAAAATATAAAGGAAAATACATTTATAATAATTAAAAAAAAAAAAAAAAAATTAAATTTAAAAAAAAAAATAATAATCACTAAGAAATGTTTAATACGTAACTTTGTCTAATTTTTTATGTACAATTTAGCATGTATAATTATTTGATCTTTATGATTAAATATATATATTTTGAAGATTAATTTTTTTTTTTATAATAAAAATAATTTCATTAATATATAATTTATATAATTTTTAATTAACCAATGAATTGATTTTCTGTTCATCAATAAAAAGTAGATCCTTTTCTGTAAGTAAAGCAACCTCCACATTTTTACTACTTAATTCTACAACCTATAAAAAAAAACATAGAGAAAAATATTATTTAAGCAAATATATATATAAATATACATGTATAAATATATAAATATTTACTTCAAATATAGCTTTTAATGCTAGAAGAATACATTCATTCTGTTCCATATTTTCATAATAATTTTTTTCTAAAAATTCTTGAACAGTTTTTGCATTTTTTCCAATAGCTTGAGCTTTCCATGAAGCATATATCCCACTTGGTTCAGTTTGATAAATACATATTTCTTTATTATTTTTAAATCCGGCGATTAATGTTGCTATTCCAAATGGTCTGACACCACCTCTATGAGTAAATTTTTGTTGAACTTTCGCAACGTATTTGGCAATATAATCAACCGGTGCAGGCTCGTCCATATTTAAATAATATCTTTGGCATTCCAAACGTGTCTATATATTCATTTAAAAATAAAATAATTAAATATATTTTCAGAAAATAAAAAAAAAAAATTTAGGAAAATTTTCTTTTAATTACCTTATTAATTAACACTCTTGCATCTGCATTTAATCCAGCAAAAGCTAAACAATTATGTTCATCTAATTTTATTAATTTTTCTGTTGTTTTGGGGTTTTGTAATTTAGGAATATTTTTTTTTTCAACTGCTAAAACAGCGAAGTTGGAACTTTTTATTGCCACTGCACAACCACCTTTTTTTACTGCTTCTAAGGCATGTTCTACTTGTAATAAATGTCCATCTGGACTAAAGACTGTTATTGCTCTATCATAAGTCATTTTGATGTTACTATTATTTTTAATGTTTTCTATTCTATTTATTTTACCTACATTAATATATTAAAAAAAAAAAAAAGTAATTAAATAAAACACTTCTAAAATGTGCTTTTTTTTTTTTTTTATATTAAATATATATATATATATACATTCACTCACTAAAGTATATTATAATATAATATTTATTTATTATACTTTATATTGTTTAATAAAGAAAAAAAAAGGGAAAAAAATAGTTACTATGAAATACTATACATAAGAACAATAAATGAATAACAAAACATTAACATTTAAATAAAAATCAAATTTAGCTTAATATACAAAAAAAAATAAAAATAAAAAAAGAGTATTATAATAATTTTTATTAAAATGATATGTAATTATAAATATTTGATAAAAAATACGTATTCTTTACAAATTTATTAAGATATAGATACAATTAAAAATTCTTAATTATTAAAATAATTAAAGATAAAATAATAATATAAAAAAAATATATAATTATATATTCATTTGTATGAACAAAAATGGAAAAGTAAATACATACTTAATGAGATATATATATATATATATATATATACATTTTTATTATCACATATATCTTACAATTAAGGAATCTAATTTTATTTTTTTTTTTATTAAGAATATTATGAATTACCCTTAATTCTTTAATTTTTTTCTCACACCCAAAATTAATTTTTATAAAAAATTATTTAATAATAATTTTTTGAAAAAATTATTATTTTCAAAGATAATAAATTGTGTTGATAAAATCAAAATTATATTCATATTTATTTTTTTATTTTTTTTTAATATTTTTATATTTTCTAATCCTGTTTTTTTCAATATATATATACATATAAAATGTTTTTTTTTTTTTTTTTTTAACTTGCATAATTCTTCAATAATATTTCCTTTTTTTTTTATTTATTTTTACATATATATACTTTTTTTATAAACATATAAGTTTTTTTTACAAGCTTTATTCCATATCACTTTTGATAAAATTTCCCAGTTAACTTCTAGTACCATTTTTAATTATTGTAAAAAAAAAAAAAAAACCTTGTGTTGTTTCTTTTATATTATTTCCTATATATTAGTTCATTTTATTTTTATTTTTATTTTATTTTTTTTTATTTTTTATTATTTTTTTGTTTTTTCTTCATTATATTTATATGCATACACATATTATATATATATAAATATTCTTAATTAAAAATACATAAAAGTTGAAATTTTTGTATGATTAGATATATACGTAAATCATTGATGTTTTAATTTTTTTTTTTCTTTTTTTATCTCATATTAATATAGTAATATAATATGGCTAGAAGATATGATAGTAGAACAACTACTTTTTCTCCAGAGGGAAGACTATATCAAGTAGAATATGCATTAGAAGCTATTAATAATGCAAGTATAACAATTGGAATAATAACAAAAGAGGGAGTAATATTAGGAGCAGATAAAGTTTTTATATCTAAATTAATAGATAAAGCTAATAATTTTGAAAAAATATATAAAATTGATAATCATATATTTTGTGGAGTTGCTGGTTTAAATGCGGATGCAAATATTTTAATAAGACAATCAAGAATGTATACACAAAGATATTTATATAATTATAATGATATTGAGCCTGTATCTCAGTTAGTTGTTCAAATTTGTGATATCAAACAAAGCTATACGCAATATGGTGGTTTAAGACCGTATGGAGTTAGTTTTTTAATTGCTGGTTATGATATGAAAGATGGTTATCAACTTTATCACACTGATCCTAGTGGAAATTATTCTGGATGGTTTGCAACAGCAATAGGAACTAATAATTTAACTGCTAGCTCTATTCTTAAACAAGAATGGAAAAAGGAGATGACTTTAGAAGAAGGCTTATTATTAGCATTAAAAACATTAGCTAAAAGTACAGATAATGAAATACCTAAAAGTGAAAAAATAGAATTAGCTTATTTATCATACAAGGACGGAGAATTCTTTCAAAAATATTTAACGGAAAAAGAAATAGAAGAGTTAATTAAGTTATACACACAAAAATACGTTAAAGAATAAAAATTTTATAATCTGTATTATTTATTTTCCATTATTGTTTGTATAGATATTCTATTTTAATTTATTTTTATTTTTTTATTTTTTTATTTTTTTTTTTTTTCTTTTTCTTTTTCTTTTCCTTTCCTTTCCTTTCCTTTCCTTTCCTTTCCTTTTTTTTTTTTTTTAATATAAAAAGCTGTTAACTTATAAAAAATTATTTTTATTTAAAAAAAAAGAAATACAATGAAAACGATTAATTATTCTTTATTTTTTTTCTTTTTGTAAGATTTTTATTTTTTGCTATAAATAATTCAAAAGTATTTAAAAAAAGGTTTTATATTTATCAAATAAGTAAGGAATAAATTAAAACATTTAGGTTATATATATTTTATTAAATTATTATTTATGACAAAATAAAGAAATATATATAAATATATGTATATATATACTTAAAAATTAAAAAAAAAAACTTTTAATAACTATAATAAATCTAAAAATTAGTATAAGAAGGAAAAAAAAAAGGTGATTGTACATTGTGTTTTTTTTTTTATAAAATAATTACATTCTTATAGAAATATGCCTTTTTTTTTAGTAGTATAATAATATAATAGTAATTCTAATATATTTTAATTCCTTGTTTATAAATTTATATATATATATATACCAATTTTTATTAACAAGCACATGTTATTAGAAATTTATATCTTTTAAAGAAAAAAAAAAACTTATATATATTAACAACGAACAATCATACCACATCCTAGAAAAAATCCAAAGCTAACAGCTCCACCTATTACAGATACAGGAAAAATAAAAAAATTTTTATGAGCAAAAGACGCATATAATCCTGTCAAGCTTCCAAAAATTCCACCAACCATTGATCCCATTTTTACTCCCATTTTTATACTTTCTAAACAAGCTCTTGTTCTATTACTTAAACTTAAGTCAAAAAAATTATTTTTGTCATCATAGCTAAAATATTTCTTATCATCATACGTCGCCGAATCTATTATATTATTACTAGTATACTTAGAAAAATCTTCATCATAGATATTATTTGAAGTATCTTCTTTAAATTCAAATTTAGGAGGTGGAGTAAATCCTTTAAATTCAGTTAAATTTTTCTCATTTAGAGATTTGGGTTTTTCTGGTTCTGCAGCTAAATGATTACCAAAAGGAGGTGGTGCTACATAATCATCATATTCAGATTTAACAGTTTTCTTTTCACTTGATTCTTTTTTTCGAAACCAATTCATATTGCATTTATATATATGTATATATATTTATTTTTAATTTTTCTTATAATATCATTAAAAAAAAAGCAAGTATATTACCTTATTTAAAGAAAAAAAAAAAAAATTGTGTTATATTAAGCTTAATATTTTATATAAAATAATTATAAAAAAAATAAAATAAAAATAAAATGAAAAAAAAGGTCAACCTTTTTTTATTGTATTTAAAATTTTTTTTTATTTATCAATTTTTATTTTTATTGTTTTCAATTAAAAATAACTAATGTTTATGAAGCTTTAAATGGAATATTGAGTACACCTCAATTTATTTTTATTTCATTTTATTTTCTTATGGTGTTATATATATATATATATATATATATATATATCTTCTTATTGTATCATACTTTTAGTAATTATTCTTTATTCTTTAAAAAAAACAAAGTTTTTTAATTATAAAAAAAAAATTGTTCGGATATTTATCATAATATATATATACATTTATTTAATGAGATTAACTATATAAAAAAAACTTTAGCACTCTTGTTTTTAAATGATATAATCTTGTTAAATAACTAAATTTTACATATATATTGTTAATACATAAAAGGATATAACTAATACTAAAGAAATTTATATGGAGATCATTAATAAATAGATGTATATAATTTTAAGATTTTCAGTAACAGCGTAATCTTTAGTAATAGATAAACAAGGAATATTATTTTACAAAAATGGATTTTATTAATCAAAATTTTAAGTAATATTTAACCTTATAAATTTTAGAGAATTTTAAGAAAATAAAATGAGGAAAGAGAAGAAAAATCTCTATATATTAATTTAATAAAATGATAAAAAAAATCAATCTTCTTTTCTTATATAATTAATAATAAAAAATATTCCTAATTACATATAAGATATACATTAGTTCATAACCTTAAAACGATAGCATTTGTTATTTCTTAATAGAAAATTTATAAGAATATATAATACATACAATGAAAAAAAAAAAAAAATAATAAATGGAAAAAAGAATAAACTTCAACAGAAAAAATAGAAAAATATAATCGAAAAAAAACTAAAAGATTTTTATTTTTTTATTTATTACTTATTAAAAGTAAAAAATAATATTTATTTTTAAAAAAAAAAAAATTTTTCTAGAATTTCATTAGTATGTATTTAATTTTTTTTTTTTTTTCTTTATAATTTATCCAAATTTTTGTTTTTACTAAATTTTTTTTACATTCAATTTAAAATAAATATCTGTTTTTTATGATATATATATAAATATGTATATAATAAATTTAACAAATTTAAAATGTTTTTAAAATTAATAATAAATTTTATTGAGCTCTTTTACAAAATAAAATTAAAAAACACTTATGATAAAACATATATATATATATATATATATATATATGTGTATATATGTTACCAAAACAATTTTATGATTTAGATAAATTTTTAATATAGAAAAAATTGAACATTGATTCATTAGTTTTTTTTTTATAATAAAAATTATAACAAAAATTAAAAAATATATATTTATTAGATAATTTATCTTATTAAATTATTTTTACTTTATATATATATAATTAATGTAATATATGAATAATAGAAGGAATTGCATTTGTTAAAAAAAAAAAAAATATGTTGTTTAAGAAAAAAAATTATTTTATAAATATTGTTCTGTAAATATAGAATTATTATTTTAGTGTAACATTTTTTTTTTTATGATTTCTCTTTTGTTTATATGTTTTACCATCTCTTTTTATAATTAAAAAAAGAAATAAAAAATTTTCTTAATTTCAGATAAAAACAATCTTTATAAAAAATAGAGATAATAAGAATAACAATAATAATAATAAAATAAATTGTTTCTTTTTTTTTTATATAAAATATTGTCAAAATGAATGCTTTTAGATTAATAGGTGATATATTACATTTAGTAAGTATGTACATACTTATTATAAAATTAAAAAAGTCAAAAAATTGTATAGGGATTTCTTGTCGTATGCAAGAATTGTATTTAATAGTTTTTTTATGCAGGTAAACAGAAAAAAAAAAATTATATATATATATATATATATATATATATATATATATATATATATATATATATATGTAATAATTTGCTATAATATATATCTTTTTTTTCTCTTCTACAGATATATTGATCTTTTTTTCGTTTTTGTGAGCTTATACAATACTATTATGAAGATAACATTTATATTAACTATAGCATATACAATATATTTAATAAGATTTAAGCTTCCTATTTCCCAAACATACAATAGAAAAGTTGATAATTTTAAAAGTGAAAAGTATTTAATTCCACCCTGTATAGGTATACTTATTTATATAGAATATAAAATGAAATGAGAAATACAAAATAAAATAAAAATATTAATTATAAAATATAGATATTATATAAAAATTATTAGAGAAATTATAGTATTCTATTAGATAATATTTTTTTTTAGAAAATTCTAATTATTAAGAATTTGTTATTTGGAATACATATATATATATTTATTTATTTATTTGATATTTATTTTATTTTTTAATTTAATTTTTTTTTTTAGTTCTAAGTTTATTAACATGTAAAACATATAATCTTTATAATATATTATGGACATTTTCTATATGGTTAGAAAGTGTAGCAATATTACCTCAGTTGGTTTTATTAGAAAAACAAAGAGAAGTAGAAAATATAACGTCTCATTATGTTATTACAATGGGATTATATAGGACTTTTTATATTTTAAATTGGATATATAGATATTTTTTTGATGAAAAACCTTATATAAACGTTGTAGGATGGATAGGTGGTCTCATTCAAACATTATTATATATTGATTTCTTTTATTACTTTGCTCTTGCTAAGTGGTATGGAAAAAAATTAGTGTTACCCTTTAATGGAGAAGTTTAGAAACCATAATAAAAATATTTAGGAACATGTTCTTAGTAATGGAAATTGTTATATATATATATGTAAAGCAGTGGTAATTATAATAACATTAAATAAATGAAACAGTATGCTCAAAAATAATTTTAAAATAATTTTCATTTCATAAGTTAATTTTTTTTAGATAATACATACCATACTTATAAAAAATTATATATTAAATATCCTAAAAAAAGTGTGACTAATAATAATAAAATAAAAATTAATTTGACAAAAAATTCTTCGTTTCTTATCCCATATATAATTCCTGTTTCTATTTTTTTTTATTTTTATGATTTTTTAAAAAAAAATATATATTTATATACATAATTTTTTCGAATTATATGCTAAAATTTCATATGGGTAATTTTTTTAGTTATATATATATATATATATTCTTATATAATTTAAGTATAAATATAATTTTTTTTTTTATAGAATTTTTATATAATTACATTTTCATTTTATTTCTATTTTTAAAAAAATTCAAAAAATTAGTATATTGTTAACAAAAATTTATAATATACAAATAATTATGAATATTTTTTTGTTTTATTTTTTTTAACAAAAGAATAAAAAAAGGAAAGAATTAAAAATTTTAAATGTTGATTGTAAATCAGTTTCTGATGATATTATAGGTAGATTTTGGATATGTCCAATTGACAATTTCTATATTATGCACAATATATATAAAATGGAGTTATATATATATTAAAATGTCTTGTATTATATAAAAGAAAATATTATATAAATATACATTTATAAATAAATTGAATAGATAAAATAAGTTAATTTTCATAATGAATTTATAAAAATATTAAATAAAAGTAAAATCTAGATCGGAAACAATTTTATTTCTTAATAATGATTTAGTAAATCTTGTTTTACAAATAGAACAACAAATTCTATCTTTATTAGTTTGAGAATCCTTTTCCGAGCAGTAAATAGCTAAACAACAAGAACAAATATAAGCTATATCTATTTGCTTGTTGTGACAGGAGCAAACAGCTATATTGGTATCTTCATTTAAGTATGTATTAGAAAAGTATTTTCTCGAATTATTTGAGGGTAAAAACCAAAAAATAATAATTTGTGTCAATATATCTTCAATTTTATCATTGCAATTAACATTTAAAAATATGCTATTATCTATATATAAACCATTGGTAATATTACATATTTGTTCAAGTATTTTCGTTTTATGATTAAGTGAAAAGACATCAATTATTACATTATTTCTTTTAGCATTATAAGCTATGTTCATTAATTGTGTATATTGATTGGTATAAAAGTGGCTTTTGGATATATCTAATAAAAATATTCTAGTATTAATATTTTCATATAAATTACAAATTCTATTATTATAACATAATGCAATGATTAAGGCTGATGATAAGGTACTTTCACTTAATTTATCACTTTTATTTTCATTAATAAAATTAATTAAATTATCATAAGTATCACTACAATAATCATTTTCTGTTAAATTATTTTTAGCATAAGATATATAATTTTCATATATGATTTTACAATTATTAGAACATGTAGCAATTATACATATCCTTTCTGAATTACTCATGAAACAATAGAATCTTATAAATTGAAAAATTGATTTAAAAAAATCGGATAATTTTAAAGTTTTTACTTGATTTTTATCAAACTTTATTTTTAATCCTTCACACCATATTAATAAGTTAACATCTATAACTAAAATTAAATGGTTTTTAACTTCTTTTTCATCTTTTAAATTATCTGTTTTTGAGCAAACTTCCTCATTTTTCTGCATTTTTTACTTTGTATATTTTTAAATCAGTATTCATTTTACGTAATATATATATATATATATTATAATTTTATAATGCAATTTTTTTATTATACCAAAATATTTGCCACATATAAATATACTGTTTTTATTAAATTATAAAAAAAAAAAAAAAAAGAAAAAATTCATAAATAGAATTAGAAGAGATAAAATATAATGAATATTTTTAAATTAAAAAATTATGAATTTACATTTAAAATATATATATACATGTAATTTTTGTTTTAAATAATAATAAACAAAAAATATCTTAATACCCTTTTAAATTAAAAATAAAAATAAGATTTATTTTTTAAAATTAAAAATTATTCCATATATAAATTCTTTTAAAAAAAAGAAAAAAAAATGAAAGAGGTGAAATTATTATTTTCTTTTTAAATAATAAAGAATACTTTTATTTGAATGGAAAATGTGAACAAATGTGAATGTAATATTTTTTGAAATAAATTATCTTTTTTAGTATTATATATTTAACAAAATTTTATAATTTGACGGATATATGAATAAATAAAAATATTATAGTTTAATATAATTTGTACTATTATAGATATATATTATAATTTCCATAATTTTTTTTCCTTTTATTTTTGAAAATTCTTTTTTATAAATATGTCATTTCATAAAAAAAAATTTGTTTTGTTTGCGCAAAAAAAAAATTATACAAATAAAAAAATTAAAAAAAAGAAAAAAAAAATTAGAGATATTAATTATGTAATAGCTACAAAACCTAAAACACTTTGTAAATTTTTTTTGTGTAATGATGACATATCTATATGCTTTTGGAGAAGTTCTTTATTTAAAAATTTTCTCAAGCATATAAAGCATATGCTATCTAAATTATCAGTACTACATCGTTGATTTATAACACTTTTTTCTGCACTAGTATTTGAATTATTAAATTCATTAACATTTTTATTATTATTGAATTGAGTTGAGTTACCTAATACTTTGTTATTAGGATGTTTTAGGTTGCTATTAACGATACATTCCTTAAAAATCTCTTTAGTTTGAGCACTTGAATTGGCATTATTTGGGAGATCATTATTATATTCCTTATTAGATTTATTGCTTATATTATTTTTATTATCTAAATTTTTATTATTACTTTTTTTCTGAAGTTCTTCTTTATCTGAAAAATCATTTTCATCCGCTGAATCAGTAGAAAAATGCTTTTTTATAATTTCTTTATTTTTTTTTTCTAAATTATTGCAACTACTCTCGTTAATATTCATCTGCTCAATTGTCTTTTTTGATGCTAGAGCTATTTTTCTGACTTCTTCTACAAAAGTAGAAATTTTAGTGCTAGTTACATTTTCATTTGTATTTTTCGTTTTATTATTTTCATTATTGTTATCATTGTTATTATTACATATGTTTTCATCTATATTATTTTTCAATGTATTAGACAATAATAATGACTCATTAGTACTCTCATTTTTATGATTTCCTTCTTCATTATCTAAATATATTCTTACTAAACACTCTGCTTTCATATTCCATATGTAATATCCTTTTGATAAAGACATATAAAATTTTGTATTATTATCAAAATATATTTGATAAATTGGGTGATAATAATACTGGCTATTATAATCAAAGAAAAATTCTGTTAACTCAGGCTTTCCTTTTTTTAAAATAATTATTTGAGATGTCCACACTAAAAAGAAAGTATAATGAAGTAGATTCATATTTGCAATTGCTTCAAAATAATTAACAAAAAAATTAAAATATGGTATATAATTTTTAAGAACAATAGCAGATGACTTATTTATATTTAATTTAGCTAAATTTATACAATTAAAAAAGCATTGTTTTTCTTTTTGATTTACATAATCCAACTTTAAATAATTATTTTGAAAATTTATATAATAATTTCCTTCAAGTTCTTTCATCATTTTTTCTGCTACATTTTGATTATTAAACTCAATAAAGCAAAATCCTTTTCTTTTGTTCGAACCTTTTATATCATTAAATAAATAAAAATAATCAACATTACGTTTTTCAAATATATTATTCAAAAATTTTATAATATCTTTATTAGGTATACTACCATCTATATCTTTTAAAATTAACATGTTTGTTTTTTCTTCATCAAGCAATACTTCTTTTGTTGTTTCAAAATTTTCTATATTATTTTCAAAGAAATGAAATAGATTAAATGAATAAAAATTATAATCACTGTTATAATTATCATTTAAAGAAATATCAGTCTTTGCATTTAATATGTTATTATTTTTAATAAAATTCAGCTTATCATTCATAATATCCTCATAATTACTATTTAAATTATTTACATTATTTGTATATCCATGATGAGTATTGAAAGAATCAACTGCAAAATTATTGAACACTTTTTGATCATTGTTTAAATTAAAATTGTTTTTTAAATATGAATTATCTGAACTATTTATATTATTTTTTAAAAAATTATTTATGTTCTTAGATTCATTTTCTACTATTTTTGAATCACTAGTTTTTGCGGCTTTGCAAAAATAGCATACCGTTCTTCGGGAAAAATTTAAAAAATTACAAAAAGAGCAAAACCAATCATTAAATTTTTTTATAGGTACTTTTTCTTCATTATTTTTATTTTTTTTTTTTAGTTTAAATATTGGAAATATATGACAAATATTTCTTTTTATTTCAATACAATTATTTTCTTCAAAAAGAGAAAATAATTTTCCACAAGCTTCGTTAGATGGAAATTCAATTATACAACATTTGTCATCGCTTATTTTATTTTCTAATTTTCCTCTTAGTATATTCTGTTGTATATTGTTAAAATATGAATTATTTTTTAAAAATTCTAAATTTTCTTTTATGAATAAATCATCTTTTATAGAAAAATATGATAATTTATTTATATATATATTGAGAGGTAATGAAAATGCATTATTTATTGCTATATTTCTAATAATTTCATCAATTTCTTCTTCTGTTATATCATCAGGTATTTTATATATAAAAATAAATCTAGATAATTCAATATTAGTTTTCTTTTCTAAAATATTATTTGTATTTTGTATCTTTTTCATATTATCATTTATATGTGAATCATTTTCTTCATAGTCATTGAATCTTTTCTTCTTTCTACTATATTTATGATATTTATCGTCAGAATATGAAGAATATTCTTCTATTTCATCATCATTACGTGATCTTCTATATTCCTCTTTATTTTTAGAAACTGATTTGCTTTCATTTCTTCTATTTTCATTTTTATTGTATGAACTATTATTATTATTACTCCTATTTATTTTTCTTTCTCTTTCAAAATCTCTATCTTTATATTTATTATAGTATTCAGAGTTATTTTTACTATAAGTTTTTTCAATACTTCTATTACTATTCCTTCTTTCTTCATATTTTCTCTTAATCCTTTTTATATTGTATTCATCATCGTATTTACTATCAGACTTTTTATCATATTTATCATCATGCTTTTTATTATATTTATCATCATATTTTTTGTTATATTTATTATCATATTTATCGTTATATTTATTATCATATTTATCGTTATATTTATTATCATATTTATCGTTATATTTATTATTATAATTATCGTTATATTTATTATTATAATTATCGTTATATTTATTACCATATCTTTGCTCAAGTCTATTATCACTCTTATCTCTATTTTCTTGTTTATAATTTCTATCTTTATTTTTTTCAAAATATTTTTTATCGTTATTTTTATAATCTTTTTTACTTAAATTGTTAGGTGACTTTGATTTAGAATTTTCCATTTTCTCCTTTTTATCAAAATTATATTTTTGTATATTTTTATTTTTTTCATAAAAATCTTTTTCTTCTTTTTCTTTTTCTCTTATTTTTTCGCAAACGTCTCTATTATATATTAGATTATTTTTTTCATTGCTATTTTTATTTTCTTCACAATTATCTCTATAATATTTATTTTTATATGGCATTTTCATTCATAATCAAAAATCTTTACTAATAATATTTTAATGTTTTTTAAATATTCATAGCTTTTTTATTTCGTATTTTTATATTAATTTTTTTTTTTTATTAAATATATATTAAAGATAAAAAAAAAGAAAAAACTAAAAAATTAAAAAGATTATATTAAATATGTTTTAAATAAAATATATTAACACCTACATAAAATTAAGAAGAAATGATAGAATTATTTATAAATATTAAAATCTTCCATTATTAATAAAAAATAAAGATACATAAAAAAAAAATTCTTAAAATAGAACTAATACAGAACGGAAATATAAAAAAAAAGAATCGAAAAATGAAAAATCAAAAATAAAAAATGAAAAAAAAAAAAAATAATAATAAAGATCATATGAAAATTTTTTAAATTTTTATTTTTTTTAAATTAAAATTTTTAATTTTTATGAATAGCGTGTATTTAACTTTTTCATTATATATTTATCTTTTTTTTTTTTTTTTTTTTGATTTATATATATTTGTTTTGTTTTGTTTTGTTTTTTAATGATTGTGTATTTATGAAATAAATTTAAATAAAAATAAAAAAATATACTGGAAAATTTAATTCTAAGAAATGAAGATTAAATACTTTTTTTTTTTATTTAAATTTTTAAATTGTCAAAAGATAAAATGGATTTTTTTATTATAATTTTAACAATACTATTTATATATTTCTTATTTGATTATAATTTCTGCTCTAAAGGATTAGTTTTTTATATAGGGAATAAATCTTTAAAAATTCTTAAAAAGTAAAACAAAATTAATATCTATTAAAATTCTATTTATTATTTATTATTGATTGTCAATATATATGTAATATACTAATATTAATAATACTAAAAATATTTTGTCTTTTTTTTTTTTTTTTTTAATAAAATAAATATGTGGGAATATTTAACAAATTTATATATATATATATATATATATATATATATATATATATATATATATATATTTTTATTATTTTTTTAATAGATGCAATAATATAGAAAAAGCTTATAGAAGTACAATATATTTAATGCATCCTTTCTTTCAACATATGTTTGTTCACTTATATTATTTTTATTTAGAAAAAAAAAAAAATTATTTAAGCAATTTAATTTTTGAAAAATTAGAAAAGAGTACATATAATAGTAATAGGAGTGATGTTAGTAATTTTTTAATTAGAATTATTGAAAAGATAAAAAAATTTTTGTATATTAAATTATTAAATATATTTTTTTTTATTGTAGAATATACAAATATATATGAAAATATCAATTTTAATTCTTATATTAATACAAGAGAAGTTTTAAATAATAACAGCTTTGGTACCATAATTATTGACTATTATTTGCCTAATGCTACAATAAAAAAAAAGAATGTTAAGAATTGTAATAAATTAAACAATTCTGATAAAATAGATTTATATGATTTAGTTAATATTAACAAGCAAAAAAAAATCAATTTAATATTAATAGATAAAAAATGGAAACGTATTTTAAATATAGAAAAAGTTGATAATGCTAATGTTCATTATTTATATTTACAAGATACCGTTTTGATTCAGTATCTTCAATTTTCATGCATTCTTAAAAATGGTCTATTAAAAAAATTAAATGATAGAAATGAAAAGAAAAAAGTACATGATATAAAAGAAAAAGAGAAAACTTCTAAGGAAGAAAAAGAAAATAACAAACAGAAAAATATCACCATAATAAATAAAGAATCAAAAAAAGAAATTAAGAGAAATAATGCAAAAAAAGAACAAGAAAAAGATGAAAAACTAAAAAATGGAACAATTACTACGACCGAATTAGAAAAAGAAATAAAATTAAAAAGTAATATAGTAACAAATGAAGAAATGAAAGAAAATATAATAATAAAAGAGAAAGAATTAAATGAAAAATTAAATGAGAAAGAAAAAGTTCAAAACAGTAATAATGTAAAAAAAACCAAAGAAAATATTATTAAAGATAAATTAAATATATATCTTAATCAACTGAAATATAAAAATATAAAAGGAATTATTGTTATAGTACCTGAAGTATTTTATAACTACATAAATATAAAGGATATGTCTAACAAAATACCCTTATATTATTTCTTAACAAAAGATATAAAAATTGATTCTCTTACAATTATAGCAAAATTATTGGGCTATATTTGTGTCCATATACATATAAATGTTAATTTTGGATTATCAATTCCATTTATATTTAGAACAAAAAATACTAATATTTTTAATATATCAAATAATTTTAATATTCATGCAAACGAAAATTACTTTAATATGCGTAATAGAGATAGTAGTATGGATATAAAAAAATCGGAAGATTCATCATATATGAATAATTTAAAAAGCAGTTTTACTTCTGAAAACAATAGATATGAGCAAGTAGGATGCTCTTCTTCATATGCTAGTTATAATGAAAAAGAAAAAATAAATTTTAATAATAAATTTTGTGATGATAATAATATTTATAATTATGAAAATATTAGCAATAATAGTTACAAAAATGATGTTTTTAATGGAAAATATAACAATGAAAGGTTTTACACAGAAGAAACAAATATTCCGTTATTTTCGTCTCCTTTTTCGTTTTTTAGTGATAACTATAATGATTTAAATATAGCAATGAATCACTTTAGAACAATTTTTAAAAATTATAATTTTGTTTTTTTAAGTTTTAATGATGGTACTAATGTTTTATTAAATTATTTTTTAGAAAAAATTTATAAAAAAAAAAAAAAAACAGGGATGGATGAAAATATAAATAATCAATTTAATTTAAATAATGCTAATGTATATAAATATCATTTGCAGAAACATAAAGATAATAATGATATAAAAACGGATTTATGTGACAATGTAAATGAAAAAAAAAATAATTCAAAAACATTTCAATCAAATAAAAGTGAAGAAGAAAAGGATGATATTAATATGCAGAATAAGAATAACATAATGAATTTATTTTTCAAGGATAAAAAAAAAGTAAAAGAAAATAAGGAAAGAGAAAAATATAAAGAACTGAAAAAAAGTAATGTTGAAACAGTATTATGTGATATAAAAAAGAAAGAAAAAAAGATATTATGTAATATATATGATAAAGAAGGAAAAAAAGATAAATTGGATGAGAAAAATTCAGAAGATTCAAATGCAAGCTATGACGAAGTACGAATAATTAATGAAGTAGTGAATGAACAAATTAAGAATAAGGTAGAAGTGGGAGAAGAAGAAGAAGAAGAAGAAGAAGAAGAAGAAGATGATGAAGATGAAGATTACGAAGAAGAAATTAATGGAAGAAAAAAAGACGACGGAGAAGAAAAAGCGTATGAAGAAGAAGATTATGTTGTTTATGACAATGATTATGAAGAAGATAATAATGATAATGAAGAAAATGAAGATGGTGATGAAGAATACTTAGGGGATGAGGAAAGAAAAGATATAAATGAAAAAAAAAAAAGAGGAAAAGAAAAAAAAAATGGTACAGAAAAAAATAAAGAAAAGCACGAAAAGAAAAGAAGAAAAAATAATAAAGAAAAATTGAAAAGAGAAGAAATTGAATCCTTTTTAAGTTTATCAAAATTTAATAATATTTTTAATAGGAGTAAAGAAATTATATTAGAAAAAAATAATGAGGAATATAAAAATAAAATTAAGAAGAACGAATCTAAATTATCCAATTTGAATAAAACAAAAATAACAACAAAAAAGTTAGCTTCAAATACAAATAAAGATTATTCTAATAATAAATATACTAATTTAAACTTAACTAATTTTACACCAATTATTAAAAAGAATGAAAATATTTGTGAAAAAATTTCAGCTGAAAATTTTAAAGATAACATAGAAGAAAATAAAATAAAATCAAATGACAATTTTATTGAATATTTGAAAAATAAAAAAATAAAATTAAATGTTTTAAAAAAATTTGAAAGTAAAGAACTAAAAATGAAGGATGATATAGTAAAAGATGCATCAGGCTTTTCACAAAAATTTCGATATAGTTTTTTTAAAATAAAAAATAAATTTAAACAAAATTTTAATAATTCAGAAAGCAAAATAATACAAGACAAGAAAAATATTGAAAGAGATAAAATGATGATTAATTCTTTTAACAAAAACAAAAATGGAAAAGGTTCTGAAGAAAATAATAGCACCTTAATGGATTCTCATTTTGACGATTATAGAAAAAAACATACAAAAGAACTATGTATTTTAATTAACTTCTCATATAATAATATGTTTGATATATTTAATTATCCTGATGATTTTATTGAAAAAAAAAAAAAAAAATTCTTAATAATTCATAAAATTTTTTATTCTTTAAATATATTTTTTAATTCATTTTCAACTATAATAAAACAAAGATATTTTTTTTCTTGCACAAACGAATTAACTAAATTTCTAAAAATATCTTTATTCTTTAATTATGATGGTAAGTCAATTAATAAAATTAATAATCAAAATACTACGAAATATAATATTTTATGTGATATTAATAAAAGTTGTAGTACTTGTGAAAAGAAATTAAGATATTTAAAAGATCGTTACTGTGTATCACATAATAAAGACATTCATTTAAATAATATGATTTATAATGAAAACAATTGTATTCTTAATAATTCAAATAATATAAAATTAGAGGGTGATGTTCTTAATATACATAAATGTTACAAGAATTCAGAAAATTATAATAAAAATGATTCTAATTATACTCTTAGTTGTTATAACAATAAAAGCAAGGATTATAATCAAATTTATAACAAATGTAGTAAAAATTTTAGTTATAATGTTAACAACTGTAATAATAATATTAATATTAAAAATGAATATACCAATATGTGTAATTATTGTTATAAAAATATTGTTAGTAGATGTAATAGTACAGAGGAAAACCATGAGTATGCTACTAATGATAATATTTATAAAAATCATTCTATTTTTTATGATAATTATTGTTTAACTGATATAAATGATAAAATAAATAGAATAAAATACAGAAGAAAAAGTGATAAAATATATAATTTATCTCTAAATGATGAATATTCAATAAAAACTAAAAAGAAAGAAAAGAGAAAAATATTTTCCGATAAAAATAACGAAACAAATTTAAATATTATTCATAGCAAGAGTAATACACTAGAAGATAATTTAAATAATAGTAATATGACCTGTAACGATAACAGTAACTATAATGATATCAATATAAGAAATCTCAAAAATATATTATATGAGGATAATTTTGAAAACAAAATAAAAATTCATTTTAACATTGAAAAATTATATGAAAGATGGAATGTATATTTTGAAGAAAGCAAATTACATTTAAGTATTCAAGATTATTTTCTTTTTAATTTATCATTTATATATAATATATATAATTACTTAATATTAATATATATATGTACATATTTTTGTGAAGATAGTTACTTTAATTTTTGTGAAAATCAAAAATTTTATCAATTTGTTAAGAAAGTTCATGCACTTAATAAAAAAAAAGATTGTTGTTGGAACATTAGGCATATATGTGATACATCTATCATACCCAATTTTCTTGATTTTAAAGATTACAAACTATTAAAAGCTTTTTTTTTTTTGTTACAGAATTCTTCTAATATGTTTATCTCTAAAAATATAGAATATTTAAATTTTCCTGCTGTCTTCATTTTTTGTTCTGACTCAAAAAATTTTAATTTCAGTCATTTAGATATTATTAAAATTTCAAAAAATAACAATATTATATATTTATTATACAAAAGAGGAAATGAAGGTTTGTTCTTATCAGGTTTAAAACCCTTCATATGGATACATAAAGTTCTTTTTGATTTTGTTGAATCTTTGTTTTTGTCTAGTTATGATAATTAAAATTGTTAAGTTAAAAAAAAAAAAAATACAAATATTATTTTATTATATGTTTTTTTTTTTTTTTTGCGTTTTTAACTTAATATACTGTGTAAAAAATATGGTCCAAATCATTTATGAAAAATTTTTTTTTTGGTAAAATTTTTAAATAATGAAAAAAATATTTAAGTTTATTTATAAAGAATTTTAATATATGCTATATCTTTTTTTGTATAAACATATTTTTTTTAAAATTTAGTATTTCTTTATTATGTACATATAATTTTAATTTTTTGTACATTTATATATTTTTTAAAATTACATTATAAATATAATTAAATGTAGCAAAAAAATTCAACTTATATAAATGAAATTTTATGTATTTATATATTTAAAAATATAAATTAACTGTGATAAAATATACTTGTAAACTCAAAACTGTCTTATATAAAAAAAAAAAACATAATATAATAAATATATTTTAAAAAAATTACTACATATTTATATGAATTATAATATATAATAAAGGAATATATTAATTCTTTTTAATAGTTTTCATAATTTATTTTAGACATATTTTTTATTATATCAAGAGCAGAATTTTTTTCAAAATTTTTTTAAAAATAGTTTAATAATAATTTGAATTTACCAAATAATAATAACAAATAATCTACATTTTATTGCCGTTTAAATTTATTAAAGCATATTTTTACAATTCTTAAATATACTTTTTTTTTACTATTTCTATTACATAAAATATATAAAATAAAAGGTAAATATATAATAAAGCAATAAAAGTATACTACATTATATCTTCATTTATATTTTGTGTTACTTCTTTAATAAAGATAAATCATGCTTTCTTTAAAAGTAGCACATTCAGAATATTTTAAGAAAAAAAATATATACATAAAACAAGTATTAGTACATATATTCTTTGTTAAATAAAAAAAAATTTTTATAATAAAAATAAAAGCAATTTTAATATTTCATTAATAGAACAAGGGCTTGTGTTATATTTTTATGCTTAAATAAAATTTTTTATAATTTCTTCAATAATTTATTATCACACAAATGTTAAAAAATTCTGTCTTCAAATACAACAGAAAATTGGATATAAAAATGTTCTATTCTATACAATTAAAAAAAAAAAAAAAAAATATATTAAAACAAACAAAAAAAAATTGATTTTACAATTTACTGATACACTAAAAACAAAAACCTAAATATACATAATATAAAGTTAAAATAATATCTCAAATTACTAACATTTATTTAAATTTTTTTTTAATAAAATAATGATTACGTAGTTCACAAAAAAAAAAAAAAAAAAGGAAAAATGAAAAAAAAAACATTATGAACATAATAAAAAAAAATTTTTAATTTTGTAATTTCATTTCTATAAGTCTTTGAGCAAATTTTTTATGATTGAAATTATCAGGATTTATTTGAACAACTTTATTTTGATAAGAAATAGCTTCATTTAAATTTCCTAAATTATCATAACAGGATGCAATCAATGATAAAACTTCTGAATTGTTTGGTTCTTTTTTAAGTATTGCTTCAAAATATGCAAGAGCAATGTTGTTATCAATATATCTATATAAGTTACCCAGTGAAAATAATGTAGGTATATGATTTTCATCAGTTGAAAGGATGCGTTTAAATGTATTGATGGCTTTTTCAGTTTGATTCATCTGTTGATATAATACTCCTTTTTTATATATATAATCTACTTTTGAAGGATTATATGAACAAGCTTTATCATAATAAAATAATGATTTATCTAAAAAATCATGTATGCAACATAAATCACCTATTTCATTATACAATGATGCGATCTTTTTATTTATTGAAACATTATCATTGGTAATTGATGAAGACGAATCATAACGTTTATTTTTTTCTCCTAAATTTTTTAAATCTAATTTTAATGAATCATTTGTTACATCTAATGGCCTTATTTCAAATTCTAGTACATTTTTATATATTATTGAGTTATTATCCTTTAATTTTTTCAAAATCCTTAAGGATTTGAAATATAAATCCAATGATTCTTTAAAATTATAGTTTCTTATTTCTCTTGCCTTTTTAATTATTTCCTCAACATCGTTCTCTTTATAATACTCTTCTTCTTTCTCATTTTCTGTATCTAAAAGCCTCATACTTGTATAATTGTAATATTCTAAATTCTTACTAGCAGATCCTCCCATATTTCCTAAAAGTAAAGAATTACTTAATTTATTTTTGAATAAAAGTATATATTTATTAAAATATAGATTCTTTTTTAATTTTAAAATAACCCTCTTATCACAACTTTTCTAATATATTTTATTTAATATTATAAAAATATATAAAATTGTTATTCATACAAAAAAAAAAATTTTATTATTTTTTTTAATTGTGAGTAGTTATTAAAAGATTAGGCATGCATATGGTTTCAGTTTTTTAATAATAAAATTTAAAGATTCAAATATATAAAAAAAAAAAAAGAAATATATATTTTTTTATTATCAGCATTAAATATTTTTATTTAAAATATTTTAAAAGAGGATATATTTATTTTTTAAATAATTACCGCAAAAAAATTATGTTCAAAAAAAAAAAAAAATTATTATATATGAAATTCATATAAAATACTTCATTTATAATATAAATTTGTTATTCTTAATATGCTATATAAAGGAAAACAAGAACTTGTTTATCTATTATAATTAAATGGTAATATAGAAATAAGTTGAAAATGTGCATATCCTTTTATATTTAAAAATATCTTTTTTAAATAAATACTTATTTTTTTTTAAGAAGTTTTAAAATGAAATTTTTTATGCTTTATTTTTTTTTTTATTAAGTGCATGTTTGCAGATTTCAATTTTTATGATTTACAAAAAAAAAAAAATTATCCAAAAATTTGAAAACACAACTACATATTTAATCACACTTATTTATAATTTCTTTGAAACATTTAGATTAATAAGAAAAGTTACTATATTTTATAATTAAAGTATATAATTTTTTTTTTTTTTGTATTTTATTGAAAGTTATAGAAAATTTATTTTTAGTTTATGCAGCGCACTTCCAAATTTTAGAAAAAATGATATCACTTATTTACATTATTTACCTATTCATTTATTATAATTACTTATTTTATTATTAATTATATTTTAGATTATTCTTCCATTCATATTTTTCTTTTTTTTTTCTTCTTTTTAATTTCCATATATAATTAATTTTGGTTTAATATATATATATATTTTTTAAACATAATATTCTATAATTCTATTATTACAATTTGTATTTAATAAAGTAAAAATTTCTTTATTTAGACAAAGTATTTAATTTAAATAAAATGAAATAGAAAAAAAATACGCCTCATACTTGTATTGGAACAATATTTTCAACTACTTTTTAAGAGTTAATTTAACTATTAATTTTAATATCGTTTTTTTATTTTATTTAATCAAGTAATAATACATTTTTTATAGATTTAATCGCAATATAAATAAACTAATATGTAAATATTAATTAAAAAAAATATTATATATTCTTTAAATAATTATATCACTAAATTGTTTTATTCAGTATTTTTTTCAACTTTTTTTTATTTTTTTACAATTTTAAAAAATAAAAACAAGTCTCAAATTACAGAACTATAAATAATTATATCATTTAAATAAAATTTTCGTAAAAATTTAAATGCATTAAAAAAAAAAAAAATTATTATTTTAATTAATATTTAAAAAAAAAAATTTTTTAAATATAATTTTGTTCTAAATTTTTTTCGACGTTTTCTACATTTTTTTTTTATATATAATATTTGAAACAATGAAAAAAAAATTTATATTGTTTTTAATTAAATAAATATATAAATTCAAATATTTTATTTAAAAGAAATGAAATTTTTGTAAAAACATAAATTTCGAAAATTAAGAATAGCCAATGCAATTATAATATTCCAAATTAATTTTTTCTTCTTAATAACAAAGCATAAAAATTACTTTAAATTTTGAAAAAGATGACTTATTTGGAATATAAAGTAAAAAAAGAACACAATAATTTTAGAGAAAATAAAAAAAAAAATATATTAAAGAAGAAAAAAAAAAAAAAATTTCAAAAAGATGAGAATGAAAAAAAAATTTTATTAGAAAAAAATGATATCAATATTAAGGTAAAAAAAAAAATTAAAAAAGATGAAAGAACAAATAATATGGAAACAAAAAAAAATAAAAAGATTCTTAATAATGAAATAAAAAAAAATATTAAAAAAAAAAAGAAAAAAAAGATTAACATAGAATTGGAAAAAACTAATAATTTTAATTCTGAAAAACGCTTAAATAATGTAGAAAATGGTTTAGGTGATTTAAGAGATAAACCCAGTGATTCTGAAGAGAATTCAAAAATTAATTCATTAAATGATTCAAAAAATGATTCAAAAAAAATAATAGAGGAATCTGAAAATGAAAAAAAAACAGAAATAATTTCATCTGAAATTAGTACACAAGAAAATTTTTACAGTGAAATGAAATTTGAAGACTTAAATATTTGTGATGCATTAAAAAAAGGTTTAAAGGAGCTAAATTTTGTTAAATTAACAGAAATTCAAGCAAAATGTATTCCTCATTTCTTAAATGGTAAGGATATATTGGGTGCAGCCAAAACAGGATCAGGAAAAACATTAGCTTTTCTTATACCATCTATACATATTTTATATAATATAAAATTTTTGCCAAAAAATGGAACAGGAGTTTTAATTATATCACCAACAAGAGAATTATGTCTTCAAATATATCAAGTTTGTAAAGATTTATGTAAGTATATACCTCAGACTAATGGTATTATTATTGGAGGTATGAGTAGAAATGAAGAAAAAAAAAAATTTATTCATGGAATTAATATTTTGATTGCTACTCCTGGAAGATTACTAGATCATATGCAAAACACAAAAGAATTTATTTACAAGAATTTGATATGTTTAATTATTGATGAAGCTGATAGATTATTGCAAATTGGTTTTGAAGAAGAAATTAATTTAATTATAAAAAGACTTCCGAAAAAAAGACAAACTGCATTATTTTCAGCAACTCAAACAACTAAAGTAGAAAGCTTAATTAGACTTTCTTTACAAAAACCTATATTTATTGAGGTGACTACAAAAATAGCAACTGTGGAAAGACTACAACAAGGATATGCATTAGTTGAAGAAGATAAAAGATTTCTTTTGTTATTTACTTTTTTAAAAAGAAATTTATCAAAAAAAATAATGGTATTTTTTAATAATTGTATGTCAGTTCAATTTTATAACGACTTACTAAATTATATTGATATACCAACATATTGTATTCACGGCAAAAAAAAACAAAATAAACGCTTGAAAAGCTTTCATGATTTTTCAAGTTCTCAAAACGGTATTTTATTATGCACAAATGTTGCTGCAAGGGGGTTAGATATACCTAATGTTAATTATATTATTCAATATGATCCTCCTGATGACTCGAAAGAATATATACATAGAGTAGGAAGAACTTGTCGAGGAAATGATTCAAATGGATCAGCCATTATATTTTTAATGGAACATGAGTTGAAATTTTTAAACTATTTAAAATTTTATAACATACCAATAAATCAATTTGCATATGATGCTAGTAAAGTTATAAATATACAATCACATATTCAGTCAATTGTTACAAAAAACTTTCATTTACACAAAATGGCTAGAGAAGCTTTTAAAGCATATTTAAATGTAAGAAAATTAAAATATTAATATATATATACATGTATATTTTTTTTTTCAAGAATCTTATATATAATCATCAATTATTACCTTTTTTTTTTTTTATAGAGTTATATTACTTATGCACTCAAAGATGTTTTTGATGTGAACAATCTGAATTTACTTTTAACTTCGAAGAATTTTGGGTTAGAAGTACCCCCAAAAGTTGATTTAAATTTAAAATTAAATATAAAAAAAAAGAAATTTAAGTGAAAACAAATATAATGTAAATATGCTTTTGATTTTTTAATTCTTATTTTTTAATAATTAAAACAAGCTTTTTTTTTTTTTTTTTTTTTTTTGATGCTTTAATATTTTCTTTTTTTTATTGTGTTAGCATTTATTTATAGCAATATATCATTGTATATTCTTATTGAGTTTATAATTTCCCATTATTCATATTTTCAATTTTTTATATTATTTTTTTTCTTTTTAAAACTAATTAATTTTGTTAAACTTTTATAATAATTTTTCTTTTTTAATTTTTCTTTTTCCTCATTTTCTTTTTTCTCTTTTTCCTATATATAAAATAGACATGTAAATATATATATATATTAAAAGAATTATTCTTATTATGTTTTCAAAAGTTAGTACATAATTTTCGTATATATTTTTCAAAATTTCTCCTTCTTTTTTATCCTCTTCTAATTGTTCTAATTTTTTTTTCTTCTTTTCCTCCTATGAAATGTTTTGAGACAAAAAAAAAAAAAAATTATTTAAAGAAAGATTATTTTATTAATATACATATATATATCATATATCATTATGCATTTATATTTATATCATTATTTTTAAATATATTTATTAACCATAGCAATTAATCTTGCATTTTTTAACTCCTCTATTTTTTTCTTTTTTTCTTCTTCTTCTAAAGCTCTTTTTTCTTCATCTTTAATTTCTTTTTCTTTTTGCCATCTTCAAATAAAAATTTGTTAAAATTCAAGTTACGCAGTAAATTTGAAATAATATACAGATGAACTAAATAAAATATAAATTTTTTACCATATATATATATATATATATATATATTTATTTTCTATATATTTATACTTGAATGCTTGGATTTCATCAAAATGAGCTAATAATTCAACATTTTTTTTTTGTTTCATTCTTATTTCTTGAATTTCTTTTTCTTTTTCATCTTTTTCCTTTTTTATTTTTTCTTCATATTCTTTTTCTCGTTGTTCTTTTTCCTTTAAATATCTTGCATATCTATCAATTTTTTTTTTTTTAAATCAAAGTCGATTTAATTTTATATTAAGATGAAAATTTTCTTTTTAATAATTTTTCTTTTATTTATTTTTTTTTTTTTTTACTCTTCATCTTCTTTCTTCTCCTCTCTTTTCTTTTCATTTGAAACTTATTTATAAAAAAGTTAAATATATATATATATATATATATACACATATATAAAGAAAGAAAAAGGTAGAAAAAAATATTGTTACTATTTATTTCACTTTTACTAATTAATAATACGCTTAAATCATTATATATAATTATTTTGTAGATTTTCTATATTACTTTCAATGTGTTTTCTATTGCTGTCTAACATGTAATTGTAAAGTGCTTTTTGTTCTTTGATTTTTTCTTGTCTTTTTTCTAATTCTTCAATCTTATTTTTTTCAAATTGTTTTTGCATTAGTTTTCCTTCTATGATTTTTAATCTATCTTCTTCTTGTTTTCTTAACTATTCGAATAAATAAATTTTTAATAATAAAATAAAATTAAGACATTTATGTATATATTTCATAATAATTTTTTTTTTTAGTATTTAATGTACATAATTTTCTTGAATTTGATTTTTTATTATTAATGCACTTTCTTTATTTTTTAAAATAATATTTTTTTCTGATTCTTTTTGTTTTTTTTCAACTTCTGACAAATATGTAGTTTCAATTTCTTCTCTCTTGATATTTTCTTTATTTAGTTTTTCTTGTCGTAATCTTTAACATGTATAAAGTTATTAAGAATAATATTAAAAATAAAAAAATGTAATTTATAATAATAAATAGATACAAGATATATCATGTATATATATATGTGTATGTTGTATAGTAAAATTTTTAAATATTAACTTTTTTTCTTCAATTTGCTTTTGAAGTTCTTTTAGCAATCCTTTATCATTCTTAATAATTTTTGATGATACATTTTTTTTTGTTTCCTGTAGAATAAAAAAAACAACAAAATAAAAATTTTCATGCGTTGTTAATTCTATTATAAATATTTTTTGTTTTTATTTCTTATACTTCTATTTTATCAGTAACAATTTTTTTAATATTTTTAAATTCATCTTGTTTTTGTATGAACTCTAGAATTTCCTTTAAAAAAAAAAGGGAAAAAATATAAAAGAAAAAGCGATGCATTTAACCTTTTAATATAATTGTCTTTTTTTTTTTCTTTTTTTTTGTTGTTGTTGTTGTTGTATATTTCTCATCATTATATAATATTTTCTTATTTATAATATTTTATTTATTTGTTATTATTTTTATAATTTTTAAAGTTTTTTTTCTTTCTACTATATAAAATTATTATTTTAAAATACTTCTCTTTTCGCTGAATTTTTGGTTTCCTTGTTTTTGTTATCATCTCCTTTTAGCCATTTCTATTTAAAAAAAATTTATTTTTATATTTAAAAAAAAAGAGAAAGAAAATCAAAAAAAGAAAGTAAATGCTATACATACTTCCTCAATTTTATTTAATTCATTTAACAATTCATTTTCTTTTTTTTTCTTCTTTTTCTTTAATTTAGACAAAAAATTACTATTGAATTTCATTTTTTTTTTTTTTTATTATTGTTATTTAATATAGAGTGAATTTTAATAAAAATGTATATAAAATAAAAAAAAATATATTTTAAATCTTACGTTTGTGCAATAATATGTGTAAGAAAAAAAAAAACACTAAAAAATTATTTTTAAAATTTATATTTAAACGAAATTATATATATTTAAAAAAAAAAAATATTAATATGAAGTAAAATGATAATTAATTATCTTCAAATAGAGAGATAAATTAAAAAAAAAAAAAAAATAGTAAAATAAAAATAAATAAAATAATTTATTTTTTTATTTTTTTTATAGATATGATGTCTTCGCAAATTTTGCTTCTTAATTTTAAAATTTCTAATGAGCACTCTACAAATTAAAGGAATGAAAGAAAAATAAAATTAAATGAAGTAAAAACTAATTATGAATACATATAATTCTTTTTACATATATTTTTTTCCACTTTTTATTATTTTATATAATAATAAAATTTTTTATTAATAATAATTAGCTTGAATCTAAATAATTAAGTATGATATATAAATACTTATATATATTTTTGTCTTAATTTTTTTTTTCTTTTTTTTTTTTTTTTTTGTATAAATTTATTATTGTTATGGTTATAAAAGAATATTTTTTTTTTTAAATTTCAGTCTAATTGTTTTCATTATTAATATAAATATAATAATATATTTTTGTTTTTTTTTCATACTTATTAGATGCCCATGATGAGATAAAAAATCTATGTAATAAAAATTATGTTTACTGAATATACATATATATAAAGCAGTACAATCTTCTTCGCATTCTTCTTGATTGCCATTTATTTTTAAATAATCATTTATAACATTATTAGAATAAATAGCATTGCAGTTATTATCATTGTTTTCTATCATAACATCTTGTTTTTTTGTAAAATTGTTTTTTTTATAGCAATATATTTTGTTAATATCTAAAAATCTTACGGTGAAATTTAATTTCTCCAAATTATTTAAAATAATCGTAAAAATTTTATTAATATCTAAATCAGTTTCTATACCTAACTTCCAGTTATTAGTTTCATTATATTTTTCATTTACACAACAATAATTATAATTGTATATATTATTATGATAATTATGATAAAATTGTATTCTTTCTTGAAAATTGAATGTGAATTCGTCATCCGATTTATCTCTAGAGTCATTTTTGTTGTAATCCATATACTCTACTTTATTATCCATTGACTCATTCATTGTTTCAGGAGTATTTGTTTTCTTTTTATTTGAATGAAAAGATCCCACAAAATAAGTATTATTTTCAATTAGATTTAATTGATTACTATAATTGACTTTTAAATTATTATTTGTGAAATTACGTAAATGCAACCTGCTAGAAATTCTATTCTTTATTCTTTTTTTTATTAAATTTATACTTTTATTAAAACGCACAATTTTGTTATCACTTCGATCATTAGCAACGTCAATATATTCCTCTTTAATTTTGAAAAAATCCTTTAAATTATATATATGTAAGATATTATAAAAAGAATTTAACTTATATTTCTTTTCTTTTAATCTAGAATTAGTTTTATTAACATATATTAATTTATGAGCAAAATATATGTTATCCATCTGATTGTAAAATATAACATTTTCTTTATTTGTATACTTGCCTCTGTTAAAATAATTATCAAAAACAAAATGACAATTTTCATCCTTATCTAATAAAGTGCTGTAATTATTGTAATAGCATTTTTCATTTTTTTTTTTATTTTTATGGAATGTATACCCTATCTTTATTAAATATTTTAAAATCTTTTTGTCTATATAATAATTTATTATATTATTACTCATTAAATCTAGAATGTTATAATCAATAAAAAACCATGGATGTTTTTTAATTTGATGTACTGTGATTCTTTTACTAGGATCAACTATTAGAATTTTTTTTATAAGATCTTTTGCATAATAAGATACATGTCCAGGGATGGAAAAAATCCCATTTTTAATTTTTTCAAATAAATCATGTATGTCTTCATCATCAAAAGGCAAGAAACCGCACAGCATCGCAAATAAAATAACACCTAATGACCACACATCTATCTCACATCCCAAATAAGTTTTTCCTGATATAACTTCGGGTGAAGCGTAATTTGGTGAACCGCATGACGTTTTTAAAAAATCGTTTTTCATAAAATTGGACAAACCAAAATCTACAATTTTTATATTATAATTTTTATCTAATAAAATATTTTCTAACTTTAAATCTCTGTGGCAAATATAATTATCGTGAAGATATTCAACCCCACATACAATTTCATAAAAAAATTTCTTTGCTTCTAATTCTTTTAATCTTAATTTATGTACAACGTAATCAAACAATTCTCCATTTTCTACATATTCAAATGCGAATATTATATAAAAATACACATCTAATATCTCGTAAAAATTTACTATGTTCTTATGATATAATCTCAACATTATATTTGTTTCTTTTCTAATTTTGTCTTCCATATTCATATCGAATAACTTTTTTTTATTTATTAATTTTATAGCAACTTTTATTTTCGTTTTTTTGTGTATACCTAAATGGACTTTACCAAAAGATCCCATACCTAAAGTTTCGTGAATTTCATATTTGCTTAATATTTCATTGTCAAGCATCTATTAGCAAAAAAAAAAAAAAAAAAAAAAAGTATTATACAATAATTAATTAATAATATATATTAATAATAGAAGTTATAAAGATAATAAATATAAATAAAACTAACTGAAAAGTGATTTATAATAAAAATATACATATACATGTATTATATATCATTATATGGGTATGAGGATTATATGTATATGTAAAATATTAAATAGTTACACATTTGATATGAAATTTTTTTTTTATAATTCTACTTTTCAATATTAAGTCATAATTTTATTATTAATACCTTTATCCATTCATATAAAAAATTAAGTAAAATAAGGATAACAATTATTTCATATTTCTGTATTTTTTGCCATTTATAAAAAAATTTAAATAGAAGAATTTTTTTTTTAATTTTTTTTTACGATTTTTTTTAAAATTTATAAAATATTACTTTTTTTTTATTTAATTCAAGTTATTTCACTCTACAATTTTATTTTATTTTGTTTTATTTATTTATTTATTTATTTTTATTTTACTTTTTTTATTTTATTTTTTTTTTTTTTGTGTGTACCTTTAAAAATAATAATAATAGAAAAATTTTATTTGTAATAAAATATAGTGAATAAAAGTATTTCATTAAAAACCAAGCATATATTATTACAATTTATTCCATTTCGATATTACACATTGTTTTTTAAGAAAGAATGTGTAATGTTATATTTTTCTTTATTATATTAATATAAAAAAAAAAGAAAATAAAAAATAATAAAAATTTTTTAAATTTTGTTTTATATTTCTTAATTTTTAAAGCATAATATAGTTCAAATATAATATAAATGTTTTTGTTTACAAAAAGAGAAATGCATAAATTATAAATTATTTATATATATTTTTTTATATGTTCTAAAAATAATATAGTGATGTTTTTAATAAATTAGGAAAGTATTTTTTAACATAACTCTATTTTAATTAAATAAACACTCATTTAGGACAATTAAAGCAACTGTTATAGAGTATTATAAATTTTTTTTTATATAAAATAAAAAAAAAAAAAAAATTACATTTTTATTAAATTAAGATACTTTAAAAATTTCTTAATGAATTCACAAGCTTTTGAAACATTTTCATTATTTTCAACAAAATATAAGCAAATATATAAATTAATTTAAATTTAAAAATACTATGAAAAATTTTATTTTATAAAGTAAAATAAATCTAATATATACAAATTCAACGATAAAAATTTAATTAAAAAAAAAAAAAATGCATAAATATGACATGATTATAACGTTAAAAACACAAAAAAAAACTTTATTGAAAAGATCATACAAATAAATACTATAAAGTATTATTAAAAAAAAATAAATAAAAATAAATCATCTTTCTTCACAACTTATTAGTATAATTTTTTAAAATATAAATTATAAAATAAAATAGAAGTTGTAATTGGTCCTAAGCCTCCAGGTACACTTGAAATATATTGACATTTGTCACTGCATTTTAAATCAGCATCTCCAGTAATATTATAATTTTCTAAAAATTTTGCTAATTTATTAGCAAATTTTAATTTTGATTCATTCGTTTTTAAATGTGTAATATATTTTTTTTTTTTTTTTTTTTCTCTATGTCTATTTCTATTTTCATTGTTAATAGAACATATTTTAAAGCGCGTAACCTCGGTGTATCTATGAAAAGGATTCTTCTTTTTTTCTTTTCTTTTTATATATAATGAATTATTTTTATATTTTTTTAATTTTATATTTGTGCATCTTAGGGATGGAATATTGTTATCTACTTTTAATTTTATTTTGGCTTTTCTAAAAAAATACAAAATTTTTCTTTTTCTTTTATTAAAAACAATTTCCACATTTTTATGTCCATATAAAAATCTCCTTTGAAAATAGTTATAATTTTTTTTTTTATATAAATCAATTTTAAAATTAACATTATTATTTTCGTTAATATATTTATTGGCATTTTTGTTTTTATTTCCTTGCTCGGATGATTCAAACTTTGTATTATTTTTTTCATAGTATTTTAAGTTGATTCCTAAATCTAAAATGACAGCACTTTTTTTTATATGTTTTTTTTTTAAAATATTACTACACCCTATACCAATTATTATAACATCAGAAAATTTAATTATTTTGTTTTTCATATTTTTTTTTATGTTTTCCTTGCTAATCTTTCTGTTTTTATTTTTACTAACAATATAATAATTCAAAAATTTTTTACATTTACACCTAAAATCCTCCTCATCTTTTATTAATGATTTTTTATTATTAATATTAAAATAAAATTTATTTCTGTCATTATTTTTATACCTACATAGAATATTTCCTGTTATTGCATCATAAACTATCGTCGAAATTTTATTGCGAAAAAAAAGGATAAACAATGTTAAGAATATATTTATATTATTATTTAAAATTAAAATATTCTTGTTTTTTATATTGATATTATAATACTTAATAAATAAAAGAATTGAATAGACACAGCAAGGAATGTTATAATTAACATTTTTTAAATAATTGCGTATTAATATATCATTTTCCCTCTGTAATTTATTTGAATTTTCATTATCTTGTTTTTTTTTATAATTAAACAACATATTACTTATAGCTTTGCAATTTCCTTTTGGTGTTTTGAGTATTTTGTTATTTATTGAATTATTTGCAATAACAATTTTTTTAGAACTTTCTTTTTTTTCTAATACTGGAAAAAACAAAATTGTCCAAAAAAAATTTAATAAAACATTAAAAATTTTAATATAAGAGTTTTGTAAAATGTTTATAAATGTTAAAAAACTATAAGATATATTAGAACTAACAATATTATTACTATTTTTAATTAATTTGAAGATGGTTTTATAATTAGCACCATCGATATCTTTTTCTTCCTTAATATATTTAGATATATAACATTTATTTATATGACAACTTAAAGGAGATAAAATGATTATGTATGAGTCATTGTTTTTGTTACTTATTTTTTGTATTATATTCTTTAACTTATTTTCACTAACATCCTTATTTATTCTTATAAGTATAAAAATAACATCTGAGTTTAAATAAATACTCTTCTTTAATATAATGTATAAGTAAGAGTAATTTGAAATGTTTTCTGAATAAATTATAAACAACTTCTTAACTTGGCATTTGCTCTTTAATTTTTTTTTGTTGTTATGTATAATCCTTTCTAAAATAGCTTCATCGATCCTCTCAGCTATATTGTACCCATTTAAAAAAGTGCAACTCATAATAGAATAAAAAAAAGAATAGAATAAAATTAAAAATAAAATAAAATAAAGTTTATAATGGGATTTACTTATTTTACAAATTATTTATTTTGTAAAAATTTATATATATTTATAGGAACTTAAAACTATTCATGTATTTATTAAAATACTTTTGTAGATCTTTATATATATATTTATACACATATTTACATAAACTTATTCATTAATATGTTTATTTAAACATACACTAAGTTATTTCATTTTTTTTTTTTTAAAAATAGTCATAATGATTAATAATTTTAGAAACAAAACAATATTAAGAGTGATGATGGAAAAAATTCAAACACCTTAACTTTTTAATTAATTTTTTTTTATACCAAATAAAATAAGATCCAAAATTGTGTTTTAAAAAAAATAAACAAAAATAAAAGAAGTAATTGAGTAAAAATAAAAATGAAAAATTCCCTAAACGTAACTTTTTTTTTTTTTACAAATATTTTGATGCTATCAAATTTTTACTTACTACGAATGAGTTTTTTATTTTTCTTTAAATTTAATTGGTAATAATAAATATAATTAACTAAAAAGATACAAAAAATAAAATAAAATAATATTAAATGTATAGTATTTAATCATAACAAAAAATATACAAAAATAAAAAGGAAAAATAGATATAATAAAACAAAATATAGAAAAGAAAGCAGAGAAGTAATAAAAAAGTCTATATATAAAACTAAAATAGGAATGCAGAATGCCTCTTGAAATTATGGAATAAAAACACGGTTAAATAATAAAAACACTATTTACTTTGTTATTAAATACTACTTAGCAATAATCTTAAAAACAACATATATTTTATTTCTAAAAAGAAACTTTAAATCATTAAAAAATTTTTAAATTTATAACTTTATGAAGTAGAAATTTTCTTTTTCTGTTTTATATAACTATGTTTTATCAAATAAATATAAAAATAATGAAATATGTTAATGCTTCACAGAAATTTTTATATATTTATTTTAGTTTATCGCATCAAAAATTGTAATTTTCTTTTAATAAAAAATGAATCTTTCCTTATTATCTGAAGTTCTTTATCTTTATTTATTTTGATATCCCATTTCCCTTTATTTATGTTTCGTTCAAAACTTTATTTTTTATTGTATAAAGAAGTATTTTCCCACTTTAATATTGAAAACTTTTCATCTTATATTAAGCTATAGAAAAGGTTTCCTTAGTAGAAGATTTGGTTTATACATTAGTTATTTTATTTTTTTTTTTTTATATACATTTATATCATATGTTTAGATATACTTTTCTCATGAATTTAAAATAATTTAATTCTATTTTTAAATTAAATAAGAAAAAAAAAAGGAAAAACACGAAAAAAGCGTTAATATTTTGTCATTAAAAATGTATTTTATAATTATCAAAAAAAAAAAAAAAAAAGGAAAAAAAAGTCTAATATTAAAATACGCACATTTAATTTTACAAACATAATATTTTTATAAAACAAATTAATTATAATGAATATCATATGCATATATATAATTTTAATTATATTTCCGTTTTTTTCTTAGAGATATATATTATTGATTTATTGATAAAATTGTTCCATAAAATATTCAAAATATTTATACATTTCCTTATATTTTCTATTAAATATTTATTACTACTTGTATATATTCTATGAAAATATGATTTAATAAGAATGCTTATGCTTAGAAGACTTTTTTCCTATATTTAATATTTCTACAGTATTGTTTGGCCACCTTGTATTAAAAAACTTCAAATGATTGTCATGTGATACATCATAGTCAACTTCTTTCAAAAGAAAATAATGAATAGTTCTTTCTGGTGCTTCCTGTGCATCATATAAGTAAAAATATTTTTCTTTTGGAGGATCTGAATTTTTAAGATCATTAATATCCTTTTGCTTCATTTGCAAATAAAATGATTTAAATTCAGAATATAATAAAATATCTAAATCGTTAACAAAACCATCAAAAAGATTTTTATATTCTTCTTTTAAATTCAGATCTTCAATGAATTGAGGAATAAAATGAGATAAAATATATTTATTATTTTCTTTATCGTATTTCTTCCAAATCTTATTTAATTTTTCTAAAAATAATTCTTCACTTGTACATTTTGAATTATGAATATTTAGAGAAAATAAAACAGTATAATGATTAGAGCTGCTAATTACCCATATGGGATAAATAGGATATTTGTAAAAATTACCAACTTCACAGTACTTAAATGCTTCAAAATCTGTTAATAATCCAATTAATGGTCTTTTGTTTATACCCTTAAGAACGATATTATTTTTACTGAATGATGATCTTTGTGAACTGAGATTTTTCGAATTTTTCGAATCATTTACGTTATAAGTAAAAGGGGTATTACCTTCATACATGCATATATCCACATCACTATTAGAAAATGTATTTATAATACTGTTATTATCAAACACATTAGAGCATGCTCTACCTGTTAATAATAAGTTAACTAATTCTTGTGAGCAATGCCCATATATTCCTATCAAGGGATGGTTTATATCATCCATATCATTTTTTATATTATTTATTCCCCTTGTTAATATAACTGAATATAAAAATGATATAACACCTGTTGAACTAGAAAATAAAATAAAATGTTCTAAATAAAATTTTATTACATCTTTTATTCCATTAAACTCTTTATAATAAATATTTATTTTTTTTAAATCACGTATAACATTTTCCTTTGAATTCTTTTTGTTCATGTAATAATAATAATCATAGCATTCAGGTAATAAAAATGCTATTATATAATAAGATTTATCAGTACACTGATATAATATATATGCTAAAGATTCTACCAAAGAATAATATTTTAAATCTCTAATATTATCACGTACTATTTGTAAAAATTCGGTATCATAATCCTTTTCATTAAAATTATTTTTAAATTTCTCTTCCTTTAAATTGGTATCTTTTTCAAATCTGGGCTTTTTATTACTATTAATATTATTATTATTATTATTACTTTTATCATTACTTCTATTATGATCATTATTTATATTATTATCATTATTATGTACATTATTTTCTTCATTTATATTCTTATCATTATTTATATTCTTATCATTATTTATATTATTATCATTATCAATATCATTATCATTATTTATATTATTATCATTATTATGTACATTATTTTCTTTATTTATATTCTTATCATTATTTATATTATTATCATTATTAATATTATTATCATTATTTATATTATTATCATTATTATGTACATTATTTTCTTTATTTACTTCATTAGACTTAATATTGTTATTTTTGAATTCAAATGTTAATGCTCCATTAATCTCAAAATTTTCTTTATTATTTGTTGAATTAATTGTACTATTCATTTCGTTAGAATTATTGATTGCTGTATCTGGAGAATTTTGATCACTTGTTTTATTGCTGGTAAAATTTAAAAAATCATTATTTGTTTTTAAAATATTAAAATAATCATTCTCCCACAAGAAATTGTATTTATAATTAAATAATAAAATAATTATAATATATCCTTGAATACTTGATATAAGACCACAAGGACCACTTAAAAATTGACGTAATCCAAAATTAATATTTTTATTTTCATAAAACGATATATTATGATTGCACCATTTTTTTATATCTATTTTGTTAGCATATTTATAATTATTCACACCGAAAACTAAATTATGCACACTTGTAACATCTTCAAGTAACTTCATTTCTTTTAATAAATAATTCAAATAGACGTGGTCATTCAAACGCTTACTTCTATTTCCTCTTCTTAACCATTTACAATAATTTTTAGTCGTATAATTTATTTTCCTATATTTTTTTCTAATTCGTTCTAAAGAACAACAAGACAAAGACGAAGAATTGCTACAATCACTAGAATCTTCACTCTCGTAATCATCCCTACTTGACGTAGAGTCACTCGTATCCTCATTTAATTTTTCATTTCTCTTATTTAAATTTATCAGATAATCTCTTATAATAATATAGATATTCTTATAATTTTTATATATATCTTTCCAAAATAACTTATTGTCAATTATATCATTTTGATTTTTTGTAGATTCATAGGTGTTACATAAATAATAAGTTATTTTTTCAAAATGTTTCTTTATTATATCGTAATAACTATCATTAATATCAATACTTCTGCTTTCACTTTTCTTATGCCCTAAAATTGACAACCTTATAGCTTCTTGTAACAATTCATCATTTTCATCATCTAATTCAAAGTTCTAAAGAAGTAAAAAAAAAAAAAAATAGATGTATAATAAAATTATAAAAAGAAACAATATAAATTAATGTAAAAATATATATAGAGAGAGAGATTATATATTTATACAAAAATATCAGTAACCATGATAAATATTTAATTAAAATATATGTATGCATAACTAAGTTATAAGTTTTTGAAAAAAAATTTATATATATTTAACTATATAAATTTATATATATTGCATTTATACATTAAAAGCGATAACAAAATATATAATAAATTTGAAAACATACAGGTTTAGTAATATGTAAAACTAGATATTTTTTTTAAAAAAAAATTAAAAAAGGATATATTTAAAAAAAAAAACCATAAGTATATATAAAAAATGTGTATAAATTTAAAATTTGCGAAATCATTATTGAATATGGTAATGTGTTAGGTATAGATATTGTTAAAAAAAAAAAAAAAAATCAATATAATATAAAAACAATAATATTAAAATAATAATAAAAAGAGATATATAGATATAATGTGAAAATATTATATTGATATTTAAGTGATACATATAAATACATACACTTTAAATTATTTATAATAGACATGACATATAGAGAAAAAATTAAATTTAAATTAAAGTAATATGATTTAAAAACTAAAAACTATAATAAATTTTTGTATATCTGAATCATTGTCTCTTTTTTCTTCTTATTTGATACAAGTAAATTAAAATTATCTAAATATGATACAGGATAGTATAAATCTAGAATATGCTTATTATAAGTATATATAAATAGTAATAATTTTAAGTTTTATAAATATAGATACTCCTATAATTTATGTTATAAATTGCATGAAGTAAAAACAAAAATAATATTCCATTATAATAGCAATTAATATAAAGCAATATAGTATAATCTTATAAAGTAAATGAAAAAAAAATATGTTCATTCATATTTATTTCATTTTTATTTATTTATTTTATTTTATTCATTTATTTATTTTTTTTATATATTTACTTTTTCGTTATTTTTATTTTGTGAAGCATTATATTCTGCTAACGATAGTGCTATTGTTTTTGAAATTTCCTCTTCTTCTTTACGCATAAGTTCTTCATTTGTTTTCATTTTGAACTTGTTATATTTTTTATTTTTATACAAAGATATTAATTTTTTATATAAAAAAATATATATATATTAACTGCTTGTACATCTTTTTTTAAAGAAAAAATATTTTTTTAAAATTGAATACAATATTGCTTGTAATGTTTTATTTTCTTTTTTTTAATATTTTTTTTTCTTCAAATAATTACTTAAATTTTTTTTTCTTACACATTGTTTTTAATTTTATATCATTCCTATGAATGAGTTTAGTAAAAATATTAAATATCAAAAAATGTATTTTTTTTTTTTTTTTAATTGGTATGAATGTGTGTGCATGAAATCTCAAGAGACCTTCGTTATAATTGTTTTATTACAAATATAAATTTAATTCTTTTTTTTTTATTTTTCTTTTAAAGTAAAACAAACGAAGAATATAATTAAATAGTTAATTATAATTTTAAAAGGAAAATATATATATATATATATATATATATATATATATATATATATAGTTAAAGGTAATATATATCATCCCATAATTTTATATTAAAAATATAAAACATGCGTTAATTTTTCTATCAAGTTTCTTTTTTTAGTTTCTTTTACTTTTACCATAAAAAAACCTTAATAAATATTTTTTTGTTTATTAAAAATAAAAATTCTATTAATGTATATTGAATTTTCATATTATTTTTTCATTTATTTTAATTACAATATTTTCACTTTTAAAAAAAGCAATGAAGACAATATTAATAAAAAGGATTATATATATTTTAAATAAAAAAAAAAAGAAATAGTTAAAATTTATAAAGGAAAAAATATTTTTATTTTTTCATTTTTTGATATGTTAAAGGGGAATAAAATTTGATATTTCATACTTTTAATATTCTTAAATTTTTTTTTTTTTTTTTAAATATACATATTTATTTAGACATGAAAAATTCACATTATTCTTTCAATATTAAATATTATAAATATTTGCTTTTTAATAAATTTCTTATATAGCATAATTTAAAAATGTACAAGAAGCATTTTTAAAAAGTAAAAATGAATTTTAACTTATTATAGAAATCATATATATATGAAAATTCATAGACAAATAAACTTACAACTTTTAAAAGTATTAAATGTGTTTTTTTTATTCAAAAAAATATTTAAGAAAACAAGAAAAAGACGAACCAATTGAATAAGTTATTCATAAATTGAACGGAGAGAAAAAGATATGTTTATATAATGTATACTAAAATCTTTTTATTTTATGAACAAAAAATTTTGTCGACAACATTTTAAATATTATGTGTATTAGAAAAAAATACAAATAAATATTTCTGTTAATTTTTACAAAAAAATTTTTTGAATTTTTGGATTATTTACTATTTATTTTACTTATTTTTTTTTTAATAAAAGTAACTGATATTTCTTAGTTCATCTATTTATAAAATGAAGTAAAATTTTTACATTCAATTGAAGAGAAAATATTCATAATTATCTTTAAAAGTAATACCGAGCGTAATTTTACATATATATGAATATAAAAATATAACTACTTTCATTTTTTTGTAACTATCTAAATCCTACAACTTTATTAAGGATCTTTATTCATGTATTTCCCATTTGGTATATTTATAGTGTATATGTTTTTTTTTTTTTTATATATAAAAAAAAAATATAAAAATACATTGTTTCTTTTAATTTTTAATGATATATTTTTTTAAAAAATAAAATTTTAATAGTTATAGTATATCCTAGTTTCTATGTTAAGCAATATTTTTTTTTTTTTTAAAAAGCATTTCTTAAATATATAGAACTATAAGCATTCATTTTTTTTTAATTGTTTAATGAAACTTTTTTTAATAAATTATTTTACATAGGAAAAAAAAAATAAATGAATGCTATATAATATTTTTTTATAAATAAATATTAAATAAATCAAAAATTGTATTCAGGTTAAAATATCGCATTATATATAGTAATTTTTTTTTTTTTATATTTTTTCTAAAATTTTATTATTTATAAAATCATTAAAATCTATATCTAATATTTTATTATAAAAAAGGAATAAAAAAATCAAATATATGATATAATTTAATGTCTATTAAAAAAATTTCTTGAAATATAAAATAAAATAAAATAAAAAAGGTTATTATTAAAAGGGGTATTTTTTTAAGAGAAAATTCAAAAAACATAATGTTAAAAATATATTACATATACAGATATATAATTTTTATAAATATTTTTGAAATGATAAAAGAAAATAAAGAGTAAAAATTTTAAAATATAATAAATTTAAATGTTTAAAAAAAATTTGCAAAAACAAATAATTATGTTTATAAGTATATAAAATAAAAAGGGTAAAGCAAATTATTGGACAAGTATTAATCACAAAATGAAATGTTATAATTTTTTTCATGTATTTCATTTCAAATAGTATTTAAAGAAGAATATTAAAAAAAAGAAAAAAAGAAATATTTTAGCTAAACACAAATATTTATACAATATATAATTGTCATAATTTTTAATTTAAAATGAAAAAAAATAAAAATAAAAAAAATATACACATATATAGAAATGAATTACAAATATTATTATTATTATTTTATTTCATTTTATTTTATTTTTTTTTAAGCTAAAAATTGTGTATATTTATATTATATTCATCTGCACTTATAATAGAATTATCTTTTTTTTTTTTATAAAACCATGTGCTTGAAAGAATTTTTGTTTTCTCTTCACTTTCAATAGTATAAACAGGTAACTTATTTAATCTAACATCGAATATGTTAATATAACCATCATGAGATGATGATAAAAAATATATTTCATTTTTATTCCCCTTAAGAGAAGTTATTATTTTATCATGAAAATAATATTTATTTTCATTTAATGATATAACTGATTTTTCATTTAAACATCTTATATCAAATAATTTAATTAAGGAATTTTCATCAGCGATTATAAATAAGTTTTTGTTAATAATATCATTACGTATTATAGATTTATTATATGGAAATGAGGAAATCATGCTACCATTCATTGCATCAAAAATTTTAATATTTTTCTCAAGACCACTACACAAAAACTTATTATTGTCAAAAAAATTTAAATTTGTTATAATTCCAGTTTCTTTATGTATACATTTTGTTGGCGCTATTACATTTTTTTTCTTTCTTTTATTATTATCACTTTTAAACTGTTTTAATTCATCTATAATATAATTATTATCATATATGTTTATTTTATTATCAGCTCCTCCACTTATTATTAATGAAACGTCTTTATTAAACGCTATTGATTTAATCATATCATCATGATTACTTAAATATAATTCATTTTTTATTTTTATTCCATCATTTTTTTCTTCATTTAAAAATATTTTTATTGTTCCATTAGATAGTCCAATAGCAGACTCATGATATAAATCACTATTTAATTTATTATCTTTACATAAATTAAAAGAAAATATTGGCATATCAAACACTTTATTTTCATCTATTTTATTAAAATTTTTCAAATCATAATATAATAAATTTCCCTCAAAAGTACTACAATACAATTTATTTTCAATTACAATTAATTCAGATATCCATTCAGATACACTATCTATATTTTTACTTTCTTTTTTTGTTATGGGAACAGTAAATTCTATTTCTATAACACTTTCTGATAATAAATTATTAAGTTGCAAAAATTCTTCTATAGAAGATCTTAGGATTTTTTTATTTATTAAAAATTCAAAAGAAACATTTTCTTTTATATCTAGTAGCTTTTTTATCATTCTAGATAAATCTATTCTCTTAAAACTAACTGGAATTGTATAAATGTTGTTTTCAATTTTATATTTATTATCTTTTAAATTAGAAATAAAACATATTTGTATTTGCTTTTCGCATATGTTATCTTCATTTGAAGTTATATTACCATCATCGTTGTAATTATTATCACTTTCAGTATTATCATCTATTATTTCATCTTCAATATTTTTCATTTTATCCAATAATTTATACTTTTTTTTTGGTTTTTCAATATTGTTCATTTTCAATTTTTTTTTTAATCTTTGTTTACAATTTTCTTTTTAAATGTATTTTATTTGTGTTGTTATAGGATAATAAAAAAAAAAAATCTTGTATATAGTTATTTATTATATTTTTTTATATATATTATTTTATTTTTTTTTTTTTATTACTTAAAGAATGTAAATTTTTGTTCAAATAACATTTTTGGATTATTTTAAAATATACCTTTATTTTTTTTTATTAAAGTAACTAAAATTATATTGCTGTATTTTTTTTCTTTTGTATAATTTTTTTTCTTTGTGAAAATTAATAAAAGTACAACCATATTATACTTTATTTTTAAAGTAATATATCTTTATCCTTTTTTTTACTAATAGAAGCAATTAAAAGAAAAGCATTTTCACTTTTGTTTCTTTGTTTTTTAAGAATATAAAAAATTAATTCTTTTATTTTTCTATTAGCATAATAAAAAAAAAAACTTCACCTATAATATTCCTATAAAATGAATTTTTTAATTTTTCAAAAAAAAAATTATTTAATTTTTAACTTTTTGAATAAAGCTTTTCAAAAAATGTAAATTTTTAGTGTTATTATTTATTTTACAATTTTTAAAAATAATATAAGAAAAAAAATAATAAAGATAAATATATATACATGAAAAATAGTAAAACTATTTTCTTCTATTTGAGCCATATATAAATGAAAATTTATTTTTTAAATAATAATCTACTTGTATAAATTGAAGTTTTTTTACAAATTTTATTATTCCAAATCTTTTTTCTTTTTTTTTTTTACTATTAGGTTAGTAAATAAGCAACAAATAAAAAAGCCTTATATTAAATATTTCAATATTTATCAGTAGTAATTTTTCTTTATTTTTCTTAATTAAAAAATATTTTTCTTATAGCCTTAAACTGTTAAAATGTAAAATTTGTAAGTCATACAACTAAATGCAAAAATATATTAATAATTCATAAGGCTACATTTTCATTTTTATAATTATACATTAAAAATATAGAAGTACACATAATTTTAAAAGAATTAAAAAAAATAAAATAAAATAACTAAATAAACATGAAATATATCACTGATTTTCATTAAATAAATAATATTTATGTCTTACTATTCATTAAAAAAAAAGTGATATGTATTTTTAAAATATTTTTTAAAAAAAAATTAAATTTTTCTTCTTAAAGATAATAACTTACAAAGTTATTTAGTTTTTAGTCTATATTTTAATTAGAATTTAGCATCTATTCATTTTTTGTTTCTAAAATTTTGAGAGTCGTTATATTAAAATATCACATAAATATACAAAAAGTAATTTGTATTATAAATTTTTATAGTTAGAAAGATTTTTTTTTCTTTTTCTCCTTCTTTAATATAAAAGTAGTATTATTTATACTTTATAACAAAAAAAAAAAAAAAAATTTATATTTTATTACATACTACTTTTTCTTAAATATATTTTTTGTTATATATATATTTTTTTTTCGTATTAGTGCAAATAAGATATTAATATTCTAAGCAATTTATTGAGAAGCTTAAATAATTACACAATATAATAACTTAAGCTTCAAAAAAAATAAAAAATAAAAATAAAATAAACATTTTTATTTTTATACCTTTAATAGAATAATAATATATGGAAATAATGGAAATTACTATAAAAAAAATTTTGCAATAAAATAGTATTATTCTCATATTGTGCAAAATTAAGAGAAGTATTATATTTATATCTTTTTTTTTTTTTTTTTTTTTTTTTGTAAAAAGATATTTTATTCATAAAAAAAAAGGATATTCTTTCAATAATATTTTTTTTTTTTAATTATTTCTTTTTTTACTAAAAATTTTTCATATATTTTTCCTATTCTAAAAATTAATTTATTTTTTTTTTTTAATTATTATATTTTTATTTTTATTTTAATTTTATTTATTTTTATTTTTTTATGGAATTTAATTAACTAGCCAATACAATATTTTTGTATTTACATATTTTTTTTTTTCTTTTTTTTTGTATTCCTAATTTTTTTTGGAAATTAAGATATAAGTAGTATACATATTTTATTGTAAATATTATATATACTTGATCTCAATAAAATGATTTGCATTTTTATATTAAAAATTTTTTATTTTATATAACATTAGTTCATTATTATAACTCATTTAAAATATTTAATATTGTATTTTTACAAAAGAAAAAAAATCTTAAAAAAAGTAATTTAATTAAAAGGCAATTCAACTATATTTTATATCTCATTTTTTTTTTTGTTTTTTTGTTTTTTTGTACCATATATTATCTTTTTAATAATATTTCGAATTGTGTATTTTTATTTATATATTACAAGTATAAAAAAAAATTAATAAAAGGATAAAAAAATGAAAAAAGTAGTTAAAGTATCTTTTTTATTAATTGTGTATTATATATTTTTGTTACTTCATAAAGTAACAATTTGTGTTTATATAGATATATCTCATTTTAACGATGATCTTTTTGATAGTATACTAAAATCAGATCTATCATATATGAGTAATCATTTGACCATTAATGAAAATAATAAATCAAATAAAAGAAAAAAAAGAAACGAATCTGATATAGATGATATTAATATACTAACAGACATGTTATCACGGATTATTCCATATAATTTTTCAGTTTATTCGATATCAGTTCCCGATGAAAATATGAGTAGTTATAATAGTGAAATTAATAACTTTTTAGATTTTGTAAACATATATGATCATGATATTAATAACACAATTGTGCACCATTTAAATCAAACACAACCAATAAAGGGATGTGAAAATGATATAAAAAATTATAACTGTGATAAAGATATATTAAAATGTATAACGTTAAATAAGAAGGGCCTATCACAAAGTTGCCAAAATTCTTTAAACAATTCATTACTATATTCATGTATTGACGATTCAGAACTTTTTTGTAATGACTATTCCAAATTTTCAAAAATTTATAAATGTTTAAAGGAAAATTTTTTTCAATTAGGTAACAAGTGTTTAAATATCTTAAGCTACTACGAAAAAATTATGCAAAAATTACATAAAATAAAAAGTAAACCATATGATAATCAAGATTATTTACTTTTTGAAAAAGAAAAGATAAATTTTGTTGATGGAGATAATAATGTTGATAATACAAATAATTTGAAAATTACTATTGAATTTAATGAAGATGATAATAAAAAACATATTCTTAATGGTTCTAGTAAACAAAAATCAAATGTTTCAGATAATTTAAGAAAAGAATATAGTTCTATTTTACCTTCAGTACATCATAATAATTTAGCAGATTTCAAACCAAAAAATTATGTTTATAAATATTTTTTATATTTTTTTGAATTTTTATTTATTTTATTTATAGTATATATTTTAATAATATATATTAAGAAATATTATGTTTTGAATTCAAATAAATTTTATATAATAAAGGAGAAAAATAAATTAGCTAAATTGTGACAAATATATTTATATAAATTTAATGTATTTTCGTTAGTATGATTTATTAACAATATAATTTGTAAAAAAATTATGTAAATACAAAAGTATTCTTAAATTTATTATTCGTAGAGAAACTTTATATATACATTGCATAAATTATATAAAAAATAAGGTAGAGAATTAAATACTTTATAAATAATATCAAAATTTGTGATATTAAAAAAATTTGAGAAACAAATAAGTGTGTATAATCTATTTGTAATTATTATTATTCATTTTTTTTTTTTTTTTTGTTTATTCTTTTTTTTTCTTTTGCTTATATTTTTTTTATTTCTTCCTTTTTTTAGTATTCCGATGAGCATTAAAAAAAAAAAATTTGAATATTACTGATATATTAAGAAAAATTACTTTTATTATTTCACTTTTTTTTTTTTAGTTTTACAATTTGTTGCGTGTACATCTGTTCTAAATTATATATTTATATATACCATTTTGAATGTTTTTTAGTAAATATTTATCAGTTCACAATTTGTTTTGCTTCTAAGTTTCTTTTTGCGCCTAAATTTTTATTTATCCTTAAGGATTATTTTTTTTCATTTTACATTTATTTCATCTTTCTTTTTTAAATATATTATACATATATGAATATTCTTTTTTAAAAATCATAAAATTTTGTAGTTTTTATTTATTTTGTGTAAAAAAAAGTAAAAATAAATTTTTATATTTTAAAAATTTATTTTTGCTTAAATCTAAATGTTAATTAGTAAAATAAAATTTTTTTATATGCACATAAGCATCATACTTTTTTTTCTTTAATAGTCATAATAAAACTAAAAACTTTTGAAAAAATTTATAAATATCAAATATTTTAATTGAAATTCTACGTATCTGTTGTTTAATACTTTAAATGATTCTAAATAATAAAAAATCTATATCCTATATATTTAATCATATAATTTATCTGAATTTAACACGATTGAAAAAAAAAAAAAAAGTTACATTGCTCCTTGTTTTATTTTTTTAAATCTAATTTTTGTATTTATGTATATACTTTTTTCTTATGCTGGAATATTACATATGTTTCAGTATAATAAAAAAATCAAATAAAAATAAATTTTTACACATGTGTTATTTTTTATTAGCATATATTTGGTTCTTTTCTTTTTCGTTTATTTGAATGTCTTTAAATATTTAAATAGATATATATATAATAATTAAAAAATATTAATGCATAAATAAATATTGTAATATTGTATTAATTATAATAATATTAATAAGTATTTTAATTAGATATATTACTGAAATAACTTATATATATAGTTCATATAAACAAATAATATAAAGCTTTTTTCTTGTATAAAAAATTTTTAAATTAAATATATTTTAATAAATCATTAAACATAATTTTTTTGAAAGTTTTTTTTTTTCTTTTTTAAATTTTTATATTTTTGGAATTTTTTATATAATATATTTTTTTTTAAGAAAATGAAAAAAAAATGTAGAAAAGGAGATAAAATGTATGCAAAATTAGAGGGACATTTATGTTAAATTTTTTTTATTTATTTCAAAAAACAAAACACTTTTTTTTTTTTTATTATTACAATTCATTTCTAAAACATAGAAAAAATAACGTGAGCTATGTATCACATAAAGAAAAAAAAAAAAAAAAATTCCATTTTTATATATTTATATTTTAAAAATATGTATGTTTGAATACCATGATAAGGAAAATTCTTATTTAAAATTTTTATTAATGATATAAATATTTTATATAATATTTTTTTATTTGCTTTTTAAAAATAGATTATAGATATTTAAAAAAAAAAGAAAAACTTGATGAATGTTTATTTAATATATTTTACTTGTTAATATTAAATAAAAAAAAAAGGAAAATTTTTTCCTAATGGATTTTAAATTTTTATTGATATCTTTTTTCTTACATTTCTATATGTGAACAAATATTATATATATATATATATATATATATATATATATATATATATATATATATATATATATTATATATATTTTATATAATATACAATATATTTATCTAAAAAAATTATTAGTATGCTTTGTCTTTTTTTTTTTTTATATTATTATGTTAAAAAAGATAAAATTTTATTAAGAATATTATTTGTTTTACATATTTCCATAAAATTTCATATATATTTTAAAATAAAATAAAATTAAAGAATTAGAAATGAATTAATCATTATTTTATTAATTTTTTTTTCTTTATCTTAAAAAGATTATTTAAATTTTTTATTTAAAAAAGTAGACATTAAATAGTTAATGAACCTTTGAAACGATAATAAATATTTTAATTTTTAATAGTTTACCATTATAATGCCATTTATTTACTAAAGAATAACATAAAAAAAAATTATATATAGAAAAAAAAAGATAAAATTTTTTTAATATAATTTTATATTTGTATATAATATAATATTTATTAATAAGATACATGAATTATATTAATATAGTTTTTCTATTTTTTTTTTTTTTTTTTTTTTTGTATTTAAAAGCTTAACGATTTTAATGTATTTTTTGTTCTTTACATTTCTTTAGGAATTATAGTTTTTATTTATTATTTTTATTTATTTTTTTTTTTTTTTGACGTAAAATTGAATGAGTTTTTAGATTTTAGGTTTTTTTCCTCTTTTATAATTTTTGATTTTTATATATTCTAAAATATTTTCTTTATTATTAATTTTTTTTTTAAATTATATTTATTAAAAAATTATGTTGTTTTATTAATATTTTATTATTATGTTTTAAAAATGAAAGATTTATACATATTTCTTCATTTTATGTAATAAACGCTATAACCCTCTTTTTTTCTTCTTTTTTTTTCTTTTTTTTTTCTTTTAATTACTTAAAACAAATAAAATGGCAACACAAAGCAGGACAAAAGGATGGGAAAAAGAATCAAAAATAAATGCGGATTATGAATATGAAAAATTAGTAAAATTAGAAAAGAAATTTAATATAAAATGTTGGCTAAATAAAGGGCAAAGAGAAGGATATTTATATAATATAGTTCCAACAACAATGAATGTAGTTATAAAAAGTGCTAATAAATCTCAAAAAAAAACAGGTAATAATTTGCTACTTTTATTATTCATATTATTATATGTAATAATATAAAGGATTTATGCTTTTTTTTTTTTTTTTTGTTTTGTTTATAGGGGTTCATATGTATTTTGTATCGGATAACAACAAGACATGGAGATTAACCCTATTTTATCGCCCTTATTTTTATTTGAAAACAAAAAATATATACAATTATGAAGAAGTGACAAAATTTTTAAAAAAAGAATTAGATAAATATAATGTAGAGATCGAATATGTAAAGAAAGAGGATTTAAGCTTATATGATCACTTAAATAAAAAAAGGAGTTATTTAAGCAATATATTTTTTAAGGTATCATTTGATACAATTGATAATTTAATGAGTGCTAGAGATTTTCTATCAAGAATAATAGAAAAAAACAAAAAACATAAAAAAGAATACAATTCTAATTATGATAGACATATTTTCAATGAAGAAGAACTGTCTTATAGTAAAGTAGAATTTTCATGCAAGCATGACTATTCTTATTCCTGTACTAAATATGAAGAACAAAATGAAAAGTCACTAAAAAAAAAATATGGAAATAAAAATGAAGAGGAAGAAGAAGAAAACAGAAAAGTAAACAAAAAATATGATAATAATTTAATAAACACAAATAACAAATTAAATATGAATGACATCATAGTTAATACGAAAAAACATATTTTAAGTAAAGAAGAAATTATGAGTGAAATTGTTGAAATATATGAATACGATGTAAAATATATAACAAGAATTTGTATAGATAAAAGTATAAGGTGCGGATTATGGTATAAAATAACAAGAGAAGAAGATGAATTATATACTGAGTTAATTCATTTCGAAATCCTAAATAAAAAAGTATTAGCTCCTCTAAATGTCTTAGCATGGGATATAGAATGTTATAAAGATGAATTAAAATTTCCAGACAAAGAAAAAGATGAAATAATATTAATATCATATATGTATAATGCTCAAGGTTATTTAATAGTAAATAGAAATGTTATGAGTAAGAACATAAGAGAGTTTTTATATAAGCCAAATGAGGAATATTCTGGTGCTGGAAGTTTTAAAGTTTTTAATGAAAAAAATGAATATTTTTTATTAAAAAGATTTCTAGAACATATAAAACTACTGAAAATACATATATTTGTAACATATAATGGTGATTTTTTTGATATTCCTTATTTATATAGAAGATGTGAAATTAACAATTTAAGTGTTCCAAGAGAAGTAGGTTTTATTATGAATAATAAACAGGAATGTTCATGTAACTTCATACTGAATATAGATGCTTATAAATGGGTAGAAAGAGATTCTTATTTACCTAATGGGTCCAGGACGTTAAAAAGTGTTTGCAAAATTAAGTTAAAATATAATCCAACAGAAGTAGATCCTGAACTAATGGTTCCCATTGCAAAAAATAATCCTCAACATTTAGCTGTTTACAGTGTTTCTGATGCTGTAGCTACTTTTTATTTATATGATAAATTTATTCATAATTTTTTATTTGCTTTATGTTCTATTATTCCAATGAATCCTGATAATGTTTTACGTCAAGGAAGTGGTACCTTATGTGAACAATTATTAATGGCAGAAGCTTATAAAAAAAATATTTTGTTTCCTAATAAATCCAAACCTATTTATAATCAGTATTTTACTGATCCCGAAAATAAAAAAAAATATTTTATTTATGATGATTCTTTTGTAGGTGGTACTGTTCAAAGTTTAAAATGTGGAATTTATAGAGATGATCTTAAGGAATATTTTAATCTTGATGTAGAAACTTATAAATATCTTTTGAATAATATTGATAATATTCTTGATTTTTGGATTCAGAAAGATTTGAATAAAAATTGTAAAATAAATGATAGTAACTACATTAGTAAAAGTCAAATACTGAACTTTGAGAAAATTAAAACTGATATAATAAATAAACTAAATTTTTTTATCCAAAATCCTAACATAAATATATGTCCTAATATTTATCATTTAGATGTTGCTGCTATGTATCCAAATATTATTTTGTCCCATCGTTTACAACCAAATGCTATAATCACTCCAGATCATTGCTTTAATTGTTCTTTTTATAAACAGCGTCATTTATGTCAAAAAAAAATGATATGGAAAAGAAAATTAGAAATATCTCCTATTGATTATGGGCATGTATTATCTCTCAAACAAGACCTAAAGACAAGGTTATTTTATCCTCAAAAGAGCTATTTTAAATTACAAAACAAAGAAGATTCAGAAACCAGCACAAATGACAATTCGGAGGAAATGCATATCAGCAAAAAAAAATCGTAAGTTTCTTTATCTTTTTTGTTATGCATAAATAAATAAAAAAATGATTAATTTTATAAATATATATTTATTAATTATTGTTTTCATAAATAAAATGATTGTAATTATATATATTTATATATTTTTTATTACAGATGGAATGAATTAACAGAAAAACAACAACACGACGAACTAATGAAAGTAATAAAAGATTGTTCTCAAAAAGTTTTTAAGAAAACAAAAGTATCAAAAGAAGTAGATGCTTCAAGTTTAGTATGTCAAAGAGAAAATTCATTTTATGTAGATACTGTAAGAACTTTTAGGGATAGGAGATATGTTTATAAAAAAGGATTGAAAGAATGTGAACATGAAAAAAGAGAATTGCTAAAACAAAAAAGAATTGATTATATAAAAATTCAAGAATTGGATGATAAAATATTATTAAATGATTCCTTACAATTAGCACATAAATGTATATTAAATAGTTTTTATGGTTATGTTAAAAGAAAAAGTAGTAGATGGTATTCTGACCAAATGGGAGCAATTGTTACATATACAGGTTCTCAAATAATAAATGGAGCATTTAATTTAATCAATAAAATTGGAATACCTATGGAATTAGATACAGACGGAATATGGTGTATGCTTCCAAAGCATTTTCCTGAAATATATGAAGTTTTTATTTTGGATAAAAAATTATTAAATAAGAAAAAAGAATATGAAAATAAATATGATGAGGACTTAAAAAATGATCCAAATATAAAAAAAGTAGAATTTGAATTTCCGACTAATATATTAAATTTTGAAATGCATAAAAAGTGGACTAATAATCAGTATTTAATCTATAACGAAGAAACAGATGATTATGAATGTATCAGTAAAAATGAAATATTTTTTGAGTTAGATGGACCATGGCATGGTATGTTTTTACCTGCTTCAGAAAAATCAGATGACTTACTAAAAAAAAGATACGTAGTTTTTAATGATAAATATAAAATTAGTGAATTAAAAGGCTTTGAAATAAAAAGAAGAGGAGAATTAAGAATTATTCAAAGATTTCAGAGTGAAATTTTTAACCATTTTTTAAAAGGAAAAACAAAAGAAGAATCATATTATTACGCATCATTAACAGCAAATAAATGGAAAAATTTAATAGATACTAAAGCTGTAGATATTGATAATGATGATGAATTATTTGATTTAATTTTGGCAAAAAAAGTTTTAAATAAATCTGTCAAAGAACAGCCAAATGCAAAAAGCTTTGGTATAACTACTGCCAAAAGATTGAGTGAATTATTAAGTAATGCAAGTTATATTGAAGATAACAATGTTTCTACACAATTTATTGTTGCCTCTAAACCAGTAGGTTCAGACATTACTTTCAGAGCTATACCTATACAAATATTTAAAACAAATATAGATACTCAAATTTACTATTTGAGTAAATGGTTAGGTACAAAACTTCCACCAAATGTGCCAGTTAATGTTAGAGATATTATTGATTGGGATTATTATAAGCAAAAATTGGAAGTTCAAATTTTAAAATTAGTAATTATTCCTGCTATTAAACAGAACATTAATAACCCAATTACATCTATATCAATACCTGATTGGTTAAAGAAGCAAATAAATATTTCTGAGGGAAAGCAAAAGAAAATTACTTCTTTTTTTGTTAAAAAAGCTAAAAAAAAAAGTGAAACCATCGAAGATAAAGATAGAGAAATAGGAAATGAAATAAATGAAACTGGAGAAACAAACATAGGAGTTTGTAATGATTCTATAGAAAAAAAAAGTCCATTAAATAATGAAGACATACCAACAACTACGATAACAAAAAAGAAAAGATTATTAGAACAGTATTTATTAGATAATTTTATAACAAAAAAAAAAAAGTTATTATTATTAAATGACAACGATACATCAAAGATAGTTTATAAAAAAATAAATTCATTTGATAACCACCAAGAAAACAGTGACAATATTATAATAATTGAACATGAAAAAATTAATATTAATAATCTAAAAGGTAAAGATTTACATAATTTATTTGAAACTAATTTTAAAAGGTGGATGCTAATTAATAATAAAATTTGGAAAAATAATAGAAATCAAATTAAAAAAATTAGAATTGAAGATAAATCTAGAAAGAAAGCAATATCTTTTAATGAAGAAGATGAAAAAAATAACTCTCAAAAAATTACAAATTTAGAGCCAAAATATTTACATACCATTCAAAATGCAATGGATATTGTATATTTGTATAAGAAAATTAAAAAAAAAAAGAGTGACAAAAAAAATGGCAATGTTCCTTTAAATAACATAAAAAATGAAAAACAAACATTATTAAAGCCCTATTTGAAATATTTTAAACATGAAACAGAGTCAGATTCTTCTAATGATGAAAAGAATTTTTTTAATGAAAATGATGTGATAGATGAAAATGATGATGATGGTATTTATTATGCAATAGTATCATTAAAAAATATGAATAAATTCTATAAAATAAAATTACAAATATATCGTCATATATATATTAACAATTATGAACAACTAGATATAAAGAGCAATAGTAAAATTACTATAAAACTAATATGTTCTAATAATGAAAATGCACTGTTTAAATCGAAAGCTTATGCTAATTTTTTTCTTCCTAGAAATATCAAAGTATTTAATTTATATGAATTTATTATGACTGAAAAATATTTCAATCAATATATCATTAATACCTTAAATGCAAATTATCATGAAAATATAATTTCCGTATATGAAACGAAAATACCTCTTTATTATGATTTCTTAAGTAGATATGGAAATTCAGTAGAAATTGATTCAAATAATTATAATTCTATTTTTGATGAAAATAAATATTTTAAGTCTCATTGTTTTACTAGAGTAGAACCAAATAAAGGCAAAAATATATCACAAGATTATTTAGATGATATACATATTATATATATAAATATATTTCATACAGTCGTAGATAATATTTGTAACCGTATTTTTATCAATGTTTTTGATCAATATGAAGAAAATAATGATGATATATTATTTGGTAACAAAATTATGTTTAGTGGAATTGGAAAAGAAAATGATTTTGATCCTTATGAAATTTTTATAAAGTTCATACAACTCGATAAGTTTTATCTAGATTTAATAAAAAATAAGACGACTAATTCAAAAGAAAATAATATGAGCAATGATATGCATAAATGCCAAAAAAATAACCTTAATGACTTAAGTTCTTTTAATAATATACAAAATAATGTTCAAAATAAAACTTCAGCCAATGACATTGCTACCTTAATAAATGGATGTACTGAAAACAGTTATATAATTAATATTGAAAACGAGAAAATTAAAAAGGAGGTATTAAATAATATGTTTAATAAAGAATTTTTTATAAAAAATATACAAAGAGATTTTTTATTTTTATATCATTATAGAAAATTTGATGTTTATTACGAAGATAATTCTAATGTTTATAAAGTTTTGGAGTACTTAGATTTATACCTAAATAAATATCGTCATAATATGCTAGTAGGAAAGAAAAAGTATATTTTTTATGTATCATCAACTATTGATAAAAAAAAATTAGGTTGGTGGACTACTAACAAATATTTTCCTTGCTATTTCTACAAATTTGAAAATAGCTATAAATATCAAAATATACCAAAAAAAAATTACAAAAATGAAGTTTTTAATTTATCCTTAGAACTTTTTTATGAAAATTATCATAGAGTAGAAGAAGATTTAAACTTTGCTCGAATATCAAACATCCCATTGTTTAATTTATTAAATATAAAAAAAAAAAATCAAAAACATAAATTTATTTATGATGTTTTATATGCATCTTTCCTAAAAAGGTATAAAGGAATATTGTGGTTATCTTATTTTGGTAATTATGATTTAGGTATCCCATGCTTAAATATAAATAATTTTTGTGATTATGATATAGTGAAAAAAAACATAGACATAATAAACCAAGGAATATACAGGGGTTACATTGTTCATTTATTTTTTAATGAGTCTCTTATTTTTAATAGTGTTAGACTTTTTACAAAATATTCCAATGTAAAAAGTTCTAATGAATATAGAAATTTTGTTAAAAAGAGAGATTCTAAAAAATCTTTTGAAAAAAATCTAAAAACTCACAATAAAAATAATACAAATAAAGATTTAAAAAATATAGATGAACTTAATGAAGAAAATATGTTAATGGAAAATGATAACAAAAATAATAATTCTTCTAATAATGAAAATGATATATTAAATTCATCTGATCATAATCAGAAAAAAAATCTAATTCAGAATAAGTATGATATTAATTCAATAGTAGAGCAAGATTCCCACGTTTCTCAATTTAGTAATTTTGCATTCAAGTTATTAGGGCAATCCTTAGAATACTTAATTTCTAAAATATCTTCTTTATCTATGTTAATTACAAATAAAACTTTTGAAAATATTTCAGATATTTTTACGTCTTTTTATTCATGGATATCTAATAACTCCAGTTTACTTTATGATGTAGCATTATATAATAAAGTATTAGAATGTTCTGAAATATATCAAAATAATTTAATAAGCATTATGAAAAAAAAATTTAACGCTAACATTATATTTGCTGATTTGAGAAACTTTGTTATTTCTTTTAATGAATTTTCTATTATATCAGGTAGAAATATTTTAAAAAATTTAGTACAGTATTTTTCTTCTAGTGATTCTATATATGCTAATGTTCCTTTTTATATTAAACAAGAATATATAGCAGCATGTCAATTTGATAAATATAATTTTATAAGATATAAAGAGTATTCTAATCCTAACGAAGAAAACACTGACGAAAATTTAAAAATAATTGAATACTTACCACCCATCTGTGAATCTTTTTTAAGATATGTTTTAGATGTTATCACTTTAAACCCTTTACACGATACAATTGCACTTTATGAAAGTAATCATAAGAAAAATGAGAATATTCAAAGTGAAGGCAAAACAGATGTTAATAAAATAATTCATAAAGATGAAAAAAATTATTTTAATGTAATATTTAAATCAGATAAATTAACTGATAAAATAAATTTAGCACAAAAAGCTAAATTACAATATATATATGACAAATCTTTTGAAGATCTAGAGGAAATCTGCGAAAGCTTTTCTTTGATAAACGAAAATGTTGATGCTTTATCTTACAAAATTGAAGAAAAATTAAAAGAGCTTTGGTTTATTCCTGGTAATATATATAAGAAAATTAAAAAATCAATAAAATACAAAAAATATTTAATAGAAAATTATTGGCCTTATGACGATGACGAAATAGATGAAAATAATTTAAACATAGCACCATTTTTATTTCCACCAGCTCTAGGTAATTTAGCGAAGCAAGAAAATAACTGGAGACTGGAAATTGTAAAATTTTGTATTTTTTTAATGCAGAATGATAAATTATTAAATTTAGAAAATGAAAACTCTAATGAAGCTTTTCACGAAAAAAGACATGAATTGTATGATATAGTAGGAGAAAGTGAATATAATAGAAAAAATTCTTTTTGGAAAAGTCCATGCCACGAATTAATTTTAAAAGACATTTTTTGTGAAAATTGTTCATCTGTATATCACATGAATGTTGTAACAAGTTTAGTTGAAGCAGAAATAAACGGAAAACCTTCATTTATTTGGTTATGTAAAAATTGTAATTCTAAGTATGATAATGAGTTTATAGAATTAAAAATTTTATCATTATTACAAGAAACATTTGATGCATACAATGTAAGAAAAAAAATTTTTTTTTTTCTTGTTTTCTATATTTGAATTTCATTTTATTTTATTTATTTTTTTTTTTTTGTGCATTTATATATAGGCCCAAGATTTAGTGTGTAATAATTGTAATGCTATAAAATCATTTCACAGGAGATCAATTTGTAAGTGTGGTCAGATGTTTAAACCTCGTTTAGATATAAACAATTGGATACAAACATTAGAGATTATGGAAAATTTAGCAAGTATGCTAAACATGTCTTTATTATCAGATGTTTTAAAATCTATGAAAACTCATCTTATATAAAACTTTTTTTTTAAGTATATAGTTCAATTTTTTTTTAATTGTATTTTTTTTATTATTTAAAAAAATGAATTCATTTGTGTTATCTATACTTGTGATAAACGCATACATATTTATGTATGCTATATTGATTTTGTATATTATTTTATAAAAACAATTATAACAAAAAAAAAAAGCTTCTATTAAAAATAATTATAAAAACCTCCACATAATATTTATATTAGGAAGAAAAAATTAATTTTTCTAAATATTAATAAAATTTTGCATATTTCAAGAATAGATGTATTATCATCATGCACCTTAAAAAAGCTAAGAAAGTCTACCCCTTTTTTAATTTTATATTCTAATTATCGTTAAATTTATTCATGATATTTTTTTACACTAAGACATTTTTCTAATTTTATGTAACTTGTTTATTTTTTTTTTTTTTTTCTTCTCAAGGCTATTCACTTTTACTAAATGCCTTTTTCTTTTTTTTATATTTCTGCAAGGTATATTCAATCACATTATTACTCTTTTACATTTTTTAAATACGAATGTACGTCTGCAAATATCAAATAGATTATTAAAATTATACATATATATATACATATTCTATAATTTTTGTATAAATATATAATAATTAAGAACAAAAAATCCAAATAAACAAATTAACAGTTCCATAATTTTTAACATGAAAAAAAAACTTCTAGAAACAAGTTAATTTTTTATATAATAAAAATTTTGTATTAGAAGATATAAAATAAAGATGAGACTTTAACTTTATATATTTAATTTATCTAAAATTATCTTAAAATATAAAAATTTCTTTTTATAAGAACTTTTTTTTTATTATACCTTTAATAACTAAATATTGCAAAGGATTCGGTAAAAAAGCATGTAGTGGTTCAAAAGCTGAGTCAACAATATCCCTAGATAGAAAATTATAAAAAATTTTCGGATTTAAAAAAAAAAATTCAGATATAAAATCCCAAAAAAATAAAGTGAAAAATACATTGAATTCTCAATTTTTTTTTTCTTTTTATATATACTGAATTCTTTTTTTATGAACTTTTAACAATCTCTGCTTATCGTTCATAAATTCCTCCTCCTCAGCTTTTCTGTGAATTTCTTCTACTCTCATCAAGGAATCCAAAGCTTCAAGAGTTTCTTGTGTGTCTTCTACAGGTGCCTTAAAAATATGAATAGAAAATTTTTTTTTTATAATAAATGTATTTTTTTTTTCAACACTTGAATTTGTGATATTTTTATTTTTTGTTACGTGTATATTTATTTTAAAATCTTCATCACCTTCTATCATTTTTTTTAATTTAGAACGATTAGCCTATATATGTATATATAATACATATTTAAAAAAAAAAAATGCATTTTATAATTTTTAAAAATATTAATTCACATAACTTTATAAAGTTAAATTTATTTATTTAAAAATAAAGTAAGTTTTATTATATATTTTTCATACTGGACCTATAGGAATAATTTTTTCATTTAGAACAATATTGTTGTGCATAATGCACATAAGTAAGAAACAAAATGATACAAAAAAATAATTCATTTTAATTTATTTAGAAATTAATATAATTTCATAAGGAAGCTTTTATTTTATTTTATTTTATTTATTTATTTTTTTTTTTTTTTTTTGTGTAAAACAGTGGTTTATAATTTATTCTTTAATAATTGAATTATCTTAGAACATTCATTAAGTGCCCTTTTAATGATTTAAATAATTTTGTTACTCTTTTATATAATTAAACCCAATGTATTTTTGAACAGTCAAGAAGTAATAATTGGAAAAAAAAAAAAGAAAAACACTGTAGATACATCTTTTCATCTAGCTATTTTTTTTTTTTAATACAAAAAAAAAAAAAAAAAATATATATATATATATACATATATATATATTATTATTACTATTTTTACTATTATTAAATATAAAATTTACTAAAAGGATGTTTTCCATTCTATTGTGTGCTTTATATATTTATTTTGTTGAATGGTGAGCAACATGCATTATATTTAATTTTTTTTTTTATAGAATTTTTGAATGTTGAAAATATTTCTACTTTCTTTATATATATATATAATTTAAGTGAAAAAAAAATGATTACATATCATTTTTTGTTACAAATAATGTTTGAAACCATTTTGTTTTTTAAAAAAAAGGAATCAAGAATGAATGCGTTAGATAAATTCTGTTGTAATTTTTTTTTTTCTTCCAATAAATAAAAATTAACTACAAATTAATTGATATTACAAATTTTTATTTGTTTACTATTGTTTAAAAAATTAATTTTTATAAATTATATTTTAAGTAGGCATTACTGAATTTTTTGTTTTATTATGTGTTCCATTACTTTTTTTTTTTTTTTTTATTGTTGTTAATTTATGAATTCAATAAATTAACTATTTAATTCTTTCGTGAAAAATGAAATTATACAAATTTTATATTTTAACTCCATTAAAATAATAATTTCCTAATAAATTTTTTTTAAATATAATTAAAATACATGTTTTTTAAACTTAGATGTCATAAATTATTTTTTAAGCTATAAAAATATGGAGAATTAAAAAAAAAATTTTACATTTAATATTTATTATTCATACAAAAAAAAAAAAAAAAAGAAAAATGATTTTATAATTCATTTTTTTTTTTTATATGTATTTTATATATTTATTTATGTAATTTCCCCTTTTTCACTATTAATTTATTTTAATTTTTATACTTATATTATTTCATATAAGCATGTTTTGAATCCTTACATGCTTTTAATATGTTGTTTTTTACATTTATTGTCATAAATTTTAAATAATTATTAATCATAATTTTTTAATATTTTTAATATATATATATACTTATATATTCTTTTCTAATATATATACGGTTTTTTGTTCCATTTGTTTTTATTATTAAATAATAAAAAGTTGTTAACGGAAATGGAAAATGAAGGTATTTACGAAGAAAATGATAAAGTAAATAACCAGAAAAAAAATGGAATAAAAAGAGTTACTCGTAAATGTCTTGATCTAATTGATGTTAAATGTAGTCATTTAATAACTCTAATGAATAAAAATCATTCTAGTGAAGTTTTAACAAATTATCAATTTAGTGACGATGAAATAAAGTTTTATTCAGATGAAAATTCTCCAAAAGATATTTACTGCCCTGAAAGTTCCTATACAAATGATGATTTTAAAAATTTGCTAGGATGGGTTCCTAGAAATTTAAGAATTGTTGAGCCTACTAGTACAGACTCTATTCCTTGTGCTTTTTTCTTATCTGATATTATGTCTTTAAAAAATGATAAAGTAATTTTATATTTACACAAATTTAATGAAGACTTAGGTACAACTATTCCAACAGTGTATGCATTACATAAAAAATTAAATATGAATATAATTGCCATGGAATATTCTGGGTATGGCGTAAGTTTTGATAATTATGAGCAAAAACTAGTGTCTGTTGTTAATGATTCTTTTACTATTATAAAATTCATTGTAAATTTTTTGAAAATACCATATAATAATATATGTATTTTGTGTTATGAATTTTTAGCTAGTTGTGCTATAGAAGTGATTAATCGGCTTGAATATATGCACGAAAAAAAGATATCATTTGGAGGATTAATTATCATTAAACCCCAATTTTTAGAAATTATTAATATATCAGAATATAAGAAAGATGATATTACAGAAAGAAATAATATTTGTGATAATATTGTGACAAGTAATGGCTTAATTGATGAATACATTCATCAAAGCAAAGAAGAAGACGTGATAATAAATGAAGAGAGTACAAACGAACAAGATTCAAGTAATAAGTTGTTAAACGAAAAAAAAAGTAAAATGAATCTCAAAAAATCTTTCCAAACAAACTCTTATATGAAAAGAGAGAAAAAGATAAATAAAATGAACAATAGCAATGGAAATGAGGAGAAAATAAAGGGACACAATAAGCAAGAAGATATTCATAAAAAAAAAAAAAAATATATGGAAAAAATTAATTTAAATAAAAAAGGAAGTATTTTTAATAATAAAATAGTTTATAAAGATATTTTGAGCACAAATTATCATGCTTATAATGGCATAATTACGTGTGATATGTCTCTATTTTATAACAACAGTGCCTATAAAATCACAGAAAATAATGATATTCCTTATTTATTAATGAAAAGAATATTAAAAGACACCTTTGATATAAATCATGTTAAAAGTTCTATTAAATCAATCTCTTGTCCAATTTTAATTTTCCATCCTGAAAATTATTCATACAAAAATTCTTGTTCCCATATTTTGCTAAATAGTGCCAATCAATGTTTTAAAAAAGCTGCTTTTTCATTTGATTTTATGAATGAAGATTTTATCACAGCTTTTAAATGGTTTTTTTCTGAAAATTGTGATTCTCAAAAAAAAGAAAAATTGTTTAAAAATTTATTATATTTATACATACATCCTAAATATGATAATTTTGAACATAATAAAAAGAATATAAACAATGATATAAATAATGATGCTAATAATAGTATAAATAATGACCTTAACAAAAATTTTAGTTCTTTTAATAATAATTTAAATAAAAGTTCTAATAGTAATTTAAATAATAATTCTAATGATTATGATGAAGATAACTATAATAATATCAGTACTATAAATATTCCTAATGAAATTTTCGTATGCCCAGAAATAAATGAAAATATTCACAATTAAGAAGGAGACAATTTTTTTTTTTTTTTGAATTAATATACCTATAAATTTATTATTTTTTTGAAATAGGTATTTACCATAATAGGAAATACAAATGTGAAAGAAAAATATATGAATTTTTTCAATTTAAAAGAGAATTTATTTTTTATTTTAGTATTTTTTAATTTCTTTTTTTTTTTTTTTTTGTTTTTTTATTAATCATATATTATCTTTTTAATTAATATATTACATATTTTCAAACATAATTCCAGTATTTTTAATTTTTATAGTTTATTTTTCCTTTTTTTTTAAAATATGAAAGGGGATAAGTTTTTACAGTTTATCTTTATTGAGTACTTTTCACTTCTACATTTTTTGATGTTTTTTTGATAGATTTCATTTCAAACTATATTTTTTTTTATATAAATTTTTTAGTTGTATTTATTTATTCTAATTTAGATTTATGCTTAATTTTATTAATATATTTATATGTTGTTCTATTGATTATATATTTTACAGTGAATAAATGTTTAACTTTTTTTTTTTTGTTATAAAAAATGTTTTATTTTTTATTTAGTTTGTGCAATCATATTTTTAAGCTACTTTTTTTTTTCTTTCTCTATTTTAATACTTATTTAATAATTCTTTACTATCCTTTTCTTAATTTTATTTTATAAAAATTAGAAATAGAATATAAAAATATAAATTCTTTTATTAAATGTAAATGATTCTTTCAAAAAAAACATATTTTCATATTTTGATGTATATACACATTTTCCCAATTTAAAGAAATTTACCTTTTTAATTTTAAACTATCTTATAAAGTGTAAAATTAAATTAATAAGAAATAAGAAAATAATAATTTCTGAAAATAAAGAACAAAATGATTTATTTAAAAAATTAATTGTAAAATTCTAATAATTTAGTTCATAATAATTCATTTTTACTACTTGTATTATCTTAATTTTTTTTTTCTTTTTATAATATCATTAAAAATTTTATTTGTACAAATTAAAATGAAATATATGTCAATTATTTTTTTGTACTTTTTCTATTTTATTATTCAAAGGATTGATTGTTATAAAAAAGATCATTATAGTTTTCTTAATACTAAATCTAATAAAAATATTTCTAAGTAATAAAGAGAATTTTTTTTTTTTTTTATATTAATTATTTATATTCCCACAAAACATAAATTAAATTAATACTTTAGAGATTTAAATGAATTAAATAAGATAAATGAAGAATTAGTTACAAATGAAAAAGAAGATGATGATGATGAAGATGAAGAATTAGAAAATTCAGATTTTGATGATTTAGCGCATAAAAGCCTTGAAAATGTATGTTGGCAAAATATTTTATATAAAATTAAGATGGGTATATGTATAAATATATGTATATTTTTTCTTTTTTAAAGGCTGAAGAACAGGCAACTATTGATCTTGAAAATGCAGAAATAGAAAATCTTTTAGATAATGGTTTTTATTAATATATTTTTATTTTTATCATTTTTTACTATTATCTTATTTTATTTTATTTTTTTTAAGAAATATTTAGAATAATTCAAGAAAGACTAAAAAAATTATGGTTCACTAATGATATAAGATATTATTTCAATCATTATTTTTAATTTAGTCGATAAATTTTATTATTTATTACACTTAACATCTTATATTATAATTACTATTATCTTCCTTTTTATTTATTTATTTTTTAATGTAATTAGGTATATTGGTAAATGTAGGAGAGATTACTCTAGTGTATGTCCTTTAGGTTATATAAAGAATGTTTAATGCAATTTGATATTTTTATTTAAAAAAAAAAAAAAAATTAGAAATAGTTTTATATTTTTAAAATTAATGTATAGAGTTTGTGTATATTTTAATTTAAATTAAGTATTTTTATAATTAATTAAACATTGTTTGCATAATGTAGTTAAGATAAAACGGGATTTTTAAATATAAAATCCTTATATTCATGCACTTACAAAATTATTCTTTATATTATTTTCTTATAAGGATGGAGAATATCTACTTATGATGAAAACCTTTGTATTCCACCTGATACATATGAGGGACTGTTAAAAAAAAAAAAATTAAAAAAAAAACTTTTAAATACTTCCAATGAAATTATGTATTATATATATATATATTTTATTGCTACATAGATGTAGATCAATTGATTTTTCAAACAGCTCAAATACTGATAAAGAGCTTTTTGCTTGGAAATGCGAAGTTGAATGGCCATGTGTTAACTGTAAAAATTGATTACTATAATAAATAGAAAATCGAATTTTTTTTTTTTTTTTTTTGTTTATCAATAAATAATTTATAAATTATTATTTCTTGAACTATTTTATAGATTCCTATCCTATAAAATACTATTTTATTTATTTTTTTTTTTCTTAAGCTCCTAAATTAAAAGTCATGGGCAAATGCCCACTAAGATGGACATCCGTCGGGAATAACCTATGTGTAGCACCTGAAGTAAAAATTAAAATTCTACCTTCCTATTTTTAAAGAAAAAAAAAAAATTTACTCTGAATTATTAAATTATTTTATAAGAGAATTCATTCGTCAATTTTTTATTTAGAACTTTAAAATAAAATTTTGCTACATAAAATTTTTTTAAAAATTATGATATAAAAAAAATACATTATTCTCAAAAAATTGTTTATTATTATTATTTTTTTTTTATAGGATTATGTTGGTAAATGCCCACCTGCTATAAATTTGTCAAATTATGATTATGAAATGAGAGTTAGATGGGCTAATGAATGTAAAATAAAAAAAATATATTTTAAATAATAAATAAAAAACTCCTTATAAAAATAATTATATATTTATTTTTATATATAATTAGGTAATGTTGAGTGGATTTCTCAACCTAAAACAGAATATGCTATTACACATGAAAAAATTTTAAGATATTCTGGAGGCCCTATAGAAGAAAGTGGAAATGTTGTAAAAATTATTCATAAGAAATAATTTTATTTATTATTTTTTTTTTTTAAACAATGCTACGAATAATTTTCTGTTTCTTTAATGCAAATTTTTGTATAAAGTAATTATTGGAATTATATTTTTTAAAAATGCAAAAATTTATTAAAAACACATCAATTTTATTTTGTAAATTTTTTTTTTATTTTATTTTTTTTTTATGTCTTGCTTAAAAGAAAAAAAAAAAAAAAAAAAGTGATATTTGCAAATAAAGAAATGAAATTTTCTCAAATGAATATTAGAATTATATATATATAAAATTATTTTTTATAGTGATTTTCTGAACCTTTCCGATTCTCTTTTTTTCTCATTTTTAATTTTTTAATGTTATTTTTAATTTCTGCTTTTATTTCTTCTGTATTAAAATTTAAAGGATTCTCTAAATCATTTTCAAAACCTGGGATACATCCATTTTCACATTTACAATTGCCACCTAAGTATGTTGGTATATCCTAAAGAAATATAAATTTAGAGTATATATATATATGTTTTTAAAAGAATATAATTTTTTTTATTTGAATTTACATCTTTATGAACAAGTAGAGAAAACCAATCACAATCGGCTGGTTCTTTACTTGGAACAACTTTGGGAATTTCTAATTTATTTAATGTTCTTTTACTTATACCAAATGCCTTTAATGTTTCAATAGTTATTCTAATATATGATGGAGCATTTATTAAATACTAAGAAAAAAAAAAAAATTACATATAATATATATATATAATGTTAGAGAAAGAATGTTATAGATATAAGTACTGTTTTTCCAACTAATTGAGGATGTAGAAATTCAGACAGTTTTGAAGTATTTGCAAAAACTCTTAAAAATCTTCTATCAAATTTTTTAAGCATAAATCCCTTTAAATCAATAAAACGAAAAGTTCTACATAGCATATTATTTCTTTTAGTTTGTTCGTTACATACTATGAATTCATGCTCATTTGAGTAAACAATATAATCTATAAGAATATTTTCAGGTACATTATCTAATAATAAAGTAAAATTACATAATTTTAATCTTGCTATTACAACAGGTTGCTTATCTATAGTTGACTTGTGTTCACATGCTGCTAATGCTTTTTTAATGAAAGAATAATATGGTTTTACTCTATCTGGAAGTACTAAATCATCATCTCCTGAATATATTTCTCTATTTTTTAATAATGGATAAACATTTTTTTTCCTCCACATAACAGCTTTTTCAATTGAATTTACTGCTTCTTCTAACTTATCACCATATGAAAGAATATATCTAATTAAAATCACATCTTCTATACTATCTTTTATATTTTTTATTTTCATTAACCTTTTTACAGTTTTTAATTGGTCTTCATAGTTTTTCAGTAACACATCTAAATTAGATGATAATGTTCCTGGTGAAGTACTCATATTCCTCTTTTTTTATTTTTTCCTCTTTTCTCTTTTCTTTTTTTCTTCTTTTTTAATTATACTTGTTAATAATATTTTTTATATTAATAATAATTAAAATAATATTTCTCATTAAATATATATATATGTATATACATATTAACAACTATTTTTAAAAACTTATTAAAAGTATTATTTCCGAATATTCACTAATGATTCTTTTGCAAATTATATATTTGTAAATTTCTCATAATTTACAAATATTATACTAGAAATTATATGTAATGCATAATTGTTATATATTTTATTATTGTCATATATTCATTTACTTTTTTTTTTTTTTTATAATTAATGCTATAAAAAAAAATTTACGCTTTATTCAATATCTTTTCATTATCATAACTATTTACATAAAACTTAAAATGTTTATAAATTTTTTCAGTAAACTTTTTTCCTTATTCTAATTTTATCTTTTATTTATAAAATAATATTTTTGCTCTTTCTTAATACACACGTTTAATTTAAATTACAAAAAAAAAAAAAAAAAAAGAAAAGAAAAACTAAAAATTCAATTATCAAATTGCTACAAATAATAAATATACTTAAAATATATATTTAAGCAAATATTAAAGAATAAAAAATGCAATTTTTTGTTATACGATAAAATGTTATATGCAAGGTAAATAATTATTATTCAAAATAGAAACATAAAAAATAAAATTAGACAAACGAAACTTCAGTAATACATATACAAGTCATTCCCTTATTTAAAAATTCTATTTACATTTAAAAAAATGTATTTTTATAACATACTAAAAAAAAATATATATACTATTAAAGAAAAAAAAAAAAAAAAATTTGAAAGATCATACTTTAATTTGTTAAGAGTTTTTCAATTTATATGACCTCAAATATAATAATAGAACAAAAATAGAAAAATTATATATTGTAATGATTACAATAATTTAGAACTTATTTATTACTTTTTAACTATTTAATAAATGCTAATGTGTTTATTTTATATGCATAATATTAAATAATTTGTTTAATAAAACAACAGTAACGTGATAATATCAACAAAAAAATCAATTAAATATATTTATAAATTTAAATATTTTGTGTAGTAAAAAGAAAAAAAAAAATATACATATAAATAAATAAACATATATAATTTTCTTGGAAACAAAAAATTTTAATCAAATTTAAAAGCAAATGAAATATATCAATAATATTTCTTTTTATCCTTATATAAATAATTAAAAATACATTTTAATAAATTTGTACATATATTCAGTGAATTTTTTTTTTTTAATTTCCATTTATTTTACTATTTGTATACACTTTTTTTCAGTAAAATATTCTAATACTCATCATGAATTTTCATTTTCCTTCAATTTTTTTTATGTTTTTAAGAAAAAAATGCTGACATAAATATAAATAGAAATGTATAAATTATGATTATATTGGAGATATAGTTTTTTAAATGTCATATGCAAAATATTTTATTTTTTAATATAAAAATAAAAACTGAAGTTTTTTGTTTTTATTTTATATATATATATATATATATATATATATATATCGAATATGTACACATAAATATTTATATAATAAAGTTCTTGTAAAATCATTTAATTACATAATTTAATTAAAAAGAAATACATGCAAAAAAAATATAATTAAATATTCCTAAGTTGGAAAGAGAAAAAAACAATTTCATACATATTTATGTAGATAAACTTTTTCTCATATATTATGAATAAACATTTTAATATTTCACATTTTTCTTTTTTTTTTTTAATGAATATTATTATTATTTAATTTATTATTTTAATATTCTAAAAAGAAAAAATATATAAATTTTTATTTTTTGCGTAATGTTACATTTCTACTTCATTTTATTTTTTATTTTATTTTATATTATTTTTATTTTTGTTTTTTTCATCCTTTTAATTATATAATACCAAAAGAATTATATATATATTTTTTTTTAATTATGACTCATTAAAATTATTATGAATTAAATCTTTTTTTATTTCCGATACTATAAAAAAAAAAAAATTAAATTAGTAAATGGATCCTAATGCTTGCAGAAATTTTCCAGTTTTTTATATTAAAAATAAAGGTAAAAAAGGAAAATAAAATAATATGAAATAAAAAATGATTAAAAAAATATTTAAAAAAAATGTATGTTTTAATAGATTTAATAAATCAATTCATTCATTTTTTTTAAAATGAATATATTTATATATAATATTTTTTTATATATGTCAGAATTTTCAAAATGTATATATTTACATATAATATATTTTTCTACTATATATTTATGTTTGTGCTTATATTTATAGAATCAGTAACTATAGATAATGATGTTTTATCATTGAGCATAAAAAGATTTGAAGAATATATTAATACATGTTTTAGTTGTTTGCCCTATAATGAATTAAAATCTGATAATGATAGCAAATTTTTGATTGAAAATTTTTGTGAATTTTTTGTTTTTTACAACTGTGATACAATAATATGTTCAATAATTGAAAAAAATTGTACAATTAAAACAGTTGATTTTTTTGAAAAACTAGAAGTTAAAATAAATAATAATGAATTCAAAAATGGAGAAGATTTTTTAAAATTTTTTACATGTATATGGGATAATTTTACTTCAGTTATAATTCATATATCAGATGTATTAAAATCGTTTAGTTCTTATAATAAAATTACATGTTCAAATTTTTATTCTCCTTCTTATATATTTAATGAGTTATGGAGAAAATATACCAACGATTTTGTTAATATAAAAAATTATATGATTGCTAGTGTATGTGAATATTTAAAATGGGATAAAATATATTGCGAACAAAATTTTTATGAATATATATGCATGAATATATACGATAATTCTGCAGATATTAATAGAAATATAGATAACATTATTGATAATAGTCATATAAATAAGAGAAAAAATTGCAGTAATTTGTTAAAAAATGAAGAAAATAAAATAAGAGAGAATGATCAAAATAATTTAGAACAAAAAGAACGTGAAGTAAGTAATAGTTGTAGCTTCTATTCAGAACCCATTAAAAAAGAGAATAATACAACTAATAAAATTAACATTAAAAATAATAATGACATAGATAATATGAAAAATAAAAAGGTTTTAAAAATAAATGATAAGCTATTATCTATGAGCTTAAAGATTATAGATATATTAGGTTTATATGAAGAATTTGAAAAAGCATACACAAATGAAACATATATGTACTATAAAGAAAAAATAGAATACAATTGTAAGCATAAATTAAAAACAGCAGATGGTAAGGATGATGATAATTATGATTTGCCAATTGAAATAGAAAATTACTTATGTCATGAACAAATGAGGAGCCATAAATTTTTAAAAGAAGAAACTGAAATTTCTATTTTAAAAATGTTAAAAGATCTTTTAATTGTTGAGCATAAAGATATTTTATTTAGGGATTCATATATAAAGTATTGTATTATTTTTGAAAAATATGATCCACTAAGAATATTATATTTATTTTCTATAAATTTGAATACATCTGATGAATTTTGTAATTTATTTTTTAATTCAGTAGAAGCGTTGGGTGTAGAACTTATTAACGATTTAATTAGTAAAAGAAATAATATAAATTTATTAAATGAATCAATTATTGATCTGATAAATTTTAAATTAAATATTGACAGAATTATTATCATGCCATTCAGATATTCTACAATTTTCATGAAGAAATGGAAGGAAGTATTTGAACATTTTTTAAATAAAGGTATGTATGCTGAAAATTACATTCCTGTTATACTTAGTATATATTTAAATAATTTATTAATGATGTATAATGCATGTATAAAAAAACTTCGAAAATATTATTTATTAAACAAAAAACTAATGAATGAAAAAAATATTAAAGATGATATAATCTTTGAAAAAAAATGGAATAGATACTACAATGGCGAAGTAACTGATAATGATGGTCATTACACAATTACCACGGATAGTGATAACTTATTTGCAATAAAAAAATATTTAAAAAAAAGAAAAAAGAAAAGAAGTGTTTTTGATTTAAATATTAATAATAGTAATCTTGATGAAATAGATCAGTATTTATTCAAAATAGAAAAATTATTTAAAAAATATCATGAAATTGGGAAAAATATTATGAATATAATAACAATTATTCTTAGTCTTTTTAGATATATAAGTGATAAAGAAAAATTTGAAAAATATTATAGAACTTTTATGTGTAAACGATTAATAAATGATTCAAATTTTAATATTATTTTAGATATTAAAGTTTTTAAAACATTAAAAAAAGAATGTGGTGCTCAATTTACTAAAAAAATTGAAATAATTTTAAGGGATATGAAATTTACATCAAAAGCTATGCTTAAATTTTATCAAGATTTACCAGATAATTCAATACAATTATTAAAAAGAAAAAGGTATTCTGTAAATATTATTTTTAATGAATCATGGGAATATGAAAACATAGAAAACAATATTATTTATCCACAGATGATAAAATTATGCAATGATTTTTTTTTTGAATTTTATAGAAAGTGCAACAAAGCAAAAAACATTCAATTTTTACCTTCTTTAGGTTTATGCACCTTAAAAGTAAACTTTGGAAAAATAAAAAAAAAATACATGAATCTTCAAGATAATATAAATAATTTTGATAAAAATGACAACACACATGATAAGAATTTCTGCGATAGCAATTTAAAATCTAATAGTATCACCAATTATAAGAAGAAAAAAAAATTTCAATTTACAGTGACTATATTACAGGCTATTGTTTTATTATTATTTAATGAAAAATATGAATACAATATAGATGAAATAAAAAATTTAACTGGGATTCCAAATGAAAATATAATACGTTACTTAAAACCTCTATACAGCTTAGAAGAAACAAATATTTTAATATATGACGAAATAAATCAAACTTTTAAATTAAATTTTTCATTTCGATCAAACAAAAAATACTTAATAGTTAATTATTCAGATATAATTTATAAAGATCATTCAGTTATTCCTGCTTTAACGCAGGAGGATAATGAATTAGAAGACAAAAGTTTACATATTGATGCAGCTATTGTTAAATATTTGAAAACTAATGGAAAGTCATCAGAAAGAAAAATATGCACTTTTGTTAAAGAAAAGATGAATATAAGCTCAAATGAACAAATTAAAAATAGAATAACTTCTTTATTAAATAGAGAATTTATATTTTTTAAAAATAATGCATATTACTATGAAGTTTAAAAAGGAATATTTAGTAATTTATATTTATTTCCGTATTATAGTAAAATTTATTACATTTTTTTTTCAAATATTTATTTTTTTATATTTTATTTTGTTTTATTTCATTTTATTATATTTTATATCATTTTTATTTTTGGAAAATTATAGTTTTTTTTTGTTTTTTTCCTCTTTTTTTTCAAATAATAATTTTTTTTTTTTAATTTAAAATATATTCAGTACTTTATAATATATACACATATATTTAATAAAAATGAATAGTAATTATAACATTAATAATAGCATTTTAAATGAATATTATATCAAGTTTAATTTTTTCGAAATTAGAAAATTTTTAAATATATTTTTAATTTCATAGAATAATACTTTAAATGAAATTTTTAAACATATAATGAAAATCGTTAATGTATATTGAACTTAAACTTTAAAATATTTCATATATACAAATGATTTATAATTCTTATAGATTTTAAAAAAGACATAATAAAAAATAAAAAAAAATGATAACATTTATAGTTACACCATAACACCATGGAAGTATATTATTGCATTTGTAAAATCATTTCATGCAAAATAAAAACTAAGAATATACAAAAAAAAAAAAAAAGAGGGAATTAAATGCAATAAAACAATATATATATATATATATATATATATATATATATATATATATATATATATATATATATATTTATTTATTTATCTTAAAATTTTTTATTTTTAAAAATTAAATAATTATATAAATGTTTCAAAAAGCAAAATAAAAAAAAAATATATATATTTATATAAAGGATGATCTATATTGATGTATATTTTTTTGTTTTAGAAAAAAAAACTTTTAATTCATTCTTCCCAAACATGTACTTGAACCACATAAACAAATCAGTTTTTTTCCCTCTGATTCAATACCAAACTTAAAAAAAAAAAAAAAAAAAAAAAATAATAAAATAATAAGACTTTAAAAAAAAAAAAAAAAATAATCAAATAATATTTTTCATTTTTAATACTTGATAGTCATATGTTATTTCTTCATGAGCAACAATATCTCTTTTTGCAAATATAACAATATGTTTTAAATTTTGGTCACAAGTTACAATTTTACAAAAGCAGTTTGGCTATAGGAAAAACATATATATGCATATATTTAATTGTTATCATGACTATTATTGATATTATTATTAATTTAGTTTTAAAAAAAAATTAAAAGTTGTTTTTACCTCACAGCTGTGGTTAATAAATCTACTGACATTTCCCCATTTAGTAGCATCAATAATTATATTTTCATTTAATCTAAACATATAACAACTACTTTCAATTTTATCATAATATTTTTCTCTTTTATCACTTATTATATTTCTTATGTATTCACCAATATATTCAATAACCGGCTAAATTAAAAAAAATAATAAATAAATAAATAATAATATAAATAGGGAAAATAGTATTAAATACGAAATAATATATATATTATTTACCTCTCCTTCATTAATAAATTCACATGTATATAATCCATATCCATGTATATTGCTTTTTTTTACATATAATCTTGAATTTGACGAAATATTCATTAAATATCGATAGGACATTGCACTGTTAATGTTATACTTATATTTTACTGTTTTTCTCATGTTTTTTTCCTGAAAAAATATAATATATATATATATACATATATTTATTTATTTATTTAAAATTTTTTATTTTAATCTGTTTTTATATTTTTACATTTTCCTTCTCATTTTCCTTAAAAATTGATGCCTCAAAATTTGAATATTTACATAATAAATTATCATTATAAATAACTTCTCCCATATTATTCTTTATCTTTTTTTTACTTTCTTCTCTAAGTAAATATATAATAAAACAATAAATATATACTATATAATTAAATACATATCATATACATACATTACATTTATATGAAATTTTATCTTTGAAACATTTTTTAATTTTTACCGTTCCCTTTTTTGTTTAACATAACTTTTAATTTTATCACTTAAATTTTTCCATAAAAATTTGAAAAGTTTATATTTTATCTGATAAGTTATACAAGGTAATGTTAAACCAAAAAAGTCATGAACATCAATTAATTTATTATATTCAACCGATTTATAAATATAATTTTGCAAATATTTATATATATGTTTATGCTTCATGATATATTCTACATATTTATCAGTAATATATTTATCATTGTTACAATTAAAAAGAGATAAAAATTTTATATACACTTCATTTATATCATAACCTTCTGCTAAAATAAATTTTTTAGCATCTTCTTCAGAAAAATAATCTATACTTATTAAAGGAAATAAAATAATAGAAAAAAAGAAATTATTATTTTTTAATGTAATAGAAAATATATAGGTAGCTCGCATTTGTAAAAATATTTCTTCCAATACTTTTTTTTTTATAACTAAATCATTAATATTCACATTATTATATATATAAAATAAATAAAAGGAAGGTAGGTTGAAAAATATTCTCATATTTAAAAAACCACATGGGTATACCATTTTTTCTCCATCATATTTTAATATTTCACCAATACTTAAAATATTATGACATCCAATTTTAATAATTTTTGATTTACACATATTACTATTATTATATGTATTCTTTTTATATATGGAAAAATATTTATCATTAATTTTCTTTATGTACACATCATTATATTTATTTATAATCATACTTAAAAAGTGTTCTTTTTTCTCTTTTATATCATTTGTATTATTGATTTCTAATATATTTTCATTTTTTTCTGAATTCAGATTAATACTTGAGATAAAATTACTTTTTTTTTCTTCATTTCTCTCATCAAAATGCTCATACTTCTTATTTTTTTTAATTATTTCCTCATATTTGCAAACATCTTGAAATTTCGTTATTCTTACTTTTTTAATCTTATCAGTTAATTCAAAATAAATATTTATATTCTTCATTTGATTCCCTTTTTTTCCATAACTTGAATTATTTACTTTCATCTTTTCTAGGTTTTTTTCATTTGTATTATTATCATAATTCACGTTATCTGTTTCTGTATCATCTAGATACGTTATAAAATTACTTTTGTTATAGTTTTCATTATTTTCATTTTCTTTATTGAATACATTTTCCTCATATAATAAATTTCTATAATTACTTTTATCTCCTTTTTCTTTTGAATTTAATTCCTTCTTAATTGAAATGGAATTAATTTCATTTTCACATAATACATTTGGTAAATATATATTATATGATTGTTCATTATCATATAAATTTTTCTCATAATTTTCACTTTTTTTTTTTTTGAAGAAATATTCTTCATTTCTTAGGTTTATGTCTTTACCAATAAATAAGAAGTTTTTAAGTATAAAATAGCATTTTAATATATTTTCAGTATTTTTATTATTAATAATATTTTCTATATTTATATAATTTAAATTATTCTTGGTTTCTTCATTATGTGAATTATTAAGAATATTTTGTTTACATAATAACTGGTATCTATTATTAATAAAATTGCTATCATTACTTATATTAATATATTTGTTTATAAATTTTTCAATTTCTTGCATTTTTGATTCTATTTTTTTTTCTTTATTTAAATTATCTTGCAACGATTTTAATGATTTATTTTTATATTTTATTTTTATGCATTGATTTAAATTATATAAAATTTGATCAAACACATAATAAGATTCATTTTCAAAATAAAATTGAATAATATATTTAAATATTTCCTTTTTGTTCAAATGATATATTTTGTTTACCTCATTTTTATTCATTAATTCATTTTTATTTGTTTTTCCACATTTTATTTTTTTATTTAAAATTAAATTTTTATTATTTAGTTTTTTAATGTAGTTTTTTTTTTCATTGATACTATTCTTTTCGTCATTATTGTTTGTATCAATATTATATATACAATCTTTTGTATTTAAATTATTTTCTATTTTAATCTCAGTATCATTATAACTCGAACAATTATTAGAATTATTTATATATTTATTGGTTTTAATGTTTTCATAGTTATCGTTATTATTAAAATATACATTCTTTTTTTCTATATAAAAGGTTCTGTATACTTTTTTTAAATTCCAGCATTTATTGCACCAAATCTTTTTTATTTTATATATTATGTGAACAGGAAAAATATCTTTATACTGGTTTTCAAAATGCTTTTTATCTTCCTTATTGCTACTTAATGAATTGTTAAAATTATAAAAAATAGTGTCATTATTAAATTTACTTATGTTAAAACACTTTAAATAATGAAAAAAATTATTTTTATTACAATCTCTTATAACGGTTGAATAAAAGGCACAATTTAAATGAAATTTTATATTACAATTTTCATTGCAACAATATATACTTGCATTTTTATAGCCACATAAAAAGCAAATAGAATTAATAGAATCATAAATGATTTCTTTTACGTCGTCTTCTTCTATTTCAATCATATTTTCATATAAATTAAAAAAATTTTTATTTTCAGTCCATTTACAATTATCCATTAATTTTATACTTTTTACATTATTATTAAAATTTAGCATTTCTATATATTTTTTTTCTTTTGAGGAATTGCAATTTATAGTATTCACATAATTTAAATTGCTTTGATTAATATTTTCTGAATTTTTGCATATTTTATTTTCATTATTTAAATCATTATTATGATACATATAATTAAAAATTTTTGTTACATCCTTATTATAATTAGAATCGTTATCTACTGATTTATTTTTATTCTTTTTATTTTCATAAATTTTTGTATTTTCCTTTTTAAATAATCTTTTCTTTTTAATGTTTTCATTTCCCTTAATCAAATTATACTCACAGTTATTGCTATTAAAATTATAATATTGTATACAATTTAAACTCCATTTTAAACATTCACTATGTAGATATAAATTATAAAAAGGTATTAATCTTCCCTTATATAAATAATTACCAAAACTGCATAAAAAACATATTTTACTATTTTTTTTTTTATTTTTTTCAATGTTTTGATATTTAAAAAAATTTAAGCTTTCCTCAATATATTTATGCAGCATAATTTTTACATATAATGTCAATTTATTTTTTATTGTAAATTTCACTTTTTTTACATATTCCTTAATATTTTTTTGAAATTCATCTTTATAATGACTTTTTTTTATTATATTATTTGAATTATTATTAGTATTTTTTTTTTTGGTTAATATTTCTTTATTGCATAAATCAGTGATTGATTCTCCACTATTTTCTTTTTTATACAAATTATTTTTCTTTTCTTTGTTATTTTTAAAAATATTAAGATTACTCATAGTTCTCTTTTCATTGCATTTATCCAATATAAAATCATCTGATTCTTTTTCATTAAAAATATGCTTTATGTTTTCAAAAGAATTATTATTTTCTATTTTATTGGATATATTACTACAAAAGATATTTTCTTTTTTTTTCCTATTTTTTTTTTTATCGTTTTTATTTTGTATTTTGAATTTTTTATTTATTCCTGTTTTAGTATAATCCTTCTTTCCATTTTTATATAATTTATATAAGTAATACAGATACAAAAAATATATAGATTGATTAACAAGTTCTTCAAAATGATTATTTGATTTATTTAAATATATGAATAAAGTTTTTCTTGATATATTATATATATTGAATAAATATGTAAATGTTTTATTGTTCATACGTCTAATTTTATATATCCTTACATAAAATAAATCCAGCATATATTTCATAATATAAAAATTAGTAAAATAGCAAGGTTTATGAATATCTTTTAAAAAAAAATTCTTCTTTAAAGAGGTATCTTTCTTTATTCTATTCATAAAAAAAAAATAAAATTCTTCATATTTAAAAAAATTATTATAAAATAACAAGAAATATAGAAGCTTTATATTTTCTTTACTTCCCTTAAATATTTCATCTAATACATTATACATTTCTTTATAAACGCTCCTTTTATACATATTATTATAATTCATTTTTATTATGAAGAATAGGAGTTCATGTAATTTTCTTTTTTCATTTCTTTCTTTGTTAATTTTATTAAAATTTATATAACCTTCATCATATACTAAAAGCTTTAAAATATGATCATATTGTACACTACATAGATTGCATATGCATAATGAATTGAAATTATCATTTTCTTCTTCTATTATATTATCATTTTTTTCAATATTCCATTTAAAAAGCATACAACAAATAGAACATTTATAAAAATTTACTTTATTTTTAAAAAAATGATTTATATCATTATGCTTTTTTATGTTTTCTTTTAAATAGTTAAGATTAAAATATATATTATTATATAATGATATTTTATTTATCCAGTATACACATTCTCTATCATATTTTATACTTTTTTCGTTATTTATCTGAAAATATTTGCTTTTATTTTTACGTGTACTAATTCTATTATAATTTTTTTTATATATTTTTTTTTCCTTATTATATATAACAGTGTCATTGCCATTTTCAACATTATTTTTCGTTAAATTATTGTTTTCCTTGTCACCTAAATTATTAACAATTCTTAATTCTTTATCTTTTTGTTCTTTTTCATTTTTAATATTTGTTATTTCCCCAACATGGTTATTTTCCATTTTCTCATACTTCTCATTAGTTTCATAATAAATATTGTTACTATTACAGTTTTCATTATTATCATTATTTTTAATTTCATTATTTACATTATTATCATTTTTAATTTCATTATTTATATTATTATCATTTTTAATTTCATTATTTATATTATTATCATTTTTAATTTCATTATTCATATTATTATCCTTATTTTCATTATTTTTAATTTCATTATTTATATTATTATCCTTATTTTCATTATTTTTAATTTCATTATTTATATTATCATCCTTATTTTCCTTATTTTTAATTTCATTATTTATATTATTTTCAATTTTATTTGCATTATTTATATCATCATTATCATTTTCCTTATTTATATTGTTCTCATGTTTTCTTGTATTATCTACAATATCATTATCCCTTTCTTTATTTATATCATTTCCATTTTTATTTAAATTATCATTATTATTGCTTTTTTTTCTTTTCGTATATACCCTTTTTCCTTCTCTTTTAATTTCTTTTTTAACTAAACTAGAGTTTCTAACATCACTTTTATATCTTGTATCTGTTACTTGAATTCCATTGTTATTTTCATTTAAAATTTTTTCAAATTCTTCAAGTTCACTAAGAAAATTAAAGGAAAAATCATTTTTATATAATGTAATGCAACTAAGACATATGTATGTACGGGGAGTAATTCTCTTGAATTTTGACTTCAATATAAATTTATTATTTTTTAAAAAGTTAGTTAATTTATTAATTTTCATATTTTTTGTAACTATATTTGTTTGATCCTTATTTAAAAGAGAATTTTCATTAGATTCAAAAAAGTATGAATGTGAGGATAACTCATCTGATACGTTATTGTTATGAATATTATTCTTTTGTTCTTTCTTGACATAAAGAGAAATTTCACCATTAGATAAGTTTTTACAAATTAAATTATTATTATCAGATAATTCAAGAGAACTATTATTTTTAAGGGGGGGGTGTAGTTGGTTATTAGAAGAAGTACTTTTTTTTTCTTTTTCTTTTTGTTTCTCCCTTTTTTTGTTATTTATTTCCTTTTTTTTACTCTTTTCTTTTTCTTTTTCTTTTTTTTTTTCATTTTTCTTTTCTTTTTCCTTTTCTTTTTCTTTTTGCTTCTCCTTTTTCTTATTTTTTTTCATTTCTTCTCTCATTTTTTTTTCTTTCTCTTTTTCTTCTTTTGTTTTTTTTTTTTTCTCATTTTTTACCATATTATTCATACTTAATTTATTTGTATCACAATTAAAAATGTTTTTTTCAAATTTTATCTTTTCTACACATTTATTTCTATCATTATTAGTATTATTTATATCTATTTTTTTTACGTTATTATCATTCAAGTCATTTTCTTTTTTTATTAATATATTCTTATAATCAAAATATAACTTTCTCTTCTTTATTTTTTTACTTCTCTCTAACATTTCATCATTTATATTTTTTTCAGAGAGATTTAAACTATAATTATTTTTATATACATCTATGTTTTGATAGTTTTCAATTTTATTTAAATTTGTATAAGGAAAATTATTCTCTTTATTTTTATTTTCGTTATCCAAATTTAAATGATTCTTTTTTTCATTATTATTTTCATAAAGAACTAAATCATTATGAACTACTTTATCATAATTTTCTATGGCCATATTATATTTATTTTCATCTATTAGATTTGTTGTATTGTTTTTATTTATATTTATTTTAAAATTAACTTCACCAAATGAATTATTGTTTATATTATTAGAATTACCATTTGTATTATCAAAATCCTGAAAAAAAACATTTCTTTCATTTAAATCATCTAAACCCGATACATTTGTTTTACATTTTATTTTGTTATGATTGCTAATATTACTCATTAATTCATCATTTTGATGTAAATTATTTGCATAAAATACATTTTTATTATTACTAGTATAATGAATATTATCATAATTTAATGTATTACTTTTTAATAAATTTTTAGAGTAATTTATGTTTTTATTATTATTATTTTGATATGTATTGTAATAATTATTAAAATTATTTACATTATTTGAATAATGATTTTGATCTATTTTATTTATATAGTAGTTTTTACTAAAATTATTTTCGTTATTTATCTGATATATATCAGAGGTATTCTGAAATATAACATTTTGAAAAGTACTGTCATTGTCATCCTTTTTTATATATTCTAAGTTTGAGCTATTATTTAAACTATAATTTTCATCATTTATTGTAAAATCATTATTATTACTTATATTACTTATTAAATTTTCATTCATTTCATTGTCTTCATTTTTTATTTGATTAAAAGATAATTTATTCCTATTCCTAATAAAATTATTATTCTTGTTTTTCAAAAAGTTGTAATCAGTCGAAGTGGTATTTATATTTAAATTATCACTGTTATTTGGGTTATTGTTGACAAGCATTTTATTATAAAAGTAATAACTGCATTTATATAAATCTATTCCACGTTTATATGAATCTAATTTATTTACATCTTCGTTTAAATATATTTCATTTGTTAAATAACTCATTTTATTAGTTATGTATGATGGATTTTGAAAATTTGGTTCATTTATATTTATAGAATTATGAGGAATATAATTTTTGAAGCTATTTATGTCATTAAAATTTTTAATATTCTTTCTATTATTCATATCATTTAAACTATTAGTTCCATTCAAATTTCTTATATCATTTAGAGTCCTCATACTATTATAATTATTAATATTATTTATTTCGTTTGAATTTGTCATATCATTAAAGTTATATAAGTTGTCTATATTTTTCAAATTATTCATACCACTAAAATTATCTTCATTATTCATATTGTTTAAATTAATCATATTATTAAAGTTAAGAATTTTACTTTGCCCTTCTATGCTTCTTGAATCTATTAAAGCATTATTGCTACTTAATATTTTTACATTTTCCATAATATTCATATTTTCAATATTATTTAAACTATTTAAATATTCATTATTGTTTATATTATTTGTACCATTTGCTTTATATAACACGTTTACATTATCTAAATTATTTACATTATTAAAGATGATATCACTGTTTAAGTTTTTACCATTAAAATTATTTAAATTATCCACATTATTATTATTAAACGTATTTATATTGTTTATATTATGAATATCATTTTTATTAGAATTATATCCAGCTATATTATTTAAATTATTCATATTAATATTCATATTATTTGATTTATTTAAGTCATTTAAGTTACTTAACTTATTATAATTATGAGTATTAAAATTTATCTTAGAGTTTATATTAGTATCAATATTATTATTAGATGAATCAATTTTTTTAAAATTTGTTTCATTAAAATTATAAGATAATTCACACATGTCTTTATTCACATGTACAAGACTTTTTTTTCTTTCACTGAAGTAATTAATAATACTAGGATCAGTGTTATTAAATGCTCTGATATTATTTATATCATCAATGCCATTAACACTGTTTGAAGTACTTTTATGCTTCATACTATTTATATTATTTACAGTTTTTAAGTTATTTATATTTTCAATAACGTTTAAACTATTTATACCATTTATATTTTTAAAATTATTTACATTGTAAGTATCACAAAATGCTGTTTCACCCATTATGTCTTTATTAATTTTATTATTATGGGATGAATAATTATATAATGCTAATAAATTTTGATTATCTTTATTTAATAGCATATCGTTACTGTTACTATTATAATTGTTATTATATGCATTATTATAATTATTAAGTTTATTATTATTATCATCATTTCTGTTTTTATTATTTTTATTATAATTATAATCTACATTCTTTTTATAATTTATGTGATTTTTTTTAATTCTATTTTTTTCATTAATTATTTTTCCATTTAATGCATTTGATAAAATATCTGTTATCAATGATTGGATTTTTAAAATATTTTTTGTAATATTCATTTCATCTCGATTATTTGAAATGAAATTGCCATCAAACAAACTAAGATTTTCATTTTTTTTTTTTTTAATATTCTCCCTCTTTGTATTTTTTTCAAGTTTTGTTGATTTATACCTACTTAACTTTTCATTAAGATATGAATTCATGGCATTTAAAATTTCATAAAGAATAAAATTACATCTAAATTCATCTATTTTAAATAAGCTTAATAAATTTTTTATTTTAATTCTTTTCTTCTTTTTTATTAATTCATATATCTTATCTAAAATGACTTTATTGAATATTTTTTTATTTATAACTATAGTTTCATTATTTATTTTTTCTTCTGGGTCTACTTTAAAATAATCAATAATCAATTCATTATTTAGTATTAAATTATTCGAAAAATTATCTACATCAATATTGTTTCTATTTGTCCTGTATTCTTTCAACTTCTCCATTATTATATCATGATCCTTTAAAGCGTTTTCCAATTTACTATTAATAATATGATTATAATTATAATTACTGTTATTTTTATTATTGTTACTATCATTATTATTATTAATATTATCATTATTACTGCTAATAATATTATCATTATTGCTATTATCATTACTGCTATTATTATTATTATTACCATTATCATTAATATTATCATTATTACTGCTAATCATATTATCATTATTACTATTATCATTACAGCTATTATTATTATTATTGCCATTATTATTAATATTATCATTATTACTATTATCATTACAGCTATTATTATTATTATTGCCATTATTATTAATATTATCATTATTACTGCTAATCATATTATCATTATTACTATTATCATTACTGTTACTGCTGATAGTGTTATCATTATTACTATTATCATTACTGTTACTACTAATAATATTATCATTATTACTATTATTATTACTGTTACTGCTAATAATATTATCATTATTATTATTAGTAATATTATTATAATTATTATTTCTGTTATCATTATTACTGTTAATATTATTTTTATCAATGTCAATATCATTATAAATATTATTATCACTATCTTTACTTGCATTGAAATTATTATTATTCACTCTAATATCACTATTAATAGCACTTTCGTGAAGATCCTTCTTATTTGTAATTCTATTAATATTAAAGGATTTATTATTAATAAGGTCAACATTATTATTGTTAGTACTAATATCATTGTAATTAATAATACTATTGCTATTAACGTTCTTATTAGCAATATTACAAGTATTTATCTCATTATTATTGTTCATATTATAAATTTGGGAATTATGCTGTTTTAGGGAGGAGTTACTTAACGCAGGAGATTCATACTTTAATTTTAAACTATCAATAAAAATATCATTATTTAATTCATTATCATTTATTTGATTATTTTTGTTTATTTTAATATTATCTTTATTATTAACAGTGTCATTAGCAAAACAAGTTTTTATATTGCAATTAGATAAACTATTATCCAATATGTTGGATTTAAAATTTTTGGTTTTAATATTTTCGTTATATACTTTATTAGAATCTACATTATTTGTATTCATAAGAGAATTTTTTTCACTTGATTCATTCAATGCTTTACTATTTTTGCATTTCTCAACTTTTCTATTATAATTTCTTTTTACATAATTACTTTTCTTAATTAAATTTTTAAGTGTCTTTTTGGAAATGTTTACTTTACTTTTCAGAATATCATTAGTATTGTCATCAATTAGATAAAAACATTCATTATGTGATGATTTTCCGCAACAGAAACATTTAAATATTTTGGATGTTTCATCATAAATACTTAATATCTTTACAAAATTATTTTGATTAATATGTGTTAAATTTTCTTTTTCTTTATATTTTCTTTTATTTAAATCTTTCTCGGTAGAATTATTTTGTACTTCTAATTCATTTTCATAATGTGCTTTATCTAAATTATTTTCTTTTTTAGCCAAATTATTAAAAGCATTAATATCGTTAGTATTTATATTATTACAACAAATACTATTCTCATTTTGATCCTTTTTTTTTTGATTATCCAAAATGAAAATACATTTTTTTTTTTCATCTTGATCGTTGCTTGAAACTAACTCATTAGGATGGTCATTATTTGATTTAAATTCATTCTCATTGAGATTTTTATCTTTTTCATTATTAAATTTATTTAAATTGTTTCCAATATTTTTGTCCGATTTTTTATCTTTTAAACATTTTCTTTTTTTACTATTTATTTCTTTTAATGAATTTAATTCTATCTTTAAATTATATAGATATAAGTGAGTTCTATTTTCAAAAATATTGTTAGAAACATTGAAACTTTTTATTTTAAAATAATGTGCATCGTTACTAGTTTTGTCAAATTCATTGTAACATTTATCACATTTAATACAATTACTACATTTGAAATTTCTAGTTAAAACATTTAAAATTTTATTTATCTCCTTTTTATGATCATCAAAATCTTTTAAGTTAAATAAAAATGGTTCAACAATATTTACACATGAATAATGAACAGAAATACCACATACAGAACAGAATAAAAAAGAGTTTTTATATTCGATAGATCCACAAATATGGCAATATTCTTTTAATATATCATTTTTAAATAACTTAATTTTTCTTTTCTTTTTTTTCAAAATTTTATCATAGAAACAATAATTTACTGAATTAGGAACATTCATAGAAAAACAATTGGATTTTTTTCCCAAATACGGAACTATTTCATTGAGCAATCTGCCTAAACTGCTAGTAGCATTTTTATTATGATTAAATAAATTTTCATCATTTTCATACTTGTAATTTTTATTTATTGTAGATACCTTCTTTTTTTTATTATGTTCTGTTCTATTATCAAAAAAAATTATTTGAATACATTTTAAAAAATTAAAAACGTTATTTAATGGACTCACAATTTTTTTTTCTTCTTTTTTAACATTATTAAAATTTATTTTTTCTTTTAGAACATCAATCATAAAAATGTCATTACTTATGAATAAATTAAAGTCACTTTTCTCATAAAAAGTATTGTTAGTTTTTTTTAAACTTTTTTCATCATATTTTTCATTTTTATTAAGTTCACTTACATTTTTTCCTCGTATATTAATTTCATTTTCATTTCCTGATATTTCATTCTCATTTTGTTTATTCTTATCCTTTTCATTTTCCTTTATTGTATTTTTTTCATTCTCACCAATATTTATTTTTTTATTATTATGATCTTTCTCATGTTGATGTAGGATACTTTCTTGTTCATTTATACTTTTTTTAACCTCAATAAGATTTTTATTCAAATTTTTCAATAAATAAACTTTAAGTATTTTACAAACATCAAAATCATCGTATTTATCGAAATTTCTATTAAAATAAATTTTACTATTCGTGTTAATATTGATAATGTTGTAATTAGTCAAATGGTTATCAAATGAAGCAAACATTTCTTTATTTCTATTTGTAAAAAAAGAATTACTTTTAAGGTTAAATAATTCATGTATTTCATATTTTGTAATATCTTTTTCTATATTTTCCAATTTTCTCTTTTTATGAATATTACTATTTATAATATTTTTATTATTACTACTAATTTTAATTCCATAGAATATATCTTCTTTTTTTATGCTATTATCCATACTATAACCTTCATAATTAAAAAATAATTTTTTTTCTTTCTTTATATTATCTCTTTTATCAATATCACACGATGTAACATCAACGAAATTGTTATTATTAGCTATATTACTGGTATCCTCAAGATTTACTATTTCAGAAGTATTATTTACATTAATATTATTTGTTTTAATAATTCTAGAATGATCATTGTTCAAAATATGTGCATTATTATCTAATTCATGAATATTATTTGCCTCTACAAAATTACTATGTGAATCATTAGGTAAATAATTATTTCCTTCAACATAATTATTATTGCTTAAATTAACTTTCTTTTTCTCTAAAATACATAACGATTCGTTATTATTATTTATTTCTTTTTTTTTTTTAATATTTGCAATCGAACTATCCGTTGAACTGTTTTTTCTATCAATCAAATATTCGTTTGTTTTAACAAAAGCATCTTCTTTGCTGGAATTATTGCCACTTCCTAATTTATTTATATCGCTAGTAAAAGTAGTTTCATTATTTTTAATATCATTGCCATTTTTAATATTATCATTATTATCAACTTCCTCATTAACCACTCTTTTGTATTTATCTAAGCACTCTTCGATATACTTATTTAATTCTTCGTTGTTCATATTAAACATATTTTTAATAATAACTTTTCCTTTTTTTTCAAAATTACAAGCATTTTTATATATGGATGTATTAGGCATATGAACTGTTTTTGCATTATGTATAATTAAAATAAAATCATATAAAAAATCTAAAATAGTGTTATATTTTTTTTCCCATATTTTTTTTTTCATAATATATAAATTCATAGGAATTTTTACTATTCTCCAGTATATATAAAAATTAATTGGGACATGAAATGTAAAATTTTTATATTTATCTAATAGAAACAATAAATACAAAATTCTTTCAATTTTATCATAAAAAGAGCCATAACTACATGTAGGACACTTATAATTAATATTTTTTATTGATAATATTTCTATATTTCTATTTTCATTTTTATCGCAACTTAAATGTATCCAAAATTTACAAACATCACACTGTACCCACTTACTACTGTCATTCATTTCATATTTTTCATTGCAAATAATACAAAAATTTTTTTTTTCATATTCTTTATAACAATTTATACAACAATCTAAGTGAAATTCCCATTCATTATAATTTATAAAACATAAATTGGAATAATTACATTTATTGCATTTTAAACAATCATCACATTTCCAATTAAATAAATATATGTCAGGTACATTTGGAAAGCAACATGATCCATGAGCTACCATATGACAATTTTTGCAAATTACATAATTAGCTATATTTGGTGTTTGTTTATAGTTATAAATGCTTTCACAGCAATATATACAACGATAACAATCTTTGCAAAGAAATTTTTTATATGTTATATCATTATATTTTACTGAAGGAATATAGTTGATGCATTTTCTATATTTTCTATTTTTTATTTTCATACAGTTATTTGTATCTATTTCGCTAAATTCATCAACGTTTTTGTAATCATTAACGACATCATTTTTGTATTCATTCATGGAAATTTGTTTGTTCTCATTTATACAATAATTTCCGATCTCATTTAAATCATCATTTTGAGTATCATTTTTGCAACATATATCTGCATTGTTTTTCTCTTCATCTTTCTTGTAATTAGTTTCACTTTTAACACAAACATTATCATTTTTATCTTCACTAAAGCTATTTTCTCTACTCTTGCTACTTTTTTCACAACTGCCTTTTAATGGATCATTGGAAGAATCGATATAATTAGAACTGTTTACGCTATTAACCAAGGAGCAATTTTTATTTGTGTTATTATTACTGTTGCTGTTATTATTGTTGTTATTAATACTTTTTTTTTCTTTATATGTTTTCTGTTCAATTGAATTCCCTTTAACTTTTATTTTTTCTTCTGCTTTTATCATATTTTTAGAACTTTTTTCTTTTTCGATATTGAAACACTTTTTATCCTTTTTTAAACTATTTTTATAAATATATTTTTTATATTCTTTCATTAAAATATTCTTATCGTAACTTTTAGTTATAATTACATCGTCATCTAGGCAATTAGCATGAAATTTTTTGGAACAAATAAAGCATTTAACACCCCAGTAAATGTTTATCATATTTTCTTCATCCATTTTTTTTTTTTCTTTTTCAGAACTTAATTCATATATAGATACAGATAGATTATTAGTATAATGGTCATATCCTTTCATAAAAAATATTTTACACTTACAAATAGAACATTCATCATTTCTTTTTAAAATGTTATCATTCATTTCTTTTTTTTTATCATTCTTTTCTAAAATATCAAATCTTTCAAATTCTTTAGTAGTTTTTAATATCTTTATATTGTAAAAATATGGAGAATACCATCCTTTTATATCTGAAAAAATAAAATCATTTTTTTTTTTATCATTTTCTTCATCTATCCCATTTTCATAATTTGTAAATGCTTCTTTGTCTTTTATAAATTTTTCATTATCCTTTTCTTTATCGTTTTCATCCATTTCATTATTTCTATTATTTTCATTTACATCTTCATTGTCACATAAATTATATACAGAATTATTTGCATATTTTTTCATGTCATTAAAAGAATTATTGTTTTTTCGTATATTCAAAAATGAATTATCGTTGTTTTTTATATGACTAATTTCTTTATTTATACTTTTTGGTGTATCACTTTGTATACTATATCTATAATTTTCTATGTGATGAATAAAAAATTGCTTATATTTAGGAGAATAATATTTTATAATTCCTATTTTAACGTGTCTCTTTTTTTTATTATCTTTTTTTAACTCAAAGCTTACACGGTATCCGATATACTTAAAGCCTTTTTCTTCATCTTTTAACTCAATATATTTATTGGAAGAGTCATTTTCCGCTTTTTTTTTTTTTTTTCTTTTCATTTCATCTAATTTATTTTCAAACATATGATATTTCCCATCTTGTACTTGATACATTACATTATAGTTATCTAATGATTCCTCTATTATACAATTAAAAAATTTTGGTTTTTTAAAAAGCACCTCATTTTCATCAATATTCAAATTTTCTAAAAAGAGGACATTTTGAACTTTTTTTAATAATTTTAACTTTTTTTTTATATTGCTATTATTTGTGTCTAAATAAAACTTTGTTTTTTCTTCTGATCCTTTTATCATATTAATTATATCTTTAATTTTGTGAACGTTAAAATAAAATTTTTTTTTTTCATTATATATAAAACCCGAATAGTTGCATTCTTCTACATTCTGACTTTCTTTTTTCCTTTTTATTTTCAAATTATTTCTGTTTTTATTTTTTCTTATATTTAAATTCAAACTCTTTTCGGTAATATTTCCATTTATTTCATTAACTTTTCTCTTTTTTGACGTGCTATGTGAATTTCTTTTTTTTTTTTTACTAATATCTAATTTTTTTTTTTTTTTATTAAAATCATATATATTTTTGTAAGGAGATATATTTTCTTCTTTATTATTATTGATTTTCATATTTTTTTCCCTCAATGTTTTATGATTTTTTTCCTTTTTAATAGTTTTTGTTGTTTTTCTAAGCTCTCTTTCTCCTTTACTATAATTATCATTCAAATCATTTAACGTATTATCAGTGGTTTTGCTTTCTTTATATTTATCATTATATACTCTTGATATATTTTCTTCACCTATATCATTATTTATAATATTTATTTCATCTGTATTTTTATTAAATAAATTTATTCCACTGGAGTTTTGGTTAAATGAATTTAGTTCATTCATACTATTATGAACTGAACTTATATCATTTGTATTATTTTCTATTATATTTTCTTTTTTTATATTGATATTTGACTTATTTTCATTTATAGTATGAACTTCAGAAACTTCATGTTTTTCCTTTTCGTTGGTATAAGTATCATAGTCAGAAAATATGATTTCATTTATTTTTTTTAACTTTTTTAAATATTTTAAACAAAAAACTTTCAAAAAGTTAACAGCATAAAATTTGTCATTATTCTTTATATATAACGTATCACTTTCAATTTTTACATTTTTATCACTTAAAACAACATCTTGTATAGCTATTATTTGTAATATATTTTTTTCTAGTTTTTCACTATTTAATATTAAAATTCGAAAATAGCAATCTTTTATAATTTTGTAAGTTAAGAAATATTTTTTTCTCTTATTTGTAACTATTTTCCCTTTTTTAAGAAAAATATCATTATAAAAACTTTCAAATATGGTTTCATCATATTTTATAAAATTTTTTAAACTTATTTTTAATTCTTTATTTGTTCCTTCTCCTATTTCATTTTTTTCTATTTCACCTTTATTAATATCTTTGTTACTTAATTCTTTTATTTGCTCATTAAATTCTTGGCATTTTTCTTCATTTATTTCTTTATTTGATTTTTTATATGTTTCTTTACATTTTTTTTCATTTAAAATGTTACATATCTTTTCATTTTGTTCATTATCTGGTTCTTCCTTCGTTTCTTCATATTTTTTTTCACTTATAACTTTGCATATATTTTCATTTATTTCTTTATTTGACCTTTCATTTGTTATCTCATATTTATTTTCATTTATTTCTTTGTCCGATTTTTTATTTTTCTCTTCATATATTTTTTTAATTTCTTCTTTATTCAAGTTTTCATTTGTTTCTTCACATGATTTATCACTTATTTCTTCATTAGACTTTTTTAGAATAAATTTATTTGTTTTTTCTTCTATATCTTTATTTATTTTCTTATTTATTTTTTCATATGATTCCTCACTTTTTTTTTTATCCGCTTTATCATTTATCTTTTCATAAGTATTTTCACATACTTTTTCACCTATTTCTTCATTTTTTTTCTTATCTTTATCAAATACCTTTATATTAACCTCTTCATATATCTTTTCATTTTTTTCTTCGCTTTTTTCTTCATACATTTCTTTAATATTTATTTCAAATAAATCAATTTTTTCATTTTCCTTGCATTCTAAGTTTATATGAGTATCAATACTGTTCTTTGAATTATTTTCTTTAAAAATATTTTTATATTCTTCACTTTTTATATAATAATTATTTTCAATAACTTTGTTCACTGTATCTTTTTCTAAATTATTTATGTTTTGTAATTTTTTTTCTTTATATTCCTTTATATTCATTATTTTATTATATTTTATTTTGTTTAACTCATTTTCCTCTAAAGTATCAACTGGTAAATGGATACATTTACTATTATTCTGTACGTTCTCATACTCATTATCATTCTTATTATTCAATGCAATTTCATTTATTTTTATCTCCTCTTTATTTTTTATTTTATTAGTTTTTTTCCTAATTTTAAAATCTTTATTTCCTTTAAAGTTAATATTATATTTTCTTTTTTGAATACTTCTTAAAGAGAAATTATAGTTTGCATAAGGAAAAAATATATTTTTTTTTAAAAATACTTTATTTTTTCCAGCATTAATTAACTTTCTTTTTTTATATATATTAAAAAATAATTCATAAATTTTCGAGAAATTATTAACTGGAGTATTTTCTTCATTATTATATTGATATTCCTTAAAGCACTCGTCATAAAACAATATGTTGTAAATATTTTTTTTTTTTTTTTTTTTTTTTTTGGGAGAATAACTTATATTTGTATCTGAATATGAGCTTTTGGCTTTATTTATATCACATTTATAACTAAATTTATAACTTTTGTGATCACTACTATTTGTAAAATAGGTAGATTTTGAATTTTTTTTGTACATGAAAAGAGTATCAAACCCTTTGCTACTCTTAAATTTACAATTAATATTCTCTAACGGATTCAAATTAATATTTTTTAAAGAATCACAATTAAAAAATCTATTCGGTTTTGAATTATTTACATCAGAATCAGAACTTTTTTCTTTAATTAAACTTTTTAAAAATATATTTTTTTCACTTTTTTTTTTATCCATAGAGATTAATAAATAACTAGATTTCCTTCTATTATTTAAATCTTTTTCTAAATTAATAGAAGCATCGGAAAAATTATTTTTTAAACTTTTTTTATTTTCTAATCTTTCAGGTTTACACTTTTTATATGTATTCTTCATTATTTTCTTATTTTTAATAAGTTTATTTTCCTTCAAATTCTTGTCATTTAATAATTTCTTACTATCATTTGATTCAACAATTTTTTTTTTTTTTAAATCAATTATATTAATGTTTGTTTTACTAGATGCATTATTTTCAATTTTCAATTTTTTACTTTTACTTTTACAATTTTTTCTATCCAATACTTTACTTTTGTAATTATGACAACTAGAAGAATCAACATTTAATAAATTTCTGCTTTCTATTTTTGAAAAATCATTGTTATTATCATTTAAAATTTTTTTTTTATTTTTTAATTCTTCAACTTTATCATACACTTTATGAATGCTATAATTTTTACTGCTATATATAATTTTATTATTTTTTAATTCAAATAAATCATTTCTTATATTAATTTGTGTTTTCTTTTCATTTTTACTCTTCCCTTTTGTACCATCTTTAATTTTTAATGTGTTCATAAGTTCGTTGGAAGTATGACCTTTTTCTTTTTTTTGAGTAATTTCAGTTTTATCATGTCTCAACTTTTTTATTTTTTTTTTCTCTTTCAGTTTATTCATGTTTATTTTTTTTTTTATTTTCAGTTGTAAATTTTTTATTACAGCATCTTGAATTTTTACTTAATTTAAAAATATATATATATATATTTTTAAATTATATTTTGATCATTTGAATTTTTTAAATATTCTATATTTTAATAATATTTAAAATAAAATAACATAAAAATTTTCTTATTCCATTCATTTTCCATAATATAAAAATCATAAAAATATTAAAAATTACGTCAAATATTTCAAAATATTATTTATTTAAATGAAAAAAAAAAAAAGGAAAATATATTTTACATATAATTTTAGTCAATATAATTTAAGTTTAAAAAATAATTATATTTGGCATAATATTTTAATTATTCTTTAAATTTTTTTGAATAATTTTCTTTTAAGAATTTTTTTTTTTTTTTTTTTTTTTGATTTTTAGAATTAAAAAAATATTGAAGAGATAAATAAAAAAAAAAAATATAAATCACATAACTGATAAAATCTAAACACTTTTAACTATAAAAAAAATAACAGAAATGTAATATAATTTGTGTATTTTTCACAAAAAATGAAATATGAATAAATATTTATTTTTTATTTGTTGAAAAAAATTACAATAAATTTGTCATTTTAAATAATATTTTCCATAAAAAAAAAAATACTTTTATCTTTTATTATTCCTTTTTGCCAAAATTTTCTTCATAACTTTAATTAAAAAGTTAATGTATGATTTAAGTATTTTAAAATTAGTTTTTTAACATTTGAATGCCATTATTCATTATTAATACGCAATTAAATATGGAATCCAAATTAAAGAGAAAAATGAAATTATGTAAAAAATGATATAGAACAAACTAATACATAATTATTTCTGAATTTTTATCTAGTATATATATACATATAAATATAACATAAATAGCATTTGCTTTTAAAAAAGAAATTACTTTCAATGATATGAAGAAAAAAAAAAAAATAAGAGTTTAAGTGTAAATTGATTTGGTTAACTTAAAAAGTATTTATACTTAAAGAATAAAAAGTGAATAAGCATAAAAAAAAAATATTAAAAAGATAGAATTTTAAAAGAAATAATCAAAATATTTTAGAGCATAATTTTTTTACACTGAAAAATATTATGTAATGAAATATTTTTTTAAATATCATAAAAATATCTAAAAATTTAAATATAATTATACTTATGTGTTAAATTTTAGTAATTTCTTAAAAGTTTGTTTCTTGAATTAAAAAGGTTGAAAAATTGGTACCATTTATAAATATAACTGATTTAACAAAATTTTTTAACTAAGTTTTATCTTCTATTATCATAAAAAATATTTTATTAAAAATAGATATTAAAAGAGTTAAATACAAAAAAAAAAAAATAAGATTAAACATTACAATAAAAATTTCAATATAAAAAATAAAATATAAACAAATATTTTTTTAAAAAATATTTATAAATGTGCAAATTTTTTTAAAAAAAAATATGAGAAATTACATAAAAATTTCTGATATTTTTAAAATTTATTTTTCTTACTATTTTTTATTAAAATTATTTTACCTTATATTAATTTTTTGAAAATATCTTACATTTTAATTTATTAATTTTAGATTATTTTATTTTATTTTTTTTGCATATTATTAATGTTCTTTTAATTTTTTTTATTTTTATTCTTTTCATCATACATAAACATATATATATATATACAACTTTAAGTTTTTTTTTTAATTATTTTTTTATTTGTGTTTAATTTTTTTTTTTTAAATGTGACATTTTCATTTTTAAAATTTTCTTTTTTTCGAAATAAGTAAAAATTTTCATGAATTTTTTTTTTTTTTTTTTTCTTTAAGTTGTTAAATTTTTCGTTTTTTGAAGAAAATATAGAATTTATAAATTCTTGCTTGTCTGAACTTCTTTGAACAACTGTGAATCCATCTTCGTCTACTGTATCTTTTTTTTTTTTTACTTTGTTTTCTTTACTTAAATTTAAAATGTCATTAATAATTATTTTTCTTCCTTTATACAAATTATAATAATTATCATAATATTTTTTTATATAATATAAAAAGTTTTTTTTCTCAAAATTTATAATAAAAGGTGCTTGATTTTTGCATTTAAAATAATCATTTATAGGGACACTACATGATAAAATATTCTCTATTATATGTTTTTCTTCATATGTTATATATATACAAAAAGAAAATTTTTTAAAGTTCATCGATAAATGCTTCTGTTGTAAAACATTAAAAGATTTTATAATTCCAAATTTTGAAAAAAATGTTCTTAATTCTTTTTCACTAATTATATTATCAAGTACAGCCACACATAAAGTTTCTTCGTAAAACTCATTAGAAATATCTTTACAATTTGCTATTAACAACTATAGTAAGTAGAATAAAAAAATTAAGCATTTATGTAAAAGATATATATATTTTTTTTATGCGTTATTTATATATAGAACAAGAAAAAATAAAGATACAATATAAAGAATATATATAAAACTAAAATATATATTAACGCAAATTTAATATTTCATATATGTAATTTTAGCATTCATTCTATTGTTTTCTTTTCTGGATTCTTATTGTTTTATATTATTTGTTTTTTACGTTAAAAGTTATAAAGGGATTATCTTCTGCTGAGATATTTAAAATACGAAAATATTTTATAATGTTTTTCATCTTATAAAAAATTAAAATAATTAAAAAAAAAAAAAAAAGCCAAAATGAGGAATGAATTTTATATTCTATATCATTATTATATATCAACAAAAAGAAATTTTATAAACATACACAAATTTTTCTGTTTTTATGAGAAAAAATTGTTAAAAATTTGAAAATTTAGATAAATTTTTTTAAAAATTTTTTAAAATAAATAAAAAAAAAAATTCAATTATCACAACAACGATTATGTATATAAATTTATATAGCAAGATTTTACATACCGAAGTTTTTTTTTTTTTTTTCTAATTTTGAAAATATACACGTGCTTAAATTTTAAATTAGCTCTTGAAATATTTAATACAAAAAATTTTTTAAGGTATTTAAAATTTTTTTTTTTAATATAAATTTTAATTTTCATTTCTTTTTTATATGTGATCAAATATTCTTTTCTATTTTATTATCATTTTTTTTTTATATATATACTTAATTTTTATTTCTTTATTTTTACTAATTGTTAATTTTAGTCTCTATATTTCTATATATTATTAATATGAATTTATTTTCTTAATATTTTTGTTCTTTTTTTTAATATATATATTTTTTTATACGTATTATTAATTTTTAATATTATTAATAAATTAGAATTAATTTTAACACCTTTTTTTAATATAATTTTAATCAGAACAAAGTTTCTATTTCTTGTTAATTGTTTTTTTTACATATAATTATTAAGATATAGTTTCTTTTTTTTATTTCCATATTTTCTTTATTTTTTAAAAAGCAAAAAAAATTCCATATTCTTTAAAAACATAGGTTTTATAGCATCCCTCCGAATTTATTCTTATTAACATTCAGTTTTTATAAAAAATTTATTGTAAATCATATTTAAATTAAAAATATTGTTTGAAATATAAAAATATTGCCAATTATATTTTAAGTAAAATTTTTATTTTCTAACAATATCTATTCTTTTTTTATCTGTGTATGATCTACCTATATTATTCTATATAAATAGGATAAAACCTAGATATTTAGTTCTATGCCTTTTTTTATTTTTTTTTCATAAACCTATAGGTAAATATTTTGTTATACAGATGAAATAATTTTCATTCTATTTTAATAATTCTAAAGAATCATGTAAAAAAATATATGTATTATTTTTTTTTTTTTTTCTTTTTATAAATAATAAACAAATAATTATAAATTTATATTTTTTTTTTATTTTTTATAGTTTTTCTATTTTTATAAAATGAATGAAAATGGATTATCAAATGATTTTCATTCTAATAAAGAAAGCAGAAACACTTTGGATAAAATACTGAACTTAGATAATAAAAAAAATTATATAAATATTGATAAAAGTAATGATAAAATTTCAATGAAAAATAATAATAAAAATGCAACTTCAAATAATAACGATTATTTAATAGAATATAAAAATCAGAATATTCATTCAACTAATAAGCAAGATGAAAAAAAGATAAATAAAAAATTACAAAATGGTAAAAAAGTAGAAGAATTTACATATAAAAATGAAAAGAGAGTTAATAAAGATGAATATATATACATGAATGATGATAACATAAATGTATATCCACCTTATTATGAAAGTAATCAAAGTGATTATTACAATAACGAAAATAAGCATATTGTAAATGAAACAACAGTTGAAAGTAAAAATGAAAAAAATAAAAATAAAAACTGGAAAGGTAGAACTTTTAGCCGTTTCACACCTGGGGGAGTACGATCTAGTACAGTATTATTTATATGTACAGCTATAGGTGTTGGCTTTTTATCAATTCCATATGTGTTTTCAAAACTAGGAATAGTTTTAAGTTTAATTTTGATATTCTTTAACGCGATTGAATCATATGTTACTACAAATATTTTATGTTTATCATCACTAGAACATAATACTTTTGTATATGGGAATTTATTAAAGAAAATTGGTAAAGATTATCATAAAACTATTATTGATATAGGCTTATCTTTTGGTTTTTTTTCTAGTTTTATATTAATTTTAATCTTAATGAGTGATTTTTTAAGTAGTATATTTTCTGTATTCAATTTTCCAAGTTTTTTATGTAATAATATATTTATAGTGATTATCATATGCATCTTAATTCTGCCAATAACATTTAGAGATCAGGTAGGATCACTTAATTATTTTCTTACTTTTTCATTATTTTCCTTATCAGTTACTGTAATAACAATAGGTATTCAAGCATATTCTTATTTTAAAATATTGGAAAATAAAAATATTGTATTATTCAATTTAGATAGAAGTTTTTTTAAATGTTTTAATGTTTTACTATTTTCTTTTTCTCAACAACCTAATGCTTGTTTTATAACAGGGCAATTTAATCAGCCAACTCATAGAAGAATAAATAAATCAGCATATAGAAGTATTTTGTTACAGATAATTTTTTATACATTATTTGGTATTCTAGGATATTTATCTTTTCTAAATACAGCAAAAGATAATATTGTATTGAATTATGAAAATACAAATGTATCCATTCTCTGTTGTAAATTCCTTTTATCAATAACTTTTTTTTTTTCAATACCTTTAAACTTTATGGGATCTTATCAAAGTTTGTTGTCTATATTTTTAGGGATACGTAATATCTTTTATAAAATATATTTTTTTATTTTAAGAAGAAATAGATATATTACAAACTTATCATCAGTTTTACGAAATGATTCAGTTGATCCGTTAGAAGAAATTACACTTAATAATTTTACTGATGCTTCAAGTATGCATGAATCTGAAGCATACGACAAAAAGCAAAGAATTTTTGTTTCAACTGTTGTTACTATTATATGCGCTTTTATAGCATGTAAAGTAAAAAATTTAACCAATGTTATTGGAATAGGAGGAGGAATTACATCTACTCTTATATCATGGTAAAATATAAAATATAAATGCAAAACAATGTTACATATATATATATATATATATATTATTTTTTTATATTTTTTATAATATAAAAAATTTTAACTTATAAAAAAATATAATTTTTCTATTTTCTTTTTTCAATAATAAACTTTTTTTTTTTTTTTTTTCAGCTTTTTACCGAATTTGATTTATTTCAAAAATAGAAAAAATGTTGAAAATAAGTTTAAAAGATATATAACTTTATTTATGCTAATCTTTTTTTCATTTATGGGATTTTTTTCTGTCATCATTACTACATTAAACTTAGTTATTTAATAAAAAAATAAAACAATCTTTTTTCTTTTTTTTTATTTCTAGAACTATTTATTAACATAATATCAATTAAATTTTTTTTCTTACAGTGGTATATTACTTCACATTTTTAAGTGTAACAAAATAAAAAAAAAATATATTATTTTTTTAGAAATGAAAAATAAGTTATTTGTAAAATAAAAAATAAAAAACATATAAAATCAGCAAATGAAAATATGCATAAAATTAAGTAATAAATTAACAATAGATATATAAAATTTAACTATAAAAACTAAATTATATAAAAAAAAAAGAAAAAAATGCTAAAACTGATAAATAAAAAATTAAGTATATAGCATAAAAAAATAAATATTGAAATGAAAAAAAAAAGTTCTGTCTTATTTTTAAGACAAAATATCATACATATAAAAAATATTGTAAATGAAATTTTAAGCATTTTAAACTTTTCTTTTAAAATCATATTATGTAAAGTGAAGACCACAATCTAGAATAGTAAAAATTAAATTATAAAAAATAAGAAAATTATTAAAAATTACACAAAAGCTTTAGAACGAAATAAAATTAAGAAAAAATCATTTACTTGAACTAAAAAAAAAATTTGTCTGAATTCACTTAATTATATAAATTGTTTCTTTTTTAAAAATAAAATAATTTAAAATTTCAATATTATTTATTTAATTTTTCTTTTTTCTTTTTTAAAATAAATAATATTCTGTCTTATGTATAATGACAAGATGAATTAATAATTTATATTTTATTAATAAATTTAACATATTAAGAGAATCTATTATTATGTATATGCGGTAATAATACATTTATATATTCTGTTAAATGATTCAGAATATAAATATTAACTATTTTATCAATTTTTATGTATTTATGCATATCTAACAATATTATTATTTATAATACTTATATAGATTTTATTTACTATCCTTATTTTTTTTTTGTAATTAATTTGATTAAAATTCTACGAAATGTTTGTTAATTTTTTTTTTTTTCTTTTTTTGTATCTACACAAATTTATCCTTTTCTTCAATTAATAATTAGCACATACTTTTAAAAAATTTTTATTAACCGTACTTATATTGTAAATATCATTTGATTTATCTAAATGAAACAAGTGCCTTTTATTTAATTTTTTTTTTTTTAAATATGATAGAATGTGTATTATTATCATATTTATTAAACCGTTAATTATAATTACTTCTATCATTATTATTATTATTATTGTTATCAATACTATCATTATTATTAGTAGTAGTAGTACTGGTATTATTATTATTAGTATTATTAGTGTTAGTATTATTAGTATTAGTATTAGTACTAGTACTATTATTAGTATTATTATTAGTAGTAATGATATTACTATTATTATTACTTATGCTTTCATTATTATCATAGTTGTTATGTTTATTTTTATTATTTATGTTGTTATCATAATTACTTATATCATTGCTATCTTCACCATTATCATTATTTATATTATTTTTACTTGTTAGAACTCTAAAATTATTATTATCTTTGTTTGAGAAAGAATTACTATATAAATTTGATTCATATGAGTTTTCATAAGAGGAGTTAATTTTTTTTTCAATTGTTTCATTTTCTTTAATGCTATTATTATTATGTTCAAAATATGCGTTGATATCATTCATTCTATTTATTTCTTTTTTATCATATAAATTAATTTTTCTATTTTTTTCTGAATAAGTATAATTAAAATTATTAATATAATTTAAATTATTCATATTATAATTCATATGATTCTCAGCCTCATTAACGCAGTTAATGTTATAGTTATTAATATGATTAATGTCGGAGTTATAGTTACATATATGGTTAATGTTCGTATTATAATTATTTATTTGGTTAATATGATTGGTGTAACTATTTGAATCATATATAATATTATTATTACTATTATATCCAGGAAAAGTGTTGACATTTGAATTAAGATGATCATAATCATAATAATTATTTTTATATATATTATTTAGTTCATTATTAATATTATTGTAATAAAAATAATAATTTTTATTGTTTTTTTTTTGTTCATCTGTTATACTGTTAATTATATTGTTTTCATTTATACTAAAATCACTTACATTCATGCTATTTAAATTATTAACCAAATCATATTTTTTATTAGTACAAGAATTATTATTTTCAGGGTTGTTTGTCTTTATTCCATTAGATGTGTTCACCTTAATTTTATAACCTTTGAAGATATATCCATCCATTTCTGTTAAAGCTCTTATGCATTCTTGGTAATTGAGAAAGTGAATAAAACAATAAATTTTATTTTGATTTTTATTGCAATTTTTAATCATTTTAACAAAACAAATACTTTTATAAAAATTACGAAATAAGTTTTCAATTTCTTCTTTTGTTGTATTTGGAGGTAAACTGCCAACATATATAGAATATGTTCCTTTATCATCTAATTCTATACTTAAATTTTTCCCATTTTGATTTATATTATCAGTCATGTTATATTTTGCCCAATTTAATTTAAATTTGTGAATTTTTCCTGGTATCCATTTTCCATTTAAGTTATCAAAACAATATTTTGCAATTTCAGAATTCGAAAATTCAATAAAAGCATACGAATTTTTTTGAGAATTTTTTTCCTTACATAATTTTATTTTCATTATATCTTCTCTAAATTCATAAAACATACAGTATAAAATATAATTTTCATCAACTGTCTCATCCTTTATTTTATCTAAATCACCAACCCATAGTGTTTTAGTATTATATGAATTATTTATAACCTTATTTTCATTAGGCAAAGGTACTTTATTTGAATTATTCATTTTATAATTTATGGTAAAATACTTTTTTAGAAATTTACATATGAATATATTTTTTCTAACTTTTTTAAACTCCTTTTAACTCTATTACAGTTTTAAATAATTTAACATTAAATTATTTTATTTATTCTGTTTATTTTATTTTATTTTTATTTTTATTTTATTTCATTTATTTTTTTTTTTTTTTCTTTTTCCTTTTCTTTTTCTTTTTCTTTTTCCTTTTCCTTTTCCTTTTCTTTTTCTTTTTCCTTTTCTTTTTCTTTTTCTTTTTCTTTTTCTTTATTTCCTTCTTTTTTTTTTTTTTTTTGAATATTTGTCTATTCCATAAAAAGATGAGTAATATAAAAATTTTTTGTTTTAAAACTAATGATTAGTGACTAATGACTAATGATAATTATTTGTATGTTACTTTTAATTATTAAATTTAAAAATAAAATTATAATTTGCGTATATTTGTTAATTTATACTTTAATCTCTTTTTTCTTTTTTTTTTTTTTTTTTTAATATAGAAATAAAGTGCTATAATAAAAACATTTAAAAACTTTATGCTTATGTGCTTATTTACTTCGTAGAAAAGAATATTTTCATTAAATTACTTAAGGAAAAATAATTCTCAGTAATTTATATTTTTGCATTGTTTATTTTATCTTATTTAAAATATTCTTAATGATTTTATTTTATACATTTTTTGGAAGGATTCCACTATTCTTTTTTTTTTTTAATATGGGTCTAATATATCTTTTGATATTATTTTTTTTTTTTTTTCCTAAAATTCATATTCAAATTTAATATAAGGTGAATTGTATATGCAATTTTTGTTTTCTTATAATATTAATGTTGTTTTTTTAACTATTATTGTTACTAGTGCTATTTTACATATATATGTAAGTACTTGTTTTTTTCTCAAAAGTTTATATATAATTTTTTATTTTTCATGACGATAATTATAATTATTAGTTATGCATAAAGAATGTAGAAGCATATTAATTTTTGAAATAAAATAAAAATAAAATTTTTATTTCTTCATGGTATAATTTTCTTTTGAAAACAATTACGTTTGAATAACTATCTTTTTTATTAATAATATTTAAGAATTATACATATTTGAAAAAAAAAAAAAAGCATAATTTGTCCTACAAAAGAATATAATTGAAAAAGTTACCTTTTACCGTAGAAATTATATTTTCTCTATTGAAAAAAATTTAACACTATTTTATATGTTTTTTTATAGTAAAACAAAAATGAAATTTTTATCTTTACATTAGCAACCTCCAATAGAGCATAAAACTAGAAAAAGTAAAATTGAAAAAGGGAAGTTATATAATAGTTTTTTTATATCACAGAGGTTAATTTAATGAAAGAAATCTTAAAGAGAAAAATGTTAAAAGATTTATTTGCAAAACAAAAAAAAAAAAATAATAAAATTTTAGAACATTATAAACAAAAATAATAATTATACTAAAAAACTTTAAATCAAATAAGAGAAATTTTAAAAAAAGTTAAAAAATAAAATTATATAAAAATATATATATATATGCGGTTGATCATTTATTCAAAAAATATTCATTTTTTTTTCTTCCAATTTCTTTTTTCTAGTCATAGATTATGTGTGCTTTACTATATATATATTTAGCAACATCATTACTACGTAAAACTCCAGAATGATCAATTTCTTTGAAGTACTTAACTTCTGTGTTAGCAAAATTACTACAGGATTCTAAACTTTCCAGTGGTACAGTTCCATCTCCTTCTCCATAGTAAATAAAAGGTTCCTTACTTAAATCAGGAGATTGAAAAAATAATAAATGCTCTGTGCTCTTTTTTTTAGTAGTACTATATATACAAAATATTGGAACACCATGATCCATTGAGAAATTTCTATCAGTATAAATTAAATGATTTTCATATCTCATTTTTAATTCTGGACTTAACAAATTGTGCCAGTTTGATAAAGTATATACTCTTAATTTTACATCCGTTCTGTTTGTATAACATTCTGGGTCGTATAGTCCACATGATTTTACTAATGACTGTATTTTTTCATTATCTATTGGGTTATCATCTAAATTCATCAAAATTACAATTTGATCATGTTCAAAATATTCTCTATAAGGAATGAGATCAAATAATGAACCTATACTATTTCCAATAGCCTTCATCATACCTTCTGATATTGAAAGTTTAACAATTTTAGAAATGCTAAATGATATAAAATCCCTATTGCCATGAAGCAATGCTCTAATTGTTTTAAAGGAACCTTTAAATGGTGAATTAATATATATTACAGAATTCAAATATTTGTCTTTCCATTCATCATCTACTACTCTACTTAAAAAGAAATTAATAAATAAACCTCCGAAACTATGACCTATTAAATTTACTTTTTTTTTATTTCTCATTTCATAATTATATTCTATATGTGCTTTAAGAATATCATATTTTTGCTGATATAAAGGATATCTCCAGTCATATGGTGCACCAATTATACTCTCTCCATTTATATAACCATTAGAGATAAAATGAGATGATATGACATTATAATATTTAGTTAATCCTATACCATTATTATTAAAATAATCTAAATAATCAACTCCTTTAAGGGAACCATAGCTTTCTACTCTAATATTTACTCCTTTTTGGTTAATATAAGAATTTTTTTTTTCATCATATATTAACCTTAGAGTATCAAATGTACAATACAAATTTGATTTTATAGAAAATAATCTACTTAAGCTTAACCATATTCTAAATGGTTTTGAATTTAAGACATTTTTACCACAACTATTGATTTGTGCGTTCTTATATTCTGCAATTAGAGTACTTCCCCCTACTCCTGGAATTAAATATGTAGTAGGATTATATATTTCAATATAATTTTTCTTATCATTGTCTTTTTTAGTTTCTTCTCTCGTCCATTTAATGTATCCTTTCATTTTATCATGTTGTTGTTCTTCTTTTTGTACACTATTTTTTTTTAAAAGTGCTTGTTTTTCTCGTTTAAAATTGTCTAGTTCAAATTCTTCATTATATAATTCACCTATTTCTCTATCTACTTCACCTGTTTCTCTATCTACTTCACCTGTTTCTCTATTAACTTCTCCTGTTTCTCTATCTACTTCACCTGTTTCTCTATTAACTTCTCCTGTTTCTCTATCTACTTCACCTGTTTCTCTATTAACTTCTCCTGTTTCTCTATCTACTTCACCTGTTTCTCTATTTACTTCTCCTGTTTCTCTATCTACTTCACCTGTTTCTCTATTAACTTCTCCTGTTTCTCTATCTACTTCTCCTGTTTCTCTATTAACTTCTCCTGTCTCTCTATCTACTTCACCTGTTTCTCTATTAACTTCTCCTGTTTCTCTATCTACTTCTCCTGTTTCTCTATTCATTTCTCCTGTTTCTCTATCTACTTCATCTATTTCTTCTCCTTTCACTTTTTTTATTTTCCCTTCATTTTCTTTTGAATATAATGGATGATTTTCTTCATCATTTTCATCAAATACTTCTCCTGTTGTATAGGAATCCCCAAATGTAAGCCTGTATGGTCCTCTTAAAAGAAAAGAAGCAAACTCATCTAAACTTGAATTTTTAGTTAAAACTAATGAACAATGAAGGAAATTATATAGTATGAATAAATAAAATAAAGTTGACATGATAAAAATTAAAATATAAATAGAAGAAATTAATTTTTAATAGTTAAGATCAGTAAATAAATGATGGCATATGTTCACAGGAATGATATGTATATTTTAAAGAAGTATTATTTTTTATTAAAAAAATATTCTTCTATAACAATTATTTACAAAGATTTACACATTAAGGAAAATTAAATTTTTCTTTTTTTCACTTTGCTTAAACACAAATTAATTTAAGTGATTAATGAAATTTAAATATTAAATGGGAATAACAAAAAAACAAAAAAAAAACAAAATTATATAAATATTATTAAAATTGTAAAAATATAGAAAAATAAATAAAAAAGAAGCAATAAAAATTTAACATACAACATATATTTCTATAAAAATGAATAAACGTGTAAAAAACAGTTGGAAAGCTTTTTATTTTTCTCATCAATTTTTATTCATTTTTTTCTTCTTAGTGGTTCTATGTCAATTTTCAATATTTTTTTAAAAATATTAGATGCAAATTTTGAGTCATAAAAATTTTATAAATTTATTTACTAGCTTTTTTTTAACCTTACAACACACTATGTTGTTAAGTAGATTTTCATTTTTATGCAGATTCATTAAAAGAAAATAGAAAAAATTATTTTTGCATGCTCTTCAGAATTTTTCTATTTTTGCTTAACTCAAAATTCTCTTTCATTGTAATAAATTTATTTTTTTTTATAAATATTATAAACATTTATATATAAATTTTTATAAGAAATGGTGTTTAAAAAAAAAAGAGAAAAAAGGAGAAAATCATATATTTTATATTTATAATATTAAAATATTTTTTGCTCAATTAGTATTTTCTTAAAAATTTCAGTTTCTATTTCTCTTTGTAGCAAATATTTTGATATAATTCAAAAAATAACACCTTATTAATTTTTTCATAATTCTCTTTCATTTTTTTAAATATTATATATAGATAAATTATCTTAATTTAATCTATTTGATATATTTTTTTAAAATTAAATATATTGTGAACAAAGTAAATTTATGAATAAAAATAAACATGCTTTAAAAAATAGAGAAAAAAATTTAATTAAATAATAAGAGAATAATACTTAACGTTCAGTTTTAATTAAAAAGATGTCCTCTTTTTTTTTTATGTCTTCTTGAATGAATTTTTTAATAAATGCATAAAAAAATAATGATGTTGAGTCAAAACTATATATGTTATTGAAAACTTTTAACAAATTATAATTTTAAATTAAACTTTTTTAGAAAAGAAACATTTATACATAGATAAAATAGAAAATGTGTAAATTTTGCCTCTAAAAAAAAAAATATTACATAAAAGTGCATAAAAATAATATAAAACATATTTAAGAATAGAAAATACAAAAAATATTTATTTTTTGAGATAATACATATATTGTTCATGTATATATTAATTTAAAACAAAAAAATAAAAACAAAATTGATGATATTTGAATTTTTATTTTTTTTTTAGTTATAACATTAATATATGAAAATTAAATTAGTGAGAAAATTTTTATTTTTACTCATGAAATAATTTTTCTAAGTTTTGATATATATAAAATCAAAAATCCTTAAAGATGTCTTGGCTTTAAATTAAAAAAAAAATTTATAGCAAAATATTGTAGACAATTACTCATAGATAGGTTATTAAGCCTAAGAAAAAAGTTCTATTTATATAAAATTTTATATTTTGCAATATAATTGCTATAATCATTATTTATAATTCTTACAATGTCTTTTTGATTATTTATTTCAAGAATCTTTCTAACAAAATGTAAATATAAAAGGTATTAAATTAATTTTAGATAAAGAAATATTATCTAAAAATTATTGTGAAAAATTATAAGGTTAATAAAAAAAAAAAAAAAATTAATGCTTGATATTTTTATGATATGAGATAATTTGTTTTAATTATCTATAATAACTTTTTCTTTTTCTTTGATTGTATTTTTTTTCCACATATACATACATAATTAGCAAAAAAAGATAATACACAACTTTATAAATCTAAGAATTTTTTTTACATTTCCTACTAATATAAAAAATAATATATTAATATAAAAATTTTTGTAAATTTAAAATATAATCAGTATCATTTGTTTCATATTTAAAGTTAATAATTTATAAATTAATTAAAAATTTTAGGCCTTAGAAGAATGTATCAATGGAATATCAATTCCTTTTTTTTTTTAAATAGCTTTATTCTTATTTAACTTAGTTTTTCCCTTTTTTATTGCGAATATCTAAATATTCCTTTTTTTAATTATTTTTTATCTAATTTTTCTTTTGTATTTTTTATATTCTATTTGGTCTATATATAATATTTTTTTGATTAAACGAAATATTTTTTTATACTAATTTAATTGTATTTTATGTTACTAATTAATTCAATTATATTATGTTTTATTTTATTTTGATTTATTAATTCTTTATCTTATTTTATGATATATTTTATATTATTTTAACTTAAATTTTATTTAGCACAATAAATTAATCAACTACACTGTTTTAAGTTTTATTTAATTATATATGTGTTATACTTTTATTATTTTGTTTTTTTTTTTTTAATAAATTTTTTTTATTTATTACACAAGAATAATTTTTTTTTAGTGAAAGATCCATTTTAAATTAAATACATTACAATATTTTATTAATGAATATAATTAAAAAAAAAAAATAAAAAAATAATAAAATAATGGAAAACTAAAATTGAACATTTATGATAAAAAAAAATTAAAAATAAAGTAAATGTTAGTAGAATTATCACTAATAATGGTACATATCAGATAAACAATTTAAATAACTTTATAAAAATTACATAATATTTATATGAGTTACAAAATTAATAATAATATTATAAATAATAAAAAATTAAATGTTATTAGCATTATAAGCATACACATGAAATTAATAGCATATTAAATAATATAACAGTAGAGATAATTACACATTGTAATAATTGTAATAAATATTAATTAGATATAGGGGATAAAAATAATATTATAAGATTTAAGTATAAATATATATATATATATATATACATTTGCCTAAACAACTTGAAATTAGAATTATTAATTTTGTTATGTCAAAAATATAGTAAATATGATTAAAAGTAAGATTTTTTTTGTATTTTTAATTTTTTTAGTTTCCAAAATTATAAAAAAAAATGAAAAATGGAAAATATTTATTAGTGCATGGTATAATCATGAAGAGCAAGATGATGACTATGACCATATGAAGTTATATGACGTTCTAGGTGTTCAAAAAAGTGCAAGTTTAGACGAAATAAAAAAGGCTTACAGAAAATTATCAAAAAAATATCATCCAGATAAAGCAAAAGATCAAAATTCTAATAATCGATTTAATGAAATAGTAGAAGCATATGAAATATTAAGTGATGAAGAAAAAAGAAAAATATATGATCATCATGGATTGAATGCAGCTAAGAATTTAGAAACTAATAAAATGGATGAAGATCCAACAGATCATTTTAACATTTATGAAAGTTTTTTTGGTGGTGGATTTAGAAGAGATGAAAAAAGAAAAGCAGAAAATTTAACGTTAAATATAGAAATGAATTTAGAGCAATTATATAATGGTGAATTGTTTTCTGTTTTTTATACAAGAGATGTCAATTGTTTAAGGAGTGATGACTGCATAGAAAAGAAAAGAGAATGTAGTGGTAAAGGATACAAAACAGTTACACAGCAAGTTGCACCTGGTTTTATTATGCAAAATAAAATGAAAGATGAAAACTGTATTGATAGAGGAAAAGCTTGGAAATATAAATGCGCACATTGCCCAAATGGAATGAAAGAAGAAAAAACTATTAAATTAACCTTAGAAATTGAAAAAGGAATGAAAACTAATGATAGAATTGTTTTTGAAAAAAAAGGGAAAGAAGAGATTGGTTATGAGAATGGAGATATTATTTTTATTATTCAAACAAAAAAACATAAAATATATGAAAGAAAAAATAATGATTTGTATCAATTTTACGAGATTTCTTTGAAAGATGCTTTAATTGGTTTTTCAAAGGATCTTGATCATATTAGTGGAACACCAATTAGCATAAATAAACAAACAGTAACTTTTCATAATGAAATTCTTAAAATTAAAGATAAAGGAATGCCTATTAAAAATACTAATAAATATGGAGATCTTTACATCAAATTTTTAGTTCAATTTCCAAAAAAATTAACGGAAGAGCAAAAAAAAGTTATTTCTGAAATGCTATAGATACAAGATTATATAAATATGTGGATATCTACATGTGTATGTCTATTTTGTCATGGTAATTTGTATCTTTTCAAATAATCAACAATAGAATTTGGTATATGAAAAAATAAGTAATTTTAATTTATATATGAATAAATCTTATTAAAAATTATTTCATATAAAAGCATGTTGCTCTTTTCATTGAAAATTAAATATTTGAATTTTATAAAGAATATATAAATCATTTTTATATCTTTTTTTTTTTTTTTTTTTATGAATATGTAATATTTTCATATATAATATCATTTCCTTTTTGAACCATTTACACATAATTTTTTTTTTTAACTTGGATGCATGATGTTACAGATCCACATATATATATATATCTATATTTGCGGTAATATTAATTAATTTAATTATATTATACATTATATCTTTAAAAACATAATAAAATATGATCATATTAGAAAACTAATATAGCTATCCAAACATATCCTATTTTGAAAAAAAAGATTAATTTAAGTAAATATATGTAATCCATCTTCATTACTGACACTTTTTTGTGTTGTTAATAATACATATTATTAAAAAAAATAATTTTTTTTTCTGATTTAAATTCTTTTATATCATAGAAAAAATTTAGAGAAAATTTTAAAAAAATTATTTTTTTCAAATATTTGTGTAAAGTAATATTGAGGGAAAACTTCATTTTTGTGTTAATAGCGAATGTACTTTTCTTAATGCATTATAATAAATTTTCTTTAGTAAGAAATTTACTTTAAAAGAATATATGTATATAAAAAAATGTGAATGTACCTCTTTGATTTTTAATTTAATAATTTGGTTTTTGCGTAATCCTGGTGCAAATACTTATACATTTTACAATACCTTAGAAAAAATCTTTTGTTTAAAAGTTCATATGCTTTTTGTTGTTTTATTTTATTCTATTTTATTTTTTTATTTATTTTTTTTAATTGCAAAAACTTATTTAAATTTTCAATTTTTTTTTTAATTTCTACCAAAATATTTATAAGGAATTTTTTTTCTTGAAATTACATTGATTTAAATGTATTATACATTATATCTTAAAAAGAATAATAAAATTTAACCATATTATAAAACTAATATAGCTATCCAAATATATCCCATTATAAAAAAAAAGGTTAAGTATAAATATATAATTAATTTTCATTATTGACTCATTTTTTTGTTAATGGTACCTACTATTGGAAATTTTTTTTTTTTTTAATTTATTACTTTTTATATATTAAGAAAATCTAATGAAAATTCTCAATTTATTTTTTTCAAAAAATGTTTTTATGAAAAATAATATTAGAGGCACATATCATATTTATGTTAATTATAAAATGTTCTTTTTTTTAATACATGATTATAAACTCTCAAAATAGAAATTGGAAGAATATAAAAATTATAAAAATATGTTTGTGAATATACCTTTTTTATATATTTGTTTATTTAAAAATTTTATTTTTGTTTAATCCTTATATTTGTTTTTCAATATTCAAAAATAGTTAATTAAAAAAAAATTTTGTTTTAGAAATATCCTTTTTTTTTCTTAATTGCAGAATCTCTTAATTATTTAAATTTCCATTTTTAATTACAATCAACATCTTTATTGTGTATTTGTTTGCTTTATGTAAATATTTCTCTTTTTCTTTTAAATCGGTAAAATTTCACTATGATATTAAAAAACAATATAAAAAAATCATTTTCAATTTTTTTTCTCTCCTTTTAAATAGAGCATCTATTCATGTGCATTTTATTTCATTTTATTTTATTTTACTTTAATTTTATTTAAGTTTCCTTATTTTTTTTTTTTTTTTATTTTAATGTAGAATATTTATTTTTTTTTTTTCAATTTCTTAATTAAAAAAAATATTAAAAAAATATAGGATTAATAAAAAAAATGAAAAATCAGGAGAAAAACAAAAAAGACGAAGTTATTGTGAATAATGAAAAAAATATTACGATTTTTAATAAAAATGAATTAAATAATGAAAAGGTAGAAAATAAAGCAGCAGACACTTATTTGGACATGATTGACCATATAAGAATAGATAAAGAAAATAAATGTATATATATAGGTGATGTTAATATTACAGAAAGTGATTTAAAAGAACTTGTGACTTCAAAAAAAAAAAGAACATATGAAAAAAAAGAAGAAACAAAATTAAGAAGTAAGAGAACTTTTAATGATATATCAATATACACCAATGAAAATCACATAAAGGACAAAAGGGATAAAAAAGAAGTAATTTCTTCATCAAAACAATTTTCTCAAAATATGAATTATAATAACTTGGACAGTGATTATGAACATAATATAAAAGGGGACTTCATTGATGATAAAAAACAAAAATGTAATGAAGGTAAAGATATGCAAACGAATGACGAATGCATAGAAAATAATACTTCAAATAAAGAAGAGCCTCAAGGAGGTAATACAAACAATCAATGTAGCAATTTGGAATGCTATATGAAATGTGATATTGATACAAAAAGTGAAAGAAAAACAAATGATGGTTATAATACAAATGATAAAACACAAAATAGTAACAATTTAGATTTTAATAAAGAGTTTCCTTCTTCTCTTGACAATAATAAAATGATTTCTTTAGTATCTTGTCTTAATTATCTAATAGAAAATAGAATAAATAAAGAAATAGATATACCTCAGAGTAATACTATAAATGCTTTGTTCATGGATTTTTACCATATAATAATGGCATATACATATTATAGACAAAACAAGCACAAAATTAAAGCAACATTTGAAATTTATTTTAGGAAATGTCCTTTTGAAGGAAAGTTTGCAATTTTAGCAGGAATTTATGAAGTTATAAAATATATTAATTTTTTTCGTTTTACTAAAGCACAGTTAGAATTTATTAAAAAAAAAATGTGCAATTATAAAGATGTCGATTTATTTATAAACTATTTATCAGATGTAAGTGGTAAAGATGTATCTATATGTTGTATGGAAGAAGGATCTATTATATTTGCAAATGAGCCAATAATGATAGTTGAAGGGGATTTATTAACATGCCAATTATTAGAAAGTGCAATTATTAATTTATTAAATTATCCAATATTAATAGCGACAAATAGTTTAAAACATAAAATTTCAATAAATTATAAAACTTTAGCAGAATTTGGTTGCAGAAGAGCTCAAGGACCAGATGGGGCATTAAGTGGATCGAAATATTCAATATTTGGGTGTGATTTTACTTCAAACGTTTATGCATCTTATTTGTATGATATCCCTTTATTAGGAACAATGTCTCATTCTTTTATATTAGCATTTCAAAATGATGAAGTTTTAAATAGTAAATACCTAGGAAATCATGATTTTTTATCTATTGTAAATAAAAATAAAGAAATAATTCATAAACTATATAATTGTGAATATACAAAAGAAAATGAATTAACCGCTTTTGTTGCATTTGCTCAAGTTAATCCTAATAATTTTATCTGTTTAATAGATACATATGATTCTCTAAGATCAGGAATCTTTAATTTTTTAATCGTAGCCTTATCATTACATGAAATCAAATATAAACCCATTGGTATAAGAATTGATTCTGGTGATTTAAGATATTTATCAAATGAATGTAAGAAAATATTTATTGATATTTCCAAAAAATTAAATGTACCTTTTTATGATTTAAAAATTTGTGTTAGCAATGATATTAATGAAAAATTTATAAAATTCCTAAATGAACAAGAACATCATATAGACATTTTTGCTATCGGTACAAACTTAATTACATGCCAATCACAACCTTCTTTGGGTCTTATTTATAAACTAGTAGAAATTAATAATGAACCATGTTTTAAAATGACAAATGAAAATAAAAAATCAAATCTACCTTATAAAAAAAATGTTTACAGATTATATACCAAAGATAATTTTGCTTCAGTAGATTATGTCCAGTTGTTTGATGAAAAACCACCAATTGAAAACGAAAAATTATTTTGTATAAATGTTTTAGATGAATCTAAACAATGCTTTATTATACCATCGAAAGTTGAAAAAAAATTATTATTATGTTGGGATTATGGAAAGCTCTTAATTAAATTTAAAACATTGCAAGAATTAAAAAAATATACTTTAAATGAATTAACAAAATTTAGAAATGAGCATTTCCGCTCAACTCTTCCTGTTCCTTATAAAGTATCTTTTTCTCTTAATTATCATAAATTATATAAAAATTTGCTAATTAAAAATTCTTTCATTACCACAATAACATAAAAAAAAAAAAAAAAAAAGAGAAAAAAAAATTTTTAAATAAAATAAATAATTAGATAAAACGTATTTATGATGAAGAATTATATAACAGCTTTTTAAAAAAAGTTGCAAAAGCATTAATTTTTTAAAGAATACCTTGAATATGTTTTACTTATTTTCTTTGATAACTATTATTGCTTTGAATATTTTTTTTTTTTTATTTGAAATACTTTAAAACATTTTATTTTATTTAAAAATACGATAACTTTACATAATACTTCAAGTAAAATATTATGCTTTATTAGATATGTGTATATATAATTTGATAGTTTGAATTATTTTAATTGCAGCTAAATTTTATCTAATTAATAGATATCATATTTTTCATACATTATATTTTTATTTTCTACAGATTTGTTTTTTGTATTTTTTTCTTAACTTTTTTTTTTACCTTTTTTTTTTTTTTTAATGAGAAAGTTATTTTTCTTTTATTACCTTCTTTTGTTTCACTTTTTTGGGTATATTTTATTTAAAAATAATAGAAAATAAAAAATAATTTATAATATTCATATAAATTTATAAATTATTTGAAACATAAAATATAATTTTTTTTAAAAAGATATAGAATTTTAATGACCATTACGATATTAAAAAAAAAATACCAATACATCTATTTTAAAATAAGAGAACAAAAAAGTGTAATACAATAATATTAAAGAAGGACCTTATTTACTTTATTAATAAAATAAAACACGTGCTATTGATAGATTTTTAGAAAAAATATTCTTTTCAGATATTTCATTTATTTTTTTTTAAATTATTGTTCTAAGTTACAGTGTTTTTTGTTAATACTTTTTTATACATATAGCATTTTAATTTTTCTATTATTATTTTTATTTTTTTTTTTTTAATACATTTTTATATACATTTATTCTTTTTACAAAGAATTAAAAAATGGAAAACACTAAAGATAATAATATACCAATAATTAATGATTACGATTCATTTAAGAAATCCTATATAGATATATTAAATAAAAAAAAGGTTTTATACAAATATATTTTTCGTTTCAATAATTATAAATTTAAATTTAAAATTATTTCAACTTATTATGAATATTTAATTTTGTGTAATAATATGTTAAGAGATGTTACGGCATGTAATATATTTTTTGGTAAAAAATTATTTTTTGAAATGCTTGGGAAATCTTTTTATTATCCATATGTATTATATATATATGACCTAGAAAATCCATATAATTCTAATTTTAATTCTAATGACTTTAATAGTTTAAAGTTTGAAAAATCTTCTATTTTAGATATTGAAGAGATAATAAGAAAAGGAAAAAATAAAGATAACAAATATTTCAAAAAGTGCAATATGGATTGTGATAATAGTAAAATAATTTTAAATTCAAACGATGTAAATATTGAATTACAAAATTATAATTTAAAAAATAAAAATATTGTTGGTTATATAGAAATGTATTTATTATTTCATATGGGCAGATTATTCGACTCAAGAATTGAAAGACTTGTGATAGATAAAAATTATCGTAATAGATGCTTTGGTTTACTAATTATGTATATATGCATATATATGTTAAAATATTTATATCATTGTAATAGGTGTGACTTAAATGTAGAAAATGAAATAGCATTAAAAATTTACAAAAAGTTAAGATTTTTGAATGTTGATACTAAAGTATATAGACTATATTTACATTGTAATTATAATTTTTTAGAAGATACTAACTCAATAGATAATGATAAAGATAATATTCAGCTGTTTATTGGAAATATAATTAAAAAAATTTGATGTTTTAGATTAATAAGTAAGAATAAGGAAAAAACGAAAAAAAAAAAAAAAATCTAAATAAAATAAAAACATCTCTAAACAGAAAATACCTATACACCATTTTTATAAAAAAAGAAACTTTTTAAAACATTTTAATGATGCAAAAATTAATTTATCCAAAATTTTTTATTACTATAAAATTATATAAATTTTTTTAACATTTTCAAAAATTATTTTAATCTATTTTTATATTTCTTTATGAATATTTTCATTCTTAATATTACCTGAATCTTATCAACTTATATAGATTTATTAGAAATAATACATTTATTAAATATATATATATATTACCTCAATTTTTTACTTATTTTTAAATAAAGTTTTTATATTTCTATTAATTTATTCGTTTAACATAAAACTTATTTATATTTCTATTTTTTTCTTCAAGAATTCTTTTTTTTCGTTTATTGTTTTCATATTATTCCATTCTAAGTTAGAAACTACAATTAATTTATATCTTTTGCTTAGCAAATAATATTTTATAAGATTTAATGAATCTAATTTTTCATATGATCTTTTCATATTATTATCGTAGTAATAATGATTGTTACCATTAATTTCTATGCATATCTGAAAAAAAAAAAAAAAAAAAAGACATAAAATTATATATTAATAAATTAATTTTAATTAAAATATATATATATTACCGAACTATTTATAATAATATCAATAGTATATATTCCATCAAGAAATGGAACCTTAAAAAAAAAAAAAAAAAAAATTTAAGTTAAAAGTAGCATTTTAAAATTATAATTTTATTTTATTTTTCCATTTTTTTTTCATTACTTCACATTCTATATTCTTTACACCTAATGATTTTAATGTTGAAAAAACATCTCTATGAAAACTAGATGGATATGTTACTGAATTATCTATATTAACATTAACATCATAATTTTTTATATATTCAATTAATTCATTATTTTTCTTTAAAGTACTATTTTCATCATAATTTTTGTAGCTATTTAGATATTCTACATAAAGATTATATTTCTTGTAGTTATTTTTATAAAAGTTATTTATATACTTAGCAAAAAAAATTATATTATTTAATAAGTGCACACTTTTTTCACTTAAAATATTACTTACATTAAAAAAACTATAATTTTTTTTGTCATTAATTTCATGTTTGTTCATTGAATATAAATTTGTTCTATGCAAATAATTCGATAAATAATATGAATCTTCTCTTATTTCATTGCAGAATGTCGCATTTTGATTATCTTTTTCATTTTTATAAAAATCAAATAAATATCTTATATATAAATTAAAGTAAATATTGAATATATATAATTGATATAAGCATTGGAGAGGCAAATACAATTTTCTATCATTACCCTCTTTTGTTATTATTATATTATTTTTTTCACTGAAATACCAGTAATGATTTTTATTAAATGTATTGTTAATATTATAAATAATTTCATTATAATCATCGTTATTTTGTTTATCATTAATATAATTATTATTTTTTCTGTCTAATTTATTGTTTTCAAAGTAATTAAAAATGTAATCATGAAAACACTCTAATAATTTATTTACATTTTTAAAATGGATTTTATCAAATCCTAATATTGTATAAGCGTTTAATATATTTGGTATAATGTTAATTATTTTGAAATTAGGAAAAAAAACAAAATTGCTTATACTCTCATTTATTTTTCTAAAAATTTTAGTTAATTTATAAACAATTCCTATATTATTAAATCCTTTTACATTATTAAATTCATTTATAAATATTTCGTTTATAAATTTACAATTATTATTATTATTTTTTTTTTCTTCTAAGGAAAATAATGTATTATTATATATATTTAAATTAATACCAAATATATTTAATTTAGATAATGATATTAGCAAATTAATATATTCATAAAAATTTAAACTTTCTGAATTCTCATTAATTTTGTTTAAGCACATTTCAATGAATTTCAAATTTCTATACTTCAATTTTGCAAACGAATTTAGCAAATTTATGTATATTCCTGTTTGTAAATTTTTATTTTCAATTTGTGATTTTTGTAATATTTTTATTAGCAAAATAAGTATTTTTTTGTTATCGCCTTTTTTACTATACAAATTAAATAATATACTATAAGCGTCAATTATTTCTTCTTTACTATTTTTGCCAATGGAATTTTCTTCATTAACTATTCTATCATGTACATTTATTTTATTATTAAATAAATCGCTATTTTCATAATTTATGTATTTTTTTTTAGAATATAATTCATCTTTGTGTAAATATTCATTTGAATCAATCGAGTTATTAATAATATTATTCATATAATTCTCATCATTTTTTTCTAGATTATTATAAGTAATAGTATTATCTAAATTTTCTGTTTCATTTTCCTTTAAAATCAATTTTAATTTCATAATTATAATACTATTTATATGGTCATGTATTTTTTTTAAATATAATTCTTCATGTACTTTGTTTTCAAAAATATTACTTATTTGATATAAAAAATAAAGTACATAGCTTAATTCTCCTATATTACACATATTATATAATCTATATAAAGATTTTGTCGTAATTATTAGAATGACAATATTCATTAAATTATTTAAGTTATAACATATAATATTTCTATTTCTTCCTTTTAAATTTATACTATAATTCTTCGTTGATTCATTACTAATGTTATATACAAAAATAAAACTTTTAAATATATTTAATATAGTTTCTATATTAAAAATTTCTACAAAATTTTTCATATATATGTAATATAATATGTTTACTTCTTTTAAAGAGTAGTTCGAAATTTTTATTAATTCACTTAAACTTTGTAAATCATTCGTAATATTTTTAATATTCTTATCTTTAAAGGAATTATCTTCATTTGATCTAAATATGTTATCACTTTTTTCATTTTCCTTTTTTGAGAAGTTAGAAATCCTTTTATTTAAATCATCTTGATATTTAAGACTTAGTAAATTTAAAACCTTTTCATAAATAATTTCATTTAAATCATCACTTTTTATATTACATTTGCAAATAGAAAAAAGAATAAATTTAAGATTTTTTTTTTGTTCTTCACTTAAAAAATTAATACTATCAATTATATTAATTATATTATCACCCTGTGATTGTTTGATTTTAGAATTTTTGTAGTTGCTACTAAATTTATTATGGTCCTCTTTTTTTTGTATTTCAGAATAATAAACTGTCACAAGAATTAGAACTAAATCATGAATATTATAAATATTAGTATTTTTAGATAAAAATAATGTTATAATATTTAGTAAATATTTATCATCATTTTGGTAAAAATGGTTAAACAACAATGTGCTATATTTATAATCATTTTCATTTGTCTTATCAATATCCATTACGTTAAAATAATACAAAAATTTTAGTTTATTTATAAAATCTTTATCGTAATATTTTAATTTTTTTAAAATATTAAGAGTAAGATATATCTCATTAAAACTTATATTCTTTACAAAAACATTTTCATTTTTTTTTTTTTCAAATTTTAAATGAATATCATTTATTTTTATGTTATTTAAATTATAGTTAGTATTGCTTTCATTTTTACTAGTTTGAAGAAACTTATAAAGAAAGTTGTTAAAATAATTATTATGATAAATTATATAATCTAGTTTATTACTTAAAATTTCTATTAGCTTTTTCACAACATTTTCATTTGCGTGATTAAAATAATAAAAAGTGTGTAATACATATGATATTCTTATTATATATATATTTTCAAAATGATCCATCTCTGCTTTTTGATATATATTTATTTTATCAATAATATTTTCTAGTTTGTTTAATAATACAACATCATATATATCGTATTTTTTTAGAGTTTTCAAAATGAGATAAATTTTGTTTAAATTCCATCTTTCATTTAATAATTTTATTTTATTCACATAAATTTTAATAATATCTTTGCCAACATTATTATCAGATACATATTTTAAATTTTCTATAATATATAATGAATCTAAATTATTAATAACATTTTTATTACATAAATTCTTCAGTAGGTTATCATTTTTCTTTAAGCTACTTAAACTTGTTCTTTTAATGTATATAAAAAAAATACATTTACTTTTTTCTCTTCTTAATAAACTAGCTATATTATAATTTTTTAATAAATGAACAAACATAATTTAATTGGGATATATATCTATGTTTTAATAATGTTTAGATAATTATTCATAATTTTTTTTATTTTAAATTATTTTAATTTTATGTTTATTTTTTCTATATATTTTGATACTAAAAAAATTGATTTTCCTTAACAATACAAAACATAAAATATAACTATAAAAATTAGAAAAAAGAATTTATTCAATATAATAGAAATTGAAACAGAAAAAACAAAATGTTAAAACAGTTCAAATGATTCATAATAAAATATGTATATAAATATATATATATATATATGTGATAAAAAAAAAAATTAATAAAAGGAATAAGTTAAAAAAAAAAAATTAAAATTAAAATAAAATTAAAAATTAAAATATATGTAAAAAAATAAACAAATGAATTCCTTCAAAAAAAAAAGAAAGAATAACTAAGACATTGATATCAAAAGAAAAAAAAAACTTTATCCAATATTTAAGATTATGTGAAGGCAAAAATAAAAAAAATCAAAATAAATAAAATTGAAATATAGAATGAGAATAATTCTAATATTAAATAATTTTTTTATTTTGATTTCTTAAAATATGCATTATAAAAAATGTGAAACAATTAAAAGGAATAATTTGAAGATATATAAATTGTGCCACTTATATTTTTAAAACTTCATAAATTTATAATAATTAAAAAATAAGAAAAATAGAATATCATATATTTATAATGATTATTTATTTATTTTTGTTTTATTTTAACATTTTTATTTATACTGAATTTATTATATGCTTTAGAATAAATAAGATAAATAATAAAAGTAATTTATTTATATTAAAAAAAATAACAAACAAGAATACTGAAATAAAAGAAGATATTGAAACAAATAGAATAAATAAAAATATTGAAATAAAAAAAAATGTTGAAGAAAATATTAAGTGCAAAATTGGTATAGAAATTCATATACAACTAAGTACAAAATATAAGGTATTCTGCAACTGCTTTAATATTTCATCCTTATATAAGGAAACAACTCACGAAAAAAATCATACTGATTTAATAAAATATTTAAATGAAAATATTTTAAAAAATGAAAAAATAGAAGGAAAAAGAGATATTTTAAATTGCGTGTTAAAAAGTAATGTAGAGAAAAATAAAAATGAGGTAAATAATGATAATAAAAAGATTGAGAATAATGAAATTACTAAAGAAAATAAAATGGTTGCCATAGAAAATAGCAATAATAGTATTATTAAACCAAATAAATACATTTGCAATATTTGTATTGGTGAAGTGGGTTCTTTAAGTATATTAAACATTACATCTGTCTTATTCACATATCTAATTTGCATTATTTTTAATTGCACTTTAAATCGTTTTATTAAATTTGATAGAAAAATTTATAATTATTATGATTTACCAAAAGGTTATCAAATTACTCAGCAAAAAAAACCATTGGGAACAAATGGATTAATTTTTATAAATAAAAAAAAAATTCTCATAAAAAGTATACATTTAGAAGAAGATACTAGTAAGTGCTATTTACTTGATAGTAACAAAAATTTACATAATAATTCAAAAGAAAAGCAGATTTTACAAAATTACAAAGAAAATAATGATCAGAAAAGTTACAATGAAGTAATGCCAGTATATTCATTAAATTTCAATTCAACTCCTAATAAATGCTTTTCTCAAAAAAGAGAAGATAAATCAAATTTGAATGAATTTTATAACCCGAAAGAAAGTGAAAAATATGTACAGAATTTAGATAAAGAAGCTTGTGAACAAAGTAACATGAACAAAAAAATTTTATTAGATTATAATAGATGTGGAATACCTTTAGCTGAAATTACAACAGAAAAAGATTATATGAATAGTGATGATTGTATAAATTTACTTAAAGAAATAAAAAATAAAGTTTGCCTATTAGGTGTTTGTGTAGGTAATAAAGAAAACATAAGATCAGATATAAATATATCTTTTGAATATAATAATATAAATTATAATAGAGTAGAAATTAAAAATATTAATAGTTTTAGAAAAATTAGAAATTACATAGAAATAGAAAAAAACAATTTTATAAACCTTATTATAGAAAATAAAAAGAATAAAAGCATCAGTAAAAAAGTAAATGATATATATACAAAAAGTTATTTAGATAATACAAATTTTATTTTAAGACAAAAAGAATTTTATAATTATGTTCACGAGGGGAATATACCTGAGTATAAAGTAAAAAAAAAAGTAATAAAGTTATTAAAGTTTTATGTCAATTATAAAATAAAAATATATGAAGATGAAAAAAAGTATAAATGGCCAAAGCAATATTTTCATGTATTTTTTAATGATCCTTTTTTATACAATTATTTCAATGAATGCTTAAAATTTGAAGATGAAAAAAATATTTCAAATTTTATTATTAACATATTATTAGATGTTCTAAAAAAAAAAAAAGTTTTATCAAAAAATATTTTAATAAAACCAAAAGATTTATGTTTTCTTATTAATTATTCAATAAAAAACAATTTAGACAATACTTTTCTTAAAAAATTTTTATTCAAATATATTGATAGTGGATTTAAAAAAGAGTTGCTTTATGAGAATATAAAAAATATAACCAATGAAGAAGTTCAATCCATTTTAAAAAAATTAATAGAAAGCAATATAGGATATTTAAAAATAGATAAAGACAAAAATATTTTAAATGAGCAAAATTTTAAAAATAGAATAATAGGGTTACTAAAAAAAAATGTAAATGAAGAAAATTTTCAGCTTAATTTGGATTATAAATTTATAAACAATTTTATTTTTGATTATATAAGAAAATCAACATAATATAATCACATATGCTATTACTTAAATAATATTGTATTTTCTAATTTTTTTTTTTTTTTTTGTTTATTTAAAAGTATTAATTATGATTTAGCTTTTACAATTCTATTAAAAAAAAAAATTAAAAAAGATAAATGAAAAGATATATATATAATAAAAATAAAAAAAATAAAATAAATAAAAGTTGCCATTAAGAAATATCTACTTGTTTTATACATAATAATATATTATTATCAAAAGCTTAATATGAGCAAAGTATATATCATTTACTTTTAATATTTTAAAAAACAAAATTAACAAAATTTTTATCAGCTTTATAAATAATTTTTCTTATTATTTTTGAATTTTCTTTTTTTTTATATAATAACGAATAAAAGCAAAAAGTTGGATTAATTATCTTTGGTAAATATAAATTTTCTTTATTAAAATACAAAAAATAGAAGAGAAGAATATAATTAATATCTATATATATGTTATCGTTATTTAAAATAATATTTTGATCATCTATATAATAAAATTGATTATTCTGAAAAAAAGTTAAATTATTTAAATAAATATCTTTAAAAATACATAAGTTGTTTATGTTGTATTTTACAATATCAAAATAAAAGAAATTATTTAAATAGAATTTTTTATTATTTATATTATAAGTTAAACTAATAGGAAATGATTTAAAATACTTTCCATTTAAGTAAATTTTGAATATTTTTATTTTTATATTATTGTCAATACTTCTAAATTGATTAGTATTAATAATATTTTTGTTTTCTATTGTTTTGATTAAGAAATAATTCATCTGAAGTTTTCCACAATAATTGTTAAAATAATTGCTAATTGGTGATACATGTATAAAATTTTTTTTTAATGTTTTAAATTTTTTTTTTAAAAATTCTTCATGCAAAACAAAAATTTTATTAAGGTTATATTTAATAAAATATTTTATATAAAAAGTATTAACAATTATACAACTTTTCTTAACTTCATAGTATGATTTATCATCAGATATAAGATTTATTATTGCAATATCTTTTTTAATGTTATTTTTTTTAATATATACTACGCTTCTATAAATGTAATAAATTCCTTTTATTCTTTTATAAAAAGATGATATATGAAATAGATTATTATTTACATAAAATTTTATTAAAAAATTCTTTTCATTCAAATTATTTGCATAACTTTTGTTCTTTATATTGATATTTATACTTCTTAAAATTCTTTTTAAAGCACATCTTTTTAAGTATTTATAAATTTTGTTTTTTTTTTTCTTTTCATCAGTTGTTAATTTATTATCATTAATGTAATTACCATTAAGTATGTTATAAATAACATTATTTATTTTATTTTTTTTTTTAATTAACTCAGTATCAATAAACCTTCTAAATAACAACTTATATTTTTTGTTTCGTCTCAGATATTTATTAAGAAATAAAATGAAATCATCAAATAAAATTATATTATTATACCAACTTAAATTGTACTTACAATTTTTCTCTGTCCGTCTTCTTTTTACTTTAATTGAAATACTATTATTATACTTGTATAATACAATTTTTTTTAATTTCATTAAAATCTTAAAAATAGTGAGTATATCAACTAATTTGAAATTAAATAAATTGCAAAATTGTATTTTTTTCGCATTATCTATTTTTAATTCACATAGCACATTAGTTGTATTATATAATTTACACTTATATTTAACCAAAGAAATATATTTAGTTTTTTTTAATAATTGTTTTTTAGATAATATATTATTACACTTCTTTATTCTCAAAAAAAATACCTTTTTTTTAATACATTGAGAAAAATACTTTTCTAAATAAATCATCAAAATGATGATTAAAAAAAATAATAGCATTTTCTCATTTTATTTTTTTTTTCATCTGAATACAATTTTAATTATTTTCATTTTTATTAATCGTATTCTTTTTTAATTATATTAAAACGTATTGTATTTATTTACATAATATTTTAAAAAAAAATTTTGTTTTTTAAATTTTATATTCTAAAATGTTTTGAATTAATAATTTAAAAATTTTAATATTTTAAATTTAAAAAAATATGTTATTAATAATTCATACATAATTTATAAGTTATTTATATGAAACATAGTAACAAATTTTTTTTTTATGTAAATATAAATATATATATATATATAATATATTTATTTTTTTTTTTTTTTTTTTTCTTTGATGCTATATATATATAGATATATTTAAAAAAATAAATAAATAAATAAAGATAATATAAGAAATTACTTTATATTTTTTTAAAATAAAAATGTCTAAGTAAATTTATAAGAATTAAAAAAATTAGAATTTAGAAAAATAATTTTAATACAATTCCATACACGAATATTTTTTTTAATTATATTATTAAAATATAGTTATATATTTTTATTTTTTATTTTATTTTCATTTTTTTTTTTTTTTTTGTTATAAAATTAATTTAATATATTGTATATTTATTCATTTTTTAACTCCAGTTTTTTTTTGCATTTTTAAAGCACATAACTTTTTAGTTTTGTTTTTTTTAATATTAAGAAAAATGAGTCATATATATGATATGCTTGGTATTAATGTAGAAAAAATTAAGAGTAAAAAGAAGCAAAAAGAAAAAAAAAGCAAAAAAGAATTGAGCTTTTTAAAGGAGAACGACAACCTCTTTTCACTTCCTACTTCATCTAAAATTATAAATGTTATTATTAACATTTTTTTTTTTTATAAATAAAAAAGTGTTTCATTATAGATAAATGATTTTTTTATCTCTTTTTTTTTTTTTTTTAGTTTAATAATAAAAATGTGAGTATATGGAGATTAGTTAAATTTAGAAACAAATGTAGATATGATGATTTAATTTTAAAAAAATGGAAAAAAATTGGTTATAAAAATGATAAAAAATTATTAAATGAAAACAATATAGAAGATGACTTTTCATTTGAAAGATTTAATAAAAAAATAAATATTATGAAATATAATGATGAATTATATAATAGAGAAATAAAAAATATGAATATGAAATGGAGTAAAGAAGAAACTGATTATTTATTTGATTTATGTGAAAAATATGAATGTCATTTTATAATCATTTATGATGTATATGATCATAAATATAAGAGAACTATAGAAGAATTAAAGGATAGATTTTACAGTGTTTCTAAAAAGATTATTGAAGATACATATGATCAAAAAATAAAGTTAGAAGAGTCTAAAAAAATAAAAAATAACAATGATATTTTAAAATTAAAAGAAGGAAAAGCAAAACATCCCTTAATAAAATTTACATATAATATGGATGCAGACATTGAGAGAAAAAGTTTATTACATAAAACATATGTAGTGTCAAAAAAAGACATAATGCTAGAAGAAATAACTATAGAAAATATTAAGAAATTTGAAAATAAAATAAAGCATGAATTAAAAAAAGCATCTGATATGAAAAAATTGAAAAAAAAGTTTGAATTAACAAATGATGAAATTGTTCCAGTAATAATAAAGAAATATTCTAAGCATTTTAAATATATATATAGGCATATTTTTTTTTTTTTTTAATTTTAAGTATTTTATTACTTATGTTATTTTTTATTTTAGATAAATAAAATGGCTGAAGACGATAAAGAAGAAAAAAATGTTTATAGTGCTAGATATTATTTTCAAAAACTTAAGATAGATGTATCTTATTTTGATAAGTTAGATGCATACTTGAAAGATAACAATATAGAAAAGCCAACAATCTATACTGAAAACATTTGCTTTTTATATGGGTATAGTCACTATAATTATTTCATATCTATATTTTCTTTTTTTCTTATATTTTAATGTTTTAATGTAAAGTTCTTTAATTTTTTTTTTTTTTTTTTTTTGTAGAGTACTAAGAACTGATGTAGCAATATTACTGAATTTGAGAAAAAAAATTGAAAAATTAAAACAGGTGAATATTAAAGAAATAAAAATAAATATATTTAATTGGTACACTTAAATTTTTTTCTAATACTTTATCCATGCTTAAACATAACATTTATTTTTATTATATATATATATGTATACATGTATTTTTTTTTAATAGGAAAGGGAATTTTGGAAAAATCAAGTAAATAATTTAGAAGAAGGATGTTTAAAAAGTAAAAATAAATTATAATATGTCTAAAAAATTTAATGTAAGTATAAAAAGATATTATGTAAAATAGAAATTGTATTTCTGTATATATAATATTTATATTAAGAAAGTCATAAAATATTAATTTTATAAAATATTTGTAATTTTTAATTTAAAAATGGAAATACTTATGTATGCACAAAAAATGTATTATATATTTGAAAATACAATTACAAATAATATTATGATTTTAAAAAAAAAATTTTGAAAATTTTTTTTTAAAAATATAAGAAAAAAAAAGCTCCTGGAAAGGGTTAAAAAAAATATAAAATGTTCAAAAAAATGAAAAAAAAAAAAAATAAAATAAATAAATATATAAAATTAAATATACACATGTGAAAAAAATGAATTTAAAAAAATAAAATAAAATAAAATAAAATACAAAAAAAATATTGATAAAAAAATAATTATAAGAAAAATAAAATATTCATTTATATAAATACATTAATGAATGTGCATATATTGAGAGTTTAAAAATTATTTAAATTGGAATTAAAATTATTAAATAAAGGAATAAGAGTAATAAAAGGAGAAAAATAAAAAATAAAACAAAAAAATTAAAATTTATAAGAATGAACAGAAACTTCATATTTCTTTATAATGAAATTACACGCAGAATTTAAACAAGATAGTTTAGACGATTTTTTACACGTCTTGAAGGGGCTTAAAGAATTTTCGTCTTTTGCTATAGAAAATTCTTTTCTTTGTTTTAAATTTTCAGAAAAATATTTATATATTTTTGGTAATGAAAAAAAACATGTAGAAATTTTTATAACAATTACTATGAATGATTTATTTTACGAAAATTTTATTTTGAAAAGCAACTCTAACAATGAAATAATTATATTAGTTTATATTTTTCAAATATACGATATATTTAAGAATATTTCTAAAAATACAAAGATTACTATTGATTTATTTGAAAAAAATGGGATATGTATCTTATTGTTCAAACATCACTGTAGTGTAACAGATGCTTTTAAGAAATATGAATGTGGTATAGAAATTATTAATCCATCTATAACAAAATTTCCAAATATAAAAATGAATAAATATTCATTATGTGTTAATTGTAAATTGAAAAAGTGTTGTAAAATTTTAAACACTTACTCTAAGTTTCATTCAGATATAATTGAGTTAAATTTTGAAATTACTAATAAAAATTGTGATATTATTTTCTTAATGGATTCAGTAACAATGAAAAATATAACCACTCTGAAAAATAATTATGTTTTAAAAAATGTTATAGACAAAAAAAATAAAAATGAGTATGAACATAGTAATCAAAATGATTTAAAAAAAGTTATATATATAAAAACATTAACCAAAGCTTTAAATATTTTAAACGAATGTAGAAATAATAAAGATGACATTGGCATATTTAAAATTACTGTGCCTTATAATAAGTGTTGGTTTGCTTTAAAATTGGGCCAATTTGAATCATCGGGAAATTGGAAAGTAGTAATTGTAATTACTGATCTTAATTTGAATTTATAATTTATATATTTATTAATAGACATTATTTTATTATTTTTTTTTTTTTTATTAATTTTAATTTTTAAATACATTTTCTAATAAAGATATATTTTTGATTTATTTTTTTTTTATCTTAATATTTTATGCTATATAAAACTTTTGTTTTTGTTATTTTATATTTAATATAAAATTATTTAATTTTTTTTTTTTTTTAATATTTCTTACACATTTTAAATTATTACAATATATTAAAAATTATTGAGTTTTCCTTTATTAAAAATATATTTTTTTTTTAAATCTTCATATTCCTTTTAATAACTTCTTTTAGCTTAATTATTTGTTAATATAATTTTTTATCTTGTATTAAAAGAAAACGAAACAAAACAGAAAAAAAGAAAAATAATTAGACGTTAATATAATCAAACAAAGCAAATGAATAATTCTATTAGAAAAACAAACAACTTTATAATAAAATAATATTTTTATAAACAAAAATTTATTAAAACCAAAATAATTTTTTTTTTTATTATACAGTATAAAATGTAAAAAAGGAGAATTAATAAAAAAAAAAAAAAAGATAAATAAATATAAGTGAGAAAAATAATATTATAGTCATTATTCTTTCTCGATAAACTACGAATTTAATGTATTTTAATTACACAAAAAAATGAAATTCTTAGATAAAAAAAAACAAAAATTGCTTAATATTTGTTTGAAAAAAAGCAAAAGTATATATATACATTAAATAATACTTTTAATTACAACAAAAAACATGAGTAGCATAGAAAGAAAACAATACATAAACAAAATTTTTAAAAAAAAAATTTGATAAAGTGGTACATTTAATGAAGTAAAGTATATAGAATAGTCATATATAGCATGAAATAATGAAGAAGAAAATAAAGAGCACAGTATTCCTATGAAATTTAAAGAACTACCTGAATAAAAAATAAAATAAAATAATTTTATCTTGTAATACTTTATTTTAGCTAATAAAAACATCTTATACTTAAAAAATAATAGCTAATATACATATATAATAAATTTATACTTCTGTTTTTTTTACTTTTCTTATTTTTATCATTCAAATAGTTAAATATATTATATGATGATAATCCTGAACAGCACATATGAAATAATACACATATTAAATTTCTGATTGAAGAAAATAAAGCAAAAATATGATTTTAAAGATTAATTTATTCTGTTACTAAAAATAGATAAATAACTATTAAATATGATAAAAAAAAAAAAAAATGCAACAATGTGGTAAATCATAAAATGTTTTTATGTTACCTTGATACTAAAATTGAAACAAAGTTTTCCTTTGTTGTTTGTATAGCATATAATAAGTTTTCGGTACTTGAAAATCTATTAGACAAAATAAGAAAAAAAAAAAAAAAAATTATTTAATATTAAAAAAAAATTAAAGTAAATAATATAAAAAAATAATGAAATATATTAATTCTTAATTTAAGATAAAAAATTCAGAATAACCCTGCTGATGAGCACAAAGAAAAAAAAACATATTCTAAAATGTCATTTGTATAAATATATTTTAGTTTTTTCATTTTAGCTTCTTTTTGTCTATCTTCTTCATCATATCTATTTTCAATTATATAGGTGTTTTTATGAAAATATGGTATTTCTATATAATCATCTCTATTTCTTTCTATACTTCTATATATAAAAATCATAGGTATAATTTTAGAAATCTCTTCTACATATGCTATTATAAAAAAGAAATCTAAAAAATATATAACATATAATGTTAATCATAAAACAATAAAAGAAAAATTACATAAATTTAAAAAAAATATCTTGAAAATATTAATATGTATATATATATATATATATTTTTTTTTTATTTTTACAAAAAAATAAAATTATTGAACACAAAAAAAGAAGAGATTTCTTAATTTCCTTCATAAAGCAAATAGAGCAAAAATAAAAAAAGTATAGTGTTAAAAAATATTCTAAAACACTGGCAAAAAAAGTGGATAGAACAGCCCCATATAAAATCATTTCAACAATGTGTAAAAAATTAATTTTTCTTCGAATTCTTCTTTTAAATCTAATATTAAAAATAAATTAAAAAAAAGAGAATATAATAGAATAAAATAAATAGAATATAGAAAAATAAAATAATTTTTTTTTTTTTTTTTTTACAAATATAGATAAAAAAAACTGGGAGAAAAAGAAAAAATTAAATAAATAATTCCCTTGTTTCCATTTGAGGCATAAGAGAAACCTAACAAAATAAGTTTTATGCATTAAAAAAAAAAAATAAAAATGTAAACATATATCTAAATATATATACTATTAAAAAAAAAAAAAAAAAAAGAAAATACCTACTAAAAAAATTATAGAAGAAAAACAGTATAGCAAACGAAAAAAGTTCACCAAGCAGAAGTATTTTACGTATTTTTCATCTTCATCTTCATAGTTGTCATTTTTCTATTTACATGTGTTTATTTAAAAAAGAATAAAAAAAAAAAAGATAAAAATAATAGATATCATCTTATTTATTTATAGTGTTATATCAAATTATGACTTTATCATTTTTCTTTTTAAATATTTATTTAAAATTTTTGTTCATATATATGATTATATAAGAATTATTAAAAATAGACATATGATTAATTTTGTACACAACATAATATAAAAAGTATTTTTGTTCACATATAATTGTAATTTATTTTCAAAAAATATATGAAGAAACATATACATTCTTATTTTTATCTTTTTATAATTATGTATATATACCAATTCTTCATATAGCATTTTAATATACTTTGAGATAATTAGTTTTATTTATGATTATTTTTTTAGCTTTTTACATAAAAAAAAAAAAAGGTTTATTCTTTTTGTATTAAGCCATAATAAAAATATAAAAAGGCATATAAAAAAAAAAAAAAATACATTAATACAATAAATATATTAAAAATAATACACGAAGAAATATATATATATAAAAAAAAATATATGCCTAAAATTAATTGTATCTAATGAGATCTATCTTGCATTAATATAGTGCACTTTTTTTTTTTTTTTTTAAGAAATACAAGTTAAATGATTATATAATTATACATATTCTTATTTTTATCTTATAAAAAAAAGAAATAATAGAGAATACTTTGGAAGCTTAGATTTTAGACAATATTTATTTATTATACTTCATGACTTTTTTTTTAATATTTTTTTTTTTTAAAGAAAAATATATATGTAAAACCAAATTTAATATATAACGAAAAGTAAATAAACTTTAAAAGAATTAAAAACTATTCTTGAGATACCAACAGGAATAATATATTAAATATAATTATTTTAATGAAATACAATATTTTAAAAAATTCATTTATTTTTCTTCATTTTTTTACAACATAAAAATTTTAAAAGCAATAGATAATAATGTACAGGAAGTTTTTCTGCATATAATAGTAATGATCAAGTACTACAAATTTTAAATTGATATCCCTAACATAAAAAAAAGGAAAATACTTTTTACTATAAAGTTTGATATATCTAACTTTAAAAAGAGAATATATATATATATATATATATATATATATTACATTTGATAATACTTCAAAATATTTTAATTATGCATATAAAAAATGTTATAATTGAAAATATAAATTTTTCTATTGTGTATCACATATTCAAAATAGAAAAAGAAAACAAAAAAATTAATAATAATATATAGAAACATTGAAAAAATTTAATTTTTTATTGTTTAAAAATAAAATGATATTCCTTTTTCTTAGTCTCTATAAAGCATAAGAAAATATTCCTAATAATATTTTGGAAGAATGGCATTAACATAATTTTTTAAAAGACCATTATATATAAAATAATTAGAAACAATTTTTAGAAAAATTTATTATTATTTATTGTGGTTAAAGTAAAAAAAAAAATAAAAGAAATAAATTTTTTTTGTTATATGCAAATTTTTTTATCCATGTAATTTAACAATATTAATAAAAATAATTTTTTTTATTTTATTTTACTTTATCTTATTTTATTTTTATTTATTTTTTTTTTCTATTTTATACATTAAAATTTTTATATACTCTTTATTTTATTATACTATATTTTTTTTTGTTATTCATTATCTTATTTATATAAAAATTATATTTTTTATTAAAAGGTAATAATTTATATTTTGAATATTCATTTATTGTATTTAAAAAAATGTAACAGAGAATACATAAAAAAAAAAGAGCAAACAAATAACTAATTTAAAAACTATTTAAAAAATTGTATACTTTATTGTAAACTCAGAAAATTAAATGCTAATAAAGATATAACTAAGTTAATTTTTTTTTTTAATATTTTTAAAAATATATATATTTATTAGAATGGGAATATTTTTGAAATTAAATAAAAACGTCTATTCGAACTGTAAATCTTATGTTTATAAAAGTAGTGGCAGTTCCATTCTTGATAACATCTTTAATGTGTATTGGAGTATTTGTGTCAATTTTGTACCTAAGGTAATAATTTTTTCTTTTTCTTTTTCTTTTTCTTTTTCTTTTTCTTTTTCTTTTTCTTTTTCTTTTTTTTTTTAAATTTTCTTTTTATTTTTAATTATACGACTATTCTCTTTTTTTTTTTTTTTTTAACATATGTATACAATTAATTTTTATTTCATTGAATATTTCTCATTCCTTTTTATTTTTACCTATCTTTATAATTCATTATTTTTTTTTAGTCTATAACTGCTAATCTCTTAACGCTACTGGGATTTTTGTGTTCAACAATAGCATTTTTTCTTATGTATCTTTTTGATCCACTTGAAGAAAAGCATGATTATATATTTATATACATAGGACTTTTTTTATTCTTGTATCAAGTAAGTTTTTTTTTTTTTTTTTTTGTTAAATACTCCACATTATATAAGATTTTTATATTTTATTATTAAAAAAAAAAAAATAATTTACTTCTTTTTTTCATTTTTTAAAGACTTTTGATGCAATTGATGGAAAACAGGCAAGAAGAACTAATACGAGTTCACCATTAGGACAACTGTTTGATCATGGATGTGATTCTATAACCTCAGTAAGATACTTTATTTTAATTTCATTTTATTTATTTCTTCTTTTTCTTTTTTATTTAAATAATTTATTATTCTTTTTTTTTTTTTTTTTTTTTTGAAGTCTTTATTTATTTTTATTGTTGGAAAAGTGGCTGATTTACCAAAAGGATTAGTTTACTATATTGTAAATTTAAAATAAAATAATTGTTTTTAAGAAAAAAAAAGAAATTATAAGTAAATTATAGACATTAATATATCTTCTTTTTTTTTTATGAAAAAATATTATAGTTATTATCATCGATTCACCTTCAAACATATTTGTTTTCGGTATTAAAATAAATTTAAAAAAAAATATTAAATAAATACTATATATAAAATAATAATGCTTTCTTCATAACCACATTTTTTTTTTTATAAAAGTGGATAGAATATCATACACGAGTATATAACACATCTTTTGGGAAATTTGGAATAACTGAAGCTCATGTTTTAGTAAAAATAAAATAACATAAAATAAAATAATAACATTATATATGTATATATATATTTTTTTTTTCTTTTAAGGTTATATCTATGTGTATCATACGTGGAATTAAAGGTGTTGGAATATTTAACACTGTCGTGAATGATATAATACCAGATAATATCCGGTTTTAAAATAAATAATTAAAAATTTATATACATTTTATTCTTCTTAACTTAAATTCAATAGGTTAATTTAATTTTTTTTTTTTTTTGTTTAGCATTTACTTAAGTGAATATGTCTTAGGCTTAAAATTAAATTATCTTATATTAATTCCAGCGTCTTTTTTGTAATTAATGAAGAAATAAAATTATTCTATTTTTAAAACTAATTATATATTTTTAGAAAAATTAAAATATTATTTTATAATTAAAATTATTTATTTCACTATTATTTTTTTTATTTTTTTTTTTTTTTAAGTATTCTGCTTACCATCTCAAGAAGTATCTACATGGGATTGCAACATGCAAAGAAAATAAGAGAGGCTTTAAGTTATTATAATATATATTTATAGAAATCTTTAATAATTTTTTTATATATTTCTCTTTTCTAATATTGATATTTCTTTTTTTTCTTTATAGGCCAATTAGCAATATTTTATATATATGTGTTTATGCAATACTATTTTTATCAATCATGTAAAAAATTAAAAAAAAAATTATATTAAAATTAACGTTTTTTTATTAAATATGATTTTTTATCTAATATATTTTTTTTTATTTAATATTTTTAGCTTTAACAGATAAACATGAACTTATATGCCTCTTAATAATATCATTATATTCAAGTGTATATACTTTACATATGAATTTATCCAGTGTTTTAAAAGTAATTTCTATTTAATTAGCCTTTTTTAATTATATCATTCTTTTTCTATATTGTATTTTTCTTTAAAGTTCACATATATATAATATTTTAAAAAGTATTAAGTTTTTATATTATTTTGTATTACAAATATTAAAAAATATTTTGTCTGTTTTATTTATTTTTCTTTTTTTCAGATTCAAATGGAACTGTTTCCTTCGCCTATTATATTTTATTATATTTCAATAGTTGTATTATTTTTAAAGCATTCAACAAGTCATCAGTTCTTAAATACTTTCATATTTAAAGATATATATATATTATATTGCATGTTGATATTTATCATAATTTATTTGATTGATTATGCAAATACTATAATAACTAATGTTTGTAAGGAGCTAAACATCAACTTCTTGTTTAATAAAAAGAGAAAAACAAAATAATAAATATTATATGATAAACTTCGCATATATATATATATATTTTTTTTTCCTATTTTTTGTTTTAGAATTTTTAATTATTCATTACACACACATAAGTATATTTTTAATTTATCTTTAAAATTTTTTTTTTATAATTTTCATTTTTTATGGGGAGAAAAAAAAATTAATTGTAAAAAAGTATGAATTATAAAATAAAAAAAAAATTTGCATATACACTTTAAATATTTCTTAATTTTTATTTGTTGATTTATATACAACTATATATATATATATATATATATATATTTGTATAATAACAACTATATCTTCATCTTTGTTTTATTTTCTAATATGGAAATGTTATGAAATAACAACTATAATATTATAATTGTAGTAAATATTGAATAGTTACTTTATTATTTTTTAAAAAACATAAATTTCAATTTAAGAATTATGTTAATTAAAAAAATATACATATATATATTTTTAACTCTTAAAATATTACCATGTTTTATAACTTAAATATTTATTTAAAAAATGCTTAAATAATTCCTATAGAAAAAACTTTTAATAAAAAATACTTAAAATTATATAAAAAAAAAAAAAAATATAGCAATAATATATATAAATAAAAAAATTTAATAACAAATTTTAAAAGATAATAGTGAAAAAATGTAAACCAAGGAAAAATTATACGCTTTATGTGAACATAAAATTTATTATATACACTAAAATAGATATGTATAGTACATTAAAAAAATTTTATATTTTTGTATATTTTTAAAAGAATACAAATTTTTTTTTTCTTATTTTAGTAAATTAACATATAATAATTTATCTTTTATTATGTATTATTTTGTTTTATTATATTTTTTATATTTTTTTTTCTTTGGTGTAATTTATGTTTTAAGTGTTGTAAAAATATGAGCATTAGATATGCATAAGAAAAAATAATATAATAATAATTAATAAATTATAAAATAATATATGAAATAATAGTAAAAATTAAAATATGATAAAATAAAAACAAACATGTATTAATATTTATATTTAATAAATTTTACGAATGTAATGATTCAAATTTAAAATAAACTATTAGATAAAAAAAAGAATACATATAAATTATTAAAGTCCACATAATACATAATTAAATTAAAAAAAAAAATTTTAAAATGACACTTTTGTATGGTTAAATAGAGAAAATGAAAATAAAAATAAATATATAACATTTTATTCAAAATAAAAATGTCTATTATTTTATTTCTTTTTTCTTTTTTTATATTTAAGTATAATTAAGAAAAAAAAAATAAAATAATAAATATACATAACAATTAAAAATGGAAAATAAAAATAAAAAGTTTTTTTTGAAAAATTATTTTGATTTTTTATAGTTTATTTCATTTACTAAAACATTATTATTATTATTATTATTACCAATATTATTATCATTTATAAAGCTACTTCTATTAATTTTTGTATTATTATTGTTAATAATGTTATAGTTATCATCAATAATTCTATTATTATTACTATTACTAATATTGCCATTATTATCAATGTCCTTATTATGAATATTATTATTTATAGTTAAGTGAGTTGAATTACATTCATTGTCAGCATTAATGTCATTAAAACTAAAAGCAAAATCTGTTAAATGAGGATCCAATAATACTTTTATTTTACTATATAAATCTGAAGCTGATGGTCTATCAGCGGGATTAGGTTTAGACATTTGTAACATTAAAATGTACCAAGGGTTTAAATGAATTTTAACATAATCAGGTACAGTATAATAATTTCTAAAATCATTTAACCTTTTATATCTTTCCATTATAGTATTAAAACGAGGGCATAATAATTCTAGTAATATTAAAGCTGCACTATAAATATCTGCTTTTTCATCACATAAAGCTCCTCCTTCTGGTGCTGTATATCCTGGTGTTCCTATGATTTGCCCTTTTAAGGAAATTTGACTTGTTAAAGTATTTTGATTAACTTGTGCATAAATATTATCTTTTATGGAATCTTTATTATTAATATCTTTTTCTCTTTTTTTTTCTTCAATAAATCTAACTAATCCTAAATCTCCTATTTTTAAAGTATGTGTATCTGGATCAACAAAAATGTTTTCTGGCTTTAAATCCCTATGAATAAAACATGTTGAATGAATATCTTTTAAACCTTTAATTAATTGCTTAAATAAATCAAACTCTAAAGGATGATTCATATTTTTTTCACAGTAAGTAAAATGTAATGGTTTATCACTTCTTGTTGATCTATCTAACCATTTACGAAGTGTATAACCTTTACACAATTCCATTTGTAATAATAAGACTATTGAAAATTCAGGATCAACATTCTTTTTTTTATAATTTCTTATTTTATCAGCATTTCCATTTTGATTTTCTAATTCTTTATATTCTTTTTCTTTTTCACTCTTTTTGTTATTTGCTTCTTTTTTTTTTATATTTTGAAAATATTCACTTTTTATATGAGAGACATTTTTATAATCATCTTTTGTTCTTTTATTTAATTTTTCATATAAATTGGATTTTTTATCATTATTATTAATACGGTCAATATTATGCATAGAAGAATTTATGTTATACTCCTCTATATTGTGTTTTTGTAATATAGTATTAGCATTACTACTCTGTACATTTGTTTTATCAAATGATTTTTTATTTGTATCATTATCATCTATATTATATTTAACATTTTCGTCAAGTTTGCTATGTTTCAAATGGCTTTTTATTTCATCTTGTCTATATACTTTTTTATCACCATTTTTACTTATACCTGTAAGAATACTTTTATTATTATTATTGTCCGGTATATTTTCATAGTTTGTTATTTCTTGATTATTATTACATACATTACCTTCCTCATTTTCTGCAAAAACAATTAAATCTCTATTTCCTTCACTTAAATATCCATTATCAAATGGATCATATTCTTGAAAACTTGATACAAAACACATATGATTATTTTTTTCATGGAAAGCTGCATATTTCTCATTTGGGTCAATGACATCGAAATTTTGTTTTTCTTCAAGCTTTACTTTCTTTCCTTTTTTCTTTTTTTTTTTTTTTGTTTTCATATTTTTATTTCTATTGAAATCATTTGAAAAACCTTTTTCAGTTAAAATCCTCTTTTTTTTATTAGTTCTTTTTTTTGAATTCAGTTCATTATCACTAAAAAATTTTAAATTATCTCCATTTTTTTTTTTAATTACTTTTTTATAATTTTTTAAATCATTTCCTTCCGTTTCCCACGCCTTCAATTTTTCATAGCTGTCACTAAAATTATTATTTTTTTTATTTTTTATATAATACTTTTTAAAAGAATCTTTGTTCTTTTTAACTAAATTTTGAATTTCTTTAGGCATTAAATGCATTGGTAAAAACTGAGGTTCTTCACACCACCATGTATAATAACGTACAACATGTTTACTATAGATATCTCTATTTGCTGCAATCTCACGAAAATATCTTCTTGAGCTAACATTATCTAATGAACTTACTTTTAAAAAAATAAATTTTACTGCATATGTTGGGGAACCTGGTTCAAGCCTATGTGATACTTTATAAACTGAACCAAAACCTCCTTGGCCTATTAGAGAAATATTTTCAAAGGTTCTCATAAATCTTCCATTTTCTAAAAAATCAGCTAGAGGTGCATCATAAGGAATGTGAGATGTTTTAACTAAAGATATATTTCTTATACTTGAACATTTGTTATTTTTTTTCTCATTATTATTAATTACTATATTTTCTATTTTATTCTTAATATTATTGTTTTGTTTACCTGTATTAACGTAACCACTTTCTATATCTTTGGAATTTTTTTTCTTATTTTTTTTCTCTTCATTCATTTGATTATCTTCTAAAGTACACTTCCTTGTTGCATATTTTTTATTTAGGTTATTTTTGTTTTCGTTATCACTATTTACATATTTATTTCTCTTTTCAGAATTTCTCATACTCTCACTATTACTATTATAATCATCATTATCAATAGTTGTCTTGTTTATTTTTATTAAATGGTCTACTTGTGGATTTTTTTTCATAAATTTTTTATTAAAAGTAGTTAAAAATCCAATGAAATCATTTTTATCAAAATCTTTTTCATTTATTTGTTTTTCTTTTAATCGATTAAATTTTTTATCTCTTTCATTATCTGTATAATTCTTTTTATAATTTTTATTTCCTAATTTGTAGTTACTACGAATTTTTTTTTTTACAATAAAAGAATATTTATTTGTTATATCTTGAGATGCAGCTCTTCTTCTATACACATGAAACATCTTTTTACTAACAATATCCGATTTAATTGTTTCACTTGATTTATTTTTACTAGATTTTACATTCAGAATATTATTTAAACTATATTCAGAATCCCTCCCATAATGTAACGGCAATAGATTAAACCTACCCCCATTAAATTCATAGTAATTACTATTGTTAGTATCTCTTGCATGTCTAGCTAATATATCAATTAAGGTTGGTTGTTCAAGGGATCCAATTTTTTTAATATTATCTTTTTTAATATCTACATCTAACTCTATTTTTGGATCTTCCATATCTATGTTTTCTCTTATAATATTTTTGAATTTTAACTTATCTTCATATAATAAATTATATTTTATATCTAATTCATCATATACATTCTGATCATAATCATTTAATTTTTTTTTTTTTATTATTGCTTTATCTTCATTACTTTTTTTTTTTTTGAATATTCTATAAATAAATAAAAATGGAAAAACAAATATTAGTATAATTGTATATAGCATATTCCAATACCATCCCCTTTTATTTTTTATAGAAGAAAATTCTTTTAATTCTTGATTTCTTGAACTAACTACATTCCTTTTTCTCTTTTTAACTAAAAAAGGTTCATTATCTGGTAATGTACTATTCCTACTTAAATAATTAAATTCTTTGTTGTTATAAGCAAATGCATTTTGAACAACTCTATATAAATTTGATAGTAGTAAACAATCATCATCAGTAACATAATTATTAAATATTTTATCCCATATATTTAGCATAGAACAATAATCAAAACATATATCATTTTCTTCAAAATACAAATCAATGAATTTATTTATGTATTCACATAAATGGGTAGTTCCTTCATTTTTTGTGATATAGGGATAACTTAAATATTTTTTATTTATTGTTCCTGGTAAATAAAATAAGAATTTTTGCTTTGTTTTGTGATATTCATGTATTAAAATTTGCATTTCATATATATAATCTATAGGTATCTTTTTATGTTTATCATAAATAAATATAATGTTTGATAAAAGATATTTTATATCATTTTCAATTGATGTTATATTGACAGATATATTATTCAATCGGTGTAATAACTTTTTTCCATATATTATGTTTTCATCAAAGTTACAAGATGCACTTTCATTATTGTTTGAAACATCATTAGATAAAGGTAAAAAAAGAGTGTTCGGTTTCTTAAAATTAACTGGATTATATGTGAAACTTTTTAAATTATCGTACTCTGATAAGAAATTTATATTTTGCTTCATTATTAAATCTAACGTTAAAATATTAGAAGAATTCTTATATTTTACTGCAAATGCAGATGATATGGACTCTGAAAAAATAAAATTTTTCGATTTTACATTAGAATTTATTTTATTTACTTTTTTTTTCCTTTTGTTTTTATTTTGTATATCTTTAATAGAATTTTTTTTTAAAATATGTACTTCTTCATACACATTACTATTTCTATCCTTTGAAACATTATAAGTATTTTTTATTTTATCACTTTCTATTGGTCGTAATATTAACTTATTCCCAATAATTTCTATTAAAGAATTAATAAATGATGTATCTTTCTTATGGCTATCTGTTATAAAAATCGAACCAATATCTACCCATGTAGTTATCCATTTTTTTTTTAAAGAATTTTCATCAACCGCTTTTATAATCCATTTAACTATACTTATTTGTAACTGCATTTTTTCTCTCTTTTTTTTTTTTTTTTCTTTTCCTTTTCTATTTCTTAATAATTCTAATTTATCATTATATGAACATTTAACTAATAAACTCCTTTTATATATCCTTTTAATAAGATTTTTAATCATATTTTTTCTTTTCCTTAATTTATAAGGTACATTTTTTTGTTTATACTTATTACCATCTTTTTCTTTTTGTGATAAATATTTGTATAAATCATTTTCTTTATTATATTCATTTAATATATTGAAAGAGTCATCCTGGTTATTTTCATTAGCATAATTATCTCTATATATATTTGCTGTCTTAAGTGAAATATCTCTTTCTTGAAATTGTTTTTGACTGAAACTGTAATTATATTTTGATCTATTCGATTTATTAAGAAAAAATTCTAAATATCCATTTGTTAAAACATTTTTTTTTTTTTCTGAAGTATTTTCTATATTCCTTTTATTCTTGTTAGATATATTATTTCCCTTTTTTTTTTCTGATAAATTATTAAAATTATCATCATATTTTTTTATTATATCCCCAGTATCATAATCTAAGTTAATCACTCTAGAAAACCTAGATCCTATAAATATTATATGTGGAAAAAGAGGTGATTTAAAAGGAGAATTATTTACAACATCTTTAATATTTATATTTAAAGGTATTGTCTCATTATTTTCATTAACATAATATAAATTTCCATTATAACTTGAAAGTAATCTTTTATTTATATTTTTAGTTTTCTTTAAATCCTTATAATTTTTTGTTTGTATATTATCATTAGTAACCTTTTCAATAACACTTTTTTCATCATCTTTTAACAGTGCATGACTTTCATAATTTTTTTTCGATAAATATGAGTATTTATTATAATGAAGATTTTTTATAGCTCTTAATTTTAATTCATTATCTGCATCATAATTATTTTTCATTAAATTATTTTTAAATGTTTTATTTTCACTTTCATTTTTTATAGTTTTATAATATTTTTCTTCTTTTTCATCCTCATCAAAATTTATATAATTATGTATATTTTTTACAATTTTACGTTTCCAATAGTAATTTCCATCTGTTGAAATTTTATATATATACCCGGATATATCTAATATTATCAGATCATAGATATGATAAGAATCGTCATATTTATATTGCCCATAAAAATATTTATCTTGATAATATTCAGTAATATTCAAGTCGTTATTATTTAAATCTCTAATTTCTTTATATGGAAATAATATATTCCTTCTCTCTATATTATTTCTATTAGTAAGATCATTATTCATAAAAATCTCTAAATTATTATTTAAATCTTTTTCATTATACAATATTACATCATCTTGAAGTACATTTTCTTTATCATTTGTACAACTTAAATCAAAATCAAAAAAATTGCTTTCTTTTTTCTTACACATAAAGAAATTTTCTTTTTCTTCAGAATTAGGCATATCTTTTATTTCATCTACATTAAAAAAATGTGGTTCATAATTTTTATTATTTTCATTCATATTTACATATTTGTTATTTTTAATTGTATCTATTCCTATATTTTTTGCTTTATCATTTATAATTTTACTTCTAAAAAGGTCACTACTATTTTCTTCACTCAACATTCTTTTATAAATTTTATTTTTGCTCATCAAAGAAATATTAACCATATTACTATTAGAATACAATTCATTTTTTAATGTTTCTAATTTTTTTATTTGATCATCCGAATAATATCCGTTTCTTTTTTCAGTATGCAAATTCAACCTATCATAAATGTCTTTTTGAAAATAAGGGGCATGTTTTCTATTTAAAATATATTTATAATCGTTACAATATTCATATCCATTATTGTAAGTATTCAGTAGCATTTTATAGAAGTTTTCATTTATATAATCATTATTTTTATTTCTATATATCACATTATTTATAATGTTAGATGATATATTATAATAAAATTTATTTTCATCGTGTGATGAAAAAATATGATTCATATTATTATTTTCTTGGTATTTTTCCAATTTCTTCTTAATATTAATATAATTATTAATGTTTGTTAATCCTTCAATAGTTACAATTTTCTCAAAAATATTTTTTAAATTATTTACAATTTTCTCGTTAATTCTTTTTAAAATAATATAATTTTTTATGAAATTTCCATTTATTTTCTTTTTTATATTATTTTCACTTGTTAATTCTTCATTTTTATTTTTACTTTTATTTATTTTCTTCAATTTTATTTTACGATCATCTTTAATATTTAAATTCATTTTCTCAACAAAATAATCAATATTTTTATTCCTAAACATAACTTTTTCTGAATCATCAAATTGATTCTTATGTGATTTGTTTTTTTTATCTAAAATATTATAATTCATTTTTCTGCATTTATTCTCATGTTTATTATTGGTATATCTGATCATACTATAAAATTTTATATTGTGATATAAAGTATTATTCAAAAAATTATGAAATTTCTTTAAAAAATACTTCTTTCTTATATATGTAAGTAAGAAAATGTATTTTAAAAAACATGTAAAAAGTATATGAAGATAAAAAAAAAAATTTATACTTTCTATTTCGTTGAAAATGCTCCCACAAATCTTAAAAAAAAAATTTTTTATATATCCAAAAAATTTATTCAATACTTTGTTACTATATTTTTTATTTAAGACTGTTATAAAATTTGAATAATCTTTATTCAAAAGATTTTTTTTATTACAATTTTTTAGATATTTCCATAAAAAAATGTTTTCTTTCCATAATATATTTGCAATAATGAAATTTAATAAATATTTATTAATAAAATTTTCAAAAAAATAAATTTTTCTATTTCCGCAAAAAAATGTAATTTTTGCTATACTGCACATATTAATTTTGCTTATATTAAAAATACTCAGGCAATGATTTATATAACATTTAGAACACTTATAATTTTTATATATTTTTGCAATTTTAAGTATTTTAATATGTTTTAAATTGTTACATCTAATATCTTTATGTGTTCTATTATTATATCTATTTCTACTATCTGCTCTTAAACCCCGATGAATATATATAATAATTTTTGTGCTTATGTAAAGCTTTTTTCTGTAATATACAAATGCCCATATTACATAAAATTTTAAAGAATTATAAAACACATATATATTAACAAATATGTATGAATATGGAAGAAAATATTTTTTTAAAAAATTATAATAAATTATGTCTATTAAATTTCCCTGTTTATTGTACTTTATAACACAATTATTATTAATAAGTAAAAAATCTTTTATATTTATATCAACATATTTACTTACCTCTTTTTTTAATATGCTATTTTCAAGTTCAATATTTTTTAATGACAAAGATTTTTTTTTAAATTTTTTCTTATTTTTATATTGTTTATTAATTATCATAAAATTTTGTAAAAAATTGTGAATTCCTGTTCTGTATATCTCATATAACTTAAATTTTGTTGTTGATAAATATTTATAGATCTCTAATACTTGTCTTAATATATGAAAGTAATATTTATCTAAATTTTTTTTGTAATTGAACTTGTTTATTATTTTTTTACTGTCATATCGAATTAATTCATCAAGTGAAATTTTAATTTTTTTGTTCTCATTGTTTGTAAATTCTTTAATAAATTTTTTATATGTATCTTCTTCTAAAATAATAGGGTTTACATAAATGTCGTTGTTAATATAATTTTGATTTTTTATTTCATTTGTAAAATATATTTTATCTGTGTTAATTATAAAAGGCTCCTTTAAATATTTTATAAAAAAAAATGAAGAATTTGTCAAAAGAAAATATAAATATATTTTAACTGATATAAAAAAAAAAATAAAAATAAAAAGCGTTGAGTAACTTTTGAAAAATGAGAATGTATTTTTTAAGAAGCACAAAACATAATTCCAAAAAACGAGCAAATAATAAAATAAAATATTTATTTTATGATAAATATTTGATCCTATTTTTATGAGATTTTTTATTGTTCTTATAACCTTTCTATTTAATTTATGTTCTTCTTCAAATTCTTTCATATCTTTTGAAAAAAAGTTTTTTAATTTCTTCGTAACTTCCCTGTTACTATATATGTTTAATCCTTTCAATAATTTTAATAAAATGAATCTTATCGTCAAACTCCCTATGCATTAATATTATTGAGACAAAAAATTAAGATGAAGAAAAAAAAAAATATTGTAAATAAACTACTTATTTATTCCTGCATATTTCTATTCAGTAACATATATATATATGCATATTAAAAAGAAAAAAAATAAGTTATGAAAGAAATCTTAAGAAAAAGTAGAATATATAAAATTAAAAAAAAAAATTCTTTTATATTTTTTGCAAAATATATCATTTAAATAATATCCACAATATATATACATATATAAATACATGTATATATTTTTTTTTATTTAGATTTTGGCACATAAAAAAAGAATTCATTAGTAATATAGAAAACAACAAAAAAAAAAAAGATATATACATTATTTATACTACTTTGGAAGAATTATGTAATTTTTAATAAATATACTATATTAGTCAAATATTTTTTTTTAGAAGTTTCAAAATAATATAAAAATTAAATTTTTTTTTTTTTTTTTTTGAATGCATTAAGCTTGTTGTAAATAAATGAATTTAAAGGGTTTAATTTATTTTTAAGTACTACTTATATTTTATAATTACACATTCTTAATTTTTTTTATTTTATATAATTCACATAGGTAAAATTTCAAAGTACATTTATAAAAAATATTTCAAACTCTCCTAATGACTTTTTTTTTTTTTGCATCAAAGTTTAAAAATATATTTAAAAAAAGGTTATAAAATTTTTCAAAAAGTATTTTAAGTTCTTAAAAATTAAAAAAGCAAATACTTTAACTTTTATCTGAGAAACTATTTTTTTAAAAATACAAATTAAACATTAATTCATCTTTTATATCTTTTTTGTCAAGTATTAAAATATATTTTTTTAATAAATGTAATTTTAAAGGGTATTTAAAAGAAAATATAAAATTATTTAAAATTACTTTTTTTTTGATTGTTATTTATATTGACTTAATTTTAACGAAATACTTTATATTATTGAGCATGTATCTGTTGAGAATATGTTATTCTTAGAGTAGTAATTTTTATTGCATTTTTTTTTTATATATATATATATATATATACAATAATCCAAGTATTATTTTAACATATTTTTTTATTTTGCACATTTTTTTAATTTTGTTCGTGGCAAAGTATTATACTTTAAAATAAACAATAATAAAAATTCTCAATTTTATTCAAATAGAGTGGAAAAAGGAAAATTTTACATTGAAAAGTTTATATGCAAAAACTTTTTTAGAATATAATATAATTTTATTTAAAAGGTTTTTTTTTTTTTTATATAAAGGAAAATTAAAAATGCCTGTTATTATTTTATATTATGCAAGCACATTCAGATACCATACAGGAAAAAAAATATATATATTCTTAGTTTTATTAAGTATATTAATATCTATATAATTTAAAAAATCAGTATATACATTTTCTTTTTATATATAAAAAAAAGAAAGTACATAATAATTATATTTTTATTTCATGTTAAGATTTTACTCTTAATGTATCATTTATTTTACTGAAAAACTTTTGAGTGACATATTAAGTATTTAAAGAAAATATAAAAATATAAAATAGCACATAGTCTTATTGAGAATATGCATATTCAAAAATTCGTTTTAGGTTTATAATCCTTTTTTTAGATTTAACGCTAAAATATAATAATATATTTAAGTCAAATATGTATTTTTACTATTCACAAATATTAAATAATTGAAAAGTGAATTTTCATAAAATAAAAAACCATATGTTTATATATGTGATAGAAAAATTGTAATAGAAAATCCTATAATTTTTTTTATGTTAAAAAATCTTAAAAATATTTGAGTGAAAGGTATATTAGTCTACTGTGTTTTATATTAATGTATGGTTCTTAATAAAACATATTATTTATTATATATATATTATTTCCAATTTTAATTATATTTATATAAAATATGTTTACTTTTTTTTTTCAAAGTTTTTTGTATTAATTGGTTAAAAAAAACTAAGATATGATACATTTACATATTTATATTTGAGCAATATTATTTTTATTAATTATTGTAAATAAAATCCACTTATGTTTGACCAATTTCTAAAATTTTTTATAATTTAAATTTCAATTACATTATACCCATTTGTATATTTTAAATTACTAAATATAAAAAAAACATATTAAATTATATTAGTTTTTTTATAAAAAACATTAATAACATATTAAGAAATAATGAAAAATGTTAAAATTGAAGTAAAAAAGAAATCTTATACAGTAAATGTAAACTACATATATATCATTGTGGGTATATACATAATATATTTTGTGGTGTTAAAATACAAATGTGCATTTTAACTAATAATGAATACTATATTTCTAAAAAAAAGGCACATGCGATAACTCAATAAAAAGTAATGTCCTTTTTTTAATATTTACGTAATATATATGCAAATAACTAATATATTACCTTTTATCTGTTAATAGCTTATATATTTTTTTTTATTAGAATACTAACATATATTTTTTTAAACCTTTTTCCTTGAAAGCATATTTGATATTAAAAAAAATTCTATTTTTAATTACTAGGTGAATTCTAAATAAAATTAAATATGATACTGTTTAGTGTAAAATACTTAAAATTCTTTAGTAACCTTTTAATTCAAAAGTAAAAAAAAAATATTTTTATAAAAAATTTATATTACTTTAATATAGAAGCAAATTAATAATATAAAACTATAGTAGTAAATTTTTTTTTTTATATAAATTGAGTATAAAGATTCATTGAAAAAAAGTTAAATCTTATTTTTAGTGGTTAACATTTCTATAAAAACTTCATGTAATTAAATAAGTATTCTATATTATATGAAAAAAATAAGCATATAAAGAAGATAAAATAATTCTTATTATTATATTCTTTCAAAATATATTTTAATTAAAATCTTAATAAAAAACATATTACAAATATAGAACTTAAATTGTATTTTATTTAATGTAATTTTAAAAAATTCATGTAATACATTGTATTAAAATACAGAAAAAAAGAAAAGTTCATTATATTAGATTATTCCTATTATTTATATTATTTTATTTTATTTTTTTTTTCTTCTATACTTAAAATGTAAAAAACTAATTTTAAAGAATATAAATATATAATCTGCGGAAATTATTACTTATCATATTTCAAATTCTTTATGAAACATATTGGCTTATGGCATTTAAATTAAATATATAATTATAATTTTAAAAATAACCAGTTATCCATATGAAATACTACAAATAAATTATTTAAAATTCATATAATTCTTAAAAGTAGACGTAAATATCTTAATTTTTCTTTTTACATTTTTAACTGTTTAATTATTTCTATATTTTATTCATGCATAATTTGTAATTTTCTAAAAATTACAAATTATAAAAATGGTGCGTCAACTTAAAAAAAAAAAAATTGTTGATCATGTGCATTTTTATGATGGCTGTTCAGAAAAAAAAAAAAAAATTAAAGTTTTATCTATAAATCTTTATTTATAAATAACATGAACTATATGTAGATTATTAAAAAAACTTTTTATATTTTTAAAAAATTTACTACATAAATGAGTATACTAATATTCCACACAAAATATAGTTTACCTATTTTAATTTATATTCATTGTTTTTATTTTTACTTATTCTATTTCTTTTAAAATATTAAAAAATTTTATTTATTATGAATATGAAATTCAGAATTTTATGAATTTCATTTAAATTTATTGTATTTTAACAGTTCATATTATTTTATATAAAAAGCTGTAGTTTAATTCTATTTTGCTTTTTTCATATATTTTATTCATCAAGTAATGTCTTAAAATATCTCCATTATTCTTAGCATCTGCATTTTATAGGTCAGATAATTTCATTATATTTTTGTTTTTTGTCTTATGTTTTTAAATAATTGAATTATAAATTGTTTTTAATTTAATTAAAAAAATTTTTTTTTTCTTTTTTTTTTTTTTTTTTATCAACAATTAATTAATCAAAAGAACATATTAATAAAAAAAAAATAAATATTTATTATTCTTATGGTGCACTGAATTTAGGTGTTGCACACTGTTACACACACAAATCAATAAATATACACACATGAAAATTAATTTTTTATTAAATTTCCAATAAGTAAATATTTCTTTAATATACATGAAATGTTTATCGAATAATGAATGAATCAACAACGCATATTACGCATTAAGAAAATTATATCGTATCGTTTTATTTAATGTTGTAAACATTTGTGATAGTATATATGCTATATATCTTGCAAGCAAAGCTATTGCATGAAGAAATATATATACTTTGATATACGTAAATATTTAACTTTATATGCATATTTGTTATCATACACCATATAAATAGAAAATAAAAATTTTTATAAAAATATCTTATCTATAATTTAATCAATAGATAAATATATAAACCACAGTAAATTTTTGTTTATGTTGTTTGTTTTTGCGTAGATAATTGTGCGTAATATTTAATATTTTACTTCTTTTTTTATATATTTGTTTTTTCATTTTTCGCTTTTTTTTTTTTTTTATATTTTTAATTCTTTTATTTTAAATATTTTAAGGATTAAAATGAAAATATATTTAAATGAAAAAATAAAAATTAATGAAGTAGAATAATTGTTATTAAACATAAATAATATTCTCTAATTTATTGTTAATTTAATTTATTATTAAAATAACTTTTAATGATGTAAACATTCTATATTTAATTTTGTAAATCTTATTAATTACCATTTTTTATACTCTATATATATTTTTTTTATTTCGTAATTTGTCAATCTATGTTTATCTATATATTAAATTTACTGTCTCAAATTATAATAAATAAAAATGAATAATATATATCCTCTCTATGAAAATATAAGTGAAAATGATAAAAATTTAATTTCAGAAAATTTAAAAAACATACTCAGCAATTTTCAAGATAAAAATAAAAATTATGTTTCCGAATTTGTTGTTGTCAGTAGAACAAGATTTTTTAAATCTATTGACAACGATGGAGAATTTTTACTGTTGCAGTCTGCTTCTCGTATAATAAGCAGTTATGAAAATGTTTTACGGTTATTACATAAAGCAAGAGTATACTTGGAATTTGTTGGGTGTTTAAAATTGAATGATTATGATTTAAATAATAGCAAAAAATGTGAAGAAGATATTTTAAAGTTTATTAATTACTTAGAGTCAAAAAAGAAGAAGTATTATCATCAAATGTGTGGCATGCTGATACAGCTTATAATAACTTCTCTAAAAAAAAGTAATAAATCTAATGATAGTAAATCAAACGAAAATGAATTCGAAAAACGAAATATTTTTGATAGTTACAAAAAAAAAAATACTACAAACTATGAAAATATTCATGATTCTACTTTGAATGAAGCAAATAAAATAAAGGAAAATATTGATACATGGGAAACCAATTATATAGTTGAAAAAAGTGTTATTGAACCTTTTGATGAATTAGAAGAATATGGTGATTATCTATATGAAGTTTTAAATCAAATAGATAGTAAATCATGGAAAAATAAAGAATATATAGAATATTTAAAAATGATTAGCTTAAACGATGCAATTATAAAAGATGAAAATGATAAAACACAAATCTCCGAAGATAGCAGTTTCACTAATACTTCAACCTTAACCAATAATATGATTTTATTACCAACATATTTAGAAAATATAAGAAATTCTATATATAATCATCAAAATAAATCAATAATAGAAGTGAAATCGATGATTCAGCATGCAATGAACGATCATATTAAAGCTCCATTGTTTAAAACTGGTAAAATTATTAGTGAGATGCTTCCTTCTCCATATTATGAAAAATACTATTCCAACATGCAATGTGATTCTTCAAATAAGCTAGACACTCCATTGATACAAGATATGGTATTCAAGTTTTTTAATATAAATAAAAATCAGATGTGTAGTAATGTTTCAAATAGTTATATTAACTATTATAATATATTAAAAATTCTTTTAAAAGGAATAAATTCCATAAAAACTGAAAAAGAGGAAATACATATATTTCTTAAACAATTAATGAATAAAACAAAAAAAAAATATTCATATACCTGCAGTAAAGAATCAAGAGATATGCAACCAAGTACTGAAGATAAATGTGATTATTCTTTATTACCTCTACATATATATAGTAATTATCATGAAATATGTAAAGAAGTATTAAAATATGCTATTTGTAGCAATGATTTAGTATTAACACTGAAAATAGTAGATACATTCTTAACAATGGCAGTAAATGAAAATTCTTTAAAATTTTTAATTCATTTTTTAAATACAGTAGCAGAATACATAATTATACCTTATTTAAAACATGAAATGAAAACATGCCATAAAAGTGTCCATGAAAGGTACTCCACTTGTAATAATGCTGATACTAAAACTTACGAAACAAAATTAAAAGTTGAAAGTAAAAGTAATAATAATGAATTTTGTAAAAATAACACTAATTTAAAGAAATTAATTTGTAAAATTCCTTTGCATGAATATGAATCACTAAAACTCTTAGAATTACTTTCTTTACAATACCCGATGTTTTTGAAAATTCATGATAAACCCCAAAGATGTTTAAAAGGTATTCCTAACCCCTGTGAATATTATAGTAATATACTTCCTACTTATGGATCTTATATATTTCAAATTGTTGTTTCTTTTGAGATTGACAATTCCATAAAAGTATTAGATGAATTGGGATCCAAATGTAAAATATTGTTTCAATTAACTGAAGATGGAAATAATGAGGAAGATCACATAAAAAATAATTCAAACAAAAGCATCAATAAATATAAAGAACATAACTTTTTAGAAATAGATTTTCAACAAAATTATATGTATACCAAATCTACCAAGTCAAAAAGTACAATAAATTCGATGAGAGAAAAACAGGTTGAAAGAACAAGTTATGATAAATCAGATCAAATAAAAAAAATTAAAGATAGCAATGAAAACACATATAAAAATAATTTTATAAGCAATGATGAGTTTATGATAAATGAGAAAGTTAAAACAAAAAGCAATGAAAAGAATAAACTTATAAATGTATATGATGTAACAAATATGAACACAATTGTATTTGATATATTGATTGATCAAGGATGTTTTATTAATGAAGGAAATACATATGATTTTCAAAACTATCATGGTAAAATAGTAATTTATTCAAATGGGAGACGTTTATTATCAACGAATATAAAAAAAATGGGTTCCTCATTCGAAAAACATGCTTTATCCAATAATAATATAAGACTAAAAGTATTTACTTCTCGCAGTTGCAGTTTTGAATTCCCAAAAGAGTGTATTTGGTCTTCAGCATTTGTTGAGGATTTAGTAAGCAGAAAATTAATTCCAGAAATAAACAAAAATTTTCTCCTTAAAAATCCTATTAGTGTTATAGAACTTTACAATAAGGTATCTACTTCATTAAATCGCTATTTATATCGTTTCTGTGATTGGAAAGACAATGATTATAAAAAAATAATTGAAGGAGAGACATTATGCACATTATATAATAACATAGATATTTATACATTTGAAGAACTAGTTAAATATACAGAAAACAATAATAAAATTCTTAAAACGTTATTTAAATTAACAAAAAACTGTGTGATAGAAAAAGATAGTATTAATGCCAATAGAGAGGCAAATGAATTTTGTGTAGATCAATTTAATGATTATCTAAAAAAATATAGAGAAGGTATATATGAATGGAATTTAATATCTGATTCTCAAAACTGCGCATTAAGTATTTTGAAATTATATTTAAAGAATAATTTGAATAAGGAGAACAATAGAATAGAAAATAATGAAAATTTTTATTGTTTGTCAGAAAGATTAATAAAATCCTTCTTAAAGATAATTAAACTAAAAAGCCCCTTCATAAATAGGGACGATTTCTATGTAAATAAAAATTATGAAATGGAGGAATTAGATTTAAACGGATGCTTATGGTTATTAAGGAGAAATGTGTTTCAAATACTTCTACAGGCAGATAAAATAATAATAAGTAACATATTTATGAGGGTAAGTATTGAAACCATTTTAAATTTACTCAAATTTTTTTCAGATAATAATAGCTTGGATTCGCAAATGATATTGAAATTATTGAAATCCATGGAAAATAAAGGAATTTTAGAAATAATGATGAAACGGATGTTAAGTGCTCCATCTGAAAAATATTCAGGTAGCTACAAATATGTCAAAGTAAGTTCAACTAATAATTACTTAAATTCTCAAAACATGAATTCTAGTGTATTTTCTTCTTCTTCTTCTTCTTCTAATTCCAATCTTTATAACACTAGTTTTGATAATTTAAACGATATTAATTTGATCAATAAAAAAGATGAAAAAAGAAAGAAAAGAAAATATTATGAAAAAAATAAGCATGAAATTGAAAGATATGAAAAAAGAAAAAAAAATATTAAATCTAGAATTATTGATACCACACATTTTGGTCTTTTTGTTGAAGAATTAATTAGCCTAATAGAATGCCAAACTAACAATGCTATTAATGTACCAATTGTACAGAACAATGAAGAAGATAATTTTTTAATAGAAAATAAAACATATGATATTATCCATAAATTATGTACATTTTATGAAGATGAAACAAAAAATGAAGTTTACCCATATTATGATTATTTTGACATCTGTATAAAAATAATAAATGATATAAAACAAAAAAGTAGCAATGTAAGCAATGCAAGCGAAGTAGCATCTATTTTTTTACGAGGAATTGTTTTAATGCTTACCACATACATATTAACAATAGCAAGTGAATATGAATCTCCTAAAACGTTTTTATACCAGCCTGTTATACCATTTTATAATTTACACAATGAAATGTTAAACATAAAAACTGAAAAAAAAGAGAAAATTAATATACAAGTAGAAGATTCAAAATATGAAAAAAAACAAAAGTTTGCGCAAGATGGATTTAATAAATCATATTCTTCAACAAATCGAATCTATAATACTTTGACAAATGATTTTGAAGATGCAAGTAGTTGTAACAGTAGATATAGTAATTGTATAAATAAAAATGAGCATTTATTAAAGTTTAATAATTGTGATAAAAATGAAAAATCATGGATTCCGTTGATTTCTAGCCATATCCCAGGTTCAATAGATGATTTGTCATTTTATTCTGATGATTCAGGTTCACAATTATATAGGAATAGAAATAAGTTATCACATTGCATTCAAAATAGTCTAGAAAGTGCAAATAATTATATAGGAGAAAATGAAAATGAAAAAAAGCAAAACGAATCATATATTAGCAAAGCGAGTTCTACAGTTTTATCTGAATACAATTTTAGCTCCGATGAAACTGAAGAATTTTATTTTAGAAAACATTTATTTTATTTTAACGAATCAAATAAAGAATTGCCCAATTTTAACAATCAATTAAATGAAATTATATATAAACTTTCAAAAAAGAAAAAATATGATAAAGATAGCAAGAAACTTAAATACTTAAAAAAAAAAATGAGAAAATATAAAAATGATTCAAAAAAATTAAACTTTATTTTTTCTCTTTTGGAAGAAATACTAAAAATAATGTTAGGAGTTGGTCTACGTGTTTTATCTAATATTTCATACCACTATTTATACGAAAAAAATGGTATGCACAAATTTATATATATATTTGGATCAAAAGTAATAAAAAATGACGTAAATGAAAAAAATTCATTTCTGCAATTATGTGAAAATATGATAAAACCTAAAAGTTTGACATTATTACAAGCTTGTAATTTTATCATAAGTGGAATAATTCCCTGTTTAGGATATGTTACAACTCTGTTTGTTCATAAGAAAAGCAAAAAATACTCCTATATAAAGGAATTAAACAACTATTTATCTTTAAAAATGGCTTTAAACATTTGGCCAATGTTTTTAAAAATAACTTTGCAAAGTTTGCTAACATCTAGACATTTATCCTCTGAAATGTCTGTTCACAAAGATAATTTGCATCCCATAACAGAATGTTGTATAAGTATCACTAGTTTAGCTACTCATTTTTTAACATTTTTTACTATTATGACTGATAATTTAAGCAAATATGAAATATACATTAATATGAGAAAAAGTATGAAAATGCCCATTTATCATCCAATACCCCTGATTTTAATTAATTCTGCAAAGTATATTCGCATTTCATCCAAAAAAAATAAGTATTATGATTTTGAAAAGGCAATAAGAACCATACTGTTGCAACTTACAGATTGTTCTGTATGTGATTATGAAAATTACGTTTTTAATCATTACATAGTTCCTCAAAGTATTTCAAATTTTTTATCAGCAACAAAGGAAGCAAATGACACAACTCTAATTAATGACCCCTTATCTAATAAATTAACAACTAAATTAAATCATGATGATAATATTATAAATAAAAGTAACTTACTGGAAAATGAATTTATTAAAGCATATCAATCAACATATGAAGATGAAACTTCTAGAAACATTTACAAAAAAGGAAATTTGAAACAAAAAGAAGGAAGAATTAAATGTAATAAAAAAAATATTGAATTTTTAAAGGATTTAATGAACAACGATAAAGATGCTATAAAATATTTAGGATCATTTTATCGTGTATTTCATAAAAATTTTGAAAGAGCTCAAATAGCATTTGTGGCTGTGTTTTTGCATCTTATAGGTTATAATCATAACCCAATAAGGGATACTGATGAAAATTCTCCAAATGTTGATAACATGGGAAAAAAAGAAAACATATCAGTAAATGAAACCATGGAACATAAGAAAATAAATTTAGCCTGCAATTTAGCTAGGCAGGGAGTTGTAGATCTTATATCTAAAAGCCAGACTCAATTTCAGAAAAGAAACCTAGAACATAAATTATCCTCTAAATCAAAAATCAATGAAAAAAAACAAAATGAAAAAAGTTTAGAATATTTTGAATCAGATAATAAAACATTCGATGAAATGGAAACAAAAATTCATTCAAATAATGATTTGAAAAGTTCATTAAATACAAGAAAAAATTGCACATTTTCTGACAATAGTGGTAAGCAAAACGATTTTCTTTTAGATAAGAATAAGAAACAGAATATCTTGTCTTACGAGCATGAAAAAGATGAGTTCAGTTCATTCAATTTAAGTAAGGAAGAATTAAATTATTTAAATGATACATTACCTAATACAGAAAAATGTAGTGATAAAAGTAATGAATTTATAACAATGGACTTAATAAAGAAAAAAAGAGAGAAACTAATAGATAAAATATTAAAAAAATGTGAATGGATAATAAATACATATCCCTTTGGTTTATGCTCCATAGCTGTAAAGGCTAATTTTTCTCATGAATGGGATGAGCATTTTGTATTTATGCGCAGAAATTCCTATGACATACCTATTACTGTTAGAAAAATTTATTCAGATAGAAGCAATTACCAGATGATTCAAGAAGCTGCAACAATGCCAACATTTGCTACTTGTTTAAAAGCAAATGTCTCCTCTATGAGTTATTTGGACCAATTATTTGGTCACCAAAAAAAAATTGATGAAAAATTGGAATATATGCAATTTAGTACAGAAAACATTTTCGGTAAAGCAACAACGAAAAACTTGTACCTTTTAAAAAGATTATTAAAAACATATAAAAGAAATGTAAATATAAAAGAACCAAATAATACAGATATTAAGTATGATAAACCTTTTTTTGAAAATCATAAACAATTAAATACATATTTATGTAACAATAAAAATACAAACTTTTCAAATAGTTGTCCTAGTTGTGATAGTGGAAATTATTATAATGATGAATCGAATTATTATATGAATTACAATTTTTCTGATAAGAACAATGTTCATTCTAATAATTCATTAGCATTAAAATGCAATATCAGTTGTAAAAATAACATTAAAAATAGTGGAGAATTATGGCTAAATTCACGTACTAGAAATTATATTTTTCAGCAAGATAAGGGTGTACAAATAGAAGAACTTAATTCTAACATTGATAATGATAAATATGATTGCTTCTTTCTTTCACTAAAATCTCTTGATGAAAATGATTATATAATTAGGAATGTGCATAATACTAAATGGGATAATAGCACAAGTCATATTACAAAATACACCCATTCTGTATTTGATTACGATGAAAATTCATATGATTTCAATTTATCCGAAATTAATAATAAAATAAATGGAATTATTAAATGCCAAAAAGAATCATCAGTGAATAGACAAGAATTTTTACATGGATATCAAGAAGAAATGAAAAATATACACTCTTCAAACAAAAAAAAAAGTCTTTCATCGTTTGATTATTTCAAAAATAAATATCATCATATGAATTCAAAAGATATAATGATAAGTAATATATTTGAACAAAGTATTGATTCTAAAGACCTACTACAATTAAAGGAGATATTAAATTTTTTAATTAATGGTCCTGATCTTGAAACAGTTCTAAATGTTATAAGAATAGAACAGTTAACTTCTTTATGTAGATACTTAATAAGTAGAAGTTTAAAATCAATGTTATGTGCAGGAATTTTTGGAGGAATTAGAAATCCAATAGTAAATGTAAGTAATAAAAACTTTTTCTCTAATAAGAGGCCACAAAAAGGATATAATTCTAATTCTGATGATGTCAGAAAAAAAAAAAAAAGTGATTATGAGAAAAATACATCCATTAATAATCGATATAACGTAAATGGGAAAATCCAAAATGAATCACTTATACCAAGTAGTATTAAAAAAGAAAATTACATTTCCGTTAAAAAAAATAAGTTCCTTGTTTTGTGTGAAAATAATAAAGCTAATTTACTTCGAGATCAAAGAAAATATAGGAATCTTGAATTAAATCAAAAGTATAATAAAAATGATAAAAGAAAAAAAAGCATTTTTGAACACTGGAGACAAAAATCTACAAAAAGTATGCAATGGCCAGTTATATTAGATTTGCTTGTTCCATCTTCAAGTAGAGGAACATTTAATGAATGCAACAGAATTATTTCTAATGTTGAACCTTCCTTATTTTCTGTACAGAATTATGGATGGATGCTTTTAAAATTATTGCATATTATAATTATAAAGTTCCGAAATGTAACACCTTTGAAAAATATAATTAATGAAATGAACAAAAATAATAAAACTAGTAATTGCAACAATGAAAATTTAAAAGATCAGTTTTCATATTATTATTGGTTTACTCAACCAATGGAATATGCTCTTTCCTTTACGTTAACTGATATTACAAAAAGTATATGTATTTGGTACTTACGATATAATCGTAAAATGATAGTAAATTCTTCTAGTTTTTCTCAATTTATAAAAAACTCAATGAATACACTATGGATTGAAAGTGTTCTAAGGTTGATAGCTTTACAGATATGTTTGAGGGTAAAACCTTTAAACGACAGTAGATATGTAGTACCATTCTTATATCATATGCTCACAATTTGCCAGCCACTGCTAAGAGAAGTACATATAAGTAGTGACTATTTGAAACATAATTTGTTTGGAGGAAATAAGAAATTATTTTTTACGGACAAAAACAATTCCGTTTTCAAAGTAAAATGCTCTTATTGTCACAAATCTATAACAACACAAACTAAAGACAGAACCTCAAAAATTTCTCATGTCAGCAAAAATTTTAAAAATATAAGAAAAGAGAATTCTGTTGAAATGTCTACAAAGAGAACTTGTAAAAATGAAGTAACAAATAATTTGATTGATGTAAAAGGGTATATACATTCGGAACACATACAAAAAAAACAAAAAAAAATTAAGCAAAAAATTATTAAAATGAGAAATTATAATTCATCAGAAGAACATGAAAATGAAGTGATACTTGACAATGTAATAACAGGAATTGTTATATACCATGCAATTATAGAAGAAAATGTACCTATAAATAAAATGAAGATTGTACAAAATTTAAATGGTTTTAAAATAAAAAAGGAATATTCATATGAAAACCAGTATTGGGCTTTATGTACTCAGCAATATAAGAATTCATCTTTATATACCTTACCTTTAAGAAATATCAATAAATCTATAAAATATACTAACAAAAATAGCTTCATGGATATCAATAAATTTAATTCGTGTTATTGGTATATTAGTGGAGATCCAGTTTATAATATTTATGGTAATGCTAAAACTATATCAGACGTACAATTAGAAATATGTACTAATAATGATTACGATATAACTGCACGATCTTTTCTTAAAAAAAGTAATTATGAATTGGAGTTTTCAGTTAATACAGAATCAAATGATGTAATGAATATTTGGGTAAAAAGAAAATCAATAATTATAAATAAAGAATTAATAGAATGCAGTGACCCCAACGCAATTAGCTCTATAGTAGATTTACAAAATATGGAAAAAAATAAGGAAAATGAAAAAATTTCATTAAAGAGTAAATTCAATAATTGTAGCAAAAAAATAGATAAATTAAATAATAATAAGAATAATAAATTACAAAACAATGAAAATGAAGACCGAGAATATTTATCAGAACATTTTTGTGAATGTAAAAAATTTTCAACAGATCAAGATTTTTCTAATGATAACAATGACTATTCTTATAAAAACACACGCTCCGAAAAATGTAAAAAAGATGATAATACAAATTATGATCAAAATGATAATTTAAATTATAAAAAACTAAAATTAATAAGTTGGAATTTAATTAAAACAGTACTTTGGGGGATACTGGTTTCTGGAGAAAACATGGAAATTGATAATACCAATCAAGTAGTAGCAGAAAGTACTACTAAATATATTAAAAAGAAAATTTGTAACATTCCTGGTGAATTAGATGAAGAATATAATTATAAAAATAATTATAATGATTATAAATCTCAATTCCATTCACTTCAACGAAAAAGTCTCATAGAATCAGTACTAAAAATGATTATGTCAGTTTTAATCAAATTATGCAATATTGTAAAAATATATAATGATTTAACAAAAAATCAAAAAGGCTCATTCTATATTACTGTTAATAATACAAAAATAAATAAGCAGCAAATACAAGATTGTGAGAAAATGATAACCGATTTTTTGTATTCATTAATTAATTGTGTTCAGAACTCGCCAACTGCTGCGGTTACACTTCTTAAATGTTTCCTATTTGGCCAAGATAATCCTACTTATCGTTTTAAAAAATTGAATAAACTAAATATAAATTGTGATTTGTATAAGTTAATTACTGAATGCATAAAAAAGGCTCCTAATGACTCTGATGAAATAACTGTTTTTTTTAATAGATATTTTGATAATAATATATTGAATAATTATAATATTGATCCAAAAAATTACACTATAAACCAAGAAAAAAGCATGAATTATATCGTGGATAGTTCTTTAAAGAATAATATTTACAATATGAATTGCAACAATGTTGATGAGCCTTCAAAAGAAGGTATTAAATATAATAGTTCTATCAAAAATAAAGAAAAAGACATAAGCATATCAAATTTTTTTCTTAAATACTACGATTTTAATATGAGAAAAAATTACAGCCAAAGTAAATTGCATGGTTTTTTTTTATTAAAGTGCTTACCTCCAATTAAAATGTTTCCAAAGCAGTTAATTGTTCAAGAAACAAAAAAATTATTTCATAGAGAAATGAATTTTATGAATGAAAATTATGAATCTATATTTCATGAAAATAATGATAAAAAAACAATGAATACTATTGAAATATCTCAAAATAATAACTTACAAATAAATTCAAGCTCTAAGGAAACTATTTCTCCTAATGATTATCAAATGAATGGAAGTATAATCAATAATGAAAGAAATTCTCAATGTAATAGTACAAATAATATATTAAGATTAATACCAAGAATATCATATAGAAATCATCCTTTTGATGAATTGCCTCAGTCCGAATTTTTTATGTCTAGTAGATCATCTGATGATTTTGAAGCTCATATGGAAGGAAGAGTTTTGAGAGTTTTACGTGGTTTAAATTTAGGAGGAGTAGTTTTATGTTTAGCACCTCTTACATTTCCAGCCTTAAATATTGGACCAAATGAAGTAAACGATATAATTAATTTTCGTATACAAACGAGAGGACGTTTTGGTGTAACAGTTGCACCAGCTGAATGTGTTTTATCAAATGTTTCTGAAGTATTTGATAGAAATGATGTTGTTGGATTCCGCACTAATATGTGTCCTCCATTTCGACATGATGTATTTGCAGCAAATGTACAATATGAACTAGGAGATTTATTAAGTGTAAAATTTAATGTAGAAGATCAGCAAAATCAAAAATGCTTAAGGACAGAACTTATGGTTTCAGGAGTTAGTATTGGATCAGTATTAGAAGTTCTTTTTGAAGCAGATTCTCAAATTGAATTTGAAAGAAGAATGAATTTGATATTTATTTTTCAAGATCCATTGACTATTGTGTATGAAGGACCAACATTTACAATGGAATATGTAGATCCAAGTACAAAAAATTCAAATAATTCAAGAATGGATGAAAAAAATGTAGATGAAGAATATTTAAATGAATTTAATCCATTTTCTGGATATGATAAAAAAAATATGAAGAAACAATTAAAAAAAATGAAGCTGAAAAAAAAAGAATTCTATGAATCTGTAAAACTTTATCAGTCAATTCTTGATTCAGACAATGAAATATTAAAAGATCTAAAACATGAAGTTATAATAAGAATGAATTCCACTTTAACTAGCATAGTTCCATATTTAAGGCATAATTCATCACATTATTTATTTTCTGAAAATGAGTATCCACGTGTTATTGATTTTATACAATCTAAAACACAAGAATTTACATCCCTAAATAATTTATCACATGAAGAAAAAATGAAAAATGGTATATATAATTGTTTTAGGAAGATACTTTCTGGTAAAGATAGCAATGAATTCATAAAAGAAAAAGTACTTAAATCATCCTCTAGTGATAAAAGTAAAAATAATAAAACAAATGACTCTTTAAAAAAAAAATATAATGAAAGTATGAATTTATCTTATGGGGAACAGGAAAATTATAATATCAATAATTTTAAAAATAAGAATATATTAGATAGAAATAATAATAGTAATTATGATAATAAAAAGGAATCTAATGAATATAACATAGAAAACAGTAAAATAACTCAAGAGAAAAGTGACAATTCTTCATGTTTAAATCAGAATTCTTCGTTAAATATAAATATATACAACAAATATAAAGATAATCTAAATTTAAATAAATTAATAAGAGAAGTTTTATCTATAATCTGTATTTTAGGATTAAATATAAATGGAAAACCAAAAGAAAAAAATAGGGATCAGAATTTTGACGATACAAAATCTTTTTATAATGAACTTCCATGGCTATCAAGCTTATCAGATTTAAAAAATTCAGTAACATATGGTTTAGATAGAAAATGTATCGAATTATTTTTTTGTAATTTGGTTGAAATTATATGTAGTAAGGTAATTTTAAGTGCAATTCTGAATTTCATTACTCATAAGATGCATAAAAATGATTATGAAGATCATAGTAGCAAAGATAAAAATAGCAGTAGTAGTTTAAAAACTAATAAAAAAAATAGATATAAATATAAAAATCTAAATACACTTGAATCAAAAGATATTTCTGATGTAGAAAGTAATATTTATAATCAAAATAATATATATAAAAAAAATACTAGTAATAGCACAAATACCTTAAAAACAAATAGCGCAAATGATAATGGATGCTTGAATAATAGCGTTACATCAGCTAATGCAAACAGTAATAATTATAATTCATTAATGAATTCTATTTTTATGGAAGAAAACGGATCATTAGAAGAAAATGAAGTAAATGAAACTTATAAAAATAAAGTGGAAATTTCATGTAAAGAAAGGGAAATAGAGAAAAATTTAGATGATAAAACCATAGATTTAAAAAATAGTTCATTTGGAGAGAGAATGTATAAATATTCCTTTTTTGAATATAGTTTATGTCTAATAGGAACAAAAGCAATAATGTGTTGCTGTAATTTATTGAGAACTTTATTAGATATGAATCGTGATGGAAATTATGAACCTAATGAGGCAGTTTATAGATCTTTTAAAAAAATGCTAAACTTTATTAGAATTTTCTTTTTTGTCGATATAGGAATTAGTGATGTTTTAATTAGGCATTTCTCTGAAAAAAATTTTATGGAAATTGATTACTTATTTAGCAGAAGCAAAAGTAAAGATTCTCAAAATAGTAATATATCTCCATTTATAAACAGTTTTGAGAATAAAACTCCACAAAATACGAAGCTGTTTTCTAATAACTCAAAGGATGATTCCATTTATAGTAAAGACACTAATTTTTCACCTTTTTATTCATCAAAAGGAAATAACTTTACTAAGGAAAATACAAAAAATGAATACATAAACATATTAGAAATAGCAAACATTTGTGGAATCCCGTCTGATTTTCTACAATATTTTAATATATATATTCCAAAAATTAAAAATCAGCAGGTAATAGCACAAAACGATACATTTGACTTATGGATTTACATCATGAATCTTTTAATTTGCTTTAATAGCCAGCATAAATATTCATTATGCTTTCCTTATACTAATAATAATTTTAACCCAAACTCCATTAAAAATACACTCTTTGATTTTGAATATACTAATTCATACTTTTCCAGTAGAATTGTACGTAAAACAGTTAAAATATATGCTTCATGGTTATTAAAGAAATATTTAATAGATATAAATTGTGTTATGGCATTGTTATTACCGAAACTGTTTATGGATGAATTAAAGACAAGTCTAACAAGAATAAGTAAAAAAAAATCAAAGGAAGAAATAAATAAAATTTATATTGATAATTGTGATAATAAAAATGATAATTTAGATTTATGTAATACTATGAAAGTAAATATGAATAAAAAGGAAAGAAAAGAATGTTTTTTAAAGGAATCAGATAAAAATTGTGAAACATTAAATAATGCAGTGGATAGAATATATGATTCCATTAATAAAAAAAAAGGAAGTGAAAATGATTTTCTTAATTGCGATTATCGTAATATTGAAGAAAACAAGTCATTGAAAGATAAAAGTAAAGAAGAAAATGAACATGAAGTTCTTTGGAGTAATGATGATTACACACAAAATAAAGAGGAAAGCTTAAATATTAAAATTATACCTTGCAAAAAAATTAAAAGAAATAAAAAATTACATAACCTAGGTCTATTATTTAATTTTGAATCAAGGAATAAAGAAGAAATGTTAAATATATTTAGCATTATGTATTTGTTTCGTGTATGTGTTTATTATCTTAGTAGGAGTAAAGATTTCAGAAAAGAGGATTACTGGCAAGGATTTCAAGGGCAATTAAGAAATGCAAAAATTAAAGAGAATGTTTATAAATTACTCAATGAAAAAAGTTCCAATTCTTTGTTATATGGATGGCAGAGAATATTCTATCAATGCATTGTTACGTGGGAAGATAAAGATTTGGTAGAGCAACTATTACTAATAATTCAATCTGAATTATTATATCATTTAATGGGTTCAATCGCTCAAACTATGTCACCAAAAAGAGTTAAAGTAGAACAATTTTATGCTATTTCACCTTCTGTTCATGTTGCTCATTGGATGCTAGATACTTTTGTTAGACACCCTTTATGCCCATCCAGAATTAGATCATGCTGCATTACTCCAATAACAATTACTTCTTTATTTGGATTAATTATGAATGGAAATAGACTTCCAATATTTTTAGGTATAGATGTATGCAGATTAGTTTACTGGTCTTCTATAGTTTCTATATGGCAAAATAGCAATATTCATAAAAAATATAGGAAATTAAATAAAATTGATATGTTAACTCAATTTAATATTTGTACCGAAGTAAACACTGATAATGATAACATTAATGATACATTAAATAATAATTATATAAAAAAGAAAAAAGAAAAATTTAAAAATACAGAAGAAAAACTTAAAAGAGTAAAATGCAATTATTACTCTTTTTTAAGTTATATATTTCAGTGTGTTAATATGTGTGGATCATCAATTTTTAATCAAATTATAAATTTAAATAACGAAAATAATCATAAAAATAATACTAGCAAAAATAAAGCCAATGAGAATAATAACAACAGTATTAGAAATAATAATGATCATGTTAACAATATTATAGATAATTTGAACAACAATATTAATGATATCTTAAACTGCATACAGAATTCAACTAATAACAGGGTGTTAAACAATAATTTTAATGGAATCAGTAGTGTTAGTAATGAAACTATTTATAATTTAAACGCAGCCAATAGAAGTAGCCCTAACATTTCCTCAAACAATATTAACAATAACAGTTTACAAGAAAATACAGAAGCAGTTAATACTTGTAATGGTAATAATTCAACTGCCTCTAATAGTTTATACATAAACCCAACATGTGTAAATGGAAAAAATGAGAAAAAAACTTCAAATAATTATTCCAATTTTGATATACCTGAAAATAAAGAACAAGGAAAATATGACTCTATAAAAATTAATGCTGCTTTACTAATTCATTATTTTGCTTGTGCCGCATACTATATTAAAAGAGTTGATATATATAATGAGATGCATTACTATAATGAAAATATACATACGAATTTTAAACAGTATTGCTTATATTTGTATGTTGTTGACCATGTATCAAAAATATATTCTAAATATTCAAAAAAAAATAATATAACAAATTGTGTAAAAGATAATCATGAGAATGAAGAATATGATTTTTCTGATGTAATTAAAAAAGATCAAAATTGCAAATCAAAAACTACTTATGATTATGTGAATAAAGAAAAGACAACAAATTGTTCATTAAATAACGATGACTTTAAAAAAAACTCCTCGAATATATGTGATAAAAATAATTTGCTTGGAGATTATGAAAATATAGAAAAACAATATCGAAGAAATGTCTTAGATAATCATTATGAAGGACATTACCCAGAAATGTTTGTTGATCATGTACTTCATTTACCAAAAAAGGTTTCTGCAAATGTTATAATTGATATTGATGAAAAAATACATTACATATCTTCTTCTAATTCAGATTTTATTAAATTAAAAATAAAAGATATATTTCCTTTACCAAAAAAAAAGGAAGATATTTTTATTCAGAAATCAAATTATATGGAAGGTAATCATAAAGAAAATGATAGTAGAGATACAGTAGAATGCAATAATATTTCTCAAAATGATTATAACAGCATTGAAAAAATTAAAAATTTAAATAATACTGAAAAGGAGATAATTAAAAAGATCTGCAGAAGAAATTTTAAACGTCCTAATATAATTTTTAGTGCAGATAACGACTTCAATTATATTTTACACGAAGTGAAATTTAATAGACCTCAAGAATTTCTTTATATTGAAAAACAATCCTTAGTTAAGGATTTTGATTTTGATGAAATAGAAAAAATTAATTTGGGTTCATACATTGAATTAACTGATATATATAACTTATCTTATCCCTTTTTTTCATTGGGAAGTTTTACATTATATTCAGGATCGTATACTTCTTCGTTTACCCTATCTCTATCATTGACTGATAGCAATATAGATAAATTACATGAACATTTTAATATTTTACCTGATATAGAAATTGGAGTATTAAATATAAAAAGTTATTCTGAAACAGATGATGATATATATGTAAAAAATTATGATGAAAGGAATAATAATGAAATAGAAAAATGTAACAAGGACAATCTTCCACTTAATAAACAATATTATGAAAAGCATATTTCTTCTAAAGATCACTATAGAGAAAGAGATAATATGAATTATAGCAATAAAATTTATTCAAAAGTTAATAGAAAAATGGATAAAACATTAAAATATTCTTCTTGCTTATCAAAAAATATGGAGAGAGAAGATTATATTAGTAGAACAAAAAGAAACGAATATAATTATGAGTATACTTTGAAAAAGAGTGCTTACAATCTTCGTAATATAAATAAACATAGTAAGAAGCCTGTAGAAATTTGTTTAAATAATAAAAAAATTGATAAGATTAAAAAATCTTTAAAAAATTATGATAGTGAAGATGGTGACAATAACAAAAATAGTAAAGATGATATATGCAATAATCTATATTCTGAAACATTATCTGATATTGGCCCTATTAACCGAGATAACTACTTTATTCATAGAAACAAAATAAATAAAAAAGTAAATATGATTACTTTAAATGTTCTAAATGGTACAGTTAACTCTACAGGATTATTTTCTGATAATTCTATTGAGAAAGTAAATCTATTAATTTTGAATAAATTAACAGATTCTGTAAATATTACAGTGAGAATCATTGGTAAACAAATAATATGGTTTGTAAATAACATATTAATTTTACGTAAAGAATTTGATGCAGAAATGAACGAATTTCTGCCTTTAATAAAAATTTCTCCTAAAACATCTCGAGAAGTAGATGAATTTAATAATTTTAAAAATGCTTCTTTACACATTAAATTTAATGAAATGGCGCAAAAAACATTTGTTACTCCTTTATCAAAATTTTACCTTAAATTTGAAAATATTCATAAAATGAAATATAAAAATGATTATATAAATACACATGAATATTGGAACAAAAATTTATGGAAGCCTAAATGCTTTGTATTACCCGATACTTCAACAACAATAACAACAATCAAAAAAGTAATGCCTTTAATAATTCCACAATCAAATAATGAAATACTAATAAAATATAATAACCTTAAACATGAGCAAACTGATTGCATAAGCAATTTTTCTGACACTATGTTTTTTACACCTAATATTCAAATTAAAAGTAAACCAATAGATTTTACATATTATATGTATTGTAAGCATATACAAGGAGAAAAATGGAAATTTTTATCATTTGAAAATATTAATAATATACAAAATATATCAATTAAGAATTATTTTGGTTATATAAATGTGTGCAAACAATCAAATATGAGTAAGTTAGGTTTAAATGGACTAAATCATTGTGAAAAGAAATCCACAAAAACTAATTTAAACATTCATAACATATCAAATACACATAAACCTTATGCTAAAATACTAGAAACAAATTCAAAGAAAGATATACAAAAAGAGAATTTGAATAAAATAATTAAGGGTGACATAAGTTTTCAGAAACATCTAAATAGAATAAATAAAAATAAAGATATTAGCATAAACACTAAAAGCAATCTAGACCTTATAAATAATTTATTTTTAAAAAATGAAAACAAATGTAATGAAAAAAATAACAATTTAACTAGTAATATATGTTCAAAAGCAAATTACTATGAATTAGCTGATAAAAATAGAACTCATTACACATCTTATTATCAAGAATTTATCCCAGAAGGTAATACAAAAGATTATATCCATAGTAATTATATTAATGATTACATTACCACAAACAATGAAAATAATTTACATATAAAATATAAATTTAGTAATTTTCCTAAAATTAAAAGGGATTCTTCTCATAACATAAAGTATAGCTCAATACAAGAAATTGACTCCTCACAATACAATACAGAAACTATATATGATAAGAAAAAACAAAAGCAAAATTTTATTGATATAAATCATAAAAAGAAATATATAAGTAATAAAGACAGTTTTAAAAAAAATCTAATAAGTGATAACAATTATACATTTATAAGCAAGTTCCATAATACAAATCATACGAATAAGGTATGCATGAATAAGAGTCTATCAAAAAAATATAGATACAATGAAGTTGATAAAATCACAGATAATTATAATTTTAATGATTATAATGATTGCTCAAGTAACTGTTGTATGTATTATATAGGTTGTAAAGAATTTAAGTCATGCATAAATTCATATGATTCTATTTTCCCCGCAGAACCTTTTATTTTTAATTGCACCGTTCATTTTAATGAATATAATGATCACAATTGTGACAACAAATATAAAAATTCTGTTGGTATCATATGGGGCATTTATCGTTGGCTATGGACAAGTAGCGGAAATTTCATTTGCCCATTAAGACTTCCTTTATGTGTTTCAGAACTTCCATCTGATAAAATAGAAGAATGCGAAATAAATGTTGTTGGCTTTAAATCTAATGATAATTTATGCATAGAATTTCAACCCTTGTATCAAAGTTTATTTTTTTATAAGAATGGAAATTATGAATTTGGATTTAAATTTGATACTTTTTATAATTATAGGAATAAAATAAATAAATCATTAAATGAAAATAATCAGGAAACAAAAATAGCAGAAATAAGGAATGCATCAAAAATATCATGTTCTAGTGACATGAGCAATATAAATCTTAATGATTTGAGCATTAAGACAAATGTAGAAAGGAGATATAGAAGTACCATAAACAGTAAAAATATTATACAAAAAGATGTATTAAAAATTCAAACTGAAACGGATAAAAATGATAATAATAATAATAATATTAATATCAATAATTCACATATATACTTAAATAACTCTTTCAATTCACTTTGTAATTTTAAAGTAAATAATTCAAATACATATTTTACTTCTAACGAACAAAAAATCAATAAGAGAATTAATGGAACCAACAATATAAAAACAAAAGAAAAAATATTAAATAAGGATTTAAATAATTATTCTGATAATATAATAGAAGAAAATCAAAATGGAACTGTAGTAAGAGTAAAAAATCATGTTAATATGATCAAATTGTATAACTCCTTATTATTAAATGATTGTACAAGTGTTACTTCTGTTTTGATTAATAATCCAGATTTATTATCAAAATCAAGTGAAGATCAATCAGAAATATCATTTGAACGTTACGAAATAAACAAAGAAAAATTTCCTTATGAACTTATTACATCCATGAAAAATATTAAATACGACAAACATTTAACACCATTAATGTTAGCTTGTAAAATAGGGTGTGAAGAGTGTGTACAAAATATTATAGAGTTAGGTAAAGTAAACCCTAATAATTATTGTTATAAAATGGAAAAAGAGACTCCTCTAATGGTTGCAGCCGAATATGGATATAGTAGAATTGTGTGCATGCTAGTCTGTATGTATGGTGTAGAGATAAATAAAAAAGATTCTAAAGGAAACACTGCTTTGCATAACGTTTTATTGAATTCTTGTAATAATGAAGGGAAAAAAAATTCCATTTTTAAAATTGTTCAATTGTTATTAAAGTTGGGTGCTGATATAACCATTAAAAACAAAAAAGGTATATCAGTAGAAGAATTAGCACAAACAAATTCTATAAAAGATAAAAAAGTTGAAAATTTTTTAAAAATGTGGACAAGATTATCTTTAAAAAGTAAAAAAGAAGATAAAATAAGCTACATCAATAAGGACATTATACCTGGTTTGCTGTCTAATTGTTCTATAGTTGTGGGATTTCCATTATATTCAACAAATAATTTAAATAGTGTTTCATCGATTAAAATTAACTCTTTTGTTGTAGGAGGTGAAGAGTTAGCTTGTCTAAAAAATTGTACAAAAATTAAAAATTATAACAATTGGAATATAAGAAGAAAAGAAGAGGAGTATTACAGCCTCGATAATTCTCCTAGTTCTTCAATTTCAGAGTTCTACAACTTAGAGAAAAAAGTCAAAGAAGATAGTGAAAAATATGATGCTTCAAAATGTAGTGAATTTCAAGATGATTTTTCATATTTGCAGGAGAGAAACGGAATAAGTAAAAATTGCATTCAAGAAAAAAATTCATTTCATTTAAATACATATACAGAATATAAAAAAAAATATGAAACAAAAAATGGAGACGATATAGAATTTATGGATAAGAAAAATCAAGAAGATTATACTAAAGAAAGGGATAATATGTTATTTGATTCAAAAGATTATATGAATTCATTATTTGAAAAACATAATAATTCTTTATATTTAAGAAAATATAGTAAAACAGACAATATTAATAATATTGACAATTCCAAAATTTCAAATGATGTTTTATCTATGCAAAAGGAATATTCCAATGATACAAATATTTATGGAAATGAGAAATGTGCATATAAATGGAAAAATAAAAATGAAATGAATTATAATTTACTCAGCTGCAAGGGAAATAACTATTATAATAATATAGGAATAGAAAAAAAAGAAGATAAGAATAATATACAAAACCGAATGAACTCTAATAGTATTAAATATGGTACAACAACAAAAAAAAAAAATAAATGTGCAAATAACATATTAAATTATATAATCGTTCATAAATATTCTAATAAAGGGCATATGTACTCTCATAATAACTTTATAGATGAAAAGAATCACAGAAATCTATTTTTAGAAAAGGAAACTAAAAATAAGGAAAGGAAAAATAATAAAGATAATGCATATATAAAAAAAGAAATTAAAAAAAGTTTTGTATTTTCTAAATTAAGAAATAATAGATTTAATTATCAAGATTTAAAATTCTACCTAACAGAATTTATTAATAAATCAGGTGTATTTTCTGATGTTTTAAAAAATAACTATTTAGATTCAAAAGATGTTCCTAAAATTGATGAACTAAAAAATATACTACTGAAAGTTAAAAATGAATTGGAAATAATTAAAGGATTCAAAATATTTTTAGAATTATTTAATTTTCTGTATGTGGATGAAAGATTAAAATATTTCTTAAATATTGATTTAGAAAAAAATTTAGAAAGTTCTTATAGTTTAATTGATCTAGGTTATATTCTTCTAAAAATTGATAGTTTTTGTAATATTTTTAATAGTTTCAAATTAAAATGGAAAGATAATGCACATAATGAATGGAAAAAAAAATTATTAAAAGGAATTGGGATATACAATGAGTTTTATAATGTTAAATGGATAACGGATTCTTATACCATTTTTAAGTACGAAGACGAAATTTTAGAATCCGCTTCATTTATAGATAAAATATTACAAAATGGTAACAATTTGATATTTTATAATAGTATAATGAATATAATAGAAGATAAAAATGAACTTTTAAAAAATGCTTTGTATGATTCGCAAATATTTAATGATATACTTAAAAGTATAGACATCGGAAATTTAAATAAGGAAACTGTTTTATATGATTTTTGTTCTAATAAAAATATTTTAAAAAAAATTTTCTATCCAGAAAATAACAAGCGAAATATTAATGATAATGACGCAAATGGGAATAATGAGAAAGATAAAAATTGCCTAAATGATTATTTTATAAATAAAAAAGCAAAAGGAAATAAAGAATTATACTCTTCATATCATGATGATGAAACAAATAAAGGCATAGAAAAAGAGACTAGAAGAGATTATTCATTTGATAAGTCTATATATAAAATTGGTTCAAAGCAATATATTCCGATGTTTAAAAAATATGTGGAATTATATAAGGATATAAATGATAATAATAATATAAATAATATTAATGATATTGTAGAAGGTAAAGGTAGTGATCATAGTATCATAGATGATAATACTGTAAGTATTAATAAAACCCCCAATACTGATAAAAAAAAAAGTGAAAATTATTACATATTACGAAATAAAATATCAAATTATTATTCAAGTAATAATAAAAATGAATTCTTAAATATTAATGAAAATAATGACATAGAAGATAAAAAAATAAATCCAAGTTCTACACTATCTATAAAATTAGGGGATCTTATAGATAGTAACTCAAAACTTAATGAAGACATAAATGAAATTTTCAATTATGGAAAATTCAGGAATATTCATAAGATGTTCCAAACAAAGTATGGACGAGATAATAATACAAATAATGATTCTCCATTTGAATCTTCAAGTGTTTTACTAAATAATAAAAACAAAAAATATATAGATAAGTTTACAAGTAAAGAAAATAATAATTTAATTAATTATAACAATAAACATGGTGATATTAATAATTATAATCATGAAAATATCCTTTTCAATAACAAAAATAGGTATAAAAATGGTAAAGAACAAAATAACCTGAATAATATTCCTAATAAATCAAGTTTATATCCTTTTAATTACTCCAATAATATAACTTTAAAAAGCCCTTTAGATGAAAGTGTTTATACTGAAAGTTCAAGTGATAAATATGAAAGTGAAGAAAGTGATTTTGATTTAATGTGTGAAATGGTTTTTACATCAAAACCATGTGAAAACGAAATAATAAGAGAGAAATGTAATAAGATATGGCCACACACAATAGATACATATATACTTCATATATATGATTTAATAAGTAGTTATATGGATTCCCCTGAAAAAGTAAGTTTATTTATTTATCATGCATTTGATATTGAAAAAATAAAAAAAAAATTACCTAGCAAAACGTCACAATTATGGAAAAGAATAAACATGTCTTTAGATGAATTTATTGAAGAAATAAAAAAAGTTCATAATTTTACAATGAGGATTATATATCAAAGTAATTATAAAAGATATCGTATGTTGCCACCAAATTTTAAAAAATATTTTGTTCTTTCTGAAGAATCCTTAAAAAATGTTACAAAAAATAAAATAGTTATGAGCATAGAATATTACAAAAATCATATTCATGAGCAAAATAAAAATTTGTTTTTAAAAATTATACAAGATCGTATAACATTATTAAATAAATTTAATTGCTACTTTGAATCTTGCTTTCCAATAACAGGAATATTATTCAATAAACCTGAAATTGATTTAGAAGAACAAGGATTGAGGACTCTAGAATGCCCCCTATGTTTTTTTATGAGTAATGATAAATATTTTCCTTGGGATATAAAAAAAAATAAAAACGACTTTAAGTATAGTAGCAGTTATATATCTCAAGTAAAAGATGAATCATATAGTAATATAATTAAAAATACATCTATGTTAAGCGCAAATAATAATTATATGAACGTATATATAAATGAAAATTATAATTATTCTACTAGATCCCATAATTTGAATGATTTAAAAGAAAATAATAACAATATAATCATAGAAAATTCTCAAAATACAAAAAAGAAATGGAATAATTTAGGAGATATAGATTATGAAAAAAATAATAACGGTGATTCTTCAAAAAAAAGAAGCAGATATAATATTCTTGAAGATAAAAGAGAATCGTTATCTAAAAATAATGTGTCATATAAAAATGATTCCAGTAGTTATATTAATTGCTCTAATAAAGACAACTCACATTCTAATTATATGGAAAAAAAATTATTTTTCGATAATTCAGAAAATTTACATAAATTAAATGAAATAATTCATTTATATAGCGATGATAATGAAAAAGAAAATTCAAATGAAACAGTAATAGATTGTTTTAAGTATTGTAAGAATACCTATTCCTCTAGTAAAATGGTATTAGCAATGGGGTCATCTGATTTGCCTGTACAATTATCTTCATACTTATTTATTAAAAAACTCCTTAAGCATGATACTATATTAAAGTTATGGAAAGAATGCTTGAAATATATTACTGTATCTAATTCAGAAAAATCTAATTTAACATTAAGGATAGATAGAGGTATGGCTGCGACAGCAAAAAATATTGCTCATACTATGTGGTATCAAAGCACTTTTTCATTATTAAATATAGATACTCATAAACTTAGAGGAAAACCAAGAGATAGACCCTTTATGGTTGTATTTATAGGAGAAGGGGCAACCGATTTTGGTGGACCTTTTCATGAATATCTTTCATCAATTTCAAGAGAAGTTATGGGAAAGTTATCAGATTCTCCGGATAAGAGTTTGCCTGTTTTTCCTTTGTGTATCCCTTCCCCAAATTATACACAAGCTATAGGAGTACATCAAGATACAGTAATAATTAATCCCAAAAGTACCCCATACATAATAAAAGAATCAGATTACGTTGGTGAAATAGATTTCATTGATAATTTGGAGAATTATAGATGGCAAATATTATATATATATAATTCTATTAAAGATATAAAAAAGAAATTACAAAGATCTCATAAACAAATATATTCAATGTTTAAAAATATCCAAGAAGCTAATTTTTCAGAGGAAGATATAAAAAAAAACAGAGAAGAAATTTATACACGAAATTGTGGAGACAAAGTTCAAACAGGAAATTTTTCTAATTTTAATAATACAATAAATAATAATAATAACAATTACAATCAAAATTCGAATATAAATAATGATGATATAATTGCAAATAACGATTTTCCTAATGATGAAACTAATAATAACGAGCATATACACGATAACAATTTAAGAAAGAATTATGATAATAGTAATATGAATAACGATATGAATGATGTATTATTAAATGGAAAATTTCCTCCAAAAAAAGATGATAAAAATATAATTAGCAATAATATGGATAAGGATAAAGCATATCTTTTTAGTAGCAAAAAGTCAGTTACCTTTGAAAAGCTGGAAGAAAATAATAAAACACCTTTCCATATTGATAATCAATACAACAATTATTTCTATGATAATTCCATGTACGACGATGATGTCCTTGAAATTATAAACAATGCTTCCTTGAAATCAAGAAAAGCTTTTCTCGATAAAATATTAAAAAAAAAAAAAAAGGAAAATAATGATACATTACAAAGAGAAAGTAAAAATGAAAATGAAAATATGGGAAATAATTTAAAAGGTAATAATAAAAAATCGAAGGATTCAAATAAAAACAACTTAAATAATATAGAATATGATGAAAAAACTATGAAAGCAATGGAATTAGCTATGTATGAATCCTTAGGTAGAGTTATGGGAATGTGTGTTTGTATAGCATCAACATTAAATATATGTTTTAACCCTATAATTTGGAAGAAAATTTGTGGGATACCTTTAGAATTACAAGATTTATGTGATTATGATTTTGTTGCTGTTGAAATGTTGAAAACTTTAAAAATGTTAAACTCTGAAAAGACGAATGGATGGAATATAGAACTAAAACAGTCCTTAGGAGACATGACTTTTTTAACAGAAGATTCTGGGGGTAATTCTATTGAACTAATAAGAAATGGAATTAATATACCGATAAATTTTGATAATTTAGAGCTTTTTATTCGATTAATGACTAGATGCAAAATGAATGAATCATCTAAAGGGATAAGACATTTACTAAAAGGATTTAGTTCTGTTATACCATTAGGTAGAATAAGATTATTATATGAGTTTAAGGAAGTAGAACATATGGTTTGTGGTGAAAGAGAAATTGACTTAGAAGTATTAAAAGCACACACATGGTCAAATGATTTAAGAATAAAAGATAAACTTTTTACAGTACTTGAAGAGTTTACAAACGAACAATTACAATCATTTCTTAGGTTTGTTTCAGGTCGCTCAAGATTGCCTACAACAAAAAATGATTGGTATATGATTATAGACGTGGAAACTGTTAATCATAATATTAATCAAATAGATCAAAGATTACCTACAGCCGTTACTTGCGGTTTTCGTTTGTTATTACCTCAATATTCTTCTTTAGAAATTTTAAAAGAAAGACTGTTGTATGCAATTAAAAATTGTACTGCTATTGATTTAGATGCATATGTAGTCCATGATCAAATGCAATTAATGTATGGAGAATAATTTTATAGTAACAATTAAAAAAATTTAAGGAAGAAAAAAAAGTATTAGAAAAAGTGGGAATTTTTAATAAATATATTTTTTTTTTTTACAATTACAAATAAGCATGTATTTCTATATATATAAATAATAATATAGTTTAAAGTTTATGTAATAACATTTACAATTAATCACGAACTAATAATTAAAAGGTAATTTCATTCATTTTTTTTTCTCTTTTGCTTTATAATTAATTTTAATTACCAAAAAAAAATTAATTTATATATTTATTTAGTTCCCAATAATTTATCAATTTTTTTTTTAATTTTTTTTTTTTTCTTATTTTATAATTTATTAAAACTTTTTTATTATTTAATTTTAATTTTAGTTGTAAGAATAACTCTTATTAATTTTATTTTAAATTTTTATTAAAATATTAAATATATTACTTTCGTAACTTTTTAAGTAATATTATTTTTTAAATTTGTAACATAAATAGATTGTATTACCTAATATTTTTCTTAGTTTTTAGAAAAAAATATGCAAGTAGTAAATAAATAATATCATTAGTTTTTAAAAATTTGTAAATTAAAATTAATAATACAGTTCTTTAAAGCGATAAACCTTTATTTTTTTTTTAATTTATTATTGTTGCACATTATTATTTTAAATCATCGTATATCTTAAAAATTCACAAGAATACTTTGTTGCCCCATATTTTTACATTTAGTCTGGTTTAAGTATGTTTTTATATTTTATTTTAACAGAATAATTGTTCTTTTATAGTATGCCCTAGAAGTGTATTTAAAAAAACTTAGTTATATATACGGAATTTATATGTATTTATATATTATAGCCTTTTGGGTTGGTGATTCACTTATGCATATTTCAATATAATTAACTTTCCTTGATTTTAAATATGATAGATCTATTTCCTCTATTATTTTTTCTATTATGTAGTGCCCAATTTCTTCTGAGGAGGAGTGTTTTATGGGTATTTTAATGCAATCCTTTTCTGGAAAAGAATATTCTGAATTATCTTCACATGTGATTTTTATGTTATTGTTTACTTTCTCAATTTTTAAAACATCACTGTAAATAGGTAGTATGAAGTGATGATCTAGTTTATTACAAATTTTTTTAACTGCATCTTTCAAAATAGAGAAATCTATTACATAACCATCATCTTGTATATAACCTTTTATTTTTAAAGAAACGTTATAATTATGTCCATGTAAGGTTTCTTTAAATCCTTTATAAGCAATAAAGTGCGCACAGTGGAAGGAAAATGATGGTGATTCAACTAAAACATCTGATATGACATTTTCTAAATTAATTAATTTTTTTTCCATTGTAATAGTTCTTTAATATTTAATACATTTACTTATTTAATCTTAAATGAAACCAAAATAAAAAAAAAATAATTATAAAACAATTAAAAAGTAATAGAATCGAATGTTAAAAAAAGAAAGAAAATGATGTTTTGAAAAAATAGATGTTAAATAAAATATCTACAATTTTTCTTCATATTGTTTAAAAAGGTAAAAATAATTTAAGAAGTATATATATATGTGAAAGATGAATTATTTCCCTTAAAAATTAGAGAGGTTCAAAAAGAAATGAAGATGTACTATTTCTGAGGGAATTATATATTTATAAAAAATAACAATGTTTTTTAAAATAAAAATTCTTCTTATGTAAGAAATATTAGACTAAATGAAAGAATTAATATATTTTATTTAAATTTTCTACTTTAATAAAAAAACAATTTTGAATAAAAAAGTAATTTTAAAACAAAATGTATAAATTATACTAATTTTTAAAATTTAAGTATTTCTTAAAAATAAAGACTTTATACTATTCACATTATTTTCATCTAATTATTAGTATAATTCACAAAAAAATAAAAATAAAATTAAATTAATATAATAAATCGATAATGCTTTAAATTAAAATAAAAAAAAAAAAAAAAAACTTATGTTCTATGCAATAAATATTTCAAAAAAATAAAAAAAATTAACATATATATATATATAAAAATATTATATATTATAAAGGTGAGTATTAAAAGAGATTATAATTTAAAAAGTAGATACATGTATATTAATAAAAATAATGATAAAGAAAAAAGTATAATAAAAAGAATAAAAAAATTTCCATTTTCTATTAAATAAAATTGTTAATATAAATAATTGTTCTTAACAATTATAAAATTGTTTTCAGAGAAAATACATATAGAAAAAAAAAAAAAAAATTAAATAATATGATATAATGAAATTAACTAAACATAGAATTATCATATAAGCACTTCTACTTTAAATGATTCTAGTTTGTAATATTTTGTACTTCTTTGATGATTTTAAAGCTGGATCTCGCATCAACTGAATTCCATGTAAGTAATAAAACCTCTCTTTTATTTTAATTATAAAAACTGATTTATTTTTCAATATTATTAATACTTTATTATTTGGAGTTATTATTTTAAATGACTAAAAAGAAAGGTACAATTTTATGTAAGTGTATTTATATAAATATTTATACATTTATATATATTTTATATTGTGTAGAATTTCATAAAATAAATCTATTGTTAAATTATATATATTCATTTTATCATTCGTATTTTTTTTTAAAATAATATTTAATATAATTACGTTATGGGTTTCCAGGACTATTATTCCTTTTATTCCAATATAAGTAGAACAACGAGATTTATGAATTTCTATGTATGCTCCATTTAACTCTATATCATTAATTGTATCTAAGCTTAACTCATTATTATTTGATAACTCAAGTAGTTCATTAATATAAATATTCCATAGTTGATTTAATTTTTCTGCATCTTCATAAGATATATTATGTTGTGTTTCTACTTTATAAGTATTATATTCATTTGATGATAAACCTACTTTATCTATTCTTTGCTTTTTTGTTTTTTTCTTCATACTAGCATCATCATTATAATTGTTCTTTAAACTTTCATTAATAAAGATTTTTGAAGGTAATTCTAATTCAAAAGCCTTAAATAAATAAAAAAAAGAAAAAAATATATTTTAGACATAAACGATTAAGTATTCCATTGTCTTTATAATAATTAAAAAAAAAAGAAGATATAAAACACACAAAAAAAAAAAAATATATTAGATATAAAAAAAATTTTTAAATACAAGAAATGGACTATATATTTTTATTTACTACCTTATTTAGTTCGTTATCAGTTAAATAAGAGCTATCTCTTGAGTTCTTATTTAAAAAAGGATGGACCATAAATTTATTTTTTTTATTATTAAGGCTACCGTAATTATTATTATCATTATTATAATTAATAATACTATTATTCGAATTATATTTGTTATTAAAAATTGGTTTTATATTTACGTTTATATTTTTATTGAAATTTAATTTTTGTGAAGAGTTGTTATTATTTATACTTAAATTATAAATTTTGTTGCCTTTAGCTTCATGATTGAACTTCTTCGGATTTATAAAAGCTGAATTATTTTCATTTTTTCTGTATAAATTATTGGTATGCAAATAATAATTTACGTATTTACTTTTATCAATTTTTCTTTTTTTATTAATTTCACTTATGTTATCTTCTTCCATTTTTCTTTTTTCCTTCTTTTTTTGTATCTTAATATTTGAATTAATTTTGCTCTTTTTGAGCAATTTACACTTATAGGTAGATAATAATATATTTTTAATATCTTAATTTAGTGATTTCTTTTTTGTTTATTCGGTTTTTCATATTAATATTTATGTAAATCACAGAACCGAATATATTTTGGGATACTTTCTGTGTCTTTTTTTTCTGATTACATTTTTTTTTGTTACTTTTTTAAATTTATGGTAATATTTTTCATATACTTATTATGTTACTTTCATCTATATTTAGCAATAGATGGAGAATTTAAAGATTTAATTATCCCATATATTTGTAATTTAAATATAAAATTGCTTTTTGTTTTGGATGTTAAATTAATTTTTTTCTTTTAATTAAAAAATCGAAGGGAATAAGTTATTCTATAAAAAAGAAAAATTATGTGTAAAATAATATTTTTTTGCGAAAATACAAAAACAAAGTTAAACTTAACACAATTAAAGATATATGAATAATAAAAAATTGAACTAAAAAAAAAGTATAGAAAACTTTTATTTAAAAAGTGATGCTTTTTTCATATGCTCCATATGACTTCAATATATATGTAATAATGAAGTAATATTTTAAAATATATATTTATTGTTTATATTTACATTATAATTATTATAATACAAGTTACCTTAGTTTTCATTTATATATACAAGAATAATTATTCATATAAATTTTAATCAATAACCTTTTTTTTTTTTTAAATATAAATAAAAAATATTTTATAGTATCAATAAATTATTAATTTGTTTAAAATAAAAAGTACTATTTTTAATAACAAAATATATATATATACATATATATTTATCATATAAAATTGTAAACTGTAACTCAATTTTTTTTTTATTTTTTTTTATGGAATATAAAATTAAATTATTTCATTTCTTTTAAAAATATAATTAGGAAAATTGTTTTTAAAAATGTACTAATAAAAAAAAATAAAAAAAAAAAATAAAAATAAATGGATAAATTGATAACACTTTTAAGTGATAAATATGATTGATTCATAAATTGATATAATTGAATATATGAATATATATAAGAATTATGTATATAAAATGATGTATAATAACAATTAGTAGTAAAAAAAAAAAATTATAAAAATAGTATGATTTTGAATTATATTAACTTTTTTTTTTTTTCTTAATTATTCACGTATTTTTACTGATTATTTAATTTTTTGTAATACTTTAATGCAAATGTTAACATTTTTTTAATATATACACATAAAAATTTTTTTTTAATTTATATATTGTTATTACTTTTACAGTATTATTTTTATATTTTTTATTTAATATTGTTATTTATATAATATTATTGATATATATATATATATATATATATATATATATATATATATATATATATATCAATAATATTATATAAAAGAAAAAGAGAAAAAAGGAAGAGATGCTGAAATTATAAGCTAATACTTATGCATTTATATAGATTTATAACATATTTGAAAGAATTAACATTTTAGAACGTTTTAATTTATAAGTTGTAAAAAAAAATATTAAAAAATTTTAAATATATATAATAGATAATTTGGATTATATACAATGAATGATATAAAGAGTCATAAAAATATTTGTAAAATAGATTCAGGTCAACTAAGTTATATTGATATTGATGAAAGTGTTTTCATTAATAAAAATTCATATCCAGTAAATGAATTATATGAAGATGAAACTAGTAAGGGTAACAATCAAATAAAAAATTTTAAATCATATAAAGAAATGTATGAAGAAAGTATAAATAATCCAGAATTGTTTTGGGGGAATATAGGTAAAACTAGTTTGAGATGGTTTAAGTTATTTACTAAGGTTTATTCAGGTGATTTTAAAAAAGGAAATGTTAGCTGGTTTGTTAATGGAAAGATTAATGCTTGTGATAATTGTGTTGATAGATGGGCAGAGATACATCCCAATAAAACAGCTATTATATGGGAAAAGGATAATCCAAATGAATATAAAAAAATAAGTTATAAAAAGTTATTAGAAAATACATGTAGAGTTGCAAATTTATTGAAATTATATGGTGTTAAAAAGCAAGATACTGTTACTATTTATTTGCCTATGACTCCTGAATTAGTATATAGCATGTTAGCATGTGCTCGATTAGGTGCTATACATAATGTTGTTTTCGCTGGGTACTCAGCGGGTAGCTTAAGTGATAGAATTATTGATTCTAAATCAAAAATTTTAATTACTTGTGATTTTGGTTTAAGGGGTGGAAAATTAACAAAATTAAAGCAAATTGCTGATGCTGCTATGGACTTATGTGGAACTATAAAAACATGTATTGTTTTTAAAAATAAAATGAAAATAAATGAAAGTAATATATACCTTAAAACTCCCATGCAAAATCAATTTTATCATTCAACAAGTATTGATTCTCAAATTATTAAAGATTCTGTCACAAAATTAGGTAGCAATTCAAAATTACAAAGCAATGGGATCGACCTAAATGAAAATGTGTATGATAAAATAAACAATAATAGTTCCATTAATTGCTCAAAAAGCGAAATGGAAGAAAAAAATTATATGGATATTTATACAGTTAATAATAATACTCCATATCAAACAAATTCAAAGGCAAATGATTTATGCGAGAAAGATTCATATTCACAAAAAACGTGCACTAAAGAAATGGATAACAACAATTTTAGAACCCATAATAATGATCAAACAATTAAAAATGGTGATATAAAAAGTAATGGAGAAGAATTAGGTAGTTATAAGAACAGTTTAAAGTGTAAAAATATTGCATTATCTAAATACCAAAATTTAGAAGAAAAAAGATTTAAAAGTAGAGATATAGAAAATACGTCAAGTAATTTTGATGAAAATATATGTACTTTAAAAGAAGGTCGTGATATAGATGGTTCATCATTAATGAAGGATATGAGACCTTATTGCCCAATTGAATATGTAGATAGTGAAGATTTTCTATTTTTATTATATACTTCTGGTTCTACAGGAAAGCCAAAAGGGGTAGCACATACAACATCCGGTTATTTATTATATGCTTATGCAACTTGTAAATATATTTTTGATGTAACAGAAAATGATGTATTTGGATGCGTTGCTGATATTGGATGGGTTACTGGACACAGTTATGTTTTATATGGACCATTATTAAATGGAATTACCACTGTTTTATTTTCTTCTATACCTACATATCCAGATTGTGGTAGATATTGGAATTTAATACAAACTCATAAAGTTACCCAATTCTATACAGCCCCCACTGCTCTTAGGGCCTTGATGAAACATGGGGATCACTGGGTAGAAAATTATGATTTATCTTCTTGTCGAATATTAGGAAGTGTGGGAGAACCTATTAATCCAGAAACTTGGAGATGGTACTATAATGTAATAGGGAAAAAGAAGTGTGTTATTGTTGACACATACTGGCAAACTGAAACAGGTGGAATTGTTATTGCACCTATACCCAATTTATTTAAATTAAAACCAGGATGTGCCACTCTCCCTTTTTTTGGAGTTGAATTAGAAATTTTAGATTCAAAAACTTTAAATCCATTAAAAGGTACAAACGTTTGTGGTTTATTATGCATAAAAAGCCCTTGGCCAGGTATGCTAAGAACTGTATATGGAAATCACAATAGGTTAATTAAAACTTATTTTGAAACATGCCGTAATTACTATTTTACTGGAGATGGTGCATATAGAGATGAAGATGGCTATTATTGGATTTCTGGTAGGATAGATGACACCTTAAATGTTTCAGGGCATAGATTAGGAGCTGCAGAAATTGAACATGCTTTAGTTCAACATTTTTTTATTGCTGAAGCAGCTGTTGTCTCCTTTTTTCATAAAGTAAAAGGAGAAGGTATTTTATGTTTTGTTGTTAAAAAAAAAGGAGACTTAAAAAATTATGGAGATAGTGAAAAAAGTGTTAATTTATCTTCCATTCATAATATAGAAAGTATGGAAGATTTTAAGAAAACATATACAGATGAAAAATTAATCGAAGAACTAAAGTTACAAGTTAGACAAGTTATAGGACCTATTGCTACTCCAGATCTTATTTGTATAGTTCCTGATTTACCTAAAACAAGAAGTGGGAAAATAATTAGGAGAATATTAAGATGCATAGCTAATGGCTTAAATGATTATGGAGATTTAACTACTGTTTCTAATTTTGAAATTATTGATGTTATTAAAAATAAATATAATGAGTGTAAAACGAAAATTAATTCTACATCATAATAATATATACTTTTTCCTCATATCTTTTTTTAAAAAAAACATTTTCAAATGAGTAATAAGAAGATTTATTTCAAAAACAATACTATATAAAAAAATGTTAACTTAATTATTAAAAATTAGAAACTGATAAATTCCTAAAGTTTATTCTAAGTTATTACTTTATAAATAAATGAGTAAATAAATAAATATATATAAATATATATAATATTTTGTCATAATCAAAAAGTTAATTTAAATTGTCAAAAAAAAAAAAATAAAATAATAAATAATAATGTAGTTTTTGCAATAATTTTATTATTTATTTTTAAAGTATCTACATAATATGATTATTTCTGTGGATTATTATATACCTAATTCTACTCTTTTTTTTCCATTTTTATATATTTGTTAATTTTTTTTTTTTTTTTTTCAAAATATTGTCAAAATATTTTTATAAATATATATTTTCAATCATTTTATATAATGCATTTTAATTTCATAGAAGAAAAAAAAAAGGAAAAAATTGGAAAATTAAAAAGCATAATCTAAAATTTAAAGTTTACATATTTTTTTTATTTTGTGTGGATTTTATATAGATAAAATGTGCATATGTATTCTGATCGTTATTTTTATTATTATTATATGTATCTGTTTTATTTTATTTTATTTACATACATGTGTATGCTAAAAATATTAGTTTTTATTAAAATTTTTTTAATATTGTTAAATAGGTATTTTTTAAAAAATGTGATAATTATGTATTTATATAAAATAAAACACTATAAAAGTTATACAAAAATTTGAATATATGTAAGCATATATCATAAAAAATATAGTAGTTAATACTTTAGTATTTTCTTCAAATTAAGACTAGTAAGATATATCAACGATATAGTTGACAAAACAAGGGAAAAATATTTCATGATCTCATAAAACATTCATCACCAAAATATAAAAAAAGCAAATTATAAAGTAATGCTTTATTATTAATAAAAATAAAATATATAATTTAATATTTAGTATATTTTCATTCATGTATAAAAATATATATTGAATAAAACCATATTAATACACTATATAAAAGATACACTCACATATATATATATATATAAAATAAATATATACTTTTTTAAAAAACTCCTTTATAAAATTATGAACATATTTCAATAAGAAAAATTCTCATTTGATGCATATAACTGTTACATTTATTCATTCTTTTATTCTATTTTTTCAAGATACTTTTTAAGAAATTGGTCTTAAAAAAAAAAAAAGGGAAAGCATATGTAATTTTATTTTGAAATTTTTTTTTTTATTTAAAATAGGCATCTATAATTAATAATATACTTAAAATGAATGATACGGTATCACGAAAATTATTTTAATTTAAATTTATTTTTGTATTATCTTGAAATTACATATACTTTAAAAAAAATTTTACATATTTTCAGATAACACACTTTTTATACTCTATTTCTATATTAAAAATTAACATTTTTATTTTCTTTTTTTAATACATACAATATTTGAAAGTCTATACTTCTATATAAATATACATATTTTTAATATAAATAAAGATATATTGTTTTTTACAAAATTGCCTTATAGAAAATGTATATATATATATATATATGTGTATATTATTATAAAATGAATAGCATTTAAATATGAAAATTATCATCAATATGCATATTAAGCATATAAATTTTTGTTTCTTTTAAAAAATATATTTTTTTTTTTTTTTTTAATCATATTTCATATTTCATTGTTTTATTTTACTTTTATTTTTTTTATATTTTATTTATTAATATTACTATTATGATTATATCTTAATATATCAATTTTTCATATGATTCGAAAATACATATACAAACCAAAATAAGTAATAATAATGAAAATTGGTAAACTATAAGTTAAATCTAATGTTCAAATCGTTTAGCATATCATTTGGAATAGGGGATGAATGGGAATCGTTAGATGGTTGATAAATTTCTTTCCATTTATTAGGATATTTCTGTTTCATAGTAGATAAAAATTGATGAAAAAAGATATTCAAATTTTGAGACACATATTTATACTTTAATATTATATATAAGATATCTTTTAGATTTTCAGCTGCAATATCCAAATTTAAATATAGAGTTTCTAAAATAGCTTTGAGTGCATTTATTTTTTCATTTTCTTGTGTTCCATGAGACATAATCTTTAACCAAGTTTTTAAAAATTGAGGAAAATAAAAAATTATTTTTTTAGGATAAGTAGAAGATAATCTACCTAAAGTTATACATATATTTTGTAAGAGACAACCATGATATTTTGAATTCTGACAAATAAAAACAAGCTGTTTTATAATTTCATCTACATACATTTCCATATATTGAGAATTAATATGTATACTTATTTCTCCTATAGCCCAACTAGCATTATTTGAAACTGGAGTAGATGGATGAGTAATATGTGCAATTAAGAATGGTATTATATCATTTAAATAAGTTATTAAATATTGCGTGCAAAATCTTGAAATATCTCCTATTAATGCAAAATTTGATTGTAGTATTCCAAAGTTTAAAAATTGTTTTGCTAATTCAGTACTTTCTTCTTTACCTATAATTCCATTCTTTAAAGATGCTTCAGGATTAAGCATTTTAAAATCATGATTGATTTTATTTATTCCATCAAATTTTATATTTTCTAATTTTAAGCAATATCTATGAACTAAAGGTATAAAATTATATTCATTTTCACTTATAATGTTCATGATATTAGAATTCACAACACTTAATATTCTAGATAATAAATCAAAACTACATTCAATTAAATCTTTCTTTTTTGAAGGTGAAATACAATCAATATCTTTTAAGCTGCTAAAATATTCTTCATTCGTTATTTTATAATAAGATAATAATTCATTAGCAGTTGGGGAAATGTTATTTCTGTTAACAATATAAGAAATGGAACTTCCCGCTTTTTTAGAATAATAATATTTAATTTCTTCCTCTAAATCTATATATAGTAAAACTAAAAATTTGATACAAGTTCTTATGACATTTTGAGCATATTTTAAGAAATCTTTTCCATAAGCACTAGTGATACAAGACATACATTCCATTAAAGCAATAATATATGGGCTACTAATACGAATATTATTCCACTTAGATAAAATGGAATTAACAATTTGATGAGCTAATTCATTATTTTCTTTTACAATATTAACACTATCAATTAATGTTCCAACAACATCAAATAAAATAAAATAATTTTTAGCTTGATAAATTTGAAATGCCTGTTGAATAGTATGAACAATTTCATGCAAATAGTTATTTAATAATTCCAGAGCATCTTCTTCAAGGTTTGCAAAAGAAGAACAAGCTGCTTCTTGAACTCGTTTATTACTATCTAAAATTCTTTTTAGTAAATTTAATAAAACAGGTTCAAACCATTTATCACAGTTGTCTGGATGACATATCCAAGAAGAAAATCTTGTAACACACCAGCAAGAAATACTTCTTGCTAATGGTTTTTCATCGTTTAATAATTTAATTAAATACTCTAATACTTTAGGTATAAATGGTGATAAGCTATACATACAACCTTTTGCTATAGCACCTAGGGTTAAGACAGCACTTTCTCTTATGTTCCATTTATCACTCATTAGTTTTTCTTCTATATGAGGTAAAATAAATTCTAATATATCATCATTATATACATTGGATAAATAATCTAAGCATAATGCTGCTCCTTTTCTAACAGTCCAATCATTTCCCCATGTTCTTGCTGTCATATCATCATTTTTTTCATCATCACTATAATCTTCTGAATTTTGATTTGTATCATTTACATCACTTCTATTATTGTCATTATCATTGTTATTATTATTATTTAATTTATTCATTTTCGTTTCATCTTGATTTGTATCATGATTTTTATTGTTATATAGTTCTGGTGTAATATCTTGAATTAAATCTGGTACATTTGCATTGTCATTTTGAAAATGAGATTCATCCATAGTTAAATAATCCCATTTAGTGTACACAGTATTATCAATTAATATTTTACATAAATATGGTAAATAATTTTTTAATATCTTTAAGGCTTCATTTCTTAAATCATTTATATTTTTATATACATTTTCATCAATATAATTTTCTGATTTGTTTACATCATTTTTATTATTATTGGAGTTTGAATATGCTATATAACTTCTATCTTTTATAAACACTGGCCAAAATTCTAAGGCTTCCAATTGAACTTTTCTGTCACTTGAATTAGTTGCGTTAACCATGAATTGAATAATTGCATCCAAATTACTAAATATTGAAGAATAGCGAGTGTCTGTAATAATTGTCATACACGTAACTACAATTTTTAAAATTTGAGTATCTTCTTCTGATGCTAAATATCCTAAACATTCCCATAATTGAGGAAAATAATCATTAAATACTCCATTGACAGTAAAACAAGAAGATGTTATAAATAAATCAAGACATTCTGCTGCATACTTTTTTTTTATACTTTTTTCTTGTGGAGAACAAAAGGAAAATAATTTCTGTAATAATTGAGTCTTGCAAAATTGAAAAAAAAGAGAATCAGTACTTTTTCTATTCATTAATTCATCTTCAATTATTATTATAATAGCGCGAAAGGCACCATCAACAACATCATTATTTCCTCGATCTATTAAAACTAATAAATTATATAAAGCTTCTGGCCATTTTTCTATTCCTTCATATTTTGTTAAAATAGTGGTTATAACAGAACCTGAAGTATTTCTAATTTCTTTTACTTCATCTTCTACTAATTTAAAAATTTCATTCTTTATTATTTTTAAAATATCATTTGTTAAAAATTTATTTTTTGAATTTATATAATTTTTTAATAACAATCCTCCGACTTGTCTAACATCATTTTTTTCTTCTTTGTTCATAAATATATGTAATAAATATAATGCTGCATCAGATACATTTTCATTTAAGTCTTTTAAGACTTTTGTAACTTCAACTTGTACAGTATTATTTGAACTATTGCATGAAGTTAAGGCCTCAATTATTGTTTTATATATTTTTTCATTTGGCTTCCATTCCATATAAGAATTACTATTTTCAAAACAGCTATTATGCATTTTTTTACATGCATATATATATTTATATATATATGTTTATTTATCTTTTTATAATAAAAGTAATATAAAAATTTCTACGTACTTATAAAAAAAAAAAAAAAAAAAAAATTAAATTTTAAATAAACTTTCACAACATTCTAAAAAATATAAACACATAGATGTATTAATTAAATTAAAAACCTAATTCTTGTATATATTTTTTTTAAATGAAGTTTTTGAAAAAATTTTTTTTTTTTATGCTTCTTTAAGCAAATATACATAAAATACAAATTTCAAAATTAAATCTAAATAATAAAAAAAAAAAAAAAAAATTATATATATATATATATATATATTTGTGAAAATTTTAATTAAAATTTGAAATTATATTAATAAAAAAAAAATATATTAAAAATTGAAATAAGAAATATATGAACATAAGATATATTTTATCAAATGAATTTAGAATAAATATATTGTTTTTATATTGTTTACAATACGCATGAATCATTATAAAGATAAAAAAAATATATTATGCATATATATACATTTAACTAAAAGTTCAAATAGAAGTATAATTTGTTAATACATTTAAAATGGTAAAAAAAAAAAAGAAAAAAGAAAAAATTAAGTAAAAGTTTAATATTTTAGTAAATTCATAACTTTTATCCAAAATCAAACAATTAATGTCATTTTTTTCTTAGAAAAAAAAAAATATTTTTTCACACAATTTTTTTTTTTTTTTTAGTAGCCCAATCCACTTCAAAGTTTATATACTATTATCTAGAATTATGTATTATTTACCAAAAAAAAAAAAAAAAAAAAAATAAAGCATAAAATAATTAATATAGAAAATTTATATATTAAAATCATTATATATATATATATATATATATATAGTTTTTTTTATAAATTATTCATCAAATTAAAAATTAAAAAAAAAAGTATATTTTAAAAATATTAATAAAAAACTTTCAGAAGTATCTTTTATTTATATAAAAAGAAAATATTAAAAAAAATTACCTAAAAAAGAGTCATTTAAATTAAGAAATCATTGCTTTATTTCCAATAAAAAACTGAAAAATCATAAACTTTTATACCATTATATATAACTAGTAAAAAAAAAAAAAGAACGAAAATTAAAAAGAATTATTTTTTAGCTAAATTAGTATTTATATAAAAAAAATAAAAAAAGTAAAGAAATTTGATTAATTTAACAAATTTCTCCAAAGTTATATAAAGTAAAATAACTGTTATTTTAAAACATTTAAAAAATTTATCAAAATTTTATTAAAAATATAAATGATTATGTTACTTTATTATTTTTTATAATAATAAAATTTTAAAGTAAAAACAAATATTAAAAACAAAGAGAATGAATAAAAAAATTAACTATATTTTTTTCTTTTTTTTGAAGTTCTACAAGTTATTTTAAAAGGAAAAGACTTAATTTTTTGTGCTGAAACAAATATGTAGAATATATTTTGCTATTTCTCTTAAAATGTTCCTCTTTAAATGATACATATTTAGTAACACAAGTTACAATTTCTTATTTTATTCTTATTAAAACATAGAAAATATATGTTAAAAGTTCAAATAAAATTTTTGTCATACATTAAAGAAATAGAATATAAAATTAATAATTTTTTTGCTTAAAATATTCTAAAAAAAATCTGATTTTTTAAGCTTTCCTTTAATACATTCTTTATAAAGTAGATAGAAATATTCAAAAAAAATAATACTTCATTATTGATATTAGTATTATATTTTATTTATTAATTTAATTATAATTCATTATTAATTGGAAAGTATTTTAAATTGTAAAATTATTAATATATTACATTTTTAATAAATGTAAAAAAAAAAAGAAAGACAAGAACTATTTTATCTTTTTTCTATTTTTAAAGCAAATATTTAAGAAAAAAAAAAAAAAAGATAAATAAAACCAAGTAAAATAAAATAATCATAACTAACCTGAAGTTTTTTACAGCAGGAACATTTATAATAGATATATTTTGTATTAAATTAAAGTGTCATCAGCTAACGTTTTAAGGGCATTTGTTAAGGTAGGTGACATTATTTGATTTAGTTCCAAAACTTTTAGTTCATCATTATTCTTATTATCATATGCTTTAAAAAAACTATTTTTACTGAAATTTTTATCATGATTAAAATTATCTTTATAAAAATTTGTATACTCTGAAGAAACTTTATTAAAATCATTGTTATTTTTCAACTGCTTGTTTTCTTCATTTTTTTGTATCAATTTTGCCTGAGAAAAATGCATAGATGTGTCTTTCCTTGAAAAATTACTATTATTATTATTACAAATGGTATTGCTAAGAAGTGTAACCTTCTTATTATTTACATTATCTTTTCTATAAAATTCATTTTCCTTTTTATCAATTAAAGTATTTATTAATTTTTCTTTTTCTGATTGATCTTTTTTTTTTTCATATTCTTCTTCTACTTCTTCCTTTTTTTTATCTTCATCTTTTTTTTTTTTATTATTTGTAGTTAAGTAAACTTCTTTGTTTTTGTTTGAATTACAATCCTCTCCTTGTTTAGCATTCGTGCTCATATAATAAGTCATAACATTTTCTGGAAGGGAATATAAAGGTTTCATATTATTTATAACGTCTTTATTACTATTTTGAGTTCTGTATTTATATGATTTATCAATATTTTTATCAAAATTAATTTTTAAATGAATATTTTTTATCAAATTAGTTGCTGATGGTAACTGTAAAATCGGAGGCTCAACATTGGGATTTTTTGGGTTTATCAAAGGAGCTTTTAGTATACTAATATCACCAATTCCATCTATAGCACCCAAAGTAAAAGCCCTTTTTTTTTTTTTTGAAATTTGATCCATATAAGCTTTTATTTCTGTATTTTTGTCATAAATATATTTTTCATCTTTTACTTTTTTATCAAATTTATTTCCTAAGGTTTTCTCTAAATAATGCATCCTTTTATCAATTTTATCCTGTAAGTTTTCATTTACATAATTCATTTCATCATTATTTATATTTTTAAAGTTTTTTTCATCTGAAGAACTCATTTTTTTATCAGTATTTTTTTAATATTTTGTCTTGTTCTTTTAAAACCATAGTACTTCTAATTTTTTGTAGATTCTTCACTTTTATATATTTATATAATTATTTAAATATATATATTATGTATGCCTTTTTTAAATAATAGAATATATCTCTATTTTATAATTTTGTTCCATTTCTCTTAATATTTTATTATGTGTGCATAAATTATTTCGCAATATCTTCTGAAATAATTTATTTTTTTTTCAATACTTTATAAATTTATAATTATTCCTTTATTTCATACGTATTCTTTAATTATTTAAAAAAAAATACATAAAATATTGCGTGTCTGTTTTATTTTTCTATTATAGAAAAAACAAAAAGAATTTACAAGAACTTATGTTAAATTATAAGATTCTCCTTTTCAAAAGTTTTTTACAAAAAAAAAAAAAAAAAAAATTTATACACATAAATGCATCTTAAAATACAAACGATTTAAAAAATAATACATTTTGCCTTTTAATTTTAAAAAGAAGGGAAGCAATTAAATTTTTCATGTAACTATTATTGTTTATAGTACTTTTAACTTAATAGGATTACTAATTTTTTTATTGCATGTTTGCTCTATTAAATAAATTATCCTATCAAAAATATATGCAAACTGATATTAACTGTTTAATTGGATATTGCAAATAACAATTTTATATATGTTCATGTGAATAATTACATAGAGTTATGTATAAAAAAAAAATATAATATATATTTTTATATATAAATATATTTTCTTAAGAAAAAAAAGGTAACTAATAATTAAAGGATTTATTCCAAAAGATATATATAATTAAAAAAACTAATTACTAAAAATTTTTATAAGAAGAAATCAGAATTAAAAGTTTATTTGAATTTTATTATATCTTAGATTTTTATCAATTTATATAAGGAAATCATGAGTACAAAAAAAACAGCTTTAGTTGTAGTAGTAAGATATAATAGTAAATATATATAAAATAAAAAAAATAAAGATATCATACATATGTGAATACACGTAAAATGCTTCATTTAAAGTATATTCAATTTCTGTATTAAAATGGTTTGTTTCCTTTGTATATAACAGATAATTTTTTATTATAAACAATTTAAAAATGTGTATATATATAATTTTTTTTAATTATAAATAAATTATATTTTAAAACATTTATATCATTAACTTTCATTATTTATATTTTAAGGCTTCAGGATCCGAAGATGTAGAATACATTTCAGTAGTTGATATACTAAGGAGAGCTAGTAAATGAAATAGAAATATATATATATATATATATACACTTTTGTGTTTATTTAATCATTTGGTCTTCTTTTCATTGTTCTTTTAAATAATAATAAAAAAAAAAAAAACTTTTGAAATAATTAAAAATATGAAAAATTGATTGTACAATAAAAAAGAAAAACAAATTTAAAATTTTTTAAAATATAATTATATATGTATAGTATTACATATTTTTTTTTGTAAATTTTAATTTTTTCTTTTTTTGTAGATATCAGTGTAACAACCGCATCTGTAGAAGAAACAGAGAAGGTTTGTCTTCAATCAAAAAATACCATTATGGCAGATACAACAATTAGAAAAGTAAGAAATATTATTTTTGATGCAATTGTAATTCCGGGAGGTATGAAAGGTTCTAATACTATAGCAGAATGTGAACCTTTTATTGAAATGCTAAAAGAACAGAAAAACAATAACAGAATATATGCAGCTATATGTGCAGCTCCTCAAACCGTTTTAAATCGTCATCATCTAATTGATGATGTTGAAGCAGTTGCCTATCCAACCCTTGATAAAGATTTCAAAAATGTTGGTAAAGGTAGAGTATGTGTTTCCAAAAATTGTATAACTTCTATAGGGCCAGGATCAGCTACTGAATTTGCTCTTAAAATAATAGAAGTTTTATTAAATAGAGAAGCTGCGCAGAAAGTTGCAAATGATTTTATTTTGCATCCATCTATTACTTTTTAATTTTTAAATATAAAAATTTATTCATGTATATATATTATACTATTTTAATATTCTTTTAAAAAAATATGAGTGTTTTTTACATTTTAATACAAAAACTATTAATTATGTAAGTTTATTTTTTTTAAATAAAAAAATTTATAATATAGTAAGAAATTACTTTAAAATAAAGATTTATGTAAGATGATCATAAAAAAAAAAAAAGTGTTCTGTTGTTTAAATTTTGAAATTAAAAAAAAATAATATCAAATAAATAGTACCTTAATTTAAACTTCATTAGGGAATGAAAAAAAAAAAAAAAAAAAAAAATAATAAACATATTAAAAACAAATAATACATTTTAAAATTTTATATAATGAAGAGAAAAAAATAAATTTTAAAATATAAGATATAGTATTTTTTGTACAATTTGAAAAAAAATGTTTTTTAATATAAATTAGAAAGTATTCTCATACAATATATCTTCTTTTAATTTATTGGAAAAGCTAAAAAATTATTTTTTTTAAAAAGTGAAGATTTAAATAAATAATTACAAATATAAAAAAAAATAGGTAGAAAAAGAAAAATAAAAAAAAAATAATAGTAAATATTTTAATATCGCAAATGAATTTAACAAATAATAATAAAAATGATATTATAAATGACAGATATATAAATTTTAAAATCTTTAAAAAAGGAGAAGACTTAACCCCCCATGAAAAAACATTTTTAAAAGTCAATACATATTTAAATGAAGGCATTATACCTAAATGTATTGGAATGGGAATAGGAGGTGGAATTGTGGGTATTTTTATTGGAGCATTTTTTTTCAGTATGCAGCCAAGTAATATAGACTATAATTTAAGTTATAAGGAGCAACTAAGAGAACAGTTTGCAATGTTTAAACAATCAATTAAAAATAGCTGTCGTAATTTTGCTAAAATTGGATTTTTATTTTCTTTTTATGAAAATTCTTTACAAAAAATTAGAGCAACAAAGGATTTAACTAATACGTTATATTCAGGTTGTTTAACAGGTGCTACTATATCTTATAAAAAAGGATTACCTTCAATGGTTAGTGGATGTGCTAGTTTCGCAGCTTTTTCAGTTGCCATTGAAAAATTGCAAAGATCAAACAAATTTTAAATTTATTTTTTTTCTTTTCTAAATTAAAATATGTTTCCTATATTTAAAATTCTTATAAATTTCATAACATTAAACACCTATATTTGATTACATGTGCGTAAAATTTTTTTTATACATATAAATTTAGAAATATATGAATTCATATTAGAGAATTAATAATTGATATAATATTCATATATTTTTTACGAAAATTATTTCCAATGAACAAATATATTAAAAAAGCACTTAAAAATTATTAAAAAAGTTTCCATAAATATAAACACAAGTTTATTTTTGACAATATATATACATTTTAATCAAATATATACTTACGTAATAAAAAAAAATTACAGTATAATAATTAAAGTGAAAATTTTTTTAAATGTTTCAAAAAACAAAAGAGATAGGAAATTCCTAATTAATAAATAATCGCTTGGATATAAATATTTCTTTTTAAAAAAGGTATCACGAATTATAGGGGGATTAGCAAAAAGGAAAGAATATGTTAAGACAAAACATCATAGATGGTATAAAAACTAGCAAAAAGAAAGAAAAAACCTAAAAAAAAAAAAAAGATATACTGTTAATAATTTTAACGCAAATTTTTTTTTTTTTTTCTAACCAGAAAATAAATGTACATAAAGTTCTTTTATGCTACATTTCCCCAAAAAATTAATTAAAATTGCTAATCCAATACAAAATGCATATGCAAATAAGCTTGCAAAAATAACAATTGAAAAGGAATATGTACTACTGAGCATAAAAGATGCTATTTGGCTTTTATCGCCTAATTCACTTAAAATGGTTAAAATAAATGTCTACAAAAAAAAAAAAATTAGATACATATTTATATACATATGATTATGGATATATAATTACTTTTAAAAAAATAGGATATAATGTAAATAGTTTAGATTTAAAATTTAATTTTTTTATTTCCTCTTCAGCTTCTTCACAACCTGATTTAAATAAAAGTAATTTTTTTTTTTTTTTTTGCTATTTTATGTAAATCATTTTTAATGTCATAAAATAATTTTAATCTAAACATATAAGGAAATTATTGAACTTTTTTTTTTAATTATTTTAAAAAAAAACTCTATTTTTATACATAATACAAAAATGTTATGTTAATATTAAATCTTAACAGTATTATTATATTTTATTTTCTTACTTGATTTTTTTTTTTTTTTGAATAAATTAAAAAAAATTTGTAAACTATATATAAAAAATAAAGCTGATGAAATAATTTGAAATGTAATTTTTGAAAAATATTTAGATAAATGGTTTCCCATTAAACAAATTATAATCGTCATACTAACAAGCCCCATATAACTACCCAAGAAAACTTGCATCCATGATTTTGTTGTTAGACCCATTAATATCACTATAAAAAAAGTCTTAATAAATTTAAAATTTTAAACTAATATTGTATATTGAGAATAGAAGTAAATATATAAACTTAACATGTATATAATAAAAATATAGGTTTTAATGAAATACAAAAATATATATATATATATAAAATAAAACAATAGTTACTACATGAACATAATGTTACAATAAAAAATAAAAAAAAAATCAACAATTTTAATATATGGAAAAACAAAATTTCAGCTAAGAAAACAATAAAAATGTTTAGATAATGAAAGAAAGAAAATAATTCTATTATAAAAGAGTTCTAACTTTGTCAAATATTTCAGATGCTGTTACTGAAAGGAAAATTAAAGAAAGCTCAGAGATATATAACTTCATACTTAGAAATCAATGTAAACGATAATACTATTTTTAAAATCAAATATTCACATAAAAAATACTTATAAATAAAAAAAATATTGTATTATACAAATAAAATATATAAAAGTAATGTGAGTATAAACAAAAATTATATGATTTAATCATATCAATATTTTATTAATTTTTTCATTTTTTTTTTTTTTTTATTATTTCTAATTTAATATTTATCATTTATCAAAATTAAAAATTTATCAGAAAAAAAAAAGAAAATGGAAAAATAAGTCTTTTTTCTAATATGGAGAATACAACAATTAATAAAGTAAAAAAAAATAGTCTTAGTTTTAAAGAACTTTTTATTTTTTATTTTTCATAAAAGTTAAATTTATTTATGAAATTATCCTTTTTTATTAACAAAATAATATTTTATTTACTAAATTATATTTTGTTATTCCTTACATTAATAAATTTTAATATAAATAAAAACTACTTATTAAAAAATTTTAATATTTCTATTTTTTACTATTGTTTTTAAATATTCTTAAAGAAATTAATAACTTCAAAATAATTTCACTTATTGTAAACATAAATGTATGAGATATTTAATATTTATACTACAATTACTTCATTATATTTTTACAGTACATTTTCTTGTATATATTAAATATATTTTACATAATATTTTATTTTTTTTTATAATTGATATAATTATACTTTTTTTAAAATGCTAAAAAAAAAAAAAAAAATGCAGTTATAGAAAATTATTTTTATTTTATATAAAAAAAAGTGAGAATAAAGAGAAATGCGAAGAAAATCAGACAATAGTAAATTCAAAAAAGTTTAAAGTTTTTTAATAGTTCAGAATATATAAAAATTTAACTTTTGCTAATAAGATATCGTATAAATTCATATGAAAGTTGATGCCATTTATTTGTTATTTTTAACAAAGAAGAACAAAAAAAAAAAATAAATATAATATTTTTAAAGTTAAATATTTTAATTTTATTATTCGTTCTTACACTAATAATTTATAAACACACAACAATATAAAATAAAAATAGGTCAATTTATAATTAAAGAATATATATATATTTTCTATTTAAAAATATTTTTTTCATGAACATAAATAAATATTGGTCAAAAATATACTGTCAAATAATATTAATATATTTCATAATTTCATTTATATATATATATAATAAATAAAGCAGAATTTAAATTATATTTATAAAATACTTCAGTATTTCAAATAATGTTTTCATAATAATTTGGTCCTTTATAAAATATAACACCATTTCTGAATATATAAATTAATAATATTGAATATTGCGTAAGTCTGAAATGTATAAAAAAAAATTATACTTTAAAGAAAAAAATTTAAGAAACTCAAAAAATGTTTATTTTCATTCGCATAAATTAAAAAAAAAAAAAAAAATGTGCATAAATAATACGCACTTTTTTTTATTAAATATGAAAATAAACATTCTTAAGTCACGTTGTAATTTTACAATAAATTTATAAAAATAAATTTCATTATTAATGCAAAAAAATAAATCATTTAAAATTTTTTTAGTTTTTTTTTATTCCCAATAATATATTTAAATAATTTAAAATTTATATATTTTTAACTTTTTTTTTCTATAAAATTGTATTTTTATAAAAAAAAAAAGGAAAAAAAATATTTTTGAGTGATTAAATTAGCATTATTGAAAACATATATTTTGTACATAAAATTTAAAATATATAAATATATAATTTTTTTTATTATATTTTAGGAAATAAAATCGAAAAGAAATTAAAAAAAAAAAAAAAAAAGATATTGTTAAAAATGAAAAAATTATATTTAAAATGAATGAACGAGTAAATGAATATGATGAACTGTATGATGATATATATGATTATGATGTGAATGAAGTTTTGAATATTAAAGATAATGTTGTAAATTGTAATTTAAATGATAAATTACCTGAAAAAAACTTAATTGCTGAATATAAAAGAATAGAATCTAAATTTGATCATGTAAATGATAAACATACAAACTCTGAGGGAGAAAAAGATATTGAAAAAAATTTATTGAATGAATTAAACAGTAAAAATATACATAGGAAGAATACTGAAAGTGAGTACGATGAAGTATTTGGAGGTAAGAAAAGTATTAAAAGAAAGGAAGAAAATGATTTTGAAAACTTTGAGAAAAAAAATAATAAAAATCATATACAAACTAATATTAATGAATTCAGTACTGCTTCATTGCATTACAACAAAAATGAAACTTCTCATAAAATATTAGATAATGAGAAAAAAATAAAAGAATATAAAATAAATCATGATGATGAAAAAGTGAGAAGTACAGAAGAGATTAGTAATAAAAATAACAATGATGAAAAAATTAATAATGAAGAAGTTTATATATATGATAATATAAATCAAAAAAACTTTAAAAATGATGAAGAAAATAAATTTTGTGAAAATAAATCAAATATTATTTTAAACAATGAAGATAATGAACATGGAAATAAACAGAATAAACAAGATGATATAATTAAAAAAAATAGTATAAATGAAAAATATGACAAAAATAGTGAAGAAAAAGAGGTTGCAATGTTAAAAGAAGATAAGTTAATATATGGAAAATATGAAAGCAATCAAGCAGAAGAAAATGAATATAAATATGAAAAAACTGAAAATAGTAAATCAGAAGAGGATTTGCTTAAAAATGAAAACAATAATGAACATAATAAATCAAAAGAAAATAATTTGAAATATGAAGAAAAAAAAGAATGTAATAATAAATTTGAAGAAAATGAAACCAAACAAGAAAATAAAAACAAAAATACACCTTCGGAAAATGAAAATAGAAATACATTTGAGTGTAATATTTGTTTTGATGATGTAAGAGATCCAGTTGTAACAAAATGTGGTCATTTATTTTGTTGGTTATGCTTATATTCATGGATAAAAAAAAATAATGATTGTCCTGTATGTAAAGCAGAGGTGTCAAGAGAGAATATTATACCTTTATATGGTAGAGGTAAGAGTAGTAATGAACATAAATATTCAAATGTAGAAGAACCTAGGCCAACTCCCAAAAGAAAAGAAGGTGTAAGAAGAAATAACAACAGTACTAACAATTTAGGGTTAAGAGCTTCTTTTGGGGTATGGGTGAATCCTTTTTCTTTTGGTTTATCATATACAAATATGTCAGAGGAACCTTATTTTAATAACAGAAATGAAACCAGAAGAGTGCAAACAGAAACATTTCATGCAGAGGCTGCTTCTTCTTTTTTCTTTTTTTTAGGATTTTTTCTTTCCTTATATATTTTGTTTTATTCCTCTTAGTTTTTGTTCATTTGTAAAAATTATTTTTTAATTTGATAATATATATATATGTACCTTTTTTTTATTAAAGTATTTTATTTAAAATAATTCTAAGCACATACAAAGAAAAAAAACAAAAATAATAAAAATAAAAAAAAATTTTCTTTTATAAGATGATTTTATTTTGTAAATTTTTTTTTTTTTTTTTGGCTTAGATACCTTAATTTTTTGTATTTTTTTTCCATTTTTATTTTATTCTTTTTTTAATAGCAAAGAAATTTTCTTTTTTTTTTTTTTTAAATTATGAAACGTCATTATTTCATACATATTCAGGTGTATGCATGCTAATACATTTTTTATTTTTTTATATATTTGATTTTTAATTTTAGTCTGTTACGTAACTATTATTTTTAATTATTTTTTCTTTTATAAAATTTATTATTTATTGTTGATTCACCAAATTTAATATGAAATAAATGTGTAAAAACATTTTTTTTTTTCATTATTTCCATAGAAATGCTAATTTTTACTAAAAAATAACAAATTAGTTTTTTTTTTTTAAATTTTCCTCTATTAACTATTTTAATATATAAAATATTAAAATATTTTCATTATTTTTTTTTTTTAATATTATTACAAAATTTATTGCTAAATTTACATTAGATAATATATATTTAAAATTATACATATATTTGACAAAAAATTAACATAAAAAGGTGTCTTTAATATATATATATTTATGCATTTTTTTTTCTTTTTTTTTTTTTAAGTATAATTCCTAAAATATTCTTTGTATTAAAAGAAGTTATTATTATATAGAAGAACGAATAACTTTAGTTTCATTTATGTAATTCTTATATTCTATTTTTAAGGGAATGGAAGTTCGTAATTTATTAACTAATTATATAAATTTAAAAGATTTAAATTATGTCTAAAATTTTATTATTTTTACTTTTTAATTTTAAACAAAATTTAGGAGTTAATTGATGAGGTTGAATTAACTTCTCTCTTTAATAAGTTATCTGTAAAAAGAAAATTTCTCATTTCAATATTCCTTTTTTAAGAAATATTAATAATTATAAATGTTTAAATATTATCATTATTAAAATTATAAATATAGTCACAAAATTAATTCTATATATATATATATTTTTAGTTATAAATATTACTATATATTTTTTTAATATATGAATAATGACATTTAGGATGGATCTAAAAATATAAACTCTGAAAATGCAATAGAAATAATTTATAAATTGGTTAGGATTTTGAAATAAATTAAATAATAAAATATATGCTCAATATTAAATATAGTTTAAAAAAAGAAATTTATTTTTAAAAGTAAAAATAATTTAGAAAGAAAATATATTCATTATTAGGGTTATGTGCCATCAAAAGAGGATATAGAAGAATTTGTTAATGTTACAAATGGTATGATATGATAATCCTTTTCATTATTCTTATTATAAAGAATTGTGTTAAGCTATTATTATTATTAATTTATTTAATTTATTTAATTTTTTTAATATTTAGGTAGTTGTACTTTGTCAAACATAAAGAAGTTTTGTATTAAGCTAAAGTCATCGAGATATTCCACTGAAAGCTTAATAGATTTATTTTATTTTTATGATACTCAGGTAAATATTCAACTTCCTTTTTATAATTAATAATTTTATATAATTTTTCTTTTTAAAGATTTTTAAATTAGTATGAAATTTTTATTTTATTGTAATGTGAAAATTATGTATTTTTAGTTTTTATTAAAATATAAAGTTATTAATTTATTCACTATTTGTATTTTACTTTATAATTAATTGGTTAAAGAAAACAGGAAAAATTTCAAAAAATAAATTTAAAATATTATTTACAACTATTGGTTCAAAGTTATCAAATAAAGAAATAGATATAATAACTCGGTAGACTTTAAAAAAAAAAAATTTATAATATATATTTAAATATTAAAAAATATATTTTTTTTTAACAGCGAACTGTGCAATGATGGGGAATTAATAGATTACAAGGAATTTTTAAACAAGTAAATTCATAATTAAAGATAATATAAATTATGCATAATTATGGGAATTAAAAAATAATATATATTTTTTATAGGCTATTAAATCAGTAAAAGTATTTAATTTACTGCTCGTTCTCTGTCTCACTTTTTTGAATTTTTTATTAATACAGAATTATTTTTAAAAAAAATATAGAACATAAAATATACTTAGATTTATGCTTTTTTCATGTAGATAAAAAAATAATTTTAATTATTTGTCTTAATTTATTATATATAACCTTACTATGTTCTGTAAGTAAAAAAATAGAGACAAATATATATATATATATATAATGAATCAATGAAATATAAATAAAATAATATAAATGTTCATTATTTTAAAATCCCCATATAGATTAAAAATAAATTTTAAAAAAATATTTTAATTTTTATATATATTGAAAAAAAAAAAAATGATATAGAACAAAAAAATATTATATTAATTATGAAAATATTCTATTATTTTTAGAAGTTTTATACTTTTTCAAAAAAGTATTTATATTCGAAATTTTTTAACAAAATAGATGTGTTATGTTTATATAGGATTTTAAAAAATGTGAATATTTAATTTTTTTTTTTTTTTTCTGAATACACAATATTTTACTTGCATATTATTTTAATTATATAATTATATTTGGTATCATCTGCTAATATATCCAATCAATGTAATATATTTATTTTACTTCTTTATTTATTTTATTTTTATTTTTTTATGTTTAAATTATTATCACAAGAGAAAAAATAAAACAAAAGTAAATTATTGTTTCAAATTGCAAAAAACATCAAATTTATTATTGTTTTCACTTCTATATTTGTCTTTATATTAATATTTTTTTTTTTACTATTTTTAAACACAAAAAATTAAAATTTTTGTTTTATAATTTTTATTATATTTTAATTAAAAACTATTATTAATATTATTATTAAATAAATATATATATATATTATTTAAATTTAAAAATAAAAAAAAAAAAATACTCGCATATTGCATAAGTAGATGTATATACAAGTAAAAACTTTAATATGAACACATGCTTACATGAAATTATATATTTTTTTTTCTTTCCTTTATATAATTCTTATAAATTATTTTTAATTTAGTAATTGCTTTTTTGCTTTAAAATGACACATAAAAAATTATATTTTTAAATGAAAATGAGTATATATTCCAATATTAATGAACACTTTCATTTTCTATTGAATAAGACATAATTTTTTTCTTTTTTCTTTTTTTATTTAAGCGAAATATACTTAATAAACTTTGATTAATGCTCTGATAAGATTCATATAACTTATTTTTTTTGTTAATTTTATTTTTTTTTGGTAAAAAGTTTTTATTTTGTGATCTATATAATTTAAGAAATTTTTTTAAAACTTTTTTGCAAGTTCTATGTGATAAAACTCTTTCACATGCAACATTATATGATTTATCTCCATTAATATCTCTAACTGATGCGTCGGCACCTCTCTTCATTAATATATCAGCAATATTATATAATCCATAAAATATAGAGTATATTAAGGATGTTTCTCCATGTATATTAGTAAGATTGTAATTAATGTTTTTACTTTCATTTAATATTAATAGAGCTAAATTTTCGTTTCTTGTTCTTATACAAATCATTAATGGGCATTCACCATTTATATTGTCTTTACAATTAACATCTATATTATGATTTAATAATAATTGTACAACCTTTTCTTGATTTTCTAAGCATGCAATGTGTAAAGCATTTTGATGAAACTTATTTGTTAAATTTATATTTACATCGTTTTCTAAAAGAAAATTCAAAACCTCTATATTCCCTTCTTCTGCAGCTACATGAATTGGAGAAAGAACATTGTTAAAATCTAATTGATTTATAATTTCTTTTTTTAAAGAATATAAATATTTTAATATATTTAGTCTTTCTAGTTTTGCTGCTTGAATAAAAGGTAATGACCATAAATTATGACCTTTCTGTAATAGCTGAGGATATTTTTTTAAAAGTAACTGAACCGTTGCTAAATCATTTTTAAATATAGCACAAGATAAGACCTCTGTTAATATGTGTCTATCACATAATCTTTCTCCAGCTCCTGCGTCAATGAAGTGGTTAACCCATGCTTTATTTAAATTATATGCTAATAATATAGGAGTAAATTTATTATGATAACACCAATTAGGATCTGCTTTATTTTCTAATAATAATTGAATAATTTCACTGATGTTATTTTCACATGCCAAATATAAGGGAGATTTGTAATCTCTTACAAATGGACATATTATATTTAAATTTTCTCCATTTTTTACTAATGAATTGACTATAGAAAAATTTTTTTTTTTTATTGCAATATTTAATGGTATATAACCATTTTCTATATCAAAAGGAAAAGTAACATAATAACTATTACATGTATTCCCATATGGACTAATACATATTGTTTTACAATTTTCATTTTTCTTTACTCCATCTAAATTAGATGAATCCGCATCATAAGATTTATTTTTTTCATAAGATATTTCTTGTACACATTCTTTATCTACAATATTTCTTTCACTTATATTTCTCCTTAATTCTTCAATATTTTCATTTTCTGAATAAGTCAAGCTCTTTTCTTTAATATTATGTTCATTTCCATTTTGCTTTATATATGATATATCTTTTTTATCATTATTATTTGCTTGACTGTTTTTTTGACCATTTTTATTGGATAATTTACTGGTACTGTCTATAGTTATTTCTTTATTGTCATTCAAAGAAATAGTGTTTTTATTAGAGGAATATTGTATTATATTATTTTTTTTTCTTCTCTTTCTTTTTTCTTCTAGCAAAACTTCAACAAATTCTTTACATTCATTCTCACATGCAATATATAAAGGAGATTTTCCTAAATAATCCCATATATCAATTTTTGCACCTCCTTTTAAAACTAAATAAAAAAGATATCTATTTTTTTTGCTAATCGCTAAAGATATTGGCAAAGTCCATATATCAATACCACCATTCTCATTTGTTTCTATAGTTAATGGTGTATTTGACAATAGTTCACTACCCTTGTCTCTTAGTAAATAAACTAAGTTGTTATTTTTATATTTTTCACTTTTACTTAATTTATATAATTCTTCTTGTATTTTTTTACTTAACTTAACACATATTTTTATGTTTTCATTTTTTAAAGCAACGCTATATCCTTTTACGTAAATATCTAAACCTATGCTTTCTAAAAAGCATTTACTACCCCAAGAACCTAAAATATCTAAATTTGGTTGCACAAAATGAGATTGGATATATGGGTCATCTACACTAATTAAATTTTTATAGCCATTTGCAAATGGACAATCATTACAATTACATTTAAAATTTATTTCTTCTGTCATATATATGCATCCTTTTCCATTACATTTGCACTTATTCATATTTTTTTCTTCATCTTCGTCATCTTCATCTTCATCTTCTTCCTCTTCATCAAATGTATTGACATTATTATGTAAGATATTCATGCAAAATATATTTTCAGCAGTTAAAATTTTTGTTTTTTTATTGCTACTACTATTTTTCTTATTTTCATTGAAATATTTTTTTTCATATTTTTTTTTTTTATTTTTTTTTTTTTCATTATTATTTTCGTTAACGTTTAATTTTTTCATCTTTGTTTTTTCATTAATATAATTTTCATTATTTTGTTCTACAGGAAGACGATTGTTAGTTTGATCTTTACTTTTTTCCTCTTCCTTTTTTTTGCAAACTTTATTTTTTTCGTCATAATCATCATTAATATCTTGATCAGTTTTTTTTTTAACCTTTTCATTAATGTCACATATATTATTTTTATTAGTACAATTTTTATCATTTCCTTTATAATTGTCATCTTTAATTATTCCATTAACTTTTCTTTCTTTTTTCATATTTTTATTAGCATTGTTTTTAATACTATTTTTCATATCATTAGTATTTGTTATTAAATTAGTGTCTTTTCTTTCATTATCTATAAAATTATCATTTTTTTTATTCATTGTTGTGTAATCACTAGATAAAAACTCATCAAAAATATCTTTTTTTTCATGTAATTCTTGAGCACGAATATGTTCTTCAGTAATTGTTTTATTTATATATTTGTCATTTTCACTCTTTATATTATTGTTTAAAGTATTATTTATATCATCTTTCTTATTTTGAAAATAGTTTTTATTAAAGTTATTATAATCTCCATAATTAAAACTATTTTTAAATTTTGAGGAATAACCAAAATGCTTTATAGTACTATGAAAAAAGTTATTAAATAAATTAAAATTATTATTTGTTTCTGATTGGCTAATACTGCATTCAGTTTCACTATTAAGTAAAGATTTCAATTTTTTTTTATTGTTATAATCAATTATATTTGATTTATCTATATTATTGTCAGTACAATTTTGCAAACTTATCAAATTATATTTATTATTTTCGTTAATAATTTTTTTGCCATTTTCTTCAGTTTTATCATCGTATATCACTGCGTCACTATTATTATTCGATTTATTTTTTTTTAACTTTTCATATTCACAATTTTCTTCATTAGTTATGATCATATTATTATCAAAATTTTTCATAGTTTCCAGGTTCTTACGCAAGTTTTTTAATTTATGATAAATTATATGATTCTGATTATTTGCTCTATTAATAATAAAATTAGATACAATAAAAATTGGCTCTAACCATGCATTTGAAAAAGAGCATATGAAGTTTGTAAAAACTGGCCAATTACTTTTTTTTAACATAACTGTTAAGGGAGCACATGTTAAATATTTATTTCTTACACATTTTATACTTAATGTTTTTAAGGATGGTAATCTTGTTTGAGCTAGAACTTCTAATGTTTTATCTGTTAAATGGTGGCAATAATCAAAATAAATTTCTTGTAAATTATAAATAAATAGATGTTTTGTATTCAAGGAATCAAACTTGTATATTTGATTTAAAATATTAGCCACCGTTATATCTTTTATTAATGTGCATAAAGTAAAATCTAGGCAAAGTCTTCTTCGAACTGATCTATGAATATGCTTATATATTCTAGGTAGAACAAATTCATATATTATTTTAGGATTATAACCTAAATAACTATTAAATATTAATCTATTATTTCCAACCTTATATTTTCTTTTGTATAAGAATTTACATGTTTGACTTAGATTAATTATAGTATGCACATCTAAAAATGGTTCAATATTCTTAATGTATCTTTTCCATCTTTCATTTTTTTTATTTATATGCACGTTATCATTTGCTAATATTTCATTTAAATTATTTTTTTTTAATGTAGTGTCAATATTATGATATATATCGGAATTTAATCTAAATAAATCATTAATACTTATGCTATTTTCTTTTTCTTTTATATTATTATTTATTATATCAGATGTATTTTCTCTCTTTAATTTATTTATATTGCTATCTTTTTCAGTAGCATTCTTTATATTGTTTTTTTCAATAATATTTAAATTATTTTTTCCGGATATTTTTGTATTATTTATTTCAATAATATCCGTTTTTTTTTTTTCAATAACACTTATATTATGTCTTTCATATAAACTCACATTGCCTTTTTCAGTAATATTTGTGCTATTTTTATCAAGAGTTACTACATTTTCACGTCCTTTATTTTGTTCCTTATCATTTTCATTTGATTTATTATTATCCTGAGAAATTGATTTTATATTGTTATTAAAAATTAAACTCAATTTATTTAAAATATATTTATTTATGACATCTTCATTTAATTCTTTTTCATAAGAAATAGAATAATTGTCAAATACAAAACTTTTCATTTTTATCTAAATAGCTTTTTCTTTTCTTTAATATGTTAATAAATATATTTTTTTATATATATACAGCACTTTCCCTGCAATTAACTTTATATTTCATATTCAGTCTTTTATTATATATAATTTTTACTAGCATATCTCTTTATTAATATAATAAATACTTCACTATAATCTCATTTATAATCCTTATTGTTTAAACTTCAGAAAAAGGTTCCCAAATAAGAATAATAAAAAAAGATATGTCAAAAATTAAGAGAAAAAGGTAACTGTTCTTTTTTATTTCATTATTAATTTTTTGTATTCATTTGCATATCTATCTTATTAAGTGAATATAGACAAAAAAAAAAAAATAAATAAATAAAATAATTTTAGTGTCGTAGGAATATTTGATTACTTTATAAAAGAGTTACAATACCATTAATACTTAAAGTATTATGTTTGTAAAATTTACACTAGAATTTTTTAAATCTCAAAAAAAAAAAAAAAAAATAAAAAAAAAAAAATAAATAGATAAAATTAAATCAGATGTTTACGTAAAATAATGACAACATGATTATGAAAACGTGACTGTTTACTATAAATATATATATATATATGTAATTTATTTTAATTTTCTATTTTCCCTATGAAAAAACTACAATCTTCTGTAAAAAAAAAAAAAAAAAAGTAATTTTTATAAAGTTAGTGTTATATAAATATTTATATTCCTAAATAAAACAAAATAAAATTAAAAATAAAATATTTGTTATTTTTATTTCTGCTATTACCTTTTTTTTTTTTTTTTTATACTTTGAATACTTTTACATTTACTAATATTTAAATCTTAAATAAGTAAAAAAAAAAAAAAAATAAATAATATTACTTATTGTATTTATTTTCCATTTAAATAAAATATATTTTAAATTTTAATTTTTTAAAATAAGTAAAAAAAACTTGGAAGCTCTTATTTGATAAAAATAGAAACAAAAATAAGTTATGAAATTAAACACAATGTTTACTTATGCGGAAGTTTTATTTTTAATTTTTGTTTAAAAACAAACAATACCTATAATTATTTAATTCTATTAAAGATAATTAAAAAAAGATAATTAAATGAAATAACCTAAATATATAGGAATGTCTATTTAAAAAAAAAAAATTGTATAACTAAATATATAAACAACAAATTCAAAAAAAATTTCTATGTTCACATACTTATTCCATATATAATCTTAAACTTCTACTGTTTTCTTTTCATTTTATTTATTCAATTATTTACTTCTTTTATCTTATTTGTTTATCTTTTTCTTATGTTAATATAAAATATATCTTTGATTTACAATAATTAAATTATAACAAAATAAATATTCACAAGAATTGTACATTAACAATAAAACATAATTTTAATATGATCTCAATTTTGCAACTTTTTCTTTTTTTTCCTTACTCATTTTTTTTTTCTTTAGTTCAAAAAAAAAAAAAAAAAAATATAAATATTCAAGATATAAAAAAAAAAAAAAAACAAATTTTGCGAAGTAAAAATATATTAATTTATATTGAATTAAAATTTGCACAAATGCATATATATGTTTCCATAAGTTAAAATATAAAATTCATATATTTAAAAATTTTCATACGTCGTAAAAATGTAATTATACATTTATTTTTATAAATTTTATTTTATTTTGTCTTCTATTTTATATTTTTTTCTCTATGAAAAAAAAAAAACGCTAAAATAATAAATTAAAAAAGTGCTCACGAAAATTATTTAAACCGAAAAAAAAAAAAAAAGGCTTTTTTTCTTTTTTATCTTAATAAATATAAATATATTTATGTTTGTATATTGATTGTATATTTCATTCTATATAAATGAAAAAATAAAAAACATTAACATAATTTTAAATTAATTCAAAAGTTTTACATCAAATTAATATATATCATAAATATGTTCTGTATAGCATACGAAAAATTTATAAAAGAAATTTAAAGAAAAAAAAAAAAAAAAGTAATATATATTTATTTTTCATAAAATCATTTAACATATAAAAAAAAAAATCTTCTTTAAATTATATTTTATTTACATAAAAAGTGAATTGCTTTTAATAGGATGTGCCTTTTTTTTATTGCGTACAAAAAAAAAAAAAAGTTTAATAATAAAACAATATTATATATAAGATAAATAATTAAAAACTTTTTTTTACTACACTCTAAAAGATTAAACTATCATTTTTACTTCTTGTTTGATTTTATTTCAAGATTCCTTTTAAAATAAAATTTATGTAGCATTAATTCTTTTTTAATTTAATCATTTACTATTAATGAATGAATTGTAATAAATATTATAATTAAAAAAAATAATAAAACTATTTGAAACTTGCCAATAACATTAATAAAAAAAGCTATAACCGGAAGAATAATAAAAATAATTTACTGATAATATATATTTTTGCATATATTTTAAATAATGCAAAAAAAAAAAAAAAAATAAAAAAAAATAAAAAATAGAGATATAAAAGGTAAAAATTTTAATATAAAAATACTATTTCAATTAATATTTGAAACTAGCAAGTTCATTCGGATAGTTCATGTAAAAAAAAAAAATTCATAAAATTATTTACTTGTTCTTGTGCACTTAAATGTAAAAAATGTGCATATAAACTATAGTTATAAAAATAATAATATTATTTTTCTTATTCATATTACACAAAACTAAAATAATCTGAACTTAAGTTTCATATTTAACATTTTTTGCCTAGTTGAAAAAATAAAAATTTCACATAAAAAACAAAAATGATTTTCAAAAGTAAAAAAATTTGAAATTCAGAAAGATTTCTTCAATTTTTTAATGTACTAAATATTTTTTTAAAGAGAAAGTAATTTATAATTATGTTAAAATATATATCTTTTTAATTGTGAAATATTTATTTTTGCGTAAAAAAAGATTGCACGCTAAAAATTTATATATATATATGTATGGAATTTTAATAAAATATAAATATATATAGAGGTATACGTAGTAAATATTTATATGCACATATTTTTATAATTGCATGATTAACAATTTTCATTTAAAATTTAACTTTTTCCTTTTTTAAAAATTACTTTATGTAATTTTTTTTTATTTCTTAAATATATTTATTATTTTAAATAAATTTAATTTCACTTTTTATTTTGCAAAAAAATAATATTTTAAAAGTTAATTTCAATTTTTATTTTTATATTTAATTCTTAAGAGCGTTTATTTTGGATATTATGGAAAAAAAAAAAAGGGGAAAAAAAAAGCGTTGAATTTTACGAAGGTTAAATTTGATTCATCTATAATATTTATAAGAATTTTTTTTTTTTTAAATAAGTATAGAAACAAAAATATGATTTAATATATTTGAAATTTCTTCATTTAAAATTAAACTTTATTTTGAACAACAATATTCCATTAATTTTACTTTTTTATAATACAAATATAAAAGGAAAAATGAAAATAAAAAAAAAAAAATATTATAATGATATGAGGAACTTATAATATTATAAAAGAAAATTGTAAATGTTCTATTCGTAAATGATTATTTAAAAAATATGTAAATTGTTAATCTATTAATTGTCTTTAAATGTTCTTAAGATGGTTTACCCTTAAAATAGTATTAATTATATTTAAGGCAAAAAAAAATATGTTTTGTTGTTTTCAATAAAGATTAAAATAATATACAAACCTTTGGAAAATTGGAGTGAAATATTTTCAATTTAAAAATTTATATATATATATATAAAATTGCTTTAGTATAAATTTTACTTACTTTTATTTTGTATTTTAGTAAAATTAATATAAAAGAGTATTTAATTTTATTCCATTTTTAACAGTTATAAATAACATTGTCTTTGAATCTCTAAATCATCTTTGTTACAATTTTTAATAGGATTGAGTAAAATATTAAATTTTAGAGTCATTTCATATATTAATATTATAGCATAAAAGTATATAATTAATAAAATTTTAATTAAAAATTTAGTGGACCTAATTTATACAATAAAAAATATAAATTAAATTTATTAATCATAAAATAAAAAGTAGAAATATATAAAAAAAAATTTACATGATGTTAAAATATTTAATAAAAAGAATATATATATATATAATTTAAAAACTTGTCTTTTTTTTTAATATTTAAATAAATTTCATATAACAAATGAAAATTACATAATTAACATGAATTATTATAGATTAATTAAATAACTAAATTATAAAAAGAATCCAATGTATGATATATTTAAAAAATATTTTTTTAAATTAAAAAAGAAAAATTTATTTTTGCTTCTTTGGATAATTTTATTATAAAAATTTCCTAAATTAGGGAAAAAAGAGGGAATTGTGAAAAAAAAACATTAATACTTAAATACTTACATAATTGCAGTAATTCTCTATAATTATATTGATTTTTCATATAATATTAAGAAAGGTTTATCTAAAAAAAACACAAATACATATAAAGAAATAATAATAACATTCTAACATTTTTTTATTGTAATAAGAGAGAATAGACTAAATACATATGTAATATATATTTTATTGTAGTATATAATAATATAAATATAAATAGAAATAATTTTATTAATTTGTTTTCAAATGGAACGAGAAATAGAATGCCAAACAGAAGCAGTAGACATATCAAAAGAAGTAAAAATTTCTGAAAAATTAAATAGCATTTTAATCCTTTATGCAAAAAACATGATATTACATAATCCAATAAAAGATTATGAAAATGAAAATATAATAAAAAAAAGAATTTATAAATGGTCAAAAGAATATTTTAGAAAATTGCTTGATGAAAATGAAGTGAATAAGAATGTAGAGGATGATGATATAAAGTGTGATTTAATCTCTGCTCATACTGATAGTAATGTAATAAAAGATAAAATTAAAAAAGAAATAGAAAGGGTAAATTTTAATGTAAAGAACAATTAATTAAAAAAAATAAAATTAATTTTTTGGTAATTTAGAAAAAAGAAAAAAAAATTTATGTCTTACAACTGCTCTTTTATTATATATTTATATTTTTTTTAAATTTAATAAGAAGAAAAAAAAAAATGCAATATTTATTGAGTATTCTATACATATATATATATAAACAAAACTTTTCACTTTCTCAATATCCAATTTTATGTATTCGGAAAATAAAAAGTACATGTATAGAAAAATTAAATGCACTTTTTTGCATAACAAATTATATTAAATTTTTAATAAATAAATATAGATATACTTTTTAGAGAAATAATTACTTAATAAAAAAAAAAAGAAAAAAAGTAAAAAAAAATAACAGATTATTATTTATTTAATTTTTCTACATATATACTATTAAAATTAGTAAAAAAAAAATTTCAAAATTTAAGTTAAAGGCAATGCATCTTTTATTACATGATATTTATGTTTTGATAAAAAATTTTTTAGTTCTGAACGAGATAACCAAGCAAAATCATTTATATATTCATTTTGTGTTATGTTTAAATTTTTTTCATTATCTGTGTAATGAGCTCTATAATAAAAAATTTTTCTGCCAATAATTTCATTAAAAAGAAGAGGAGTTTTAAATTTCCTTTTTTCAAAAGTACATGGGCAATAACCAACGAAAAATGGAATTTCACATTTTAGATGTTCAGAACATAAATATTTTAAATTTTGCCTAATTGTTAAATTTTTTTTAAAATCAATTAATGGAAACATCCATTTATTGGTTTTTTTATATTTAACTAATAAATATAAAAAATGATTTGGTTTTCTTTTAATATTTTTGTAATCATATTCATTTATATCAACATCATTTTTTTTTTTCTCTTTTATATCTTCATCACTTTTTTTTTTTTCTTTTGTTTTAAAAATATTTTGTATTCCTTCAAGGGAAAGTAGGTTTTCCAAATCTTCCTTTTCATTTTTTTTTTCATATGCTTCCTCATTTTCATCTTCATATTCATTTTCTTTTCCTTTTTCTTTTTTTTTATAATTGATATTGTCTAAGTTATTTTCTTCAAAGTTTTTCTTTTCATCAAAGGAGTTTAAATTATATTTCATATGCAAAAAATCTTCGCTTATTTCTAAATTATTATTAGTTCTTAAAAGCCATTCATCTTTAAAATTTTCAAAATCTCTTTCAAATTCTTCTTGAACAAAATTTAAAGGAAACCTATCAATACATAAAGAGATTTGCACTTTATATTTGTCATGAACTACTATTTCCTTTTCCTCAGGTATATTAGTTGATATAGTTCTATTACCACTTAATATATTTTCTTTTCTTAACTCCTTTGTATAATGTATATTTTCTTTATTATTGAAAAAATGATTTAAACTTTTATTGATGGAATGTATATAATTTTGTTTAATGCTTTTTCTTAAAATGCTTTTTTCTATAATTTTTTTTATCATTTTCTTTTATGTTTAGAAATAATATTATTTAGCTATTTATTTTATTTAAAAAAAAAAAATTATTAAACAGATATGTTATTCTCAAGTTGTCCATTATATATTAAGATTAATTGCCATTTATAATGTGTATTTATAGAAAGAAATGAAATATTTTTAGTATTCTACTTAGGTTTTAATTCTAAAATGTATTCTCTTACATTTATAAAATATACTATATTTGAAACAAATTGTGTAATTTATATGTTTCACTTACAATATTTTTATTCTCTAATGGCTTACATCCTGTTTATTTATTTTTTTTTTTTTTTCCCCCCCCAATAAAATTGAAAGAAATAAATTAACTATGAAAGATTTTGATGATATTTTTTAATGTATACAAATACATGTAGTAGAAGTAACTTTTGAAAAAAAAAAAAATAATAAATTTAATTTATAAAAAAAAAAATTTTCTCATTTTATAATGGATTATTTATACATATTTAGGTGAGATCTTTACAAGCATTTTAACAAATTGCTTATATGCTCATTTTAAGTAACTTTTAAAAAAAAAATACATTTTTCATTTTTTAAAAGTTTTAATGTATTTCACCTCTACAAAATTAAAATATTTTCACAAAAATAATTTTTTTTTTTACTAATATAACTTAATATTATTATTTCAATAATTTTTTAACACATATAAACTGCATTTTTAATTTTACTATCAAACCCAAATGATACATAATTTAATGTATTTGTAGATTCAAATAACATGAAGAATATGAAATTATTTTATTGATGAAAAGCTCTGTTTTTCTTTAAAAAAAGTGAGAATGTATTAATTAATACAGCTTCATTAATAAAAATAAATACCAAATAGTTTTGGTAGTAAAAATATAAAGCATTAATAACAATAGTAATCTTATTGACTTTTTCTCATAATATTTCTCACATTAAGACACCATTGTAATTTTAATTGAATATTACATATTTTATATTTAAGGAAATTTTTGACATTATAATATCTATTTATTTTTTTTTTTTTTTCGTCTTTAAATCAATCAAAATTATAAATTTAAAAATGCTATTTTTTTTTAAATACTTTGAATATGTTAAAAAAATATGGAAAATATGTTTTTTTAAATTGAATAGTATATAGTTTTTTTTTTTTTTTTATTAAAGAGTAAATAATAAATTTATCAAAAAAAAAAAAAAAATGGTTTTAATTTTTTTATGTTTACATTTAAAAAAAATATAAAAAATTACGAATGTTTCTTTTTTTTTTAAGAGAAAACCAAATAATAAATTTTAGAATTATACTCATTTATAATTCTTTTTTTTTTTTTTTTTAAATTTTATTTAATTTTAATAAATATAATAATTTTTTTTTAATATACATTAGATCATTTTAATATTTTGTGTATATATATATGCCAAATTATTTACAAAGCCTTTTCTAATATCCATTTACTTATTCACTCTCTTGATTTTTTTTTTTTTTTTTATCTTAAAAGATTAAGGATATATTTAATTTAAATTTTTAGGTAAAAAGAATATACTAGTAATTTTGTATAAACATTTCTTTATTTTTGTATTAATTTTTATATATTATTTCTCTTAGAGCACATACTTATTTTTTCTCTTATAGTTGCATACACATATATATATCTCTTGTAATAACTTGAACATTAATAATGTACACATATTCTTATAATAATTTTAATATGTTCTATGTATATATATATTTTTGCAACTATTTATAAATGTATTTACTTTTTTTTATATTTTTTTATATTTTTTTAAATATGTGTCTACTCAATTTGAACAACTTTCATTAAGTTAGTACTACCAGCAACTTCTTCCTTAATACCGTGAATAGCAATGACGTTATCTCCCACCTTAACTAAATTTCTTTCTTTTGCAATTTCTAGGGCATTTCTTAAAACAACATCTGTTCCTTGAAATGAACCAACTTTAATACATGTAACTCCTCTATGTATACTTAAGCATCTAACTGTTGATTCAGATGCGCTAAGAGCTAATATTCTACAGCTAGGCTTGTACTTTGCAATTAATCTAGCAGTGTACCCTGTTTCGGTTAATGCTATAATCAAAGAAGCATCAATAGATTCAGCTGTTTCTACCGCTGATCTAGCTACAGCTTCTTGTACACTTATTGGAGTATCTATTGCATTAACTATTGACTGATATAATAATTTGTAATCAATACAAGCTTCTGCTTCTATGCAAATTTTTGACATTATAGTAACAGCCTGAACAGGAAATTTCCCGCTAGCCGTTTCACCTGACAACATAACACAATCAGTTCCATCTAAGACAGCATTTGCTACATCTGTTACTTCTGCTCTAGTAGGTCTTGGATTTTTTGTCATAGATTCTAACATTTGAGTAGCTGTTATTATTGGTTTTCCTTGTAAGTTACACCTATTAATTATTAAAAAAAAAAATTTTTTTTAATATACTATATTAAAAAATAACAAGGAAATGTATGTATGTATATATATATATATATATATATTAGAAAAATCATATAATAAAATGAATAAACAAATAAATAAATATATATATATATATATATATATATATATATATATATATATATATATATATATATATTGTTATCTTATTTAAACACTGAATTATTTTCAAATAAATGAAATAAATATATTTCATTTATAATTATTCAGCTGACTTATAAGATAAAAAAATAAAAGACATGAACAAAACGTTCACAGTCGTAATATTAATTTATTTTTATTATTTTATGCATCACTCTTAAATATATAAAATTAATTTCTATAATTTTATTTTTTTGTGATGCATATGTAAATAATACATTGAGAAAAAAAAATTCTAATAAATTAAATAAAATAATATATATATATATAATAAAAACAGGAGAATAATTATAAAAATAAATATATGTATTAATTTACTTTGAAATCATTAATTTTTGTGCTAAGAAAACTTTTTCTGGAGATATTTCCATTCCTAAATCTCCTCTTGCTATCATTATACCATCTGATTCTGCTAGAATTTTATCAAAATGAATAATACCTTCAATATTTTCTATTTTAGGTATAATTTTAATATGTCTTCCTCTTGGACCCAATAAGGCTCTTATCATGCGAACATCTTCAGCTGATTGAATAAAAGAAGCCGCTATAAAATTACATCCCATTGGAATAGCAAAATTTAGAATATCGTTTTTATCTTTATCACTAATAATTGGCAAATCAACTTTTACATTTGGTAAATTCATATTTTTTTTTTCTCCAATTATTGCACTATTTAATACTTCTGTAATGATATGATCCTCATGTATTTCTAAAACTTTGCAGCTAACTGAGCCATCTGCTATTAATATAATATTTCCTTTTTTTACACTTTGAGGTAATTTTTTATATGAACAAGCAATACAAGTTTCATCCCCCAAAAATTCATAATCAGTAGTCAATTTTAACTTACTTCCTTCTTTTAAATGAACTTCTTTATTTTTTAAAAGTCCTGTTCTAATTTCAGGCCCTTTTGTGTCTAACAACATTCCTAATATGCAATTTGGTCTTAGTTGTTGTGCTTTTAAAACATTATCAAACATTTCTTTATGATCTTCATGAGTACCATGTGAAAAATTAAAACGACATATATCCATTCCTAAGAGAGAAAAAAAAATGTAATAATGGTTTAAATAAATTTCACAAAATAATAAAGATATTAACATAAATATAATATTATTTTCTACATATCTATTATTTTAAATTGTTTATAAAATAACCTGCATCAATTAATTCTACAAGAGTTTCAACGGATTTACATGAAGGGCCCAATGTACAAACGATATGTGTTTTTTTTGATCGTAAATCAACATTACTAGGCTCTAATATTTGTCTTAAAGTTATATGGGCTGCACTTTGTAAATTGGCATTGGAAGATGAATGTTTAAACCTAAAAGAGTTCATTTTGACTTTTTTAGTTCTTATGTTTTTTATTAAAAAAGTAAAAATTGAAGAAATAATTTTGTTCTATTTTATTTGCAATATTATATTATTCTTTGATATTTTTTACGTTTAGGAATTTCCTTGTTATTTTGTTTTATTTTATTTTTTTTAATTCTTATTTTTTTATTTTTATGAAAATATTGATTTTCTTACTTATTATTACTTATTATGAAAAAAATCATATATATATATATATCATTAAATAAAAAGTATTAAAATATAAAATAATAAAAATTAAAATATATATAGCATAAATTTAATGTTAAAGAATTTAAAAAAAAAAAAAAAAAAAAATAGTTTAAATAAAAAATTAGATAAGAAAATAATAAATGAAAATATAAAAAAAAAAAATATGTATATATATATATATATATATATATATATATATATCATAACATAATTATGTATTCTTCCATAACTATGTATATAGAATGATTACATTAAAAATGATTCAAAAGCAAAAAAAATTTTTAATAGACGTGTTTAATATTGAAAAAAATTTCAAATATAACGTATTAAATTATTATTAAAAAAAAAGTCTTTTATATTAAAAAGAAATTTTTAGGAATATATGTGTATGTATTTTAATATAATGGTGAAAAAATATATATTCTTTTATTTTACATATATAAGAGTAATATGCAATTTTCTTTTTACTTATAAAAAAAAGTTATACAAAAATTATCACATCAAAACTCAAAAATTTGTAATAAAATATGTATGTACCTCAAAAATAAACAAATATAAAGTAAAAAATAAGAAAAATTAAATAAATGTGGTAAAAGGGGATATTTTTATTTTTTTATTTAGAGAAAATCAAGGAGAAATATTTTAAAAAAATAAAGAGAAAAATTAATATTTTATGAAATTATTTTATTAAAAATTTTCTCATATCCATATAATTTATATAAATGTATATAAATATATAAAGGCAATATTAAAAAATCTTTAAATAATATTAATATATATATATATATATATCAATAGAATAAAAAATGTTTTACATTGGCAAGCTAATTTTTTTCAAATATTAAAAATTGAGCTAATTATTATATATATATATTTTTTTTTTCCCCCAATTATTTAAATTTTAAAGGAAGAATTCTTCTGAATTATTCTTATAAAATTTTTTTTTCAGAAAATATATGCTTTTCATTAATTTATTGAATAAAATGTAGCAAAATTTCATTTTCAATATATATATTATAAATTCATACTATCTACTAAATTATATAAAAAAATAAGAAAATAAATTGTTATGTAATAAAAATGCATTATTATAAATAAAATTGATGTTTTTATATTATTTACTGGAAAAAATCATGCATATAAATATTAAAAAAAAAAATTTTCAATTAGCATTTAATACAATAGCTAGAAACTTTTTTTTTTTATAGAAAATAAAATATTTATTGCATTTCGTTTATTTCACAAATTAATATTAATATATATAAATAATAAATGAAATACAAAAAAAAAAAAATCATTGAAATTTACTACATATTTTTTGCCTCTACATGTTTGTCTTAGGGTAAAATTTGTTTATGTTTATATATTTTTTTTTCATGTGAAAAAAATAGTGCTTTATCTTATTGAGCTTGTAATTTATTAATATTTATTTTTTTATTAAAAATTACTTTAAAAAAAAGTTCAAAATTTATTAAAAAGAAAAAAAAAAATACAAAATTATAAAGTTAATCATAAAATAATATTGAAAGGTGCTTCTTTTCGTTATCAAAATGACATGAAAAAATGTTTTTCTTCTTATTTCAATTTTTAATTTCTTTATTTCTGATTTTATCTTATTTTTTGGCATTTTGTAAAGGCTAAATGCTATTTGTCTAATATTTTATATATATATTTTTTTTTTATAAAAAAGATAAAACATAAAATTATTGTGAAACTTTAAAGCATTATGTTTTACAAATACAAAAAAGAAATACTACGAAAAAAAAAGTAAATATCCATTATTAAGTTTAAATAAATTTCTCTTTTAAGGGAGTATTACTTAATTAAAATTATAATTATTAATTATTTTTAAAAATATAATTTGCAAAATATAAACAAAAAACAGCATATCAATACTGTCTTTTTAATTAAATGTAATAATATATTAAATATTAAAATGAAATGTTATTTTCTTTTAAAGTGGCTTCTACTAACTTAATTAAGCACTCGATATTTTCCCCTCCACTAGTGAAACCAGAATAATGAACAAATGTTAATCCTTTTATGTTCGAAGCTTTTTCTAATTCTTCACCTTTTAATCCCCTAAAACTAGCTGGGAATGGAAGTCTTAATGTAAAATTTTCATTCTTTTTTGAAATGGCGGTACATCTATAATTTTTATATCTATCAAAAAAAATGCAAAATAAAATATCTCCTTTTATATTTAATTCTTCTTCTATATCGTAAAGATGTTCATAATAAGGACAGTTTTTTGATATGCATATAACCCTTCCAGATTTATGAAAATTATATCTATCATCAATAGCTTCTCTTGTAATATTTTTAGCTAAATACCACACATTTGAATAATAATTTACAAAATGAATAAATTCTTCTTTAACAAGATTAGAAGCTAATTTAAAACGTTCATTTTCATCAACATCATCTTCTAAAAAATTAGGATTTAATCTGTTTACTCTATTTTGTAAAGTTGTATTTATTTGATATTTTTCTTCTCCTTCATATTGATTTATGCCATTATCTATTGCATCAATGGATTCAATAAAAGCAGAATAGATTTTATCATACAAGGCATTCACTTTATCTTCGTCTGTTATATTAAATCCTTTTCTAAATATATCTTTTGCATAATGCTTATATATTAAACCGGCACTACTTAATCTTATGTTATGTTTTTCATCTAATGTATCATTAAATTCTTTTTGATGATGATCATATCTTTTTGTTTCATGATTATATACACCTCCTACATCTACTACAACATCACATTTATCCAATTTTTCCTGATCACGTGTTCTTATAATGGTTGCATTTCTGTATTCAGGTAAAAATTTTAACATAACCGAAGCTAAAATTTCATCAGTATGAAACCTTCCTGAATGTGTTCCTATAATTTTCTGCATACTTGAATAAAAAATAAAAGATGTATATAAAATTTTTTTTAAATTATTCACTTTATTTATTTTATTTAATTGATATTTTTTTTTTTTCTTTCCAAAACTTCTATTTTCAAAAATGTTCCTGAATAATAAGTGGTATTTCCCTATTAATGTTTTCATAAAATTTTTTATTTTATTTTTTTTAATTTTTATTTTTACTATATATTTTCTAATTATTCTTACCTTAAATTTTAACAACTGTTGATATATTATAATTTTCTTTTTTTTTAATAATTTAGTTTTATTTTTTAAGATTTTCTCTTTTTTTTAACAATTTCTGGAGCATTTAAATTAATTTATAATTTTTTTTTTTTTTATTTTCGTTAATATATTTATTACATTTCTTATTTTTTAATTTATTTAGAGTATTTCATTAATTTTAATGTTCTAACTTTTATTATTTTTATTAAAAAAAATATTTATATCTTTTAATTCAGTAAATTTTATATATTTTTATTTAATAAATATTAAAACTATTATTAAATAAAAAATAATAATATCTTTTCAATCAATAAATATAATAATTTTTATTAAAATAATATTTATATCTTTTCTTTCAGTAAATATTATAATTTTTATTAAAACAATTTTTATATTTTTTGATTTAATAAATGTTATATAAAGTTGAAGCTATTATCTAATCCACTTTTAAAACAAATATTAATTTAGAAAAATGCTTTTTTATGAAAATATTTCCAAAGCCAAATGAAAGAGGATACAAAAAAAAAAAAAAAAATTGCAGTAATTAACTTTATTTTAGATATAAATATATTTCGATTTTAAATAGAATCTACTATTTTTAAATATTAACAAAATTACAGTACCTTAATATAATTAAATATGTTTAAGTATGTTTTCTATGGAATTAGTGGGTTACTAAGTGGTTGGCTTTTAAGAGATATAATTTTTTTTTCAATTAAGAATATAAACTCAACAAATGGTATCTTATTAAATAAATTTATTTGTAAGAAAGATGATTTTTTTGAAAATATATTTGAAGAATTAAGATATCGCTTTGATCCACTAGAATTAAAAAAAGGATTTAATAACTACAATATATATATAAAAGAAAATGACTATTTTTTAGAGACATTATATATAGAAAACTGGAATAATATAAAAAATATGAATGAGTATGTCTACAGTGAAGAAAATAAAAAAAATTTGCATTATTTGAAAAATTTAAATATTTTTTTTTCTCCATCCTTATTTGTTTTATTAAAACATTATAATGGAAATGATATCCCAAATTATTTAAAAAAATATATGGAATAAAATGTTTGTTTGCACATTATTTCATGAAATATATATATATATATATATATTATTGAAATTTTTCTAATTAAACTTATAAATTATATTATTAAATAAAATAAATATTTTTAATTATTTAAAATAAAAAACTTTAGTTATTTATAATAGTTGATAATTATTCACAATAATTTTGATATACTTCTGTTAATTTTATGTTTCCTGAATTATAATAATTGAAAAGTTCTAAAAAACTAAAAAAGGAATATTCTTTTTATCTATTGGAGAAGAAAAAAGAAAAAAAATAATCAGAAATAATTAATTATAATAAAAAAAAAAAATTAATATAATATTTATGTCTTTTGAATTAAATAACAAAAATAACTGATTCTTGCTATCTTAGAAAAAACATAAATAATCGTATCTCTTTTAATATATTTCAATATTTTTTAATATGGTATGTTAATTATTTTTATTTTATAATTTTAATTTTTATCGTTTTTTTTGTTTCATTTTAAGATAATGATCTATTTTTTTTTTTTAATATTTTCTTCTTGATACATAGAAATTTCGGCTGTTAATGATTTAATAAGAGTTTCTTTATCTCTTAATTTTTGTTTTATTTGTGTTATATCCTGTGTATTAGTGTATCTTAACTTTTTATCCATCTCCTTTTGTAAATCTTCACATTCTTTTGTTTTTGATTCAAGTAAAATGTTTTTTTTCATTGATTCTTCTGTTTTTTCAATTAACTTTTTTTGGACATGTTTTAATTTTTGAATTAGATCAAATGCAGTTGGGTCATTGCCTTCTAAATTTCTCCACCTGTGAATATTAATTGGCTTTTCTAATTCTTCTGATAACGTTTTAACCTTGTTTTTCTCACTTATTAACTCTTTTTTTAAAGAATTTATTTCTAATTTACTATTATGCAATGTATCTTTTGATACAATGTTTAATTCATTAGCATTTTTTAAATTAGACACCTTTTTATTTAAATTTTTTATCTCTTGTAATAAATTTTTATTATTTAAATCTATTTTATCATGTGAAATTTGCAAAAGTTTTAGTTTTTCTTTTAACATTGTTATTTCTTCTATTTTTTCACAAAGTTCATTATTCAAAGTGTCTTTTTCTTTTTTTACGTGACTGAAATTTTTTTCACTACTTTTCAATTTATTATTTAATTCATTTATTTCTATTTCTAGATGTTCTATCGTTTTTTTATCATGAACAAATGTATTTTTGGAATTTTCACTCTGATTTTTCAATTTTTCTATTTGTTCTCTTAATTTTTCATTTTGATTTATTATATTTTTTTTTCCTTCATTTAAGTCATTTATTTTGCTTTCTAAATTTTTTTTTTCACATTTTATAACTTCTAGTTCATTGGCTTGAATTTTAAATTTCTCTTCTAAGTTGCTTAACTTTTCTTTAGTTTCAATTAAATTTTTGCTGGCATTTATTTTTTCACTTTTAATATTTTCACATAAGGATTTTTCTTTAGCCAAATCATTTTTTAAAGAATTTACAACCTTTATGTATGTATTAATCTTGTTGTCTTTTATTACTAATTCGTTTGTACTATTTATTATCTTATTATTAGTTTGAGATAACTCGTGTAATAATTTTTCTTTTTCTTTTACTAATGATTGTATGTCTTCATTTAGTTTATTCTTTTCTTCTATTCCTTTTTTTATATCTTTTTCTAAGTTTATACTAATAAGTTTTTCTTTCTTTGCTATTTCTGTATTTTTCTTAATAGTATCATCAATTTTTTCAATTAACTTTTTTGTTTGCTCTTTCTCTATTATTAAATCATTTATTTCTCTCTTTTGATTTTGATACTTTGTTTTAACTTCCTCAGTTAATTTTACAATCTTCTGGATTTCATAAGTCAGTGATTTCACATTTATTCCTAAGGATTTTTTTTCTTTTTCTAGCATTTTAATTTTATAATACTCTTGATCTAATTTCATTTTCATTTTGGTATTATTACTAGTCAAGTTACTTATAATTGAAGTATTATTTAAAATTTCACTTTGTTTTAACTTTGACTCATTTAAAAGTAATTTATTCTTTTTATTCACATCTTCTAATTTTTGTTCCATGTCATTATTTTTTTTCAACATTTCTTTTTGTTTTTTTTCTAATAAATCAATTTTTTCTAATAAATTTATTTTGCTATTTTCTAAGTCTTTATTTTTATTAATTTGATTTTCTAACAATTTCTGAGTTTTTATTAACTCTTCATTTATATAATTTCTCTCTTCAATAAGTATTTCCATATTCTTTTCAATTAGTAATTTATCTTTGTTATATTCTTCATCTAATTTTTTTTTTTCTTCCAATTCCTTTTTTAAATTATCTATAGTAATATTTTTTTTTAGATTTTCTTTTTTTATAGTATTTAAATTTTCATTTATTTCATTATTTTCATTTTTTAATTCTTTAGTATTTTTTTCTAAATTATCTACTTTTAATAATATATGTTCATTTTCTCTTTTTAAACTTTCAATTTCATTATTCTTGTTTTCAATTTTTACTTCAAATTCTTCAATATTAGTTTTTAGCGCTTCAATATCTTCCAAATAATTTTCTTTTTCGCAATTCCATTTATCTTCCTTTTTCTGATTGTTGTCAAATAGTATCTGAAGTTTGTCTATTTGACCTTGTAAGAGAAGAATATTTTTTTTTTCTTCATTATAGTTTTTTGTAATTTCTTTATTTTTAATAAGATTTTTTTCTAATTCTTCTTTTAACATTTTTATTTTGTCTTTATTTTGTTTGTTTTTTATTTCATTTATTTTTAATAATTTTAATATTTTTTTAAACTCATTTTTAAAATTTTTTATTTCTTCTGAATTATTAGAATGTAATACTTTACTAATATTTATATTTTCTAAAAAATATATTACACTATCTAAATTGTCGTTTGGGTTATCTATGTAGTCGTCATTTGTAATGCTTTCTGAATATTTTTCTGAATCAATTTTTTCTTTTTTTTTTTTCTTTTTCTTCTTTTTTTTTTCTTTTACGGTTTTTTTGAAACCTAACTCTATTTCGTCTTTTCTTTCTTTTTTATTGTAGCTATCTTCATCGTATAATTCTTTTTGTATATTAGAATCCTTTATATTGTCCTTTTTATTTTCATTTATTATTTTATTTACATATTCAGTTTTTAAATTATTTTTATCATAAAAGTCTTCACTTTTCTGCTTGTTACTAGAACATGTGTTATTATGCAAAATATCATGTTCCATTTATTTAACAAAAAAAAAAAAAATAAATAATGATATTAGACAAAAGAAACCTAATTAAATTATAAAATATAGGGTGATTACGAGTTTATTTACATTGAATAAAATTGTGTTTAAAAAATTTGCTTTTTGAGATAATTATAATTTTAATTTCTTAAAAAAAAAAAAGAGAAAAATTCTTTTGACTCTTTTTTTTTATCTTTATTTTTCTTTTTTTTCCTTATAATAAATAATAATACCATTTTCTTTTGAAATCTTACTTTTTTTATTATAATTTTTCTAAAAGAAAATTTTCTTAAAATTATACATTTAAAAAAAATTGTGTCTACAATTGTAATTAAATAAAAAGTTTTTAAAATCTTTTTTTTTATAATTTATATATATATATATAATTTAAATGTTCATATAATACATTAATAAGATACACAATTTTCTAAATTATTTATTCACATATGTATAGTTATTGTGTGTATAATTTTTTTTTTTTAATATTTTTTAGCAATAAAATTTATATAAACATAAAAATTATGAAAAGAAATATATCTTTTAATAAAAAAAAGGTAAAAATTTAGTAAAAAATACATACATATATAATGAAAATTAATCTAAATTTAAAATATATATATCATTTTAACGGCTTACGTAAATGTCTTTTATAAATTGATGGAAAAAAAAAAAAATGAAAAATATAAAAACAAATAACAAATTACAAAAACAAAAATATTTATGAGGGAAGTGAGAAAATAAATAATAAGGCTAAAATAATGATTAAAACAAAAAAAATATATTATTATTAAGTAAAAATAAAATTAAATTTATTAAATACATTTAAAAATATAATCAAATATAATATATATATATATATAGAGAGAGAGAGACAAAATATATTAAACAAAAACTTTTACATATGATACTGGTATATTATAAATTATCACAAATAGTCAAAAAAAATATATTATTACTAAATAATAGTTAATTAGAAAATGATACAGCTTATGTATAACTTGTTTATCAATTAAAAGAAATATATATATATATATACATAATATGTATCATTTTTATTTTTTTTCATATTATTTAATTTGATTATGAAAAAAAAAAGATATATATATATATTTTATATTTATGTTTATATTTTTTCATAAAAATTAACTTCTATTAACATGTTTGTTAAAAAATTGCAAATTTATAATCTTAATTTTATTTAATTTTTTTTTACTTTTTTTTTCAGTCACATTGCTGTTTACATTATTGGTTGCATCTGAATCATTTTGAGAAAAACTTATATTTTTTTTATTTTTGTTGATAGATTCATCATCATTGATATTTGTTATATTACCAGTAGATGACGATACACGACTAAAAAAACTTACTTTATTTTCAAATTCTTTATTGGTTATATGATTATTTAAATATTCATTTTCATTTTCATATTTATGTTCCTTATAAAATTTATCATATGATTTTTTAGAAAATTTAGTACTAATAGATGTGATAGAATTATTTTTAAATTTTGAAAAAGAATACTCAAATTTTTTAGATAAAATTGATTTAATACTAATGCCAGATTTTTTCATATTTAATTTACTATCAGAATTAATACTATTTAAATTATTGATACCAATATTACTATTACTATTACTATCGTTTTTGCTATATTCATTCTTCATATTCATATTTATTTTTTTTCCATGATTTATATTAGCTGCATTATTAAATTCATTTTTTGTTTTATGTTTATTGAAATCTAAACTTACATTTTTTAAATAACTTTTTTCATCATATTCTATTTTCTCATACTTGTCTATTTCATCATTAAATAAACTCTTGGCTGCTTTAATTTTACAATAAGAATTTGTTTTTCCTTTTACCCCTGTTTTGTATATGTTATTGCGACCATTTTTTGAAATCGTATCTTCTTCGGCAGATGTTTTTTTAACATTACTATCAAAAATGGATGCAGAACTATTGTAAATATTTATTTCAATCATTTTTGCATCATTTAAATTTTCTTTTTTTTTAATATAATCAAGATTAAGGCCATTTTTCATATCTTTACTTTCATAGTTTTTTTTATTTACTTTGGAATTGTAAATATTGGGAATTGGTATCTTGAGTTCCTTTTTACAGTTACTATCTGTATAATTATTTAGTGATTTATGTTTATTTAAATTCCTTATGTTTTCCTCATCATTGTTAAACGATGAACTATCATATGTAGAAATGAGTACCGGAGCATTATTATGGCAAAGACTACTACTATAATTACACTGCCTGAATTCATTTGTGCATATATTAGATTCTATATATTTAAAATAATCATACATTGATTTAAAATTAGATTTAATAATAAGATGATTTATTAAAAAAGAGAATCGTTTTGTTAAATAATTTATAGTTATATTTGATAAAAATAAGTATTTTATCTTAAAAAGCCACCTGTGAGAACTCCCAGTATTAACAATATACTTATTTTTTGAATTAATATATTTATGATTCTTCAAAAAGCTATTATTGTCAATATGATATTCGGCATTGATTACAGAATTAATAAAACTTTTATTTAAATATAGATCTTTTTTACTTGAATTTTTTTTTTTTTTTTTTTTTTTATTAGTATCTCCATTTAGTTCTTCATTTAAAGAAGTGTTTTGATGTTGCATTAATTCTTTACTATCATTTTTTACTAATTTTAAGTGCATAGAATAGCCTATAGTTAAAAATTCATATATTTTGTCGCCTAATTTATTAAAAATGTCTAAATGCTTATCTTTTTCTATTTCTTTCTTTTTTGCTTCTTCATCTTTTTTTATAATATAACAGTTGGGATAAAAAGAAAATGGATAATACATATTATTTTTTATTTCTTGAACACCTCCATATTTTTTTTCTAATTGTGTTTCTAATATTTCTTCTCTTAAACATGTTGAATAATTGTTATCTAAAATTTTTAATTTTTTTGTCATGTAATTAGGTGCGAAACTTAAAAATGATCTACCAAATGTTTTAAATAATTTGGGAGCATCTATTATATACATCCTATATAGCCTACACCTATATTTTGAGTTCATGATCTCAATCAATTTCATAAATGTAGACATTGGAAATTTTGATATAGATATACCTGAACAATCAATTATTGAAATATAATTTTCTATTTTTCCTGGTATACATAAGTATTTTAAAAAAAATTCAAAACAAAAAAAAAATAAATTTATTAATTTTTCAATATTTAATAATTCAACGTTTAATAAATTTATTATCAATATAGGTCTACATTTTTTATCTCTACCATGCCAATACATAACCCCCTTATTTATATAATCTATTACATCTTTTTCTTTTATGGGCAATACATTAGAAATTCTGAATTCATAATTACTTTTAATTAAATCTAAAGCTTTTGCGAAATCAAATTGTGCTGAGTATAAATAACGCAAGCACTCATTTTCAAAAAATGTTTTATTTATTTTTAATGATTTATTTTTGCAATATTTTTTAAATTCACATATTGCTATTTCTTCTTCGGTATTTATGAATGTGTTATGAAAAATATATCTTAAATTAAAATTTTTATCGTATACATCGTCTTTATTTGGTTCGAAAAAGAATACATTTTCATCTATTGTATATTCATTTACATTTTTTTCAATAACCACTTTTCCTCTCGATAATTCCATAGTATAAAATGATCAAAAAAAAATTTTTTTTTCTACTATAAAATTTTTATGTTTATGTGTATTCTCTTTTTATATATAATTTTTCCTTTCTCTTTTTTTTTTTTTAAATTTTTTATTTTTGATATATAGAATCAATTTTCAATAATTTTTTTTTATTTTTTTTCTAAATTTCTAATGAAATTACATTAATAATAAAATGTAACAAGTATTCTTTTGATTGTATTGGGTTATATTACATTTTTTTAAAAAACATATATTTTTAGTTCCACAATATAATTTTTTTTACTATTTATAATATGTAGATTCAAATAATATAATGAATATTCATAAATTATGTAATTATACTCTAAAAAATAAATAAAATAAAATTATATTTTTACAACATAATATTACAATTATATATATTTATATATATATATATATATATATATATATATATATTATCATTGTTTCCATATGTTTTAACACATTTTATCTATTATTAATGTTAATTGAATGTAGTTACTACTAATTATTACTAATATTAATTATTGTTACTATTATTATTACTATTAACTACTCATAATTATTTATATGTTTAATTTTTAATATTTTTTCTATCTAAAAATGAATTCTGCTATATTCAAGGAAATAGAATAATAATCATATTTTTTTTTTTTTTTAAATATAGTATATTGTATATATCAATTAATAATGTATGTTATTATAAAAAAATAAAATCCATAATTTTTTTTAATTAGCTCATGCAAATGTACACAAAAATATTATTTCTTGAAAATATGCTTGAACAATATATGCTAAATAAATGTAAATGTTTGAGGACAAAGAAAAAAAATATAAAAATTAAAAAAAGAAAAAAAAATTTCTCTGTGTATAAATAAAGATTCAAATTATATATAAATTTTAAAAAATAAAATATGAATACTTTTTTAAGTTGTCTAAATTAAAGAAGATAAATGAATTCGTGAAATGATATTAAATTTTTTATTATAAACAATTAAAAGAAAAAAATGGATAAAAAAAAAAATTTTTTTTATGAACAACACATTTAAACAAATATCTTTGATTCGTTTACTACATAAAAGTTATAAAAGAATTTATTTAAATAAAAACACACAATGTATAAAAAAGTCTTTTTTTATAAGTGTTAATATTTTATCAAAAAAAAAAAAAAAAAAAAATTACACAATTTCTTGAATAATGACAAAAAAGATAAAAAAGCGCTGTTTAATTCCTTAATGTTGTTTTATTAAGAATTTTAAATAAAAATTATATTTGGACATTAATAAGAAATGCACTTCAATTATTTTTTTTATAAATTATAACATTGCTTAAATACAGTATATACATATATATATACACATAGTTAAAATGTAAATATTTTTTTTTTTCAAAAATATATCAAAAAAAAAAAAAAAAATATATTAATAATTAAAATTTTAGTAAAATTCAAATGTGAAAAGTAAATGTTCAATGTGTATATTATTTAATTAATATATTATTTATTTTTTTTTTTTATTTTATTTGCTTTTTTCCTATAAATTATAAATATAATTTAATATATAGTTTATTAGAAATAATAACATTCTTTTAATTATCTTTTTATTTCCCCCCTTTATTGTGATAAAAATTTTTGATGAAACATGAGAACATATTCATATTATTTTTTCTTTTTCTTTTTCTTTTTCTTTTTAATTTCACAGGTAATTGAAAGATGTTCAATGAACTAAAAATATTTTTATAAATTTAAAATAATTTGCATGTATTTAAATAGTTTGTATTTATACGTGTTTGTTATTTATTAAAGATAATTAATCAAAAGAGATAAAATAAACATATAAAACTACAGAAAATAAATATAGATTTGAAAATTACTTTTAAAAAAAGAAAAGAAAAAAATAAATAAATAATTTTATATATCTTCTTTATATGCCATTCATAATTTTATAATTTATATTATCATTTTTTGTTTACGTAATTTGTGAGTGTGTATATATGTGGTTGTAGAATAAAGTAATTAAAGAATTGTTTAACTCTATTAAATGCTATAATAAAATAAAGAAATAAAAAAAAAAAAATAGGAAATAAAATAAATACACCGCATTTATGAGAGACAAAAGTATATTTTTTTTAAGATTATCATAGCTTTTCATATTTATCTGTATCCATATTATTTTTATTATCTATTTATTTTAAAAATATATATAAATATAAGTTAAATTATAAAAATATGTATAGGTATATAGCAAAAAATATGGATATGTTAAGAACAGTGCACAAAGAACTACAAAAAACATATTCAGAAATATTAGATTGTACAACAGCTATAATTCAAATCAATTAAAAAATTATTGCGAAGTAAGGAAAAAAGAAAAAAAAAAATTTATATAATTGCATGTATATATATAAAATAAAATTTATATATATATATATATTTATGTACGATATAGACATCGAGAGTTGTGTGTACAGGCTTAGGGGTTGTAACTGGTGTTGGAATAGGAGTTGAACATTTTTGGAATAACTTGATCAGTGGATATAATTCTATTGATAAAATTACAAAATTTGATGTAACAGGTATGGCATGTGGTATAGGTAGTGAGATTAATAAAAATGATTTTAACCCTTATGATTTTTACACTAATAAAAAAGATGTAAATCGAAATGATGATTGTACACATTATGCTGTTGCTGCAACAAGATTAGCCATAGATGATGCAAAAATAGATTTAAATAAGATTGACAGTGATAAAGTAGGTACAATTATTGGAAGTGGTATTGGTGGTTTACTTTTTTTAGAGAAAGAAATGAAAACCTTGCATGAAAAAGGTCATAAAAGAATAACTCCTTATTTAATACCGGCAATGATAGCTAACACTCCATCAGGTTTTGTATCTATTGAAAATAATTTAAGAGGAATATCTCTTGGAATGCTAAGCGCTTGTGCAACTTCAGGTAATACAATTGGAGAAGCATATCGCTATATAAAATATAAAGAGTATGATGTTATGATATGTGGTGGAACTGAAGCAAGTATTACTCCGATCAGCTTTGCGGGATTTAATGCATTAAGAGCTTTATGTGTTGGATATAATGATAACCCAAAAAAAGGATGTAGGCCTTTTGATTTAAAAAGAAGTGGATTTGTTATGGGAGAAGGCTCTGGTATTTTAATTTTAGAATCTTATGAGCATGCTATTAAAAGAAATGCTAAAATTTATGGAGAAATTTTAGCATATTCTTCTGAAAGTGATGCTTACCATATAACTGCTCCAGAACCTAATGGAAGAGGCTTAACAAGTTCAATTAAAAAAGCTTTAAGAATGGGAAACGTAAATATATCTGACGTAAAGTATGTTAATGCGCACGGAACATCTACCAATTTAAATGACAAAATTGAAACGAAAGTTTTAAAAAATGTCTTTAAAGATCATGCATATAAATTACATGTATCATCCACTAAAAGTATGACTGGCCATTGCATTGGGGCTGCTGGTGCTATTGAATCTATTGCTTGCTTAAAAGCAATGCAAACAAATATTATCCCACCAACTATTAACTATGAAAATGAAGATCCAGAATGTGATTTAGATTATACACCCAATAAAAGCTTTTATTCAAAAGAAGATATAGATATTTCATTAAATACAAACTTAGGTTTTGGTGGCCATAATACAGCTTTATTATTTAAAAAAATTTCTAAATAATTTATATACATTTTTTTTATTATCATAATAATTGGTATATATTGCATATATACATATATATATTTTATTTAATTAAGAGATTTTAATAATACATATACTCCTATTCTTAAATTTTAATAAAACTTTTTTTTTTTAATAAAGTATATAGTTTTTTTATTTTTAATAAAAAATTGTAATATTTGTTATGATTATTCATACAATTAACATATTTTAAAAATTAATTTTTAAATTCATGAAATTAATTTTTTATTAATATTATTTGTTCTTTTTATATTATTAAAGAATTTTTTTACATCACATAATTAATTTATTGCTACTGAACATTTATTTTTTCATTTTTTTATAGGCAATTAATTTTATTTATTTAATTTTTATGTATGCATATGCTTATGTATATATATATAGGTATAAATTTATTGGAAATTAATTTTTTTAAATTATATTTTTAATTCATAAATTTTATATAAATTATTATATTTATAATAATAAATTTTAATGAATTTTCAATTTTAAAGTAATTAAAAGAATCTTACAAAAAATAAATAAATTTATTTTTTTTTTTTGTAATACACTCTTATGTTAAAAATAAAAAAAGAATATATATATTACTTCTCCAAATAAGGGTATTTTATTCATTAAACTTTATTTTGGTTTCTTCATAAAATGAACTAATACAATTTTTTCTATATAAATTTAAAATTTATTAAAGAAAAAAATAAAATAAAGTGATTATACATATTAATTATTTTGAAATAATTAAAAGAAAAAAAAAAATATAGAAATAGTATGATGACAATTTTTAAGAGAAAATGCATTGCTACATATATATATAATAGAATATATTTTTTTTTATTTTAAGGAGTTTAATTCTTATCATAAATTTTTTTTTCTTATGTAATTAAAAAAAAAATTTGAAAAACTTTAACAAACATGATATCTAAATATTTATGAAGTTTATATATAAAAGTTTCAAAACAAATAGTAATTAAATTTTGATATATTATTATTTATTATATGAAAAAGCTATTTTATGTACTAAATGAAAAAAAAATAAAATATTAAAAAATTATTTATATATGTGGATTGATCTTAAAAAAAAAAGATGAAAAAGATAAAATTAAATATAACTAGAGAAGAAGATAATATGCAAAGCAATATATATTATGTATGTGAAGAAAATATATTGATATCTCAATTAAATTTAACTATTAATTATGATGAAAATCATTTAACCGAAGAAGAAATCATAGAAAAAAGTAATTCAGTAAATGTGAATATTGATCAAACTAAAACAAATGAAGAAAAAAAGAAGAATATAAATATAAAAATTTCATATAGTGACGAATTGAATAATTTATATTTTAACAATGTAATAAATAATATTTATGATTACATTTTTGAATGTAAAACAAATGATTTAACTATAAATAAAAGCCATAGTTGGTATATATTTATAAATATATATATATATGAGTATACACCTTATATATATGATCACATATGCAATGTGATAAATGTGCATTTATCTTTATTATTAATTCCTCTTTGTTTTTATGACTTTGATTATAAGTGGTATAGAAGTGTAGAAGATTATGAAGAATTATATAAATTGTTGTCTTGTAATAAATCAACTAACTGTAATTTAACAGAAGATGAAAAAAAAAAAAGTTATTTAAATGACAAATTAAAATTGATGGTAAATGAAAATAACACAAATAGTGAGACAGATGAAATGACATCACATGATATTTTAATTTTAGATAAAAATGAACAAAATAAAAATATAATAATCAATCAGTTAGAAAATAATAGTTCTGATTTATTTGTTCAAATTAAAAATAATAGTTCAAGTGGTTTATTTAAAAGATTATTAATTAAATACATTCCAATTTTAGTGACTACAAATGTAGATAATCAATATGTGTATGTAATAAAATTTCTTGATTTTAAAGAATTTTTATTAAACACCCAAAATAAAAATGATAATATTTACAGGAATATTTGTGAAAAGTATAAATTTGTAAATTTTAATCAATTCTCAATTTTTGAAATGAACAATATTAATAATGATAAGAAATTTGAATTAGATGAAAATTATTATTTTCTCTTTAATGCCAATAATACTAGTATATATAAGGATGATATTTTGAAGGATTCTAAATCAACTATTCAATTTTACTATAACTTTATTTTAAATTATTGTTTGAACTATTACAATGACAATTATGTGAAGTAAAAATTATTAATTAAAAATAAATGTCTGATAAAAAAAAAATTATATTTATTTTTTAATTGTTTGAACAATATTTTGTTTTATTTTTTAATATTTCTTCAGAAATTTCCCACAATTCCTATAAACGAAAATAAATATATACATATGTACATATAATTTTTTGTAAAACCATGTACTTCTTTATTTATTCTTTTTCTTTTAATTATTAAATATATATATTTAAATTATTTCAAGAATTATATACTACTAACAATTTAAAAACATAAATATTTTTTATTTATTAAATATAAATTTCAAAGTAAATATTTTCGAAAAATGTAAATTTCTTTTTTATTTTTAAAATATAACCTCTGATTTTTTTTGATTATTTGCATAGGTTCTAATGTAATCTACTTTGCAATCTGAATAATAACACCCTTTTGCCAAATTTTCTCTATCTAATAAACATACATATCTAAAAAAAAATATATATATATTATCATATGTAAAATAAAAATATATTATTAAAAAAAAGATTCCCATACGTATAGTTAAATTACTTAAAAAACAAAATTGACTTACAAAATGCTTTGGGCTCCTTGTAAAGGTGTTTTGACAAAAAAAATATTTTTACATAATGGTCGAAAACAAAAATGTTCATATCTGAAAAGTTCTGTTTTAACTAGACCTGGATTAATTGATACTGAGCAAGCTTTTGTTTTTTCATTTTCTAATCTAAAATGAATAATTATATGAATTATTTAATTTTTGTGAAATAAATATATAAACTATTTATTTTTTTATTCATACCTTTTTTGCAATTGTTGTGTAAAGTAAAGCATACATAATTTAGAAAAGTTATATTCTTTTCTGTAAAGTAAATTTACTTTTGTATTTTTTGAATTTTTTTCATAGATAAAATCATAATTTACATCCTAAAATATATATAAATAAATTAAAAAGGGAAAAATATATTAATGTTATTATTTCGTATGAACTTAAAATATAATAAAAAATAAAATAAAATAAAAATAAAAAAAACATACTGATTCCTTTAATATACAATGGGCTATACTACTTAAATTAACAATTAATGTGTCAGATGACAAGATAAGTTCATACATTAACTTAGTTAAATAAAAATGACCAAAATAGTTAATGAAAAATGATGATTCTAATCTATTAATATATTCGACTTTTTGGTTCAAAAACCCTAAAAATATTTAAGTATTAAATATATATATATATGAAAGAAAGAAAAATTATTTAGATAATATTAAAATTAATATATATAAAAATAAATATAAATTAAAAAAATAAAAATAAAAAATGTTACCAGCATTATTAACTATTATATCTATTTTGGAAAAATTATTTAATATATACTTTGAACAATTTTCTATACTTTGAAAACTTCCTAAATCTAATTCAACACAATAAATTTTAGCACTAAAAAAACAAAAATATTTTAATTTTATATTCTATATTTACATAAATATATATATATATATAATATATATATATATAATATATATATATATATATATATATATATATATATATATATATATATATATATATATATGTATTTTTACTCTGGAAATTTTGTCAATAAATCTGAACGAACTAGTTCCATGTGTTTTATTGATTTGCAAGCTAAAATAATTTCACAACCAAATTTTAAAAATTCCCTAACAGCTGCTAAACCTATACCCTTATACCCACCTAAAAAAGTTATTAAAAAAAAAATAGCAAATAAATATAATGATAGAAATAATAATAATAGTGAAATTAATAATATGCACACATTATATCTTTACCAGTTACTAAAATACGTTTTCCTTTCAATTTATTTTTATTCACTAAAACATTTTTCGCTGTACCACCAATGTTTTTTTTACGTAAAATATAATAATATGTAATAATAATTACTATATTTGTAATGTATTCATAAAATTTATTATTAGCAGAAGATATATTAGAATAATCTTTAAAAATTATATACAAAAGAGCTTTATAAAATGGAAAAAACCTAATAAAAAATGTATAATAAAAGAGAATATATAAGTCAACAAAAAAGTTCAAATAAATAATTAAAAGTAAAATATATCACCATATTATTCCAGAGACAATAATAAAAATAATAGATAGCTTCATCGATGGATCAGTAAGTATAACACCAAGAAACGATTTTGTTTTGTTTTTTACCTCCATTATTATTATCAAATATATATGTTGTTTTTTTTTAAATTGACATATACTTTAAGAAAAAAAAAAGGAGAAAAAATTGCATGAGTTAAATTTTGGTGTATTTATGATTCTTTAAATTAACAAAAAAAAAAAATTTTCTTTTACAAATACAAAATAAATCAAAAATATCTCTTCAAAAAAAGTTACATTAAATTTTTTATAATATTTTTAGTTTTTGTATACACACATTTCAATTAATCTGTATGTTTATATTATTTTTTTTTTCATATATCATCTACCTACAGTGAATTATATAATTTTTTTTTTTTTTTTTAATATTATTATATTTTTTATTTATTTTTTTTTATTTATTATTTTTTTTTTTATCTGTATTTATTTTTAGCATCCTTTTAAAATAATTATCAACATTTTAATCTTTCAATTTTAAAAATTTAAACATGAAAATTATATAAATCCATTAGTTATATATGTATATATTTTTAGGAATTTAATTTTTATTCAATGAATTCAATTATAATTCATTTTAACTTTTAATATTTTTGTTAATTCTTATTTTTTAAAAAATATATTTTTTTAATTTAATTAAAATGAATTCAAAAACACTTGAAATTTTAAACTTATTAGAAGAAAAGTCATTCAAACAAAGTGAAAAATTAATTAGTGTAGGGTTAAAAAGTAAAAAAAATGAAAAGCTTTATTTACTTTTAAAATGTTTACTACTTTCTTATGTTAATGAAATAAAGGAATGCAAACAAATTTTAGATGAGGTGGAAATAGATGTTTATGATGAAAATATATTTTTTATTTTAGTTAATATTTATACAAATTTAAATAATGGGGATAAATTAATTAGCTTATATGAACAGAAATTAAAAGCAACAGAAGAACTTAGTAAAAATAATAATATAAAAATTGTAAATAAGGCAAAATTAGATCTAGAAAAGATTTTAAAAAATTTATTTGAATTTTGTCTTAGTGTAAGTTTTTTTAAGAAAAGCAGTAACTTATCATTAAAATTATTTAAGAACACTAATGAATCAAAATACTTATTTTATAATGCATATTTATTGTATTTGAATAATTCAGATAATAATACACAGGTTTATAATTTATGTTTAAATTTTTTAAAAAATTATAAATATTTAAATAATGGCAAAATAACTGAAAGTTTTTCTTTTTTTTTGATATTATTTTTTCTAAACATAAAAATGAGAAATTTTAATGAATGCATAAAAATAATTGAATATGCAAAAACGAATAATTTTTTTTTACATCCGTTACATTATTATGTTTATAAGTTATATGCATATTTTATTTTTCAAAAATTTCAAGAATATATAAATATATTAGTTGATTTAATTAAAGAAATACCAGAAAATACTGACTATTATATTCTATATATAGATACCACCATTTATTTGTTAAATAAAGATGTATCTTTTTTATTTGTAGATGTTTTTAAATATTATAAAAATGAATTAATGTATCTAGAATTTTTTCAAAAGTCTTTTATAAATGCTTTTACTAAAAAAAATAAAGTATTTCCTAAAAATATTCATGATTTTTGGAGTAGTATCATAGGAACAAATAATTCACAAGATTTTTTTAATGAAATGATTCAATATGTAATTTTATTATATGAAGAAAATAAAGGAAAAAATTCTTTTGAGAATATAATAAATAAAATAGAATTAGATGTTGAATTTTACAAAAAAAATATTATTAAAATATATGAAGAGCATGATGTAAAAGTATATATATATGTATTATTTTTATTTTTATTAAAAGAAAGCAAAAATTATAATTTATTTTATTCTATTAAAAACCATTTGAGCTTTTTAAGAGATGATATGATAAGTATCTTAATAGTTTTTATAAAAATTATTTTAAAAATGTTATATCCGTGTATTAAAAATGAATTAAAATATTTAATATCTTTAAATAAAGATGAAAAAGAAATAAGAAAAAATATAAAAAAAAAGATTTTTCAATACTATAAGCAGATATATAATTTTGAAAAATTATTATATCTATTGTATAAAAAAGATATTAATGATTCATTCAAGAGACTTTTTAATATTTTTATCCAAGTAACTAATAATATTAATGTGAGAGATGATAACGTAGTCATACTGTTGGTTGAAATGGCTTTATATTTGGATAAATATAATGTATGTAAAGATGAGTATAAATGCAATATTAACTATATTACTTATATTCATAATGCATCTAATATTGATAATTTAAATTTTGGCAGTTGTAAGAATATTGACGATTATATAAGTAAAATTGACGATTATGATAATGAGACTGATGAAAATATATCAAAATATAATTTTGAAAATTTTCATAATTCTTTTGCTAATATATATGAAGAAAAATGTTCATTAAAAAAAAAAGTTAATGTAAAACTAATAAATAGAGGTTATTATATTGTAGCACTTAGTATATTAAAATATTCATATAATTATCGGTTGAAAATGACAGAAAAAGAAAATAAAAAAAAGAAAAAAAAAAGCACTTTAAATAATGATTATATAAATGTGATAGTTTTAATGATTTATCTTAACAATGTTATTGGAAACTTTTCTAATTTTTCTATGTTGATTGATAAGTTACATATAAAAAATATACAACTAATAACATATAGTCCAATTTTATTTATTCATACCTACAGCTATTCTTATTATAATTATGTTGATGGTTTATTAAAGATTATTTTAAATTACTATTATGTTCAACAAAGTAACTTAAAAAATTCTATATCAAAATGTTTTCAAAATAATTCTTTTTTTAAAATTAATGAAATTGTTAATTCATACTTCTTAAATTCATCTAATATTATTTTTTACTTTATTAAATTGTTATATATTTTTAAAAAACAAATAGAAGCATCAAAAGGTGATTTCCATTTTAATTTATTTAATAGTTTGAAAAACAATTATATAATACATAATGAATATACAACAAAATTCCCTTTAAAAAATTTTAATACAAAAATTAATTCTGTTAAAAATAAGAATGACAAAACAAATAATGTAGGCAAAGGTACTAAGGCAACTAAAGATATGAATAATGTTAATAATATTAAAATTAATGAAAACGTTGAAAATAGTGTATATAACAATGAAATAATTAAAGATGAAGTAAATAATGTAGAAAATAATGAATTACATTTAAGTTATAATAATGATAAAAATAGTAATAAATCTAGAAATATTAATAAAAATAACTTTATGCAATTATTACAAACATTAAATGAAGATATAGTTCACGATGATCATTCTTTTAAGGCATTTTATTCTAAGTTGATGTTGGATAATTATCACTTTTTAACTATAGATAATCAAGCAATATTAATTAAACTTAGCATTCCATCATTTCGCTTTTCTTATTATAAATCGTTTGATACATTTTTTTATAATAGTATACTATATGAATCACTAAGTAATATAACGGATTTCGAATTTTTAAAGGATATGAAGGTTATGAATCCAATTGAAGCAAATAATATTTATATGCTTAAAGATATAAAACCAATTTACCCTTTAATAATTTTATCAAATTTTTATAATTTGAAGGGTAGTTTGTATTTAATGAATCATGAACATTTATTAAATTCGAGAAATTTCAATGACATATTACGATGTAAGACAATAGGGGATTATTTAAATAATGACGAAAATAACATTTCTAATGAAAAAATAAAAATATTAACAAATTACAGAATTAATGAGCATGAAGTAAATTTCTTTACTAGTTATAACACATATATAAGTTTTGATAAAGATAATTATTTATATAAGAATAAATTCATTTTTAATCATTATATAAATAATTTAAATCTTAATGAATTTTCTATTATATCCCCATTTAATACTTGTTTAACAGATTTATTTAATTATCCACTTCTAACTATTTACTTAAATTCTATTATTTTAAATACTGTTATGTATATTTTTCATAAATCATTTAATTTTTATTCTCTTGATGATTCAAAAAAAAAAAAAGTAATGAATAAAGTTAAGTGTTCTTTTTTCTATTTAATATATATAATTAATTATTACGAATTAATAGAATATGAGTGTGAAGTGTCTAATGATGCTGAACATTTGCCTAATAAAAACAATGAAGAAAATGTTTTTCATAAAATAGATCATAATGAGGATAAAAATGGTGAATTGTATTTATGTACAGAAATGGCAAGTGGAGAGAAAAATATGCGTAATAGGGAGTTTATTTTTAATAACGAATTTAATAACTTGTATTATGATGATTACCAAATAATGCAAGCAGTATATCATAACGATTTTTATAGTAGAGGTGCTTCATTATATTATAAATGTTTAATATTAATTTTAAATATGTATATAAAGATACTAAGTGAGAGTGATGTTAAAGAATTAATTGGTAAAATACAATTATTATACAATAGCATATACTTTCATTTATATAAAGATATAAATATTTTTAAACAAATTTTAATTAGTGATAAAACATATCAAATAATAAATTTATCATGTGTATTTAAGCAGTATAATTATCTTATACATAATATTACTATCTTTTCATTAATAATTCAATATATATATCAAGGGAGAAAGAAAATTTCCAACGAAAATAATTTATTAATCAAAGATTTAATTAATGCAATTTTTTCTATATTATCTGAATTAAATAAAGATTTGTATTATTTGTTAGAAATTTTAAATAATTACAATCCTTTAGCATCTTCAATTTTAGAAAATTTTGAATTTGAATTGATAAATGAAATTTCTTCTTTTTATAAACAACTGATTTTGAATTTGTACAATATAATTAATAATAAATTAAATATCATAAAAACATATCTATAAATAGTATTTATCTAATTTAAAAAATGAGAGAAAAAAAAAAAACTCAATCTTTTTTTTTTTAGATTTCATTCATGATAATTATTAATGTAATTGTTTTTGTATACATGTATTAATAAAAGATTTTTATTTTTTTTAATTACAATTTCTAATTTTTAAATAGCATTCTGCTTTTAGTTTTCTGCATAAACATATATCATTTTAATGAAAAAACTTTAATTTTAAATGCAAATATAATTTTAGACAAAATTAAAATTTATTTTTATTAAAAAAAAATTTTGCTTCTTGAAATATTCTAGTTGTCTTAACATGAAAACATTTATTTTCTCTATTTCTTTAGTTTTCTCACATAAAATTTTTTTTTATTTTTTTTTATAAATTAGAAATTAACAGGAATAAAGATTGACATTTATATATTGTCTATTTTTCATTTAATAATAAACTATGCAAATAGTTCATTTCAAATATGTTAAATATTTATGTAGTATATTGATTCAGCATATAAAAAAATGGAAAATGTTTATTATTTCATTTATTTATTTTATTTTATTTTTGCAAATATTATCTACTAAATTATGTTAAAAGAATGCCATATGCTTATAGATGAAAGTACAAATTTAAAGAATAGAAATTTTTATATATAATATTTAAAAGATTTTATCAAAAAAAAAAAAATGAAAAAAAACTTGAACATCAAAATAAGGTGGAATAAAATATGATAACAAAAATCTATAATTGTTTGAAAGGGTAATATTTAGAAAATCAATATCATTTAAAGATAGAATTAAAAAAAATATAAAATAATATGCATAAATTGCGAGTAATGAAATAGAGGTATTCAATATTTTAATATATAAAAAAAAATTATCAAATAATAAATTATATATAAAAAAATAAGTATTTATATATATATATATATTTTAAAATAAAAAAAATAAAAGTAGCTTAAATTATTTTTTTTAATAAATATATTTTATTTATTGTAGCATTCATAATCTAATTAACGTTAAAGACATTAAATACGTAAAGTATTCACATATATTATCTATGAAATCATTTCCTGAAGAAAATAATATAAGAAAAATAGGAATATATATATGCATATTTATGAAATAAAAATAAAATGATATGTATTAACATGCATGGTACTTTTTTTTTCCTTTTTGTATTAACCTTGCTCACAGCTATCTACTTTTTCTTCTTCGTTGAAAATATTTAATTTTTTAAAGAAAGACTCAGTATTCTTATTTAATATATTATCATATAGAGGTATATTTTTTTCGATATATATTCTGCTATTAAGCATTTTTGTTAGAAAATACTTAGTAGATGCACGAGTGTCTTCATATAATGTCTTTAATTTATTTAAACTCTGATATTCATCTTCTTGATTATCATTAATTATTTCTTTTTCTTTTTCTTTTTCTTTTTCTTTTTCTTTTATTTTTGTTTTTTTCTTTTTTTTCTTTTTTTCATTTTTTTTTCTTTTTTTTTTATTTACATAATTATTGTATTTATCAGTTTCAGAAACGTCCTGACTATCACTAAAATGTATATCAAAATCATTTTTATCACTTATTAATGTTTTTACATGTTCCGATAATTCATATTTAGCTTTATTATTTATTTCGAAAAACTTCTCATAAGAATCGAATTCATGTGTATTTTCTGATTTGAATGAACCTGATATATTTTTAATTTTTTTGTTTAATGATTCAATTTCATTTTTCTCATTATAATTATCACTTAAGAGGTTTTCATTTATGTCTATTTCATTTTTCGGAAATGATTCATATTTTCCAATAGGATCCTCATATAAAATGTTCTGTAATTCATTAGAGTTACCTTCAAAATATAATTCAGAAGGAACCGTTTTTTTTATTTGTTTATCAAAATTAAATTTTATGTTTTTTATTTTTTTTTCTTTATTATTTATTTTCTCTTTTAACTTACTTTTTGAGTTAATTTCTTCTTGATTTACATCATTATTAGCTCTTTTAGACCTATTAATTATTTCTTGTGAATTATCTTTATTATTTTGTGAATTAAGGTTACAAATATTTTTTCCTTTTTTTTCATTAATTTTTGGTTTAAAACGTTCTGTAAAAAAATTATTTTTACCATTTTTTTTCTTAAAAAAGAAATTTGTCGTGTTTGAATATCTTTCATTTTTTTTACTTATTTTTTTTTCTATTTTATTTACTACAGTAGTATAACCAGCTTTCATTTTTTTACAATAATTTCTTATATTTTTGAATACTATTTCTTATATTTCCACAATTTTTTCATCTTATGGATAATTATTAATATTTTATTCAATAAGCATAAATAAAATGCATTATATTCTTTAGAAACAAAAAATTATTCAAAATATAAATAGAAATTTTCAGTGTGTTTCTTATTTTTTTAACAATTATAAAAATCAATAACAACAAAAAAAAAAAATATATAAATTTTAAGAGATTTATTTAATTATTATGATAAAAATACTACACTTTGTTATTTTTATAAAAGAAATAAGTCACTTTTTATATTTTATATAAACAAAATAAAACTTAAGAATTTAAAATTTGTTGTAAAAAGGGGTAATTATATAATTAAAATACTGAAAAAAAAAAGATTATTTCAAGAAAAATAGCTTTTTCGAAAAAAAAAATATTTCAGTCTTCAAAATTTTTAAAATATTAGAAAATCATTATAAAAACAAGAGGAAATTAAGTTTATTCTTTTTTTTTTTTCTTTTATAATATGTTGCAGTTAAACTATTCTCCTTAACATTCATAATTTTTTTTACTTGTGTCTATAATATTACATAATCTTCATATTGCAATATTTTTTTTTTATTATTAACATTCATAATTTTTTTTTTTTTACAGCTTATTTAGAAATGCAAAAGAAGCTTCCAATTTGCTTATTCTCTTTTAGTTAATAGCTAAATATTTTAAACTCTCTGCTTAAAGAAAAATATACAATATTTCTAAAAGGATTATTTTTTCTATTTTTGTCATTGAAAAATAATGAAAAAAAAATATATATAAACACATAAAAAAACATAAAAATTGCCTCAATTTATTTTATAATTATATTTAAAAAAAAAAAAAGAAATAATATTACTCTCAAGTTGTATCAGTATACAAAATACTTGATGTACAACTTTATGTAATAGAAAATTCCATTAATACTTGTAAAGTATATATATTCTTTTTTATTATTTTTCATTTTTTTATTATTTAGATTTAAATTTGTATTTTACTCATTTCATTGATATTATGACGCTTATTGTGAATTATTTCTGTAAAATTTTTTTTTCTAGAATAATATAAAAAAATTTTGAAAATGATAATTAAAAATAATAAAGAAAATATTAATAAAATACTAGAAAAACTCTGTATTTAATAAATACAAGTTCATTATAATTATTCTTTAAGAATTACTATTAATAAAATTTTTAATGCAAATAATTTTATTTTCCTTAATTTTATTTTTTATTTTCTGATAATTTTTATTTCATTAAACAATTAGGAAAATAAAAAAAAAAGGTACATAGAAGAAAAGAAATTCATAGATATTTGCATTGAATATTGTGAATTTATAAAAAAAAAAAAAATTAGTAATATCTTTGTAATTCATAAAAAAAAAAATAAATTAATAATACGAATACATAAGATATTTATGAGATAATAGATAGACATATGTATATGCAGTTTTGAAAAAGAAGAAAGAATAAAAAAAGATAATTAGCATTTAGTAAATGAAAATACTTTGTTAAAAAATATAAAAAGTTTTCAAAAATATTAAGATGAAGCTATTCTATTAGTAGTTTTTAATAAAGTATCATCATTAAAAATAAACATAAAAGAGTGATAAAATTAAAAAAAAAATTTTAAATATATTATATCAGAATAAAGTATATTTTTTATTTATTAAAACTAATAATAGAAAAATAAATAAGCAAATTAGGATAAATAAAATGTGAAACTATGAAATTATAGAAAAGAATTTAAAATAATTGAAAATAAAGCAAATTTTTTACAATTCTAAAAAAAATCGAAAATTTTTCGTAAAAAATAATACATCAAATATAATTAACATATGTATCAGATAAGAACAGTGAAAATTACATATATAAGAGATAAGAATCATTTACTACTATAAATATGACAAATTAAAAGATAAATATAATTATATATTAGAGATTACTTTAAAAAAAAAAAAAGAAACAAATACAACGAATGGGGAAAAAAAATTATATATTTATATTAATGGGAAATTTAGATAAAATATAATGAATAGTTATTTAGAGAACAATAATTTTTCATATCACTAGAAAATGAAAATTTCCGTTTACGTTCAAAAAAATTAAAAATAAAAGAGTTAAACATTTTTGCCTTTTTATTAATATATTAAACATAACATAAGCTATAAAAAAATATATAGTAGTAAATATATATATATATATTATATATCATTTAAATATTAAAAGAAATATTAGAAAATTTAAGGAATATATTTACAAAAAAATAAAGGACAAAAAAAAAAAGAAAAAAGAATTATGTATACATATTTGTGAAATGAAAAGATAAAATATAAAATAAAATAGTTATATTATTATTATTATATAAATCTTAAAGTAAAAAACAACAATATAATTTAAACTTAAAAAATTGTAACAATAAAAAAAATATATTCAACTTTGTAGATAATATGTGGATTATATAAAAGTAAAAAAAAAAATATTTGAAGGATCTTTTTTATAAATATAATAAATAAAGAAATTTTTATATATCAATTTTTCAAAGTAATATATAAAAAATATAAAAAACATAGACAAATGCTATTATTACGGAAGTATTTTATATGATTGGTTTATTATATTATGTAAACTTTTATAATGAATTATGAAGTATAATTTAATTTTTAGTTAAATATTATATTTATGTACACTCTCATATATAGAGTTAGAATAAATTAAAAAAAAAATATCTTTCTCTCTAAAAAACTATTATTATTTTCCACAAAAATATATATTAATAAAAAAAAAAGTGCATACAAATTTTTTTTTATAAATATTTGTTCCGTTGAATCTTTTAGTTCACGAGGAAATATGTGTATAAAAACACTAAGGATTTTTTTTGTGTTTATTTTTTTTAACATTTTGCAATAGAATCTTAAGAAGATATAAAAAAGTTGATAACCTTTTTATTATCAAGTAATAAAAAAACATAAAAACACAATATTAAAAAATATTTATTATATAAACATAGGGAGATATATACTCTAATTAAATAGTTATTAATATTCTTATATCATAATAGGATGCTATTGCAAGGTGTTAAAAAAGATAAACAAGAAAAGATATATAGTGTTTTTATACACATATTTCTTCGTGAACTAAAAGATTCAAAGGAACAGATATTTATAAAAAAAATTTGTATGCACTTTTTTTTTTTATTAATATTTATTTTTGTGTAAAATAATAATAGTTTTTTAGAGAGGAAGATATATTTTTTTTTTTTTTTTTTTTGTTATCTCTTATTGTGTAATTAATAAATTTATTAATTATTTTTATTCTATAAAATATAAAAATATTAAATGATGGTACATTTATTAACAATAATTAATGCTTTTAAATAAATTCAAAAACGTGAGTCATTTAAAAATGATTAATTCTTAAAAAAAAATAGAAGCATTAAAATGTAGTGGCTCACATAAGCACTTTATGTAATGCCTTAATTCATTGGTTGGATATTTAATGACTTTGTTAGAGTAATGAACAAATAAATTAATAAGGATCATATAGATAGATTTCTATTTATTTAATATATTATAATATTAATTATTACAAATGATTACTTATAAATTATGATATTTAACTTAACAGAAAATTTATTTTATTCCAAAAAGAAAATTTTAAGTATTTGTTTAACTTTATTAATTAATAACTAAATATCAATTCTATAACTCATTATGCATTTGAATTAATATATACATTATATAATAATTATTGTACATAGTACCATTGCATTTTTTACTACACATAAATCACGGAATAGTTGAAAGTAAATTTTTTTTTTCTTAAGAATAAAAAAAATTAAAAAAAATTATCATTGAATTTTATATATTTTGAATAAATTTTTATTTTTTTAGTGTACATATTTTTTTTTACATTTTGCGTAATGTTTTAAAGTCATTCACTATACCCATTTTAACTTGCATATTTTCCTCAAGTACCTAGCATGCAAAAATAAAATTATAGCTATTTTATTTTCCTCTTAATACAATAAAAAATAGGTCGATAATACTATCTATTGACCATACCTATAATAATAATATTCTCTCTTAAGGTATGCAAACCTTAACATATCTCACATAATATATAATGAGCATTTAATGAAAATATATAGTACTTTTAATAAAAATGTTTTTTTTATATTTCTATTTCTTTCTATGACAAATGCATGTGATATTAAAAATTATAAAACTGTACATACCACTCATTGATTTGTTAACCATTCAAATACTTTTATGACATTTTAAACAGTCAAATCAATAAAGAGAACATAAAGAAAATTCTATTTTATTCATTGTTATGTCATTTAGTGTAGATAATTATATACTTCTTTTATAATTGTGTTATGCAACTTATAATAAATGGTGAATTTGTTCATATTTAAAGCTTTTTAAATTACTGCTATGTTAAATAAGTATTTAACATTTCTCAAAACATTAAAAATTTATAGATTCCTTTGTAGTTTTTTATATGTCAGTATTATTTACTCCAAAAATTATTATTATTTCTCATATATATCACATTATAAAAAAGTAATTCATTCCCCCCAAAAAATTATACATACCTATTTTTTTTTTTCTTTTTAGTGAGCATACATATGTGCATTTCCTTATATACTTTACGTGAATAGCTAAACTTTTAACTGAATTCCATTTCAACTTATATTTCAAAAAGTTTGTAACATTTTTATATTAACTAGTAACAAATAAAAAATTGTAATAATTAGTTAAATGAGAATTATAAGGATAATAATTCATATTATAAAAATGATATAAATATTAAAAGTATTATATAAATGGAATATTGATACAGTAAAAAATATGTAGTTAGTATAAAAGATTCTTACTTTTTAATATTAATATTGCTAAGTAAATAAAGACAAAAATAATGGAAACTTTCTATGATATATAATGAAAACAATACAAAAAAGGATTATCTAGGGGCATAAACAAATTTTAGTATAAAAAAAGCTATTATGAATATATAACTGTTAAAATAACCAAAATATTCATTTAAACAGCATTTACTTTAATATATAAAATATGCTATATCAAAGGAAATTACAAAAAATGTATTTTAAATAAAAATAAAATACAGACCTAAAAATCAGGCATTATAATTAAAATTGAAATAAAGAAAAAAAAAATTTTCATTCAACCAAAAAACGATAAATAAAAATATGTAGAGTAAAATTTTCTTATAATATATAAATTAAAAAAGTAATATCTTAATGAAAGAGTAGAATTACCTAATAAAGGGGTTAATATTTTAATTAATAATAAAATTATATTAATAAATTTTAATAATTATAATGATAATATTAATGGGAATGTATATATAATAAAGGTATAAACATGTAAGGATAATAAAAAAGCATGGTTTCATTTAAGGGCAAGCAATACATTAGTGGATGTAACTTTTTTAAAAGATACTCTTTAAATAATGAAAGAAAAAATTATAATTTAAAAATAAAAAAGGAAAAAACAACAAAATTACAAGTAAGAAAAATTTTAACCAGTTGCACTTTCACCTAAGAAAGCAGTGAAATATATCATTATTTTCTTTAGAATTTGAGAAAAATAAACAAAGACACTACTGAAAAAATTAATGAAAAAGAAAAAAATTAATAAAAATGAAGATTGTGATAAGCAATCAAGTTTAACTTATAATAATATGAAAAAATAGTTTAATCATAGCATCTTCTTAGGAGAGATAAGAATAAAATCATTGATGTTGGATAGGAATATAAAAATAAAAAGTTGCATCCCACATTTTGGAAAATTTTTTTTTTTTACCATTAAAGGAAACAAAAACTAGAAAAAGTTCTTAAAAACATGAAAGAAAATTTTGAAAATTGATTTATTAATTAGAATTTTGAATACTTTCACACTATGTTAAACAGTCAAATTAATAAAGAGTATGTAGAGAAATCTCTACTAATTTTACATATAATAAAATTACTTGACATATATAATTATATACTCTTTATATAATTATCTATGTATTATAAAATAAAACAAATTTATTTTATATATTATTTTATTTTAATCAATTTTTTTGATATTGCTTGTTACAATTTATTTTTATTTATTTATAAGTTTGGATATTCAAGTTTATTAATAATTTTTATTTTCAATATTTTTTTTTAAAACTTTAATCACATATAAAAAGTTAAAAAGTTCAGTTATTTTTTTTTTTTTATTTATTAAAAAAAAATTAACAATAAATAAAATATATTTATAGATCATGTAAGCCACATGAATAATTAAAACTATTTATTTAACATTTTTCTTAAATAACATGCGAAATGGATCCATAATACCATTAATTAATCTATACCGTATCGAATATGTAGTTATATTATTTATCGGCTATTAGTTTTGTCTAAAATAGGGAAATAATACCATTTATCTATCAAAAATGGAAAGAAAAAACATGATATAATAAGAGATGAAATTTGATTTATTCAGATTATAAAATAAGAAAATAAACAATAAAGAAGATAATTTTGAAAAAAAAAAAAAATACATTGTTATTCCAAATTAGAGGAAAGAATGATATTAATTACGAAAGAAAAAGTATTATTATTAAAAATATATGGATATCTGAAATTATAACTATTAAAATTAAAAAAAAAATAAAATAAATATTTATAAAAGAAAGAGAATAGCTAGCAATAGAAATTAAAGAACTGAACTAATAAAATTAAAATATCATCCTATAGAGTAATGAATTGTGAAATATTAGAATTACATGTTAAGAAAACCTATTTTTTATTCTTCAAAAGAAAAAAACAATAAAATATAAAACATCCTTTATTTATGTGACTTGAAAATTCCAATAGAATTCCAAAAAAAAAAAAAAAGTTGAAATAAATAAAATTGAATTAAATAATGAAAAAATAAAATAAAATAAAATAAAAACACATTAAGTATGCAGTATTCAAAATATAGATATTAAAATAAAAACTATTATATTAATAGTTGCCATCCAAGATGAAACATTCAATAACTCTATTATGATTATTTGGCTAATTGAGTTTTAAATATGATGCAATATAATTAAGCAAAAAAGTAAAATAAAAACCAAACATTTTGGTATTTCTTTTAAATATTACTTTATTAATTGTAAATTTTTGATATTTTTTATTTTACAAGATCTAATTAAACAAAAAAAAAAAAAAAGTAAAATAACTTAAAATACAATCAAAAATAAATCAAAATTAAATTAATATAAAAATAAAAACAATAAACTACACAAATAAAATAAATAACAATACACAGCTCATAATGAATTTACTAACACTAAAAAAAAAATTTTTAAATTAAAAAAAATTAAAAAAAAAGAAAATACTAAAAATTTGTACTATTATAAATATATGGAAAAAAAAAATATATATATATATATATATATATATATATGTATATAAACTGTAAAATATTTAACAATTTTTTTTTATATTTGGGAATAATTAATTTCTATAATGAAATAAAATTTTCTCAAAATTCTTTTGTTTCTTCATCTAAGAATTCTAGAAATTGATCTGATATAGTTTTTTCTTGGAAATCTTCTATTATGCCTTTAATACCTAAAATATCACATAAAATAAGAAATATTTGATTTTTAATATTTTTTGTTTTTAAAGTATCTTGACTATTTTTTATTATTTCTATTATAATTTGTTTATCCACATGATTTTCTTTGCAATATTTTGTTAATTTATCTTTATCTTCATTTATTTTTTTGGTATCATCTAATTTTGACTGTATTTTATTGATATGATCTTGCAAGATATTTTTCTCATGAATCAAGTCCTCAATTATTTTATTTTTATTATTTAATTCATTTTTATAAATTTCTACATCACTTTTTAATTTTTCAAAATTTATTAAAATTTTTTTATTTTTAATTATTTCACCCTTTAAATATTTTATTTTATCGTTTAATAAATTTATTTTAACATTATTTTCTTCTTCTAATGATTTTATAATATTTTTTAGATTTATTCTATTTTCATTATTTATAGAAAAGTCTTCTTCTTCACATTCTATAAGGGAAGCTTTATTTGGAAAAATTTCATTGTTGTTATTTCTTAGTGTATCCTCTTTTTTTTCCAAAGATTTAAAATCTAAATCAGCATTAGTAAAAATTAGAGATTTTTCATCACATGGGATATTATTACTATTATCCACATTGTAATCATTTTTTCTTTTTTTCTCTTTCATATTAGTTTCCATATTTTGAACTTCAATTTTTTCTTTGTCAATGTTGTTATGAAAAATTCTATATTTCTGAAAACCTTCATTAATTGTATTTTCTTCCTTTTTTATAATATGCTTATTATTAATTTTATTATTTTTGCTTTCATTACTTTCTATCCATACTTCATCATGTAAATTACATAAATTTTCATCTTTCAGTACTTTTGTTATAATAAAATTTTCATTTTGTTTTGAAATGTTTTTCTTATTAATAACAGTGTCAGTGTTTTCTTTTTTATATTCTAAATCAAAAATTTTTTTTACATCAATGGTAATTTTTTTTTCTTCAGAATAATTAGAAATGGAGCATTTTTCTTTTGCTCCCTTATTTTGGTCAATGTTATTTTTTAAATATGTTTTGTTATCTTCACTGTTTTCTTTATTTATTTCTTTATCATTGTTTATCTCAAATAACTTATCTACTTTTAATATATTCAAGAATAAATGTGTGATATTATAATCGTATTCCTCTTTATTCATATGAATATATTCAAATTTATCCACTAAATTAATATTTAAAAATTTTGTTAAAATATATAAAATATATTTACACATACAAATAAAATCTAGTAAAAAAAATTTTTTTTCTTCTGTATTATAATGTTTAATTTTGTATTCATTGATAAATAACTGAGTCTTCTCATTTTTTATGAAACTATTAAATAAATTTATGTTATTAATTATTTCTTGATATAGAATATTCTTGGTGTATATTTTTTCTTTATTGTTTTCTTCATCATTAAATAGAAGATTTTTACTGTCACAATTATTTAGAGTTGACTTTTTTATGTTGTAATTTATATTTGATTCTTTTTTATTTGTTACTTCTTTATTGCAATCATTATTCAAACTTTCACTTTTTTCATTTATAAATATTGTATCATCTTCCGTTGATATAACATTTTGAATATTTTTCATAGCCTTATTAATTTTATACCATGCATTTTGCATTGCTATTTTATTTTTTATTTAAAAAATCGAGTAAAAAAATTAAACTATATGTGTTCATACATTTATTTATATATATATGCATATTTTTTTTTTTTTTTTTGTGTATAAACTTTTAAATACAAAATTTTGAAATATTTCAAAAGATAAATAATTTGTGTATTTCTATAATTGTTTTTTCTTTATAACATATGATACCTTTATATTTTTATATATTTTATAATTTTTATAATGTTTATATGATTTTTTGTGTTTATCAATATAAATATGCATTAATATTCATTTGAATATCTTTTATTCTATTTAATTTTAATTTTAATTTCAATTGTAATTTTTCTTTCTATTTTAATATTTATGTTTTATACATATTCTTTTATTTTTTACGTTATGAATGTTCTATTATGCACTTTTTTTTTTATAAATTTATGCATGTTTTAATAAAAAATAAAATAGAGAAACATACAAAAATAATAATTAAATTTTTTAAAAATATTTATATTTTTTAATAAATTGAAAAAAAAAAGAAAAGAAATAAACTTTCATATATAGTAGATATATATAAACAACACTATATATTATAAATTTTTTTTTTATTTTACAAGTTTTAAAATAAAAATATATAATAAAATTTATATTATATATATATATATATATAAAATGGGGAAGATAAATATAAAGGATTATGGAAACATTTGTATATGGTTCAAAAAATTAAGCAGTAAAAAGCCAATACCTTTACTACCAGAGAATAAAAATGAGAGATTAAAAAAATTTACAAATTTTTCTCTATATCATATAATGGAAAAGTATGAATTTTTGCCAAATTTTATTTTACAAACAGAATATTTATACCCAATTTTATATAAAAATCCAGAAGTATTAAAGCAATCATATTTTAATCATCATAAATTTTCAAATTTACAAAATAAACCAAAGTAAAAGAGTAAAAGAGTAAAAGAGTAAAAGGAAAAAAGAAAAAATATATACATATATATGCATACACATAGTGTAGGATATTCTTTTTTAAATTTAAAAATAAAGGGATTCAACTTTTAGTCAAAAAGAAGTTAGTATAACATTACTTAATAAAACAAAAATATATATATAAATTATTTTTTATTAATTTACATATTTATAGTCATTTTTTTTTTTTTAACAGTTTTAGTCATTTATATTTTAAATAAATCAATATTTTACATATTCATATTTTTTTTTTTCTTTTTTTTGTTTTAAAATAAACTTTAATATTTTATTATTATTATTTTTTTTTATAAAGAGTTAATTATATATATATAATATACGTCTTCATTATTTATACAAAATTAAATTTTTACTATTTTTACAAAATGGAAATGTAATAAAAAAAAAAATTAATATTTAAATAAAAAGTTTAATTTTTTTTATTTATTGATATAAAATAAATAAAAAAAAAAAATGTAATAATGGTAAATCTAATTATTACTAGAAAAAAGCATTAATTCTTTATTTTTATATTTCAAGAAGTACTAATCTTATGTTCATGTACAACTATTCTTTTTATGATTATGTCCTTATTATCCTATTTTTTTATTGGCAACATTTTTTTCATATATTTTTTAATTTTTTTTTTTTTTTTTTGGATTTCATTCTGTATAAATTATATTTTTTTTTTTTTTTAATTTTTTAATTTTCATAAGGTTTTTAATCACACATTTAAAAATTATCATCAATTATTAAAACACTTACATTATGTTAATGTATTTCTTTTCACAGGAGTTAAAAACAATATGATTTATATTGTGTTAATATATATTGCTTTTACTATTTTTATTTAAGATTCTGTCAATTTAATATATGCCCGTCATCTATTTTATGTTTATCAGATATATCTTCATTAATATTATTATCATTAGTATTATTATTACTAATTTCATTTTCATCTGACAAATTTTTATTTGCGTCGTCTTCATTTTCTTCATATGTATTATCAGGATTTTCTATACTCGATAAAAATTCTAAAACGTGAGATCTCTTCTGATGACTGATATTAATTTTATAAGAATTTGGAAATTTATTTTTGTGAGGCCAATTTAAAGCAATTTCTACAAAATCTCTAATTGCATAAGAAAGATTAAAAGTATTATCGTATGCATTTTTAAAAAAAAAGACAAGTGCAATAAAGAATGAAGAGCAATAATAATATTTATCCTTTTTATAAAAATAAAATTTGGGATATGGTCTAATTTTTAATTCATTAATAGTTTCTAACTTCTTAAATAATAATCTAATTTTACTTTCAATCCATCCTTTCCATTTATTATGTATTAGTTCATTTGTAGCCATAATTTGAATATGCAAAAAATGTTTATAATTAGTAAAAAGATCAAGGGGTTTTAATATATTTGCCCATATATTATTGCTATTATAAGAAGTGTTATTATTATTATTTAAGATATTAATATTAATGTTAGTGTTATTGCTTGGGTTATCTTCCATATAGTTAATAATGGAGTGAGCCCTCTTAAATTCTTCTATTAATATATTTCTAGTACAATATGTTACATTATATGTAGAATTCATACAAGGAAATGCAGGTGTAATAATAGGCATAACATGTAATTTATCTTTTATGTTTTTTTCAGGATCCCATATTGGGAAATTTTTTAATCCTTCAATGTTAGATTTTTTAATACTTTTTATAAGAACTGGATATTTCCAATTCCATATTGAATATACTCTAAAAAATTTACATATGAGCTGACTTATATTATAATTTGGGTATAACTGACAGACTTTTGCTGTTAACAATGCCCAGGATATACCCCCAAGAAATCCCAAAATGTTACTGTATATTCCTCTATTTTTTGCCCATAGTTTAATAAATCTTAAAGTATTTCTAAAACATTCTTTATTGGGAACCGAATTTAAAATTAAATCAGCTACTCTAATACCATTTAATGATCTAACTGTTATTTCATCTAAATTTTTTAAAATATTATCATTATCTAATGAATAATGACAATCTTTTAATGTTCTATAGGGTAATGTTGCAAGTAATAAATCAATATCTACATCATCGTACATAAATTTAATTATAGGAGTGTATGTTTCTGGTAATGCTTGTAATTTTCTTACGTTTCTATCCTGCTGTAACTTTAAATAAAATTCATTAAAAAATATTTCTCTTGTTATATTTTTCGGGGCCAAGAATATACAATCTATATCGCTATTAGGGGTTATTACACCCAACCTATATGAACCAAATGTGTATAAATTTCCATTTATTTGTTTGGCTTCTTCTTCATTTATCCCTTGATTTATTGATATTTCTATTACAAATTCATGAAATAATTTATTTATCATTCCTAATACTTTTTCTCTTTTTTTTAATCCATATTCAGTTTCAAACAAGTTGTAACTTTTTAATAATTCTACTACATCATTTGTTTTTTTTAAGTCTTCTTCTGTTGGAAACTTTAATGATATAGGATCTGATAATCCATATTCATATTTTTTATTTTCATTTATTTTATCATTTATTATTTCTCTTCTATTCTTTAAAGTATTTTTTTTATCCTCTATTCTTTTATTTAATGCACACTCTATGTTATAATTTATATAATTATCTTCATTTTCATCTTTTATTTCATTTATATCTAAAAAATCATCTATCGATTCTTTATTATTCAGCATAAAATTGCTACAATCAATCAAGTTGTCACTTTCATAAACCGTTTGCATTTATGCAAATCTTCACAAAAAAAAAAAAAAAGAAAAAAAAATTATGCAAAAATTTAAAAAAAAAAAAAAAACATAGGCAAACTATCAAATAAGAATAGAAAAAAAAGTATTTTAAAAAAAAAGAAAAAAAAACAAAAGCAAACTTTCAAATGAAAATAAAAAAAAAGGAAAATTTAAAAAAAAGGTAAAAATTTTTATGTTCAATTTTATAATAGAAAATAAAAATTATTGGTTGTTCAAATTATTAAAATGATGAATCAATTATTCTAAAAAAAATATATATAATTTTTAATCAAATCTTTAATTAAAAACTATATGTTAACATTTAATTGATAAATAATATAAAAAAAAAAAAAGCAAATTTGAAAAAAAAAGTTCTATTTTCAAATAAAAAATAAAAACTGTATGTTATTCAAATAATTAAAAAAGCATTATCAATTGGTATTATGATAAAAAAAACAGTAAACATATAAATATGGACTATTGTTAAAAAAAAAAAATAAATAAAAAGTAATTTTAAAATTAGAAGAAAATATATATAAATATAATATATATATATATATATATATATATATATATATATATATATATTAAAAGGTAATAGAAAATAATACGAAAAAAAAAAAAAAAATCTTAAACCAATGAGCAAAAAAAAAAAAAAAAATTTGCTTGCACATTACTGGATATTATTTTTATAATTGCATGAAATAAATAAATGCATCACATATAATAATAATTAAAAATTTTATAATTTTTAATAATAAAAATTATTTTCTTCAATATCTTGTTCTTATTAAATTAATGCCACATATTTTTATGTTTATAATAAAAGTATCTTCTTTTAGCTTTTTTTATATCAATATCATACCTTTTTTTTTCTACTAATATCTCAATTTTGATCGTGGTTAAAAAATAAGGTAAAATGAAAATAAAGTATTACAAAAAAAAAAAATAATATAACATATAATTTAAAAAAAAAACATAAATGATTAAGTAAACTATAAGTAAAAGGATATATAAAAATTCCGATAAATTATTATTCTTTCTTTTATACTTTATAATAAAATCTTTTCATATACATGAAAAAAAAAAATTAAATAAATAAAATATTTTCAGTATATATCTTTTTAAGTATTCATAAGATTTGAATTTTGTATTTTGTATATTATTATGTAATAAATATTAAATATAAAAATATGAAATAACTTCTTTTTACATATTTTATTATACTTATAAGTCTTGATAAGTCTATTTTCTGAATTTTTTTTAATATACATGTATAAGTTGCAATTTTGTTTCATATATGTGTTTTTTTTGCTTCATATACAACCTTTACACACACATAAAAAAAAAAAAACTTTTGTAAGCATAATTATATAATTACCTTTTCTGATTTTTTTTTTCTTTATTTCCTTTTTTTTATATCTCATAGAAAATATGGCTTTATTTTCAATAATTTATAAAAGGATATCTCACTATTTTCATTTTTTAGTAATTCGATATTTTTTTCAATATATTTTCCTTTATTTATTGCTATATAATTAGATAAAAGAGAGAAATAAATTAGTCTATTTACATTTTTAAAAATGTAGTTAGGTAATCTCTTTAAATATAAATTATAATAATTAACAGCTAAAAATAGTAAATAATTTACACTTAAAAAATAGTAAGATGCCCATATATCGTAATCTGCTATAAAAATAGATAAAAAGGAACTAAGTAAAAAAATAAAAGAATTGAAATAGTGAGCAATATTTTTAAAATAATAAGATCCAACTTGTAAACCCAAGTAATAAGATGAAAAAAAAGAAAAAAGCAAAGAGTTAAACTTTATATGATACTTCAATATTATGTTATATTCTAAATAATTGGATGATGTAATTAAAAAAAAACATAAAAATATACAAAAACTTGATAATACACCGAAAAATATTTTAGATGTTTTGGTAAATTTAAAAAAAAATTCATTAAAATAATTATTTAAAAAATTTATATGAAATTTATTTAAGTGATAAAAAAAATCATTAGAAATATATTCAGGATAAATTTTTTTGTTAGATAATTTATTCATTATATGCTTAAAAAATAATTTGTCATTTAAGAAAAAATAGCAGTCTTTTTGCTGTTGCTTTTTTTTCATTTTACTTTCGTTAATTTCGTCATCATTTCTACTTTTTAATGGAAATTTCATTTTTTCTCTATTAATGCATTCTTTGTTGTTGTAATTTTTTAAAATACTAATATTATTGTAATGTAAAATAAACAAATTAAAACCCTTTTTTTCTTTTTTTAAAATACTGTTTATTCTAAACCTCAATTTCATTTTTATCTATTTACCATAGGAATTATATAATTTTTTTTTTTCCAAAAAATTTAAAATATTATTTTTACATTAATTAAAAAAAATTTATTGCTTCCTTAGATATTTTAGAAATTATTAAAATATTATCATTTTCTAAATTTATATACATATATGTTTTTAATTTTAAAAATATTCTTTTCTTTTTTTTATCATTCACTAAAAATATATATATATATATATAACTTGATAATAAAGTTATTTTCTTTCAATAACATTCAATCTTATATTCAACTTACAATCAATCATTCAATCTTTTTGATATATTCTTCAAAATACTCACTGTGATCTTTTCAAATAAGTATTTTAAGTGAAGCACAATTTTTAAAAAAAAAAATTTTCAATATTTTTTTTTTTTTTTTTTTTTTTGAATAAACCTCATTTTTATAACATTTGTTAAATGCTTACTAATAAATCTTATATCAATTTTTATATATTTTTTTTTCTCTTGCATGCATCTAAATTTTTTAATCATATATATTATACTTGAGAAAGCAGGCCTTCAGAAAGGTATTTTGCTTTACTATTAGAAACTTCAGGTTTTTTTAAAATTTTTTATATATTTTAGCACAAAAATTATTTAAAAATTAAGATAGCAATAAGAAAAAAAAAGTTTATGTTATTTTTTAATTTTTTTAAATTTATAGTTAAAAATATATTTGTCATTTTTTCACATATATATGTAATTTTATATATTTTTTATAATTATAAATGAAAGTATGATTAGGATTATATTATTTTTAATTTTTTATTTTTTTAAGGTTAGTTATGAAATTAACTATAATAATAAACAGAAGATATGTTATTATATGAATATTTTGAAGAAACCAATTTTTTTTAACTGTTATATATTTAGAGATATAAGTAAAAATGGATGTGAATGCTTTATAAAAGAAAAAGAAAGTAAAAGTTCTAAATTATTTTCATTAAAAGATGTATTAAAAAATTCTCTAAGTGATAAAGATATTAACGAGATAAATAGTATATTTCCAATGATTAATGAAAAATTATTTTTAAATCGTAATGGCTTAGAAAATGTATCAAATAGTGAAGTTAATGATATAGATGATCTATTAATTGAATTTAATAATAAGTATTTTAATTTAAAAGATATTAAAGTAAAAATATTAAGTAGTGAAAAGAAAAAACAAGATAGCTATTTTAATTATGTAAAAGATGAAAATGATTATTTAAAAAAAAAAGTTGAAATATTACAAAGCAGCCCATTTAATAAAACATGTTTCAAATCAATACAAGGAAACAAATGTAATAATTACAAAAAAAATTATGAAACTAATATTGGTGCTGATGAAGAATTATTTTATGAATTAGACGAAACTTTGAATGAACAGGAAAATTCAAATATTATAAAAAATGATGAAATAAAACAAAACACAAATGAAAAAGTAGAAAATAATGAAAATGATGGAAAATCATTTTATCATTCTTTAAAGAAATTTTATTTAGTTAATGTTTTGTCGCAAAATCCTTTAAAAATTATGCATAAATATTTAGAATTTAAAGAATATTTAGTATCTTCTAAAGATAAATTAAGGAATTTTTTTGTTAAAGAATATAATGACACTATACAAAAAATCATTTCTGTTTTAAGTGACGATTTAGAAAAGAGCAATAAAACAAATGAAGAAAAAAAAGATAAAGGTTTAACTTCAACTATTTTTGATACCATTTTTTCTATTTTTTATTTTCCATATAAGAATGTTGAGTTATAATTCTATGTAATTAAAAGTAAATTTTTTTATTTTTTTTCCATGCTCCAGTTTTTGTTATTTGTTGACTTTTTTAATTTATTATTAATATTTATTATCATTTTTTTTTTCGGTTTTTTTTAAGAAAAATATTTTATTATAATTAAAAATATTTGAAATAATATTTGTAGATGCAACATTAATTTTTTTAAGCTTTCTTTTTTATTTATTCATTTTATTTATATATATATATATTTTTTTTTATTTGATAACTAATATATAAAAAATATTCACAAAATAAAAACTAATCCTACTTTAAAATTGCGTTATTTGTTAAATAAACTTTTATTCTTTTACATTTGTTTCTTTGAATATGTAAATATTTTAATAATTATAAAAAAAAGAAAAAAAATTGAATTAACGCAATTCTATCTGAAAAATAATTGAATATTAAGTAATATTTTATATTTGTAAGAATTTTAAAGAAATGTATAGTATAAAAAAAAAAAGTTAAGATTTTATAAATGCTTTGTAATTTTTTTTCTATGTAAAACTATTAAATCCCAGTTGATTCTTTTATAAAAAATATTTAAAAAGTAAGGAAAATGTATAAAACCTTTTTACTAATTTTATTTTTCAAAATAGCAATTCATTTTTATCCTTATTTTATACATATATTCTAGAGAATTATATTGATAAGGTAATAATTAGATTATACCTTTAAATTTTTTTTTTTTTTCCAAAAATATTTTTAAAAATAAATAAAAATAAAAAAATAAAATAAAATAAAATGATATATATAATTATATATAAAAGCAGACAAAAAAAAAAGATATTAAGTGAAAGAAGATATATTTTAAAAATGAATTACAATAAAACCGAAACAGAAAAGTAAATGAAATTTTTTGGTGAAATCAAGTATTTTTCTTTTTCATCTCTAAATAAAAAATGAGAAAATGAAATTATTTGATATTATAATAAAACATAAAGCTTTTAGATTAAATAGGAATAAAAATATATATAAGAAAAATATAAATTATTATCATTCAACAAATTATAGCTATTTGATAAAACTTTTAAATGAAAAGAATTATATTTTAAATGAAGTAAATTCCTTATATTCCTTACTTACTACATTATCACAATATAAATATGAAAAATGTAAAAATACAAACAAAAATAATTTAGATTTATTAGATACTAATGAGAATAATATATTAGAACAATGGAAAAAATATATTAAAATTTACATAAGCTGGTTTCCAGAAATTAATGAAGATAAGTATAAATCAAAATGTTTTTCTTTACCTAGTAATATAACTTTTCATATTGTTGTTCCTAATAATGATATAAATTTATATAACTTTTTACAGAAGTATGATAATTATAATTTTCAAAAAATTTTAGAAAGAGTTCATAATAGCTCAAACACAAATGTAAATCCCTCAAATTATAAAAACGACGAAAATAATATTTATTCTAGTATAAAATATACAAATAATGAAGATAACCAAGGTGTGGACAATTCTAAAACAGTTGAGACAGAATTACATGAGAAGGAAAATTTATATGAGAAAAATAATACTATAAATAAATTGTATAAAAATAATGTAAATGAAAATACACCAAAAAAGAAAAAAGAAGAGGATATTCAAAATTTTATAGAATACTCTATAAAAAAAGAGACAAACCTATATAAAATAGAAAATGTAAGAAAACTTCAGAATGAGAATGTTAATTTAATTCAATTTAATAATTCTAATTGTAGTAATCCTAAAGATATTGTTTTTTTTTTTACTTTTAATTTATATGATTTGAAAGATAATGAAGAAATAAAAAAAATATTAAGCCAGTGCTTACAAGGAAATCTTGTAAAAAAACATGATTCGTTCAACCCTTTTCTTTTTATTGTTTACGATTTTAAAACATTAATACACATATTGAACAATATTGAATTAAAATTAATTAACATTAACAGTGTGTTTGATATTTATATTATAAGTTCGTTATTGCAACTTGTTCAAAGAGGAGAAAAATTGCAAAACGTTTTCAATGTATATTTAAATGATCATTTAAATTATGTATATCCTAAAAATTCAACACAACCAATAAATTTTTCGTATTTTTCAATATTCCCTCCTGAATTTTCAGATGTTGTTTCAGGAAAGTTTGGAATTTTTGGATGGGGAAAATATCAAAAAAAAAAAGAAAAAAGTAACAAGAAAAAGAAAAATTTAAAAGAAACGGATAATGAAAATGAGTTGGATTATATAAATAATATGAAAGATAAAAAAGATAAGGATTCTATCATAAAAAAAATTGAAAAAAAAAATAGGTTAAGTAAAATTAAGCAGGATAACTTTAGATTTATTCCTGTGGATATAAAAAATTTAAATAATATTAAGAAATTGGTATTTGGAAATAAAAGGGGTATGCACGAAATAACTGAAGAAGATATGATAAGTTATTGTATTTCAAGAAATTGTTGTTTGATTGTTTTATTTGACTTTTTAATTAAAAAATTTGAAGAAAATTTAAACATATTAAATATTTATATAAAATTGGAACAACCATTAATACTTTGCATAAGTGAAATCGAAAAAAGGGGGATATTTTTGAATGAAAAAAAAATAGAAGAAATTCAAAAAAACTCCATTGATCCACTTATGTATAAAAAGGAGATAGAAAATTTATGTAACTGTAGCATAAATTTAAATTCTTCCAAACAGGTATCTTCATTAATTTATAGAAATTTACTTGATCTCACTTTAAATAATGATGTTTCCGATAAAAAAATAGAGTATGACCAAAAAAGTGAGTATGAAATAAAAAAAATTCAAAATAATGAAAATTTTTCAAATATAACTAACTATGAAAGTAGTATTTTTGATTATACCAATAATGAACCTAGCGAAAATAGTAATGATAAAAGTAGTCATATGAAAAAAGAAGAAAAATATAATAATGATAATTTAATGAGGAATATTATAAACAGTAATTATTCCAATCCTATAACTGTTACTTCATTATCTTCTTCATCTGCATCTAACACAATTGAAGAAAATACATCTTTTTATTTTAATAATACTATAAATGAAATGAAAAGAAATAAAAACTTTCAAACAAATAACAAAATGTTAAAAATTATAGTTGATGAAATAGAAAAAAATGATTCAATAAAAGGGGAGGAAAAAGAAAAAATTAAAAAAATAATAAGTAATATAAAATTATATAGGGAATCAAAAAAGTTATTTCAAAATTATATAGAAAATTTGCCTAAATATATTCAAAAAAATACGAAGAAAATTCACTGCAATTTTAATCAAATAGGTGCATCAACAGGTAGATTATCATGTGACCAACCTAATTTGCAAAATATCCATTCTAGATTCCGATGTGCTATATCGCTAAAAAAAGATAATGGATTAAATGAAAACGAATCTTCAGAAATAAATAGTAAGAACTTAATTACTTTTGATTATAGGCAAATGGAATTATTTGTTATGGCGTATTTGAGTTTTGATGTTAATTTATTGAAGTTATTAACTTATAATGATGTTTTTATTGAAACTGCTAAACTCTTATTTAACACAAATGAGGTAACAAATGAATTAAGAAGGATGACTAAAACTGTAATTTATGGCATATTATATGGGCAAACAGAAAGTGGACTAGCAAAAAGTTTATTAATTAGTGATTCTCTTGCAAATAAATTAATTCAGAATTTTTTTAACTTTTTTCCTAATGTTTATAAATTTATGCAAATGCAGAAATATTTAGTTAAGCATATGAACTGTGTTTATACATTAATAGGAAGAAAAAGAATAATACTTCCTAATATAAAAAATAGATATAGAATTAGTATGAATACACCAATTCAAGGATGTGCAGCAGACATTATGAAATTTTCACTATTATCTTGTTTTAATATTTTAAGTTATGATATTTATAGTAACCAAAGATTATTAAAAATAAATAATATTACACCCTTATCAAATGATGACAAAAAATTTTTGAAACCAACAAAATTAATATTACAAGTTCATGATGAATTATTACTGGAAAGTGAGCAAGAAGCCACTAATTATATAATTCATTTATTAAAACCTGTTTTAGAAAATGCTTTTTATAATTTAATATATTATACAAATTCAATAAATAGACTAATGCTATTATTTGATTACATGCATGATAATATTTCTATCAAAACTTATATTGAAAATTTGGAAAAAATTAATAATAAAAAATATAAAATTAATCAGTATGAACAAAATAACCTAAATTATAATTTATCAAGCGATTTTAATCAAATTTTGGAAAATTATAATTTTAAACTACCTATCAAGGTAGAATTTGGTGGACATTATAAAGAATTCTCTTAATTCCTATATGTATTGTAATTTCAATGTTGTTCTTATTTTTTAACTTTTAGAATTAGTTTTTTTTTTTTCCATTTTTAACATTATTTAAATTCTTCTTTCTAATTTTTTATATAACCTTTTTTAAAACATCTTTCTTCTTATGCTCTAATTAATTTTTATGTAATATATTTTATTATGCCAACTTTTTTTTAAGTTACTTTTTTTTTTAATATTATTTTTTATTATGAAAAAAATGAAAACAAACAATAAAAAATAAAAATAAAAAACCAAAAAAATTACCACAAAAAGGTAAAATAATGAAGATACGAGAATTTGAGGAAAATATTAATATTTCATTTTAAAATTTATATTTGAAGGCACACCTTTACATTTAATTCAAAAAAAAAAAAAAAAAGTATATATAATAATAATTACACGCATTTTTTGTGATATATACTTTTCTACAGTAAATGCATTAACGATTCCTTTTTTTTTTTAATAATATTCATTAAAAATTTCCTTATCTATTGAATCTTCAAACTCTCTTTCTAAGGATTTTTTGCAATAAGGTGATTCTTTGTTAATATTTTTTTTTTTTTTAAGATTCGAAGATTTCTCTTTTTCCAATTCTTCACTTAAATTTTTATTTATTTCTTTCAATACGTTATTTTCTTTTACTAACTTTTTAAAATTCAAATTCAGATCATTTAAACTAGTACTAAAATTTTTTATCTTATCATTTAGAAATGAGTTTTTTCTTCTTAAAATTTCCATTTTGTGTAGAATCAATTTATTTTTATTTTCTAATTCCTCAATCTTCTTATTTTTTAGTAAAAGCAAATTATTCTCTCCATCATTTATATATTCACCATATATTGAAAAACTCATGTAATTTTTACTAGTTAATTCTTTCAAGTAATTTTTACAACTTTTACATTCAAGAGAATTTGAAAATATATCTTTATCCACTTTATATATCTCATTTAGACTTGCATTATTATTATTATTATAATCTCTACAATTTTCAAAATTACATTTTGTATCTAAATCATTTTTATTATTTAGCATTTCTTCATTTGATATTTTGTTATCATATAAAAAGATATCTGAAATATTTTCATTAGGTGCTTTTTGATTTAGTGTTTCATTATTTAAGCTTTCTTCATTGGATAAAACATTTAAATTACAATTTTTTGATATTTTTCTATTTAAAACCTTCTCTACTCTTTTTTTTATTTTTCCTCTCTTTTTGAGTTTATTTTCGTTATCATTAAATTTGGTTTTACGCAAAAAATTATTATTATTTTTTTTTGATTCATATATTACTTCATGTTTCGTTTCATTTACTTCAGGAAAACTTTTAATTTCATTTTGTTTCCTTGATTTTTTAATGTCTCCGGAAATACAAACATTATTATTCAATACTTCCGTTTTGTTTTTACTTATATTCGTTTCTGTTACTTTTTCATTAGTATTATTTTTTCCTTTTAATTCATCTTTTAATTTTGCATTGTCATAACTGTCAATCATATCAAGCATATCGAAAAAAAAATTTGTATTCGTATCTTCCATTTCTTTATTGTAATATTTCATCAAAACATCTTTTTTTATTTTGTCTTATAATATTTCATTTTTATATTCTCATTTTATATTTATTTTGTAAATATTTGTTTATATATTTATTTGTATACTTGTTTATTCATTTGCATATTTGTTTATTTTATTTTAGTTAATTTATATTCTTGTGAATTTTTTATTTGGTAACACGCAAATACTCTTAAAAATTCAATTGAGTAATAATCATATAAATGTGTTCTTTTTTAAAATTATTTCTTTATATAATTCATAAAATGTTTTTTTGTCAAATTAATAGTAATTTACAATTATAAGTTTTCTTCTGAAATAAATGGAAACTTATAAAAAAAAAAAAATACTATGGTATTTTTTTTATAAAAAAAGAATGTTAAAATTGTTCAATAAAACTTTAAAGATAATTTTCTTTTAAAAAAAATTAAAATTTATCTTAACACTACTTTGAGTATATATTTAAAAAAAAAATTTTAAATAACAAACACAAAAAATTTTTTTTTTTCACTTTTTTTTATAAAAAATTAGATATATATATATATATATATATATATATATATATATATATATATATATATATATATGTCACAAAAATAAAAAAAAATGATAATTAAAATGATGAATATTATTTAATATTTATCAATCTGACAAATTTGAATAATAAAAAATTTATAGTACCATCTCCGGCATAGCTATGAAATAAATGATCTGAACAATAGATGGAAATCTTATTTTCTTTCGATGATTTATGAAAGGAGATTAAATTTCTATCTTTACTGTAATTTTCACAATTACAAAAAGTTGAAAAATCATTATTTTCATTTATAGCATAATTCATCGTGTAATTTAATCCTTCTAAGAAGGGAATAATTTTCAAAAACATTCTAGCAAGGAAAAATCTTAAAAAAAATGGTTTTGCCTGAACATCTTTTTTATTTGAAACGATTTTAACTTCAAATAACGTGGAAAATAAATAATATTGTGAAGATAAATCAAGCATTATATGATAAAGGGAAAAAATAAAAACACCAAAAAATAAACCAAGCAGTACATCAGATGTATAATGTATAAAACCAATAATTATAAATACATAAATAAAACAACAAAACAAAGATAAAATAATTTTTAATGTTACACTGTTCATATAATAAAGAGAAAACATTAAAAGTAAAGTTGTTGAAAAAGAGTGGCCTGATACTATTAAATCTGAACACACATAAACTAAGTTCATGTTTATTTTCAATATTTGTAATAAATTAAAATGAATATTTCCACTTTCGAGAGGTAAGCAAGTCTCTAATGTAGCAGGCAAAGAAGTAACATATATTAATATCCCTCTTAAAATATAAAAGGACCCAAGCATATAAATAAATCGGCAAATAATAGCTATAGATAAGTATATGCTATTAAAAACAATTAATCTAAAAACTACAAAAACTGTTAAAATCGCTATTAAATTATTCGACAAATTATAGGAAGCCCACTTAGGTGGATATTCAAATAATTCATGTATTCTATCGCTTAATGGTGGTGTATATCTTTTATAATAGGAATCACTGTAAATCATTAAAAAACCTTGTATAATTAATGAAACTATTAGATATAATAAGGAAAATGCTAATTTAATTATTAATATTCTAAATAATTTCCATTTTGATAAATCATATGGGTCGTTTAATGTTGCTTTTCTTGATATGGTTACGTTATCCATTTCATTACATATATTTATATGATAGTTACAATTCATTTTATAATTTTTATTATTTTGTATTTCTATTACTTCTTCACCTTTATCATTTGCTTCCATAGCTTCTGTATTTTTCATTTTTTACAAATTTCAATTTTTTTTTAACAATTTATTTAAATATATTTAAAAAAAAAAGAATGAAAGGTTTATTTTTAAATTATTCCTTAAAATATTTATAAATAATTATGATTTATTATGTATAATAATTTCTTCTATCTCTTTTGTTTTTCCTTTGAATCATGCTCAAGAGCTAAAAGATTTTTTTTTTTTTTTAAATTAAAAAGAAAAAGGAATTTTTTTTTTTTCCCTCAATTCCACTGATTATTACAAAGTTATTTTAAATTTTATTCATTTATGCGTACCGATCAGTTCAAATTTTAGTATATGTAAAAATACAGTTTTTATAATAGCTTATTATTAAAAAAAAAAAAATTTTGTGCATTTGCTTATAAAAAATGGATATTAAGCTTTTTGGATACGGGCGTTCATCATGTAAATTATGTAAACTTACATTTATGAAGTCATCAAAATAAGCTTATATATATCTCTGATTATATTTCTTTTTTTATATTTCCATACCAAATTTTTCCTTTTAACAACATTAAAAAGAGAATATAATTTTTTTTATGGGGATATAAGTTATTTTTCACATAAAAGGATATATATAAATGATATATTTCAATGAAAGACCAAAAAAGAATATTTTAATTAATGATGTCACATTTATGTGTGCAAGTAATTTTTATTTTATTTAGGCACTACGTATTAAAAATTATATATTTTTAATAACCACACATTTAAAAAAAAAGGAATTTTGAATTTGTCTTAAAGTATTACTTATTTTAACATACGTAGTAGAGTCTTCCCTACTCTATCTTTGCCAAATTGCATATTCAGTTTTTTATAAATTTCAATAGAGACATTTAACAAATCATCATTAAAATATAAGCAGATAAGTTAGTGGACAATAATGTATAGACAAAAATTATATCACGAAAATTTTAGAAATTATTCATTTAAAAAATATGTATCTCTTATAAAATTTTAAAATAATAATAAATTTAAAGAAATTTATAAAAATAATAAAAAAACAAATTAAGTTCATAATGGGAAATAATCAAATATTAAGCAATAAATAAAAAAAAGGAAATTATAAAGAATATGTTAATTAAATAACAATTAAAAAAAGTTTAAAATCTTAATTTACATATTATATTTAACTTATGCATAATATACTCGAAATATTTAATTTTTCTTCGCTAATATTTTTCTAAATAAAGAAAAAAAAAAATACATATATATATAATAATTAAAAAATTAATTATTATTTTTTTTTCTACCTATATTTTTACATTTATTCAGTAAATTGTATATTGAAGATAAGCTATATGAACCATTTCCAGCATGAGAATGATAAAAATGGTCACTAAAATCATAATATTCTTCATTATTAGCATTTTTCTTTTTAATTATAAGACTTTTTGAATTCACCGGTTTACAAGGGCAAAAAGAATTCTAATATTATAAAAAAAAATTATGAAAGATTGTATTAAATATAATATATATATATATAGAAATTTTCTCTTGTTACCCATTCTTTATTATAAGAAGTAGAGATATCTATTCTATAATCCAAAGCTTCTAGATACCCAATTAAGGGAATTAAATAACAAAATAAGTTACATCTTTCTATGAATGATTTTAAATAATCAGAATCCTAAAAAAATTAGAAAAAAAATGTGCACATAATAAAAAAAATAATTTATTTTTTATAAATTTTTTTTAAATGAGTCTGTTCTAATATTTTTTTATTGAATATTTTTATCTTTTTTATTAGGTCCATTATATGAAAAACAATTTTCTTTTTTTTTTTTTATTGCAATTTTTATAATATATATATATTTTTAGTATTAATTATCATTTTTATTTTTTTAGTACGTTAATATAAAAGGATTTATTTATTGCATATCTTTTTGCAGCAATATCAAGAAGGTAATGATAACAAATAAAAACAGATGCTCCAAATACGTATCCCATTAATACATCTACAGTGTAATGGAATCTTGATATTATTATTATAGAAAATATAAATAAACTGTAAATAGAAATACAAACTTTTATGTAAATATTCTTTTCATAAAAAATCCATAAAAATTTTAATAATGTAGTATAAGCGGTATGTCCAGATATTATTAAATCGGTACATTCATATACTTGAGCAAAAATTATAAGGTATGAGGAATATAAATTTTCAAGAAAGCTTTTATCTCTTAAAGGTTTACATGTAGATATTGGACAAGGTATAGTAGTTACATAAATAAATAAAGATCTTATATAATAAATAAGAGATAACATAAGAATCATTCTAATTAGCATTGTTAATGACAATAAAAAAGGGAAAAATAACCCAAACCTTAAAAGAGTAATAATTGATAAAATCATAATGTTTCCATTAACAAATACTGTATTAATAAATGGTGGTATCTTTTTAAATAATTCATGAATCCTATCTTTTAATGGTTCATCACCAGCATTATAGTATGAATCACTTAATATTATAGAATAGCATTGAATATATACTCCAATTATTCCAAAGATAAAAGCATATAGCAAACGGATAAAGAAAATTTTGTATATTTTTCTTCTAAAGTTCAAATTTTTTATTTCTATACTCCTTGAGCTATCATTCTTCTTTTCAAAATAATCATCTAAAAATTAAAAAAACTTCTTATGCATATATATAATAACTTATTTTAAATATTTTTAATATATACGTTTTGAAAATATATGCATTTATTAAAAGGTATTATTTAATTCATATATATATACATATATACAACTGAGATATAACATATATTTCGATTAAAGTTGTTAATTTTTTTTTTTTTTAAGCATAATATTTACACAAAAATATTTTTTAATATATTTTTCTTTTCTTTTTTTAAATACCTATATTTTCTATTGATACACCTTGTAAATCAGGAGAGACAGAATCACTCGTTTTTAATCTCTCATTCTTTTCTGAAATATTATCAGCACTTTTACAATATGTTTGTTTAGTATCGTTAAAATTTAATATAAAGTTAACATTATCCTTTAATGGATCATTTAGTTCATGTATCATTTTTCTATTTTCAACTTTAGGCATTTTTATTACCTTTTTTACAATTATTATAAAATTTATATGTATAATATTATCAAATAAATGGTATGAATTTAAATTTATTTATAACATCTTTTTTTGTTTCTCATTTATTTTGTTAGCATATTTGTGTGTTGAAAAGTATGTAACAAAAAATGTTAAAAATGTATAAGATAATATCCAATTAAAAAGAAAATTAAACTTTAAGACGCCTTAAAATTTTTTTCCTTTAATATTTTACTTTTGCACAATCTACATTTTATATAATGTAAAAATTATTTTAGAAATAACAAAAAAAAATATTATATAGATGCATATATATATATATATATATGTGCGGTGTAAAATGTCTTAATAATGTAATTAAAGACAACTATTATTTTCATAAATTATTTAAATGAAAATAATAAAATATTTACTAAAATGTTAATTTTTTTTCAATTATATTTATATGAAATATTAAAAAAAAAGGACAAATCAAAAAGATAATTTTTTTTAAAATTGTTTAAGCTAACATATTTAAAATATACAACACATTAAAAAAAAGAGAAATTTATAATTTTGCAATTGATAATTAAAAATAAATGAACATAAAAAATATAAAAAATTTCGTGAAACAAAAATAAAAATTTTAAATTTCAAATCCATATAAAATTTCTAGACTCATATAAATTTTAAAATTATTTTTTTTTTCAATTTCCTTTTATTATTTTTTTTCTTTTAATAATGTTTTTTATTTTATTATTTCAATTATGCATGCATAATATAAGCAGTAAATTAATATTTAACAGTTGATAATATTGGTATAAAAATAAGCATGCATATATTTACTTTTTGTTTTGCCTGCAAATAACTTTAAGGAATATCGAAAAAAATAACGTACAATTTAATGACTATTTCCATTTATAATGTGAAAAATATATTGTGATTATAAAAAGTGTATGAAAAATTAAATAAAAATACAAAAAAATTAAAAAGTGAAACAATTTCTAAAAAAAAAAAATATAAAGATATATTAATAAAAATTTAAGATATTAAAAAAATATATGAATAATTTAGAAAGAAATATATAATTTTATAAATTATATAGAGTTATACCTATACATGAAATGCATTTTTATTAAAGTGTAATTTTTTTTTCACTTTTATATTGTTAAAAAAGGATAAAAGAAATATTTAAATTTTCACTCTCTTCATTATAAAATTATAGTCTTTTTTTTTTTACGGTGCATTTTCTCTTTTTAAAATATCTAAATCGCGATTTGAATAATAATTTAAGTGCATTATGGATTCATAATTTTCTTTATTTTTTTCATATAGATCCTTCATAAAAATGGATATAACAAACAAACATGTATGCTGATATAACTGTTATATATAAATGAATAATTATATATTATTTTATTTTCACAGATATAGCTATAAATCAATATATAAAATTACTATCATATATTCTATTCCTTTTTTTAATATTTCAAATTTTTGAAATTTTTCATTTAAGGCATTATTCAATATTTCATTTTGTCCTGGGTTAAATGATTCTTGCCATTTTCCCAACTAAATAAAAGAATAATATAATTATTTTATAAAATAAGTTTAAATGAGAAGTAAAAAAAAAAAAAAAAAAAAAAGCTATTTTAAGTAATGATTTTTATTCTATTAATTTATATAACCTCTATTGTATTTATTTCTAGAGATTCATTTTTTAATTTTTTCTTTGTTTCTAAAAAATAATTCTTTAAAAAAAAAAGGAACATTAATATATTTTTTTATTTTTTATATTTAACAGTTTTCATTATTAAATTTTTTTTTTTTATATATATACTTCTAATAATAATTTTTGTAGATACGTATATAACTTCATCCTATTTTTATTATATATTTTTTCATATTCCTTGCAAATTTTTGTGAGTAGCATTTTTTTTATATCTGTTTCTAATTTTAATTCTTCTAGGACCTTTATCTGTTTTTTTCTTTTTTCTTTAATTTTTTTCAAACTTATTTTTAGTTTTTCATAATCAATAATATTTTTTTCTAATAACTCTACATCTTTATCTAAATTTTCTAATTTTTCTGATATATTTACAAATTTAAATGATTAAAATAATAATATATATATTTCCAATTGTAATTTTTTACGAACTAATACGATGAAAAAGAAAAAAAAATTTCTCTTTGTTATTATCATTACTTTTATGAATTGATATATTTTTTTTGAATTCTTCTAAATATTTCATTTTAGACAAATAATTTTTTTTTTTATTAAGTTTATCGTCCTAACCAATTTATGAAAAAAAAAAAGTTCTAAACTTATATAATTACAGGAAAATTAAAAAAATAAAATAATAATTTAGTTTCTTACTCATTAACTAACCTCTAATTTTTGAATCATTCCTAATTGATCATTTAATATTAATTTAAAATAATTTTGTGTATTTAAAATATTTTCATTATATTCTACTAAAATATTTCTTTTCGAAAATATATTATTCTATTATAAATATTATTTTTTTATATATATAGATAATATAATAAGTTATACTTTATATTTTCATTTTTATCTTTTTGTAGATTAAAAATAAATTTTTGTCTTTTTCTATCTAATTTATCTCTCTCCTATAAAATTATCAATTTATTGACAATTCTATGATAGTTAATATATTTTATATATGTTTTTATAAAATTAGGAAAATAAATTAATTTTTTAAAAAATTAACCAGATTAATTTTTTTGGAGTAGTTTTTTCTTATTTCTTTGAGGGTACTAGTAAATCTACTGTTAATTTCGTCTATCATTTCATTTTGAGACAAAACAATAGAATTTAATTTATTTAAATGTTGAATATTTGTAACATTTATTAGTTTATCATAATCTTTATTTGATTGTTGATTTTTTTTTTCTATTCTTTAATTAAAAAATAACAAAAAATATCAAAAAATATTCATATTACAAATTAATTTATTTTAATAAAAAATAATTTTACTCTGTAGTTTTAGAATGCTCATATATATTTATTTCATTTTTTGTGAGATTATCTAGAAAGGTTTCATAACACTTTAATACATATCTATTTATAATATTTTCAATTTTTCTAGAAGATAAAAACTTAAATGACTTATTTTCCTCTAACTCTATTTCTTTATTTTTTAATTCTAATTTCAATATCTGATTAGAAAAAAAGAAAAAAGCTCTTTATATTAACTTAAAGTATTTAGTCTAATATTTTATATTTTTTAATTCTTTTGTATATTTTTTTTTTGACATAAAATTTATCTAAAATTGTACATATATATTTTTTTACAACCTTTAAATCGTGGTAACCCAAAAATATATTATCATCTATATTTTTTATTTTTGAATTAATATCTTCTACATTTTTTTTCTCAACTTCTATTTCTTTATTTATCTTGCTTATCTTTGTGTTCATCATTTAAAAATAAAATAAAATATTAATATTATTTTAATTAGTTTTTTAATTTATTTTATTTTTTACTTCGTTTATCAATTTTTCTTTTTCTTCCTTTATTTTGGAGTTGATTTTTTTAGTATTTTTCATTTTTTTTAAATATATTAATAACTTTAAAAGTAAAGAATAAAAAAGGAATTTCTTTTATTTAATATGCATATTTTTTTATTATGAAAATTTAATTATTTTAGATAAATTAAAACCTCACTATAAAAAAAAAATGTGTAAATAGAACTACTTATTTACGAGAGATTTATGAATTTAATATTTTAATAAAATTATATTATACATATAAGTTATTTCATCGCGTTTTATTTCATTTTATATCTTTTATTATAATTTTATTTTTGTATTCCTTATCTTTTATATCTTTCATTATGAAAATTTTTTTATATTTTTTTAATACAAAATTATTTTATTTGTCGTTTTTATTAAAAAAAATATTTTAATTAAAATAATGGAAAAAAAATAAAATTTTTTTTATATCTTTTAGTCTTAAAAAAGACAAATTAGTGCACAAAAAAAAAAAAATTAAAAATTGGAGATATTTCAATTAAAAATAATATAAGTTATAAAAAAAAAAAAAATAACTTAAATTTTATATTTTTATAAAATTAAATAATGTACGGAGTTTTTTTTTTTTTTTGTTAACAAATGGCAAAAAATAAAATTGTTTTGAACAAGTCTTTTTTGTAGGAGAAAATGCTATTTTTTCAAAGATTAAAAAAACTGATATAATAAAATATATTGTAAATTAATAAAGATATATATTCATTTATTTAAAAATGTCTGATTACTTTAAAAGTCTTACTGAATTTTCTTATATATGTTAAATTATATTTAAATATATAATTTTTTAAGTTATCTTTTTTGTTACATCCAAGCATTTTTGCATGTGCATCATTTGAAGAAGTGTGGATTCGAAAACAATTTATATGAATTTCTTTTTATTAACCATTATTTTTTTAGTTCAAAAAATTTATAATTAATACTTTTCAATAATTTAAAACATTTTCTTTGCTAAAAAAAAAAAAAAATTAAAGAAATTGGAATTCGTGATCATATATTAAAAAAGAAAAATAAATAGACATAAAATAGTAATATTTCAGAAATGGAAAGGAAATAAAAGTATAAGTATGATCACTTTTTCTTTGAAAAAGTTTAAATTAATTTAAGAAATAAAAAATTTTCAGGTTTTTCACAAAAAATATTTTTTTGGTTATTACTGTGAAAGTTATATTTTGAGTATTTTCATAAGAATAATTTTTTTCAAAAAATTATGAATGCTTTGTTGTAGATTAATGTAAAATGTGATATTAACTTCTATTTTTACATTCATTTGTTCAAATTGAACTTTTTTTTTTTTTTTCATCATATCATCTAATATAAAGCACAATTTTTCTTTTATTAATTATTAAAAAAAAAAAAAATTAGAATAGTTCTGAATCACTAAAAAAAAAAAAAAATAGAGCATATCATGATCACATGATAAAAGAGAATGTTTTATTTATATACATATTATATTAATTTTAATAATTATAAAAAAAAAAATTTTATATTAAATTTAATTTTAATTTTTAGTTGTATATTTATTTTAATATTTAGCTTTAATATTTTGAGAACACAGACTTTTTCTTCTTACTTATAATTCTTATATATATAAAATATTCATGTTTTTTTTTATAATTTCATAAAGAACATTTCACTATTTCAATTTCCCATTTAATTAATTAAAAAAAAATACAATAAAATAAAATTTTCCTTTGATATTATAATTGATTCCTTTTTATCATTGTATTTTTTTTTTTATAAAATGGAAGCTTATATTTTTATCTCCATTTGTATTTTGCTAATTAAATTTATAAACACAGAAGGTTACATATAGAAAAAAAAAATTATATACATTAAATTAAATATTAATAAAACATACAAATAAAATATATAAATTATTTTATCTTTCATTTTCTTTTTTTTCTTTAACTTAAATATAGAACAACATCCATCTTTTAGTAATGAAGGTATAATAAAAAAATATATAAACCCCACACATTCAAAAAAAGACTAATTACAAATTTTAATATATACATTTATCATCCATTTTTTATTTGTTTTCGTTACAAACATAGAAGCGTTTGATTATTATAATACTGAATTATGTAAAGCATAAAATACATGAATATACACACATATTTAAGAAAAAAAATTTTATATTCTAATAATAGAATAGGCAAGTAAATGATTATTTATTTCTATTTTTTTTTTTAAACATAGTTAGAGATTCTACTAAGTTATCAAATTCCGGGGACAATACTGGTAATATATTATGTTAAATATACATTGACTAAATACTTTAAGTAATTATAAAATAAATATATTTAAAAATAATATACTTATAAATTTTTTTTTCCCCCTTTTAAATGTAGTAAATAATACTCAAAGTGCAAGTAGAAATTGTAATTAAAAATTATATTCAATTATATGCTCTATAAAAAAAAAAAAAAAAAAAATAAGGCATATATTTTAATATAATATTCATAAGGGAAATTAATATAATTTTTTTTTTTTTTTTATTTCATTTCAGATATGAATCCTAACTTTAGTTATAAAATAAGAAGATGTTATAAAAATAATAATAATTTGAATTATAAATATATATATGTATATATATAAATATATTCATTATACATTTTAATATAAATAGTGAAGTAAACATATAATTTTTTTTTTTTCAATTAAATATCATTTATTTCAGTCATCCCTTCTAGTGAATGTTATAAAAACAAATATGAATTAATCTATATATAATGAAGCATTAAACCTTATATTATTGTAGAAATATAAATATAAATATTATTTTCTGTTTTTTTTTCTTCAATTATAAAGTGTTGCCTAATTCAATCCTCCCTTCTGTTAATGGTTATATAAACAAACACGAATTAATCTATATATAATGAAGCATTAAACCTTATATTATTGTAGAAATATAAATATTATTTTCTTTTCTTTTTTTTTAAACACATTTAGATTTTCATTTTCCCCCTGAATTACTTTGTAAAAAAAAAAAAATATATTAAGGTGTATGTATATAATAATTATATATTCTAGGTTGAATTATCATAAAGTAAATTAATATTTTCTTTTTCTTTTATATAAATTAGTGTATCCTGATCTTTCCTTTAATCAAAATTTAAGAAGTGGAGGTGAATTATATTATATATATAATAATTAAAAAATTTTAAATAAATAATCATAAAATAAATAATTATATATATAATTTCTTCTATTTTTATTTATTTTAAATATATTAACAGATCCCATACCTTCAACTAATAGACAAAGTATGTATAAAAATATATTAATATACATCTATAACAATTAAAAATTACAATTAATATTATTCTAAAATAAATATATATATAATTTATTCTATTTTTATTTATTTTAAATATATTAACAGATCCAATACCTTTAACTAGTAGAAAGAGTTTGTATAAAAATATATTAAGATACATCTATAACAATTAAAAAATTACAATTAAGATTATTCTAAAATAAATATATATATAATTTCTTCTATTTTTATTTATTTTAAATATATTAACAGATCCCATACCTTCAACTAATAGAAAAAGTATGTATAAAAATATATTAAGACACATTTATAACAATTAAAAAATTACAATTAAGATTATTCTAAAATAAATATATATATATAATTTCTTCTATTTTTATTTATTTTAAATATATTAACAGATTCCATACCTTCAACTAGTAGACAAAGTATGTATAAAAATATATTAAGACACATTTATAACAATTAAAAATTACAATTAAGATTATTCTAAAATAAATATATATATATAATTTCTTCTATTTTTATTTATTTTAAATATATTAACAGATCCCATACCTTCAACTAGTAGACAAAGTATGTATAAAAATATATTAAGACACATTTATAACAATTAAAAAATTACAATTAAGATTATTCTAAAATAAATATATATATATAATTTCTTCTATTTTTATTTATTTTAAATATATTAACAGATCCCATACCTTCAACTAGTAGGCAAAGTATGTATAAAAATATATTAGATATATTTACAATAATTAGAAATTTCAATTTAATTTTTTCTAAAATAAATAAATATACACATAATTAAAAAATTTTTTCATTTTAATTATTATGTCAGTACCTATAATTTTCTCTGATGATTGTAAGTTTAGATATACACAAGAAATATTTATAATAATTAACATTTTTAAATAATATAATCATAACATAAATTCAATTATAAATTATTTTATTATTTCTCCCCCCATTTTTATCATTTTGGATACTTTACTAGCTGTTAATACCAGCAATAGCAATTGTAATTAATCTAATAATTCATTAAATTATATATATATGTATTAAATATTATATTTTAAATTATAATAAAATAAATAAATAATTTCTTTTTTTTTGTTTTATTTTTTATATGGACCTCTATAAAGATTATTATACCGGTTTGATTATCAAAAAAAAAGAGAAAAATTTAAATATCATAAATATATATTTAAGAAAAAAATTTACATAATAATTTATTTTGTATTATTTCGTGTAAAAAATATGAGAATATATATATTTTTTCTTTTTTTATACAATATAATTATCTATTATTTTTATATACAGAATCTACTTCATCGGTAATTGAAAATAAAAAATATATATAAATTATAAAAATAAAAAAATATTCTTTTTCTTTTATATTTTTTAGTCTGATCAGACAAGTATGCAAAACAAAGAATAATTCTATACAAAAATATGAATAAAATAAAAAAGGAAAAAAAATAAATAAATATATATGAAAAAATAAAAAATAAATAAATACATATGAAAAAATAAAAAATAAATAAATACATATGAAAAAATTAAAAATTAAATATATTACATTCATTTAACTTTATATTTGAGATATATATAAATTTCATATATATATGTATTAATTTTATTAAGTAAATAAATTAGTGCATGCATCCATTATCATGATATTTCTCATTGTTTTATTGCATTTTTATTTTAAAGTCTTTTACATAAAAAAATATAAAAAAAATAAAAAGAATAAATTAATTTATATTTAAAGAAAAAAAAATATATCATTTTTTTAGCGATTTCAAAAGAATTATTTTATACAGTTTTTATATAAAATATAATATATATATTATTATATTCATTTTCTTTAAAAATCAAAAATTATTTTAGGTCCTAATATGTTAAGAGAACATTCTACAAAATGGACATTTACAAATTCAGATGATCAAAAAGTTTATATACACAACTATTTAGATAGTTTATTAGATAGTGATACAGAAGAATACAATAAAGAAACTTATTATGAATCAGATAATGAAGTAATTTTAAATTTTTTTATTTAAATTGAGATTCATATTGTTAAATCTGTCTCATTTATTTTTATACATTTTTTTTTTTTATTTATAGGAACCAATTGAAAATAAAGATACAAAATTTATAGACTTAATGTGTATAAAAACGTATGTATTAAAAGCAAAAGAAATTTTATACGGAACACTAAAAGAAAAAGAAAAATTATATTTAGATATATGTAGACAATGCAAACATTTATTTAATAATGAAAAAGAATGCTTAAATTTGAAACTTATCATAAAGGAAAATCATTCAGGTAAAAAATAAAAATATATATATATAGAAGATATGAAATTTGTGCTAGAATAAATGTTAATTTTTTTCATTTTAAAAAATTACTGACATTTTATTTCTTTTCCTTTTTATAGAGATTAAAGTCCCTCAATTAGGCCTTAAATTTGATAAATGGAGTAAATAAAATATGCATATTTAATATATATATATATGGAATTTTTAATTTTCTAATTATTAATTTCATGTTAATATTTAAATTATTTTTTTTTTTATAGATGGAATAAATCAGATAATGATTATTAATTACCCAGTAACGTATGTTTTTTCTAAGTTGCTATCTTTTTTAAATAATGTAAATGTATATGATGAGAGACAAATAAATCATTCTTGTGGTTCATTATTAACAAAAGTATCAATAGAAATAAACAAACATATGATGGGTTTAAAAGAAGATTTTGGTATTTTTAATAGGGATGTTTATAAATATATGATTGATTTTAGATCCATATTTATAACTAGTTATGAAGATAGTGAAAATTTTTTCTGGAGAAGTTGTGAAATTTTAAGAAAAACACTGTGTAAAATCAAAACTTTAAATAATGATTTAATGAAAATTTCTTCAAAAAAACTTTTAAACCCCCAAGCATATTCTAAAAAAGTAGATGAAAACTTAATTCATTTGATATATCCAAAAAGAGAAACAAATTTGCATAATTATATCAAGCCAATTTGTAATTTTATTTTTATTGCTGGTAGTATTGTTGATGAAGTAGATAGAATTTATAATAAAGAAATAAGTGTTGTTTCTTTAAAAAAAAGAGATTACGTAGACTTATTTTATTTAAGAGATACTAATCATGTAAAGAATACTTGTTCTGTTTATGTAATGATTTCTATATCTTGGTTTTTTAATCAAATAAATTTGGATATTTATAATAAAAATAGAAGCGTTAAATCATTATTTCATGAAAAATTTTCCATACAAAATTTAAGAAACATTGTTTATTCAATTTATAATTCTGTAAATGAAACTAAGGGAGACATTCTTGACATATGTCTAGATAGTATGGTTGATATAATTCATATGATGAATTTAATGATATTATTTTATTATGAAAAGGAAAATTTTCTTTCTAGAGATAATTTAACATTTTCTAAATTAATTAAATTTACTGATTTATATATAATGCGCCAAAAAATAACAGATATCAATAAAGATACTGAAGGTTTACGATCAACAGAATCTCAGAAAAATCCTTTATTCAACATGACCAATACTGAAAATACTGTTTGTATGATGAAACACATATCCAATAGAATGAATTTTTTTATTTCATTGCTTAAAAAATCTTATCTGAGAGATCTAATGTTTGAAAATTATGAAAAATATTTAATGGATAATATTTTTATAGATAATGAACAGTTACATTTTTGTACTTCATCTGGGGATTACTTAATTCGTAACATATTTTTTAATAATGTATATCCAATAATTAGTGCTTATATTTAATGAAAAAAATACTAAATGTTTTTTTTTTCTTCTTTCTCTCATTCTTTTTACATTGCTTTGCTCTTCTTACAATAAATTTATGTTAAGATCCCTTTTTTTTTTTCATTTTTGGGTAAATTATATACTAAAAAAATTCACTATATATAAAAGGCATTATTAATGCTACGTTTGTTAAGAATATATTTTTCTGTTTGAGATTTTCTCTTTTTTTTTTGTATATTTTTTTTGTCTTTCATTTTTCAAGATACAACTTTTTTTTTTTTTTTAAGAAATATATGCACAAATTTAATAAAACTATAAAAAGTTTATTTAGCATTGTTAATTAAACTAAAATAAATAAAAAAAAAAAAAAGTAGTAATGTTAATTGAATAAAATTAAACAATACAATATAAATTAATGGTAAAAAATAAAAATATAGAGTGGATAACTAAAGAATAAAAGAATAACGATGAAATATTCTATAAAGTTCAATTGAAAAACCTAATCTTATTAGAACAAAAAAAAATAATAATAATAGAAACTTTTCAAAATGCTTATTAATAAATAAATTTTAAATGAAGTGTATATGTGTTATTTACTTAAGAAAAATTAAAAAACTTTCATTAGTAAATAAAAAATATAACTATAAAAAATATTTCGAAAATTTTTGTTTAAAATTTGGAAAAGTAAAAAAAAAAAAATTTTTTTAAAATAAAACTATTTAAAAATATTTAAAAATAATATTAAAATTTATCATTTAAAAAAATAGAGATTTGTTATCGTATCACGTAAATCTGTTAAATAATTTTTCTAAAAAAAAAATGTAAAAATAAAAAAATTATACATACATAAATTTATTTTTATATTTAAATTTAGATTATTAAAAAGAATTATTGGAATTAATTATTTTTAGATAATAATAAATTACATTTTTATATATAATTAGTCATCAGTAAATTTTTTTTTTTTTTTTTTTTGATTATATAATGTGTTAATTTTCTTTTATTTTATTTTTTTGTCTGTTATTTTCTCATATTTCATTATGGATTATATAAAACTTCTAAGCGCTTTTTTTATAATAATATTAGTTTATGTTTTATTTTCATATTTAAAACTAAAAAAAAATATATTTCTAAAATATTTAAAAAAGAAGCAAAATGTTTGTTTAATTATTGCACATCCAGATGATGAAATTATGTTCTTTTTTCCCACGTTGAAATTATTATTTGATAAAAAAGAAAAAAATGAAATTTTTCTTTTTTCTCTAAGTAATGGAAATTTATATGGGCTTGGTAAAATAAGAGAAAAAGAACTCTTTCATGTATGGTCATATTTAGGAGGAGAAAGACGAAACTGCAAAGTCTTAAATAACATAAATATTCAAGATGGTTGGGATTATTGGGATGAAGAAAATATTTCTAATATCCTAAATGATTATTGTTCCAAACATAATATCAATACAGTAAAATCCATATGCTATATTTTATTATTATATATAAGGAAAAAAAAAAATTGCATAAATTTATATTGTTATTAGATTCTAACTTTTGACAATTATGGGATATCAGGCCATCCTAATCATATAAGCATTTTTAATAGTGTCCGGTATAATGATAAAAAAAAAAAAAATGAATTGTTATAATACTTTTTATGTTACTATTCTTATAAATGTTTTTTTTTTTTTTTTCTTTTATACTATATAATTTAAATACTATTAATATAATTTGCTTCCGGATTTCTATTATTTGAATCACTTTTTTTTTTTAGGTTATTGTCAAAAATTAAAGAAATAGATATTTTTATATTAAATTCAACTAATATAATTCATAAATATATGGGATTTATTTCATTTCCTTTTCTTTTACACAAAAAGTATTTTTTTTTCTTTTTGCGCATTAAAATATTTGAATTTTCCTTTGCTTCACTTTGATAATTATTATCTCACTTTTTTTTTTTTATTAATATATATTTTATTTTGTCTCAATTTTAGGTTTCTCATTTCTTTTTTTAATCCACTTTTGTTGTTAAGGTAAAAAAGAAAAAAAGAAATTTCCATATATTTTCAATTTCTTTCATTTCTTTCATTTTTCTTTATAGGGTCAATGCATTTATATAAGTCACAATTTGTTTATTATAGAATTCTATCCTGTATTTTTTCTCAGTAAAAATCTATATAAAAAATATTTTTTATTTCTCTTTCAAAAATAAATCTTATATATATATTTTTTCTTCATAGATATGCGTACTTCAATACATTTACCTTATTAAATGAGTTGTAATATGTTATAGATTTTTAAAATTAAAAAATTTGTAAAAAATAAAATTATTTATTCAAAATTTATAAATATATCTGTAAAAAATGTGTAAACGTATATATATGATATGATTTTGTTTTACGCATTTTATAAATAATATATTTTTACCTTTTTCTTGGATTGTATAAAATGAATGTTTAATGAAATATCACTTTAAATCAAACACGTAAGAGATAATAGTTAAAAAAAGTTTCAGATTATATATTTAAAACGAAAAAAAAAAAAAAAAAATGAAATGAAATTGTAATTAGAAACATTAAAAAAAGAAAATAATAAAAAAAAAAAAAAATATAAAAAATAAATTAAGATCTCTTTTTATGTTACATTATTTTTTTTTTTTTTTTTTTTGGTTTATTTAATAAAAAAAAAAAAAAAAAAAAAAAAAAAAAAAAAAAAAAAAAAATATAAATATAAATAAATAAAAATCATTAAAAAAATTATTTATCTTGAAAAAACTATAGTACAAATTTTTTTTTTTATTAAATTTATTAAAAATATCTATCAACATAATTTTACACATAACTAGTATGAACTTCATAATATGATTTTAAATAAATATATCATCACATATATATACATAAATATATATCATATATTCTTTAATAATTTATGTTCCTTCTTAAAATGGAAAGAAATAAATAGAACACGGAATACTATTAAAATGAACTATCTATTTGAAAATTTTAATAATTTATTATTTAAATTACATAGATTGTTATAAGCATATAATTTAAATTTAATATTAATATTAATTTTCTTATCATTTGATAAGAAAAATACATCAACTGTTCTAATTCAAATGCTTATCTTTAAAAAGTAACTCTCAGAAATATCTTAATGTATATCCTTAATATTATTCAATCTTATAATACAGAAATTATCTTTTTTTTTTTTAATTTTTTTTTTAGATACATATTTTTACATTGTTTCATATATATATATATGAAAAAATTATAAACAGGAAAAAAGGATATCATTCCAACTTCCCAAAAAAATATTTTATTGCCCATAATAATCTTAATATATGACAAATATGTTATGATAATTAAAGCCTATATGCATATATATATATATACATCCTTTTTTTTTTTTTTTAATATTTGTTATTTTATTTATTTTTTTTAATTAGTTTTCTTAAAATACTGACTTATATTTAAATAAAATTTCTTCATCTTTTTTGTAGAAATAGCCATTATTGGGTAAAAAAATAAAACATCATTTTATCCTTCTTTAAAATATTGATTATTCATATATAAAAATTATAATACACTTTTATCAGTTTTTTAAGCATTCATTACTAATAATTAAAATAAAATATTTACTCTATCACTCCTTAAAAATTTATTAAGAGTTCTAAAAGAAGTAAAACATTTATTTATTTCCATGGGTATCGATTATAATCAATGTATTGGGCCTTAATTTATTTCAGGTAGCTTTTCATTATTTAATTCAGCACTTTTTAAAAAATTTTTTACATCATCCAAATTTAAATGCTGAAATATATTATCACCATTATCTAACAAATTATCATCGTTTGTATTATTGTTATTATCATTTTCAATATTATCATTCATATTACTCGAATTAGCGCTATTACTGTTTTTTTTCCTTCTATACAGAATATATTCTTGAACTTTATTTGCACCACATGCCTCTGAACTATTTGTTATTTTTTTAATATCATAATCAACGCTATCATCTAGTGAAACTTTACTTTTTTGAAAAATTTTTTCATTTTTATTTAAAAGAAAATTATTTTCATCTTCTATTATAATACTTTTCTCTTCCTTGCTATCATTCTGAAAATCATTTTTGTTCATTAAATTTGTTTTTGCACATAAATTTAACAGCTTCTTCTCTATTTCTTCTGAATGAATATTTTTATCAATATTATAAATATCAGTATTAAAATCATTTAAAGAATAACTTGAATTTCTATTAAACTCTTCTATCTTTTCATTACTTTTGCTTGTATTAGAAGGAGGGTGCTTATTACATGAGTTAGATTTGCTTGAGCAGATGCAATAATTAGTATTTTCATATGAATTTTTATATAAATCATTTCTGTAATCATTCATATTTTCTTTATCATTTACGCATGAACTTGTATAATTTAATTCGTTTAAATTATCATTAAAATTATTTTTATTTGTATATGAATTACTATCAGTAAATGAATTTTTCATTTTGTTAAGATAGTCTTGAATAATCGATTTTTCTATATCATCTTGATTTAATTTTTTATTATTTTCAGAAGATCCTAATATTTCTGCATCACTACTTTCAGAGAAAGAGTTATTTAATAATTTACTTTTTGTTACCCTAAGAAATTCTTTAGCTTTGTTTAAAAATTCATCGTTGAATGATTCTCTTATGAAATTTACATTATGAGTGTCTTTAATAAGTTGCTCATGAAACGGATTTACAATTAAATTTAAGTTTTGTAACTCATTTTCATTTTGTAAATTATTTACATTTGATTCTATATTGTTATCATTTATTTTTTTTTTTTTTACTTTTTTTGTATTCTTTGAATTTTTTTTTCTTTTTCCTGTAAATGATGAAATTTCTTCATTTATTATTTCCCTCATTTCATCTGTTATATCACTTTTTATTTCTATGATGTCTTTTGTTTCTGAACAATCAGAGCTTATTGTTAATGGTTGACTATATAAAAGGTGAGTTAATTTAGATTTTGAATTAGAATTTATATTATCTTCATTTTTATCCTCCTCGTTTTTGTTATAATTTTTTTTTGATTCCTTTTCCTTTTTTACCACTTTCTTTTTACTAGATATTAAAATATCCCATTTCATTTCTCGAATGCATTCTTCTAATATATCATCTGCTTTATCCTGAAAATAATTATATAGGCTTTTGAATTTAAAAATAGACATATTTTTATATTCTTCTTCCGTATGTTCATCTTCAATTTTTTTCCTATTCAATAGATCAATTAATTGTTTTAATTTTTCTCTCTTTTCTTCATATTCATTTTTTTCTTCTTCTGTTAGCTTATCACAATGTTTTCTAAAGTGGGCTAATTTTCCTAGTTGTACAGTACCACATTTTGAGCAGACAGCTCTTAAAAATCTTCTGGTTTTTCCTTTTGAATTAGATATAGAATTATTATCATTGTTATTAGGTGTAGTTATTTTATTATTATCATTGTTTTCTGTTTTTATTTCATTTTCATTTATTACAATATTGACTTTAATATTTTCATTTGAATTATTTTTGCATTTCTCCTCACTGCTAGTTTTTTCTATTTTATTTTGTTTTTTCTCATTAAAATCATCCTCTTCATTTTCTCCTCCATTTTCTTTATTTTCTTCTTTTTCATAATAATTATTATTATTATTATTGTCTTGTTTGCCTTCTTTTTCGCATTTTACATTTTCATTTGTAGAATTATTTTGATTGTTGCTATGATCACTTTTATTTTTTATATCAGCTGCTTCTTTAAAATACTTATTTTCATCATCATTAGTACTAATAACTTTACTATTTTTGTAAGTTAATGAATTATTTAAGGTGATATCTTCGTCACTTTTTTTGTTTTCTATTTTCAAACTGCATGTTGATTTTTTATTTGTATTTTCCTGTTCATCTCCTTTTTCATTTATTTTATTATCATTCTCTTCTTTTACATTTTTGATTTCTTTTGTATTACTTTCACATTCTTTTTCTAAATTATTATTTTCTTCTTCTTTTTTTTCTTCTTTATCTTTAATTTCATTAGATGCGTCGTTTTTCGCTGTTATTTTCTTGTCATTACTATCTTTATTGGATTGATTAAATGATGAATTAGCATAAAAGTAAGACTTATCTAACTCTAATGGGAAACAACATTTGCCTGGATATTTGTAATTAGCATGGCAAGGTAATTTACAGTTTTCACATAAAACTAAAAGTTTATGTGGCAATTTTGTATGTAAAAATGTAGTAGATTTTTTTTTATTAACTTCTTTATTATCCTCATCAATTCCCTTTTGTTTTAACATTTTTGCATGTTCTATTCTATTAACTAATTCTTTAACAAAATTAACTGGGAATAAATTTTCATATGCATTTCTTAGTTGAGTTTCATATTTCTGATCCAAAGCATCTATTCTTTTTCTGTTTTCTATAATAAATTTATCTCTTTCAATTTGCTGAGCTCTTTTTCTTTTTTTTGCTTCTAATTCTTCTTGTTTACTATCTTGTAGTTGACTTCTTAATTCTTTTTGTAATTGTTTTTCATTTTCTCTTTCTTCCTTAGTCATTTTTCTTCTTTTCTTTTGTTCTTCTACAGCTTTGCATTTAGAGCATAAAAAGCACACCCAATTCTGGGGTGTAAAATTAACTCCTCTCTGACGTAAATTATGATAATATTCTTCTCCAACATAATATCTTACATAATCTGGAGGAAAACAATTATAACAAAAACTAGTAGGACAAGTAGCACAATGTATTAATAAATTACCACATTGCGATGACTTTCTAAAACATAAGCAGCATTCGTGCCAACTGCATGTCCAAGTTTTTTTTACATTTTCATCTTTTATTCCTTCACATAATTTATGATAAGTTTTAGGGCAACGAAAACAATTTATCATATCTCCATAATCTATTTCTATATCATTTCCGTTTCTATCCTTAACAATAGTTTTGTAATTTTTTGTATTATTACATATAAAGCACCTATATTCATGTTTTATTTGTTTTACTTCTTGTTTTCTTCCCCAATATTCAGGTGTATACATATTTTGCGGTTTTTTTCTTTCTCTTACGGATCTCCATAATGTTGTATCACTACCCAAATTATTTGATGCAAATTGATTGGTATTTGTGTTAGCCTTTGAAAGAGAGGTTTTTGATTTATTAAGATTATTTAAATATAACTGATCATTTCCTTCTGCATATGTTGGACTACAATCGGTTAAAACTGTATTATTGTGTCTAATTTCAGGTTCTTCTGCTTCATCTATCATGACTTCATCTATATCAATTGCGTTATCATCTTCAATATTTTGTGTATCAGCAATTTCATCTTTTTCTATATATACATCATTTTCATTTATATTGTTTATTTCCTCTTCTATGGTACATTTTTCTTCTTTTTCTAAATCTACTCCATTTACAATAGGTAATTTTCTTCGTCCTCTTTCAATAAAAAACTCTAAAGAGAAATCATTAGTATTTTCTACATTCATATTTTGTATAGCTGCTTTTCCATGTAACATTAATTTTCTTATTTCATCAGATGATAACTTCTCTTCAAAATTGTCTAATAAGTCTTCATCATCTTGTGTTTGAACAACTAATTTATCTAATTTTAATTTTTGTTCTCTTCTAAATGCCATTCTTTCTTCGACTGTCCATTCAGTCATCAATTTCCAAACATTTACTTCCCTCCTTTGTCCTATTCTATGTGCTCTATCAATTGCTTGTAAATCAATGAAAGGATTCCAATCTTCATCATACATAATAACATGATTAGCTGCAGTTAAATTAATACCTAAACCACCAGCCCTGGTACTGATTAAGTAAATAAAATATATGCTATTACTTAAATTAAATTCACGTATGTCTAATTCTCTTATTAATTTATTAGTGGATCCATCTAATCTCATGTATTTCCAACATCTATACTTACAATATTCTTCTAATTCATCTAATACTAACTGAAATTGGGTAAATATTAACACCTTATGCATTCTTATTTCCCCTTTTTTCATTTTTTCATTGTTTTCTTCTTTTTCTTCATTAGAACAATTTTTATCGATTGGTATCTTTTTTTCCTCATTATCATAAGTTTCTTCTTTCTCTTGTTTTTGTTTCACTTCTTCTTTTTTATATTTGTCATTCATATTTTGATCTTCTTTTTGATCTATTTTTTTTTCTTCTTCTTCATATACTCTTTTATTTTCATAACAATTTTCTAATTTCTTATTTTCTTCTATTTTCTTTAATTCTTCTGTTTTTAATTCATTTGATTCCTCTTTTTTTATATCATATTTTTCCATTTTTTTTTTATCATTTTTTTTCTGAGAATTATTTGATAATTCCTTTTCATTTTTAAAAAATTCTCTAATATTCATCATTTTACAATTTTCATTTAAAGAAACTATTTTATCATCATTTTTGCTACTTTTTATTTTCCTTCCTTTTAATTTTTTGTCTTCATTTTTATTATTATTATTATTTTTTTTTTTATTATTTGCATCATCATCAATTTCTCTATACTCTTCGTCACCTAATTCATCTTCCTCTTCACTCTGATCATCGGTATCTTCTCCATCTTCTTCTTCATAATCATTTTCATCGTTGCTATCAAATAAACTATTACTATTTCCTTTTTTATTTTTTTTGTAATTCACACTATTAACATTTTTCTCTGAAATAAGTTTTTTCTTTTTATTTTTTTTATTTGATAAACTTTCATAATTTTTTGTATATTCTTCATCGTCACTATCATCATTAGAGATTCTACTATTTTTTTTAGTACCACTATTATTCTCTTCATCATCGAATAAATTATTTCTTTCATTTTCTTTCGAAGAATTCATACAATTATCACTTTCATTTTTATTTTCCTCATTATCATTCATATTATTATTTATATTGTTACAGCTATAACGATCATCTGAGAGATCATTTTCATTATTATCATCTTTAAAAAATATATTTTTTTTGTTATTAGAATCACTGGTATTTTTAAAAAGATCTTTCACTTTATCATAGATACATCTTTTCTTTTTATATGGACATTCATTATCAACAGGCACTGTATGCATAAAATTTTTTAATAAATCTTCTTTTTCTGAAGTTGGTTTTAAATCAAATTTTCCTTTATTATAAATTTCCATAAATAAAGGACTGTTTTCTAATGCTTCAATTTTTTTAAATTTTCCAGAGTGTTCCCTTTTTTTTTTTTGTGCATTATTTTGTTCTTGAATTTTGTGATAGGTATAAGCAGCAACCTCTTTCTTATGCTTTTCAAAATTGGTGGAATAATTTTTAACATATTTACAATTTTCATAATGTAATTGACACAATAATTTATCTATAAATATAAGTTTTGAAGAAGATTCAATATGTTCTTGCCCCGAAATATTTTTTAATTTTATTGCATCATTTTTAACTTGCTCTTTAATTTCTTCACTCTCTTCTTCAAAAAATGCAAATAACTTTTCCATCTGTGTTGGTCTGCTAACAATTCCTTTTGGATGACCACATATAATTCTCATTTTTATAACTAAACCTAATAATTTTTTTACGCTAACTTTTTCCTCTACCATAGATCTAATATCTAAGAGTCTTTTATACCAATGTGCTGATAAGCTTCCTAAGGGTAACCAAACATCATGGAAAATTTTTCTAGGAAGTGTAATCGCTTGTTCTTTTAGCCTTCTTAACATAATTTTATCTAATAAACAACGTATAGATTTTAAATCTTCTTCTTTTATAGCAGACTTTAAATCTATATTGCCAATGTCTACATTTAATTTAGAATTGCCACTATTATTTGTATTCTGAATATTTTTTTCGTCTTTACTATTTTTATTTTTTAAATTACTGTTCTTATGATTACTGCTATTTTGTGATGCATTCATAAATGCTTGCTCTATTATTTCGGAGTTTTTAAATATATCTGGAAACATAAAATTAATTAAAGTAAATAGTTCAGCGGAATTATTTTGTAAAGGAGTACCTGTCAATAATAATCGCATATTTCCTACCACCCTATCCATAGAATGCCTAATAGCACCACTTTGATTTTTTATTCTATGAGCTTCATCCAATACTATACATTGCCATTTAGGTATTGTTTCTACAAAAAACTCTTCTTCATTTTTAACTGTTTCGTAAGTAGTTACATATAAATCATATAATCCCTTTTCTGCTAATCTATCTTCTTTAGCATGGGTTCTTTCATTTTTTGATCCGCAAATTTTGATACATGTAAGGTGAGGTGTGAATCTGTGTATTTCTCTTAACCAATTTCCAACAGTAGATAGGGGAACAACAATTAAATGAGGTCCATCAATTTTATTGCATTTTAAATAAGAAAGAAAGCATAAAGTTTGTATAGTTTTTCCTAAACCCATTTCATCTGCTAAAATAGCACCTCCTGTTAAAAAGGATTTTAGTAACCATTCCACACCATCTTCTTGATGTGGCTTTAATTGGACATTATCAACTAATGGCCTTCTTTCAATTTTTCTTCCATTAGGATAATAAACACTTAAAAATACTGATTCAATAAAGTTATTTGCATTTTCATTTGCTTCATCTTCTAAAGAAGATATGTAATCATCAAATTCCTTAGAATCAATGTCTAAATCTTTTTTCATATTTGTTTTATCGTAATCGTTGTTATTTTTGTTTGATTTCTTACTTCCATTATTATTTTTTAAATTATAAAAATCATTTTTGAATATTTTTGTTAAATTTGCAAATACTCTAGGATTTACAAAAGGTTGCAAATCCTTTCTATGAGCTAATAAAAATCTATTTCTATATTTTATAATTTTTGATCTCCAAAAACTTAATTCCCTTTGTCTTTTTTTCATAATTTCTTGAATTTCATTCTTTGTCCATCTTTTATGTCCTTGATTCAATAAAGGATCTTCATTTTTACAACATGGACATTCCCATTGATCTGAGATATTATCAAAATCTAAGTCAGGTAAACATGTTGGATGAAAAGAATTAGGGCAAAAATCGCAACCTAATAATTTTCCATGCCTCTGACAAACATAGCATGTAGATGAATTCACATGCTCTCCATTCATATTATCAATTATAAAACCTTTTCGCATCCTTCTAACATCTAAATTTTTATGTTCTTCAGGTTTACATACAGGACAAAACCATTTTTCTGTTGTTGGCTCTGACTGTAAACCTAAACAAGTAACATGATAACTATTAGGACATCCATCGCATAGTAATAAAACAAGGTTTGACGACTTTTCTCTACATATTTTACATCTTTCTTCATTTTCTGGAATATCATTTTCTTCATTCATACAATGATAGCATATATAATTTTTTATATCTTTTAATTGATTATTATCTATTAAATTTTCTGCTTGTAAACATTCTCGATGAAATTTTTTTTTACATTGTTTGCATTGCATACACTCGTCTCCTTCTTCAAAATTCTCACGACATAATGTGCACCATGATTTTCTTATTCTCATTTTAACAAGAAAAAAAAAGGAAATATATATATAAATATATATACATATGTATATTTATACACATATATAATATATATATATACCAAATTAATAAAAAAAATTTAAATTAAAAAAATTTTATGAAATTAATTTTAAGTAAAAAAAAATAAAATAAAAATACATATATATATATAAGTAATTTTATAAATTTGATAAAACAATAATATATTTGTTAATAAAAATTATAAATTATTGAAATGAAGAAAAAAAGAAATCTTTAAATAGTAAAAAAATATGTATATTTACTATTTTAAGTGAAAAAGTATTTAATGAACTTTTTAAATTTCCAAAAAAAAAAAATCTTAAATAAAATAAAAAAAATATATATATATATATACTTGTATAAATATATATGCATTTATATAAATATATAAGCGTATTAGGTATATATATATATATATATATATATATATATATATATATATATATGTATATATACATATATATATATATATATATATATATGCAAGTATATATATTTATATATAAAAAAAAAAAATATATATTTTTACTTGCGTATATATATGAATTATATATGTACATATATAAAAATATATATAATCATATTTATTTAAAAAAAAAAAAAAAACGTTTCATCTACATGCATTTTATCGTAACTTTTTTATACATATACGAGTAGTTTTAGTAAAATTATTTAAAAAAAAAAAACTTAATATTTTTCTAATTCGAAAATTAAATTAATATTGAAATAGGCTAAATACAAAAAATAAAAAAAAAAAAAAACAATTTCAAAAGTCAATAAAAAATAGGCAAATACAAGAAGATACATAAACAAAAATATCCTGTAGAAAAAGGCAAGGATCTTTTTAATTTAAATTAACTAAACACATTTATGAGTATGTAACTTTTATTAAAAATATATATATATATATATATATATAAGAAAGGTACAATTAAATTATAAAAGGAAATAAGTTATATTCAAAAAAAAAAAGAGAAAAATGTATACCTATATATATATATATATATACATAAATACATAAATACATATATATATATATATATATATATATATATATATATATATATACACATATATTTATGTATTATATGTAAATATATATACATATATGTTTATATATTTATATACAAACGCTTATGTATATTATTGAAAAATATGGAATAAAAAGGTAAAGATAAAAAAATAAAAAATAAGAAAAAAATAGAAGAAAAATGAAAGAGAAAAAGAGAAAAATGTTTTATATAGTTAATATATTTAAAAAAAAAAAAAAATCAATAGAATATAAATCATGTATGTGTGCGAATCATTTCATAAAAAAAAAAAAAAAACAAATAATTTAAATAAAATGCTGCATAAAATTTGAAAATTAACACTAGCAAATGCAAAAATAAAATAATATTAAGATATACAAGTATATATATGTTTCTAAAGGGGTATTTAAAAATTTATTAAAAATATAGATAATTTATTTAGTTACATTAATAAATGAAGATAATTCTATTCATATTTTTACTTTAAAATTTTCTAATTGTAAAAATATTAAAAGGTTCCTTATTTTTATATTTTAAAAATTTCTCCATTTTTTTAATTAAATTTCTATTTAGTAAATAATAAACTATATGTTAATTAATAATATTAAATAATAGAGTAATAATAATTATAAAAGCAAATTAAAAAAAAAAAAAGTATTTTTTTATATATAACTTTTTTTATTATTTATTTTATTTATATTTTCAATGAGGTTTTTTTTATTTTACACATAAATTAAGCTTACTATATATTATTTTTTTTTCCTCCCTCTCTTTAAAGTATTTATAATAATTAATTATTTGGTTTGTTCATTATTATTGTTAAATAATATATAAATTTTAATATATATAAACTCTTTCTTTTATATTATTTTCATAAATCATGCAATTTTTCTTTGCTTTTTTTTCTTTTAATATTTAAATTTAAAGATAAAGAATGCACTATAAGCACACAATAATTTTTTATTTTATGTAATAGTATTATTATTATGAAATAACAATTCAACTGTGTGTATACTCGAAAATATTCTTTATAAAAAATTTTAGTTTTTCTATTTTTTTTTTCCTTTATAACTTATGTGCATCTAATATATATATTTTGTATTTTTTTTGTCTTATAAAAATATGAAATATAAACATAAAAAGAAAATATATAAAATAATATATGTATAATGATAACAATTGTAATCAAAAAGTATAATTGTAAAGCATAAAAATATATATATATATATATATATTTCTTTATAAATATTATGTGTAATTGGATTATTATTTCAATTAATATAACATTTCTTATTTTTATAGAATATTACATTTTGTCTACATATCTATTTATAATCTACATAAATGTATTTTCTCATGTACTTATTACCATGTATATTTTTTTTAAGAAAAATTAAATGAGAAAAAATACAACACAAAAGTAAAGAAGTCAAATTATAATGTAAACATACATATATATATATGAAAAAATAATTCAAATATCTTTTATAAATTTTTATCAGCGAATCACTTACAAAAATATATTTATAATCTCAAAATTTTATTATATATTTAACAGCATTTAACTTTTTAATAAAAATATTTTATTATATATTCTGAAAATAGTTGTGCATATAAATACAAAGTATATAAATAAATAAAATAAAAAGTAGCTTTGTTTTTTTGTTAAAGTTTTAAAATATTTGTTCTTAAATAGAGTAGTTTCATTATAAAAGTTTATCATATATAAAAACATACTTTTTATTTAGACATTATTAAAAAAACATGTAAAAGTAAAGATGGCTTCATATATATATATATATTATGTATAAATATTTTTTTTTTTATAAAAAATATGTTATCTTTTTCCTTCATCTAGCATTTTTTATACGGTAAGAACCTTAAAAAATAAAAATTGAAAATCTACATAAATATTTTAAAAATATTTATTATATTAACAGAATAAATATACAAAATACAAAAATAAGACGCGGGAAAAATAAGTTATTTTAAAAAAATACAATTAAAAAAAAAATTTATTTGAGCAAAAATTAAAATCTAATAAATAAATATTGCGGTTAATCATTATTAATATTTTTTTTTTATTTATATATTTTTCATTATTAATGAAGTATTTTTTTATTAATGAAATAAATACAAATGCACATATATGAATGTGTTTTAATATTCTTAGACTATTTTTTGAAGATATAATAAAAAATTTTATATTTGAATTTTAATTTTTAATTGAATTTTTCTACTTTTTCATTTTAAATAATATAGTTATTTATATAAATATTATACTATAGTTAAAAGCAAGTATCTGTAATTATATATTTTATGAACTTAACTGTATATTTTTACTATTCAGTGTATAATGACTATTTTCCTTTCAAGTAGAGTGAATAAAATATAAGTGATAATTATTAATATGTTTAGAGTGATAAATAATAAGTTAATATGAATTTAATGTAATATTATGTGCTTTATATACATAGGGAATAGATACAATATATATTAGCGTGAACTGCAAAGTACTTAATGGGAGAAAGTATCTTATTTGTTCAGTGTAAATATTTCCTTCATTTTGTTAAGATATTTAAAAAAAAATAAAGTATTTATAATTTTAAAAATTTTGTATTAAGTTTATATATTTTAGTGAATAATTAAAAAACAAACAAAAAAAAAGTGAATTTTTGTAATATAATTTAGGGCAATAATTTAAATATTTATTTTTATTATTAACATATTTAAAATCTTCATATAAGAATATGAAAAACATTTTTTTTTAATTACTTCAAATAAAGATAATTTCATTTTTAATCATCTAATTTTTTATAGTTTCCTCAAGTAAAAATAAAATAAAAAAGTAAATATATATACAATAACAATACTCAGAAAAATATAAAATTTTGATCTTTAACAAGAACTACTTTAAAAAAGAATCTTTAAAAAGATAGTGCAAATGTGCTAATATAGTTATTATAATTTGTCTAATATACTTTTTTTCTTCTTTTTGAATGGTATTTTCACTTAAATATCTTTTAATGAATTATTTTTTTAAAAAAAAACTTATTCATAAAAAAATCGAAAAAAAAAAAATCATTTAACTGGTAAGTATAAATAATAGAAGAAAGTAAAAGTATTATATTTTAAATTTATATTTTACGATACTATTTATAAAATAGATATAAGTATGTAAATTTATTCTAAACTTGAGTTATTAATATAGTTCCTTAGAATTAGTTATTAAGCTTCCACATATATATTGAAAAAAAATTAATGGTATCACATATAGTAAAAATAACAAAAAGATAAATATTTATCTTTACTAAATTTAGTGTTATAATATTAGAATAATTCTTTATTTTGTTGTTTTTTGATTTTAATAATTTTAAAAAATTCATAGGAAATTTATCATTTTTATTAAAAAAATTATTAAATATAATAAATCATTTGAATATATTTTAATATAATTTCTATAATTACAACTGAAAAAGAAAGATCTCATTTTCTATATAACATTATTTTAATATTTTATGTTTCTAGTAAAATATTATTTAAAAAAATTTCACAAAAAAAAACTAAATATTTGAAGAATAATATTTTGTTTTATTTCTTTACACTCTTACAATTAAAAATTATTTATTGGATGCAAATTTAATTTTTTAATATAAAAAATAATTATGTAAAATAGAATTAAAATATAAAGATATGTGAGATTTAGATACTTTATCCTAATTTCCATAAATATTTTTATACTTTTAAATATCTAAATGGAATAACTCAAATAATACATCATCATTTATTTAATTCTTTTTACATAAAATGAATTGTCATTGTAAAAATTAATATCCAATTAAATATATTAACATTTATAAAGTCCATTTTTTTATTATATTTTATTATTTTCATCATATATATTTATATTTAAAAAATTATATTTCCTAATTTAAAGTGAGAGAAATTTTTCTTGTATTATAAGTTTACTTTTGTCTACTGTGTTGCTATTCTATTTTCGAAAAAATTATTATTTCATAATAATACATAAAAATATGTATTATACCTAAAAATTTTTAAAGATGAAAATATTTGTTCATGTAAGAAAATAACTTTTGTAAGAAGTTTGTATTTAATAAAGTAGGAAAAATAAAATATATATAAGGATATTTTTTCAGAAATTATTTTACATCTATCGCAGTTTTTAAATTGAAAATAATTTCTAATTAAATAAAAAATAGATGTATATTTTTAAAAAATTCATTTACAATTGAAGAAAACTAAAAAAAATATTGTTAAAATTTTAATTTTGTATCTTATTCGTTCTCTGATGATCATAACGGGAAGAAATATAATTAAATTTAAAAAAAAATTTACAGGTAGAATATTTCACTGAAAATAAAACTAATAGTGATATAGCGAGAAAAAGTAATTCTATCTATTTGCCTATGAATAGTTAATAGAGACTGGATGCAAAATATTTATACTTCAAAACAAAATTAATATAATTAAGAATTTGAGTGAAAAAATTACTAAAAATTAAAAATATTATTTAAAAGTTTGTTTTTTATAAGAATAATGAAAAATACTTAAAAAGATATATTCATATTTAAGCAAATGTATGAATATATAAAAGGCAAAAGAAACATAGGAAAAATGTTTCGTATTTTTATTATGTTCATTTTATATTTCAATTAATTGAGCTTTTGAGTTTCATAATACCAATCTGCTCTACAACAAGGGCAAGTTAATTTATTTTGTTTTATCCATTTCTCTATACAATGCAAATGAAAATGATGACCACATTTTCCAAAAGCCGGAGGACAGCTATCACCTGGTCTAATACAATTCGTACAGGTATTTTCCAAAGAGTTATTGCAAATTGCACACACACTATCTAAAGATGTTCCCGACCATTTCCATTTTGCAACAGCATGGAGTTTTTTCACTGTAACCTTTGGCATTTTATTAATATTCTTTTTTATTTTTCATTTTTTCAAGAATTATATACCCTTTTGTATATATTTTTTTTATAATTATATAATTTTTTTTTTTACTTTCTTCTTTATTTTCTTCTTTGTTAATTCATAGAAGTTATTTATTTTTTATGAACCTGTTCATACAAAAAATATACTAAAATCTTATTTTTATATAAATATATCATGAATACACTAAATTTTATTATAAATATTGTACATTTTGGCTTTTTTTTTTTATTTTAAAAATATCTTAATATTCTATTTTGTATAATTTTTAATTTTTTATTATTTTTAAAATTTCATATTTAAAGAAATACTTCTGTATTTCATAAAATTTTGTTATTCATAGTTTTTTTTTATTTTTTATTATTATTTCAAATATTTTTGTGTTAAATTTATGAATTTCATTTGATATAATTATTCTGTGTAAGCTTCTTTTTATTTTAAGCTTGAAACTTTAAAAAAACAAATGATCCAATTTTTTATTCAGATTTTTTTTTTCTTTTTTATTTGTTTAAATATTATAGCATATTTTATATGTCTTTTTCCTTCTAAAGAAAAAAAATTTATATTAATTAAAAATAACAGAATAGTATTAGCAATGAATCAATGACATATATTTTATAATATTTTTCTCTAAAAAAAAAAAAGTAAAAAAGGAAAATTAAATAAAAAAAATAAATTTACTAGAAAAATAAAATATTTATAAAGTTATAACTGAGTATATGTTAAAATTACATTTTTTTTTTAAAAATTAAAATAAATTCCTCACTAAAAAAGATAATATTATAGTTCATTAGCTTATACCTAATTTATCATTTATTAATTCCTACTAATAGTATTAACAATATATATACACTTAATATTAAAAAAGATGAAATTTTAATTTATGAAAAGATTCTACAGAAAGAATTATCACGAAACATGAAAAATTACGTTGCGTTTATAATTGAAATTAATTGAAATTAAAAAAATTAAAAGGTTTCATATAGGTAAACTGTTAATGCCGCTTTTATCTTTTTTGTTTCGTATTAATAATATTTAAGCTTTTATTATGATTGAGATAAGCAAACCAGCTTTTCTTTTTTTTTTTTTTTTTATTTAATAATCATTTTAATTGTTTATTAAAATATAGATGTCCCAATTTAAATAAAAGATATAATTAGTTAAATAAGAAGAGATACTGAAAACATTCACTAGAATTTATAATTCAATATTTAAAAAAAAAATATATATATATACATATGTATATAAACCTTAGATATAAAAAAAAAAAATTAATATAAGTTTTTTTAAAAAAATTAGGGAAAGATGCAATATACTTTAAAAATAAATAAAATTTCATACAAATATAAATTTCATTAATATTTTTTTATTAAATTAGTATATAACTGTTGTAATTTTAAATTAATTGCTAAATAAAATTCATATGCAAATACTGATTGCATAATTATTTATTCTATTTTTTTATGTGTATTAATTTCAATGTTGAAAAAAATAAAAGAAAAAATATATTAGAGAATTGAAATGATAAATTTTTATTTAATTCTTTTTTATTTTATTTTAAGTGTAAAGAATACTCATGAAAAAACAACAAAAAAATATGAATGCATTAATTTATTATCAGATCAAGATTACAATGATAAATTACAAACTTTAAAACTGTATCAAATAAAAGATATTAATATAAAAAATAAAAATAAGTATGTTTTTTCTTATTATGGAGGTTCTGGGAGTAATAAAAGAAGAATTTTAGAAAAAATTTTTAATATATCACCTGAAAAAAGAAATTTTATTAATTTGGGATTTCACCAGAAATTAGACCTATGGCTTGGGTATGATAAAAATAATAATTTTAATATAGTTCTTGATGTAGATTTATTAGAAAATGAAGAGTTTTTAGATAATTATGAAACAATATATAATTACGAAAAATTAGTTAATATGATTATTGAGTCGACAAATATTGTTATAATACCTATATATATTGAAGATATATATAAAGAAATATATGACAAAAACGAAAAGAAAAAATTTCTTGAAAATAATACAAATAAAAAATATCTTTTTAATTTACCAAAAAAAGTAGAAATGCTTCTAAATAGGTTAAATGAGAAAAGTAAAAATATGAATATTTATTTCATTATTGTAGATGACGAAAAACTACAAAGTACTAGTACTCGTAATGATTTGATTAAACATTTAAAATTAAAGTATAATAATTTATATATTTATTTAATAAAACAGAGCAAAATAAGTATAGATTTATTGCAAAATAATAATATAAATAAATATGAACTGCTGATAAATAGTATAGAAAGTGCTATAAAAGAAATGAATACATTTAAGAATTTTGATTTTTTTAATCAAAAATATGTTTATAATGTATATGTAATAGAAGAATCATATATAAAAGTATTAAATTATTTTGATAAAATTTATTACGAGTATGAAAAAGAAATTACAATGGGGAGTGTTATTGAAAATTATGGTACTCTATCAAAAGATCTTATAAAAAACTCTTTACTTTTATTTCATTTATTAACGTTTGAACAAACAGGTACAAAATTTAAAAAGACAATTTTTCAGAAATTATTAGTAAGATTTCAAACATTAATACGTAAACAAATACTAAAACAGTTATTACTTTTAGAAACCACTTATCTTAATAAAGGAAAATATATGATGTTAAATAAATACAACATAAGTAATGGTAAAGATTTGATAGAAAAAAAAGATAAAATCGATCATTTAAAGAATTCTTTAATAATAAAATTTACAATAGAAATAAATAAATTAATCAATGAACAATTTAAATTATATAACAATCTTAATAATACAATTAATGAGTTTTTATATCGATTTGAAGAGAAGTTAGATCAAATATTAAATAGTTATTATAATTTAAATCAAAGCCCACTGAAAAAGTTATTTGATAAACGGAAATTAAAAGAAGCCCTTAAAAAAAAAAAAAAATGGTTTAATCCTTCTTTAAATATGAATCTAACTTTAACGTCATTAGTAAGAAAAAATGGCTATGGAAATCTACAGAGTTACTTTATATATGATTTAGGTATTTTAACATTTGTGCTTGGTATTGTAAATGATAGAAATACACCTGAAGTTCAACAGCAAGGAGATAAAATTCCTTTTTTTAAATTTCAACCAAAGCTGAACCTAAAATTAAATTTTAAGTAGATATTTTTAATAAATAAAAAAAATTAAGTAAAATTGGCTTAAAAAAAAAAAAGGATAATAAAAATAGCTCTAAATAAATACAATGATAAGTTAAAATAATTTGTTTTTTCTTATATTTTTTTTATTATTATTATTTTAAAATTATTTTCTTGTTTCTTCGTATTTTTATGAATCATAAATGGGTCTTATTAAAATATTAGTTCAATTATCATTAAGAAAAAAAAATATATATATTCTTTATATAATTTTTTTGTATTTTTCTTTTTTTTTTATATTTGTTATATAAAACTAAAAATTTCTATTTCTATTTTATTTTTTATTTTGCTTTATTTTTATAATTGAGTGTAATAAATATATTAATATTTAACGAAGTAAATAAAAAATTTTAAATTATTTTGGTTTTATTACTATTATATTATTTTTTAATATTTTTGGTAACAATATATTACATTTTTTAATAGAAATATGAAAAGACATTTAAATTTGTTTATGAACTTTTTTATTTTGTTAAAAAAAAAAAAAAAAAAAAAATATTAGATAAATATATACACAATTTTATGTAAAAAAAATTTAATTTTTAGCTAAAATTTCAAAAAGTAATAAAAAGTGTCTAGGATCAATTTTATGTCCTTTATATTTATGGCACTTCAATTGTGTATATAAAATAATAAAAGAGTTCAATCCTTATTTTTTTTTTTTTTTTCTACATGTTTTTTGGTTTTATAATTAACCCATTGTTTGAATTTATCTAAAAGGAAAATAAGTATATATATTTATAATACTATAAAATAAATTTTTATAATGGGAAAACTCTTAAAAAAGATGAAGTAATATAGTGTAATAAAATAAAATATAAAAAAATAACCGATCCTCTTAAAATGTCCTTTTTATTAGTTTTTTTTGCTACGTTCTTTAATTTAGGCCATAAGGCACAACAATTTAATTCCTATATATATATATAGATAAACATCAAAAGGAATAATTAATATATTTATATTGGAGGAAAACATTTAAAAAAAATAAATATTTTTAAAAGTATATAAAATATATTCTTTTTTTTTTTTTCTTTTTTGCAAATGCAATTATACAAATTCCAATTTTTCATCATCTGAATATTCTTGAAAATATTTTAGCGATTCACAATGCCCATCATAGTCTATCCCCCTATGTTAGTAAAAGAAAAAAAAAAAAAAATAAAGATAAAAATAAAATACATAAAAAAATGAAAAACAAAGTTTTTTTATTTCTTTTTACCAACACTGCCCTGTAGAATTTTTTATCCAACCTAACTCAAATGAAAAATATCATTTAAAAGATAAAATATGCAAAATCAGCAAACTATTTAGAATTATAAATAAATTATTTAAATATTATCATATTTAATATATTACACTAATTCTAAAAAAAAATAATTCTTTTTTTTTTTTATAAAACCTTCAGGGCACAAATAAGAATAGTCTCTTTCATAAGGAGGTTCTTGGCAAACATGTGGCTTATGTTTTGCTAAATTTTCATCATTAATTATATCTTCATTTAATTTTTCTAAAACTTCATTATCTATTCTAATAGAATATAGGGAAAATGAAATAATAATATTAGTTGTAACAGAAAAAAAAGTAAAAGACTATAAAAGCAGTAATAACAACAGCAATAATAGGGATATTGATAGTATTTAATATCTTTTTTATAGATAGAATCAAGCAAATGATAGATTATTTTTATTTATTACTTGTGAATTTTGTTATTCTAAAATTTTGTATTAGGATATTTAAAACAATGTAGTAGGTAAAAATTTGATAAAAAAAATTATATATTAAAAGAAAATAAAAAAAAAAATATATCATCTTACAATATCTTTTTGGGTAGGAAGGGATTCAGATATATTTTTTAGTTCTTTTGACATGTCTTCATAAAGAAAATAAAAAAAATTAATTATATATTTATGTATAAAAAAAAAAAAAAAAAAAAATCATATATATAACCTTTTATTATAGCCATTTGATTAACTATAAATAAAATTAGGATGAGATAAAAGATAGTAAAATAGAAATAATTGGAATAAATTATATTTGAAAAGGATGTTATTTTCAATTTAATTTAATTTATTTATTTTTTTTTGCCTGCTTTTCTTTTTTTGGTCCATGGAAGCATACATTCTGAAAAATGAAAAAACAGGACAAAAATAAACAAATAAATTTCATTCATTCTTAATAAAAATATTAGAAAAACAAATACAAATCAACTATTTTGAGAGTGTACTTAAACAAAAAAAGTTAAATAATTAGAAAGAATAAAATAAGAGAATGAATTAAAAAAAAAATTATCAAAATTTTCTAAATTAATAGGGAACTTTATTTTTAACATAAATTTCTTAAGAAAGAGTTAATTCTTTTATAGCATACATTTATTTTTGAGTTTTGTGTACATACAAAATAATATAAATTTGAATATAATTAATACATAATAATCAAGAAAAATTGAAATAATAGTATATACTAATTATTACTTATTAAACACCAATTATAAGAATAAGATAGTTATTTAAAATTTTATTATTTAAAAAATTGTGGGAATATATATACATATATAAAATAATGGTAATTTAAAATTAATTATATATATATTATTATTGTTTTAATTAATATAATAATTTTAATTTTAATAATTTGAAAAATAATAATCATAAATGGAATTTTATAAGAATAATAATAATAGCCTGATTTCTTAATAGCACGTTCCTTTCTTTTAACATAAAATGTAATTAAAAAAATTATATTTTTAAATTAAGAATATTTTGTTCAATGTTTATTTTAACTTTAACATTCATATAACTACTTAAGTTCATATATATATATATTTTTATACTTTTGAATTTTTTTGTAATTAAAAATAAAGTAAAACTTTATTTTTTTTGTTTTTTTAATTTTATTCTTTTTGATAGTAAAGAATTGAAATAGAAAATGAGCAAGAGAAATTTCAGTAAGGAACCTCCTCCTGAGTATTTAAATTATATTTATGTAAATGAAAGAAAAAAAAAAATACATATATATAATATACATTATATAAGTTTAATTTTATTAGTAATCTTTAACATTCTCCTTTTATTTCCTTTTTTAAAATATTTATAAAACTAATAAGTTAGAAAATTTTATATTTTATGTAATCAGAATTGTGAAAGTTTTATTTACTCAATAGAAACATTAAGTTTTTAAAAGAAATTACAACAAAAGAAAAAAATTTATTTCAAATGCAAAGTTAATTATTCCTTTTTTTTTTTTATTTTTATAAATGAAAATACCAATGTTTAACTTTTAGAATAATGAAACAATAAAAGAAAATTCTCATTCTTTTAATGAAGAAAATGAAAAAGAAAAAGAAATATTTACATATAATTTGCCTGACAACAAAAAAGACATTTGTTTACCCAAAAGTTTAAGAGAACATATTGTTATTGAATATACAGCCATATTTGTTAATTTGGTAATAATAATTAAAAAAAATAGTATGTAATAGAACATAAAAATATTCTTTAAATATATTCTTTTTGTTACTAATATATAATTTACGTATATTAATGTACAGGAAAGTGATATTGTAGAATTCTACCTAAAGTTAGACAATGATTTATTAATAAAATTCCCTTTTTTACATGTTGATCACCCTTTACATGAATATTATGAATTCATTAAATTAAATACAACAAAAAGAATAATAAAGACCTACCCAAATTTTATACCTAGTCCTTTAAAAAGCCTTTTTGAATTTGTTGTTGAATTAGAAAATAAAAAAGTAACTAAAAATGAAGCGACAACAAAAATACTAAAAGAAAAACAATTGAATAATTTAAAAGAAAAAAAAAAAAGAAAAAATGAAGAAAAAGATCAGTCATATTCTACTCTTTTTATGAAATATATGGAATCAGACCAAGAAAGTGATAAAACAACAAAGGGAAATAAAGAAGAATTAACTGATAGTGAAAATTTTGCAGTAATGATAATGAAATACATTTTTTCTCCAAAATATATATATATATATATATATATATATATATATATATATATATATATGCTTAATAATACATTTATTTATATATTTGATACCAATTTAGGAAGTAGATGATCTTATTAACAAAATTTCTACTTTAAAAAATGAATCAGCTACTTTATATATACAATTTCTAATTAGATGTATAGAAAATTTTAAATATTTACAATACGGATCAAAAGAATATGAATATTTCACGTAATTTAATATAAAATAAAAATTAAATATTTAATTTTTAAAGATGTTAATGAAAATGATAAAAAAATAATAAGAAAGCTTAAATGTTAATAAAAAAAAAATTGTTATATATATATATATATTTGTTTTTTTAGAAAAAAAATATTATACAACAAAAATGTTTCAAATGATAAATCATGGAAAATTAATGTAATTAAAAAAAAAAAAAAAATCTAATATTTTACATAAAAAAATTAATATTTAAAAAAAAAAAAATTAAATTAGGGCAATTAAATTTTTTAGCCTATAGATTTTTTAACATTTATTTTTAAATTGGATGAACACAAAATAAATTTTGAGAGTATATCTGGAGACATAAAAGAAGATAAAAAGATAGAAGAAAAGGATAATTTAAAAATGATACAAGATTATAGAAGGTAAAAAAAAATATATATATATATATATGTATATAATATATTATAATTTTATATCTATACTTTTAATGTATGTGAACTTGATTTTAATTTTTTTTCTTTGTATATATATAGAGAAAGAGCGAAACTAATACTTCATGGTTTTAAGAAAAAGTGATATATTTTTTTTTTTTTTTTTTGCATATATTAAAAAAATGAGCCAAATTCTTTTTTTTGTAATTCTTCCCTAGCAACTCTCCTCCTATAAAAAATAATAAATGATTAATATAAAAATATGGCTAAACTTATTATAATAACGAATTAAATTAATTTAAAGAACAGTAAATTAGAAGAGAAATAGAATAAATAATACAAAAATATATATCCATATAAAAAAAAAAAAAAGAAAACATAAAGAATAATTACCTATACAAATATGGGATTTTTATTTTTTTTTTTAAAAATTGTACATTCATCCATTTAGGATGTCTTCTAACTTTTAAGCGTAAATTGCTCTTTGTATATAAGATTTCAGATAAAGGCAATTCTCGAATTAAAGTAGAATTATCATCAACATATGGGAAAACATTTTTACTTTCAACAGTTTTAATTTTTTGCGTAGTTTTCCATATATTTTCTTCACGAACTATATCGTATAACTTTTGAATCTTTCCCCTTTTTAAATTATTATTTAAGTTAATTTCAATTTGAGGATAAATAGAATTATTAAATTCATTTGCTAATTTATATAAATAATTATTTTTATTGTATGTACTTATAGAATCTTTTTTGAAACTTCTTTCATTTGATACTTCTTCTAAACCAATTCCACTAAATTGTTTTTCACTGCTTTCTAAAACATTTAAAATATAATTTTTTATTTCTGGATTATAAGCGCAAATACTTGGCCATATATATCTATTTTCATTAATATTATAATAATAGTTCCATTGTGTTTTTTCCTTTGGCCAAGCTTTAGAAGCATCTATATCAAAGGATTTAGAACTACCATCAGGTAAATACTTTTTATTTCTGTTTTCATATCTATATCCCCATCTTGGAGTTAAAATATCTTCTCTCCTATTATGATATAAACCTCTTTTTTTTATTCTCTCATTCATTCCCCATTTTATCCCACTCACTGGAAATAAACCTCCTTTATGGCCTCCTCGAGGCATTTAATAAACAAAAAAAAAAAATTATAACAATTTATTTTGTATTTAATAAAACAAATACATCTTTTTTTTTTATTTTTTCCCTCTTCATGGGTACACAATATTAACTTAATTTTTTTTTAATAATATGAAATACAAAAAAATGATAAAAAAATAATTTTATACCTGAATTTAAAAAAAAAAAAAAAAAATTTTAAATTACATAAAATTTTTAATTAAAAAGAGTAATGAGAAGAAAAAAAAAGTTCTAAAAAATAATGTTTTAAAATATTACCAAAAATTTATTTAAAAATTAAAAAAGTTTAATGATAATATGTATAATTATTTAAAATAAAAAACCCTTTTTTTATTCATTTGTGTTTATCCATGTATATATATGTTTTATAAAAATTACAAGTTACAAGGCTTGTATAAAATATTATAAATGAAGAGTTCAAATAATTTATTATAACATATACATCACACAAAAATTACAATAAAAAAAATTATTATTTATAAAAATAATATAAAAATTTCTTTAGAAATAAAAATGTGTATATACTTTCAAAAAATATATCATCACATAATATTTTAATTTCATTTTATATTAATTATATTTTTAATATTTTGCATGAGTTTTGTAATAGTTTTTTACATAATTTCTAGGTGTATGTAATAATTTTAGTATTGTGTTTTTTTTTTTTAATTTAGTTTATATTAATTTATACTAATTTTATATTAATTAATTTTATATAAAATATATGTAAATACTTGTTAAATACTTTTTTTTTAAAAAAAGACTACTTAGAAGCATTTATTATTAATACAGTTTTTAACTTCTCATAATAGGTAAATTATGTTTTTAACACGAAGAATATATATATTTTTAGAATATAAACAAACATCTAAATCTATCTCTTTTTTTTATTAATTTAATTATTTAAAGTATTTTTAAGATATTAAAATATAACAATTAGCTCGTGTAAGATTCATCTTAATTGTAGTAAAAAAATTAAAATAGAAAAAAAAAAAAATCATAGATATAACTATATAAATTGATATAAAAATAGAATATATTAGAAAAAAAAATTTCTTTTATTGTAATATTATATTAAATCTTATAAATACTTTACATTCAATTCTAAAAATATGAATGTTATTAAAAAAGTATTATATAAGAATGATAATAATAAGACCGTATATATACATTATAATAAAATTGGATAAAATAAATCCAAGTAACAAGAGAAGTAATAAAAATAGGAATAAAAAATACTTTTATATAAATGTATTGTATTCTATTGTGAGTAATTTTCTTAAATAATTAATAAAAGAGTAAATAAAAATATAATAAAAGAAAAAAAAATATAAAATAATAAAAAATAAAAGCATAATATTCTTATTAATTTAATGTACATAAATATAGAATATGTACATTAAGATAAAATATTACTGCTTGAAGCAACAACAGCTGCCGTGATGGCCGCACCTTTTCCTGATCCATCATCAGCAGGAATAATAATCAAATTTTCTGATTTATCTGCTAAAATTACTTTTAAATGCTCTTTTAATCTTTTACAATACCATGCATTTTTAACATATAATGACCCATCAATTCCGCAAGAAAATTTTGAGTGTTCAATAATTTTGATTCTTTTTGCTATAGCAGCAATTACAGCGGCAGCTAAACCAGCTGAACGGTTATAAACGGCTTCACATATTTTTCTAAGAGCATATACTTGCTCATCAGTTAAATCAATATCCCATGCATCTTTTGCAACTTTTTTAGTTTCTTCAAAATTTTTTGAAGTATCGTTTAATACTACACTACCTGATTCAGAATTAAAAGTATCACTTATCCACATTTTTTTTGAGGATGAACTTTGAAGAACATTAACCATATATCTCCTAACTATTTCACCTAAATAAGCACCAGATATCATTTTTTCGAATAATTGTCTACTTCTGTTAGAGGAATACCAATCCAATACTAAATCAATTGGTGCTAATGGTAAATCTTTGTCAAAATTACCGAATTCAATATTTATAATTTTTCCTGAATATTTATATTTCTTCCATTCTGGTTCATAGTAAGAACCATTTGAGCCTGTTCCTAAGATGACTCCTATGTAACAAGGAGGAGTGCTTTTTCCTTTTTGATATGCACAAGACATCAATGTGCCAACACTATCATTAACTACGCAGCAAACTTTCGCAGGTACACATGATCTTGCAAATGCTTCATTCATTAATTTGCAGACATCACGACCTTCTACTGGATCATTTGTAGCTCTTCCTGTTTCAAATCCTTTCGTCCAATCAATAAGAATTGCACAATTAATTGATGGAGATGTACAAGGAAAAGAAAAAGTAAATCCAACATGTTTAATTTCTTTATTATCTAAATCATTGAATTCTCCCATTATATATTTAATCCTTTCAGCAAAATGGTCAAATAGTTGAGTAGCTGTAGCGTTTTTATCTAGCAATCCTTTCTCATGAGAAAATGTTCCTGTAAATTTCAAACTGTATTTTTCTTGATCTCTCTTAATTTTACCATTCCCATCTAATGAAGCTCTTACAGCCCTAAAATTAGTCCCTCCAAAATCAATTGCATAATAGGTTCCCTTTTCTTTACCTGATGGAATATCAGAAATACATGAATCTAACATTTTAAAGCTGCATTCATGAGGTATCCACAAGTTGGGATGCTTTCGATGTGCTTCTAACCCTTTTTTTAATTCATACACAAAATTATCTACGAATTCTTCTAAAATACAATAAGGGACTCGTAACTGATCAACGAACTTATTTATTCTTTCTAATAATTCCTCATTTATTGGGATATTGCATTCAATAGTATCTAATTTTGAGTATGCATTATTTTCCTGTTCCAAACAGTATTCACTCATTTTTAATTATTTTCTATATAAAAAGGAGATTAATAAATATATAGAAAAAAAAAAAAATAAAAATAATAAAATATAATAAATTTCTTTTAGATAATTTATATATATATATATATATTTATAAATGTGAAATGTATAAATAAAAATCAACTATATAATTAAGCCAGAATATCTATATTAAATATTTAAATGATGTATCAAAGTTACATAAAATAAATTACAATAAATATATGCAATAAAAATAAAAAAATAAAATAAAAATAAGAAAATAAAAATAATATATAAATAAAACTTAGTATATAAAAATGATATTAAAAAAAAAATAAATATAATAAATAATACAAAAGAAAACTGAATACAAAAAAATAAAAAAAATAAATAAATAAAAATAATGAGAAAAAAAATTAAGTGTAACAGTCGAGCAAGACAACTTAAACATTTAAAAATAAAAATTAAACATAAAAATAAAAAATTAAGTTCTTATTTCTTAATTTATTTAATCTTAAAAATTAAATAAATTAAATTTTTTTTAATTATGAATTTCTAAGTAGAATATATGTATTATTTAGTGTATATATAAATGAAAAAATATATTTATCAAAAAAAAAAAAAAAATAGTAAAAAAAAAAATTTAATATACGAAATATATGAAAAAAAAAATATATATTATTTTTAATAAAATAATTAAAAAAGTAAAGACTATTTTTCTATAATATATTAAATAAAATAAATGTTATTAATAATTAAAAAAATAATTATTTTCTAATAAAATATTTAATTTTATAGAAAAAAAAAGCACTGTAAAAGTGAAAAATATAAGAACTTTTATTCAAAAATAAGTATTAAGTGCATAATAATATATATACCTCTAATTTTAATTCATTTCTTTTTTTTTTTTGTATTTATACCGTATAATTAAAAAAAAATATGCATAACTCAGTATTTTTATCTTTATTTAATTTTTTTTACAGTAGAAATGTAGACCTAAAAAACCAAATATTTATTATTACGTTTTATATTAGTCTAAAATAAAAGTAAAATTCCTTAATAAGGATCTATGAAAGAGAGAAAAATCTACAGTTTAATAAAATAAAACTGCATGGAGAAATAAACACATTAAAATCACAAAAAAAAAAAAGTTTTAAAATATGAGAGCTCAAATATAAAAAAAAATACTAGTTTTTAAAGTACAAATTTTACTTTCATCTTTATCCCTCGTTTAATTATTTTTCATTTCCATGTTTATAACTATAGAATTCTTTACTTATCAGTGTATACATATGTATATTTAGATATATAGACATATATTATTAACTAATAATAATTTTATAAATATCGATAGTAACGGTACAAAATTCAGAATATTTAACGTTATGTTAGTAGGAAAATATAACTTAAAGATTAATTACTAAGTTCTCAATGTTTGAGAAGAAAATATAGCTATATGTAACATGCGTTATAATAAAAAAAAAAAAAAAAAATTGAGATGTGATGTGAACTAAAAAAATTTTATAACTTCTTTAATTTTCTTGTCACATATATAGTTTCTAATATTTTATATTTTTATAAAGAATAAAGGAATTTTTTTAAATAAGTTGACAATGAATTTAAAAATTAAAAAGTTTTTTTTTTTATAAAATAAATATTTAAATTGTATATTTTTAAAATACAAATTTTTTAGAAATACTTTATATTTTTTCATAACAATATACAATTACTGAAAGTATAAAATTTATAGTCAATTAACTATAAAGTTTTTCGCACTAATTTTTTTTATTATAGTGATGCCAAAAAATTGTATGAATGTATAAGAAGAAAAAAAAAAAATTTGAAAAATATTATGACATATGTTTAATAGAAATATATTATCCTTTTAGAAAGCTAATATTATCTATTAAAGAATTGATATATTGAAAATAAAAAGGTGGTTTGTTAATAACAAGCAGTGAAATAAGAATATTACCAAGAAGAATTATATATAGAATAAAAAATAAAAGAAAATAAAAAGATTAAATGTAAATTTTTTAGATAAAAGTATATATTAGCTACATAAGAGTATTATATGTATTTAGAATAAAATAATTCCAATTTATACTAGTATAAAAACGTTCTATTATAATTTAATTTAATAATTAAAATATTATAAAGAAAATTTCATTCCCAACAATTTTAAAAAGGCAAAAATATTTCTTATCCATATAATACATTTTATTTACATAGGAATTATGGAAAAATTAATTAAAATTTTTTATTTATATAAAAATTTTTATTCAAATGATAATATTTAATTTATTTTTCAAAAATAAAATTGTACATAAAAAAAAAAAAAAAAAAAAAATTAGATAAAATATTAATACAATATACGTATAATAAAGAGAATTTATGGAATATTAAAATATGCATTAGTAAATTATTAAAAGAGAAAAACTATAAAAATATTTAAAAAAAAATTTATTAAGTTTCAAAGTTCAAAAGTTAAAATATATATTATTATATTTTTTTTAAAAAATTCAAACAAATAAAATATTCTATTACTTTTTTTTAAAAATTTTCGACTAAATCTAACCCATTTTTTGAATAAAATGTAGATCTTTTAATAAAAGGTCGTTGAAGCTTACTGTAATCAAATGGAATTTTTCTTTTCATAGATTTTGAATCATTATTTTCTTCATCGTCGTACCACTCAATTTTCTCTCCCAAATTTTCTAACATATTTTCAGCAGTTGACCAACTAAAGCGAACTATACTAGGAAATCCAAAAACAGAATCAAAATTGTTTTTTAAAAAATTTTTGGTAATGGGATCTCCAGGATATCCTGATCCGAAACCATTGTCTATTTTGATAATTGGTTCCTCATATTTCCACTTTTTTAAAATAAAATCACGAGTTACTTTAGCACATATAGAAGCAGCACTAACTACTGGGTATAAAGAATCAGCCTTTTCTTTAACTGTACATTTTATATGAGGGAATATTTTTTGTAATTTTTCTTCATAAACATTTGCCTTTCCAACTGTATCAACAAAAACTTCAGTTAAATTGAATCCTCTACTAATAACGTGTTCAATCATTGATATAGCTGTATCATGAGATATTTCATTCAAATTATACTTTTGTTTTTTTAACATTTTTGCACTTATATCTTGTGGTAATAATATATGTATTCTCCAACCAAATGGTAATTTTGCATTATTTAATTTTAAAAACATCTTTTCCCTATTTCCTTCGCTTATTTTTTTGGAATCATCAATTTTCATTTCTTTTAATAACTTTTCATCTTCTTTTTTGCAATAAAAACAAGAATATACCATAGGACCTAATACAGGCCCTCTTCCAGCTTCATCTATTCCTAATCTTATTTCCTCATCCCCAAATTCATACAAACTATCAATTATTATCGGCTCCATATTGAGAAAATAATTTAGTATAATATGTTACTATGTATATACTTACTTATATTTCTAAAAGAAAAGAGAAATTTTTTCATCCGTCTTCTTTTGCTCATCTAAAATTATATGTAATATAATTATTCTTGAATATTTATATATAATAAATTAAAAATTGGGAAAAAAAAATTATAAAAAAAAACATTAAGATTTTTCACAAGCTTTTCTTATTGACCTATCATATTCATTTATTAAATTAAAAATTAAATAAAATATAATTTTTTTTTTTTTATTGAAACATTATGCATGAATGTTTTTTAGAGTTTTTATTTCTCATTTTTAAAGACATATCCGTTAAAAAAAAAAATTAGATTCCTTTTTTTTAATTATAAATTAACTTTTTATCTTATTTTAATAAACATTTTTTAATTTGTAACATTATTATAACAATAGTTTTTAATAAAAATTAAGCAAATAAATTTATATTTAAATATTGGGAAAACAAAAAATCTCTATTAAAAAATATAAATAACTTAAAATATATGTATATTATTCTGATATAAAAAGAAAAAATATGGAATAACATTTTTTGTTTATTCAATGCTTAAATGCCATATATATTGAGCTATGAAGATTCCTTTTTTAAAAACAAAAATATATAACATTTTTTAAACATATGAATTCTTCATTTTATAAATTTTATAAATCTCCTTTGTACTTTTTATGAAAGAATATTTTGCTTATAATGAAATTTTTTAATATAATATTATTATAAATAATTATTTTCTAGTATTTAATTAGAACATATGTTTCTCATTATTTTGGTATTATTTCATCAAACTAATTTTATTAAAATGGTTGAACTATATAATATGACAGCTTTTTAAATAATTTAAGGCTTTTTTTCTTAAATATGTAATAAATATCAATAACTCTTGTTTTATCTATTATAATATAATTAATATATGATAGTGTTCATTTTGTCTTTTAATAAAATATATGGAAATTTTATATTATGAACAAAAATTAAAAAATTAAAAAATAAACAAATAAATGAATAAATAAATATATATATACTAGCCTAACGATATAATATAAATGTTATTTTCTTTTAGCATGATCCATTAATGGAAAAAAAAAAAAGTTTTTTCATTAAAAAATTAAAAAAAAAAAAATATTGTTTTAATGATGGCAGCATGATATGTAAGAACCTTTTGAAAAAAAACAAAGAAAAATTACCAAAAAAAAATTTTACTAAAAAAAAAAAAGTAAAATTTTTAATATAAAAAAAAAACTTTTGATAAAAAAATTTAATATAAATAAAAATTTTAACAAAAATGTTAATATAGTTTTAAATATAAAATTTAATAAATAAATTAATGTGAAGTTTATTATAAAATTAAATATATTATATATAATTTAAATATTTCAAATAAAATAGTAAGAATCTCTGTTGATTAAAAACCATAGATTCATACATGAAAAAGAATAGTAACATTTTTAAAATATAATTAAAAAATTATACAACTATAATTAAGTATACAAGTATTTAAGTCTAAGCATAGGCATATTTTTACTTGTTTATATTTTTAAGAAAATATTAAATAAAAAAATATCTTAATTTTTAAAAGAATATTGGATATTTGTTTTTGAATTTAAATACATTGTTTCAAACCTATTTTTTTTTTTTTTTTTTCTTTTTTTCATACATGCGTTGCCGCAATTAAATGAGAAAAAATATTTGTGTATAAACATAATTTAATTTTTAAAAATATATTAATTTTTATTTTGCATGTATTTTATCTAATGTTTTATTTCTTCATGAAATCATTAAAATATTTTGTAATTTAATAGAATAAAAAAGACCTTTCATCTTATGAATCTGTTATTTATTTTTTTTTTTTATTTATATTTTATTTAAATAAAAATTTGCCTTATTAATATAACTAATTTAAATATTAAGAATTACATTTTTTCTTTCAATTAGATGGCTTATTTTATATAAATATTTATATATATATATATGTCAATTTAAATTCATAAACTTTTAAAATGTTTCAATTTCTTAACATTTTTGTAGTTTACAAATTATATATAACATATATATTCTTTTTTTTTTTTTTTTATTTTACTAAAAAATTTTAAATTAAATTATATAAAATAAAATTATTTATAAAATTCATAATTTTTAATTATATGTATTTGGAATATTGTCATAATTATTATTTTAATGGCTACTAATTAAAGAAAAAATAAATGTTTAAATGTAATAAAATATTACAATTTATATATATATATAACATTTTAGTTTTTACTTTAGTTTTTAATATTTATGTTTTTATTATCTTTTTCTTTTTTTTTTTTTTTTTGAGTCAATGTTTTTATATCTCTATATTTTTTTTAATTTTAAATTTTAGGTTTTTAATATTTGTGTTTTAATTTTTTTACAATTTTATATATAATTTGGAGTGTATCAAATAATTTTTTTTTTTTTATAGAAAAATACATAGTATTTATTTCATTTACCTTTTCATTTAAATTTCTATTATAGATTATTTTTATTTTTTTATATATATAGAAATATAAAAGGAAAATTATTCGTTAACAAATGCATAACAAAGAGAATGAATATTCTAAGAATATATCTGAATATAAATCGAGTAAAAATATATACAACTATGAAAAAAAGACTAGCATTTTAAATAATAGTAATTCAGATATAAATAGTTTGTACTCTATAAATAATAAATATGTTTTGAAGTCACATTGCATAAATAATACATTTAATAATAATATTTGTAATGTAAAAGTTTCAGATAAAACAGAGTATAATATCTTAGGAAATAAGTTTCTTGAAAATAATTGTAATACTAATTTAGAATGTAGAAAGAAAAACAATGTTTATAACTTAAAAATTAAAAATAGCATAGAAAATAAAACTAATGAAAAAGGATTAGCAACAATAAAGGAAAACTATAACTATATAAAGAAATTTAATAATAACAATAAACCGAAAGAGTATTTATTTTGTTTCAATCAACATGGAGTAGAAACAAATAATTATACTGCAAAAAGCAGTCTTTATAATCATAAAAATATATCAACAAACAAATTTAACAAAGATTTCTTAATAAGTAATAAAAATTGTGTAGAAGAAGATAAGAAAGCCATTACAATGTATTTGAATAATTCTACTATAAATGATCATACATATTCATATATAAAGACAAAAATTGCAAAAAATAATAATGATAACCACATTGAGAAAAATGAAAAATATCATACAAATTATGTAAATTTTTTTGAAGATTTTGAATTTCTAAATTCTCAGAAAAATATATTTTCAAAAAAAGAAAAGGATAACAATTATAATAGTAATATCAATAACAGCAGCAATTTTAATAATAACAATAATTATATTAATAACAATAGCTACAGTACTACTACTAATAATGTAAATAATAACATAAATAATAACAGTAATAATATAAATAATTATATAAACAATAATAATAATAATAACACGGATAGTATTTATTCCGAAAAAACATACAACAAAGAAAATGGTAAAATTGTATCTAATGAAAATATTACACCTATGAATATAAATAGAAGCATAATTATTAATTGCTTATTAGAAATTAAAGAAAAGTTAGATAATATCAAAAATGAAAAAAAAGGGTACGAACAAGGTGAAAAGTATATTCGTTATCTAAAAAATTTTGAGAAAATTAAAAATATGTATTCAGAAACCAGCACAAGCAAAATACAAAATAAAATTACAAGTAAAATAAGTTTTGATAAAGAAAATAAAAAAGTTCAAGAAATTGATATTTTTAAAAAGAAAGAAAAAAATGCACCTTTTGTAAGCATATTTGAGGAAAAAAATAAAATAGAATATTTGGAAAAAATGAAAGAACAAGAAAAAAAAATTGGCTTTTCTAAAGTAAAACAGAATGAAAAAAAAATTTTTAAAAAGAAAGAAATGGAAAATAATATAGTAATAAAAAAAGATTTTTTAGAAAATGAAGGAAATAATATAGATAAAGAAAAAAATTTTAATAATTTTGATGAAGAAGAAAAGAATTTATTAAAAAAGTATGAACAATCTGAAAAAAAAGTTTCATATAAACAATATGATAATTTAAAAATATTTAAAAAATTCCAGAGCTCTAAATCAGATTCTTCAAAAAATTCTCAGAACAGAAATCATGAATGTATCAAATTAGATTTTTTTTGTAACTCGATAGATAATGAGAGTAATAAATTTTCAAAAAGACTATACACAGGACATAAAATTTATGATGATTTAGATTTAAATTCAAAGAAAGAACAAATAACAGAAGAAAATATTCAAAAGAGTGTTACTTCAAGTTCAAGAAAAATAATAAATTCTTATAATTATAAAATATCTGAATATAATGATATGTATTTTGATAAGAACAAAAATTGCATGGCTTATAATAATAAGTTAAATGACAATTTCAATTGTTCAAATAATACAAAAGAGAAAATAATTCGTATGAATAATGAAAAAAATATAAGAAATGAAAAAATTAAAAAGAAAACTAGTAAAGGAGAAATAGTATATGATGAAAAAAACGTAGGCAAAAATTTATTCATTGACAATTTTAATTTAAATATGATTTCTGATATTGAATTAAATTATAATAAATTTCCAATTGAAAAAAGAAATTCACATGACATTAATAACCAGGATAGTACAACAACAAATTACAAAGAAAATTGCATTAATAACGAAAATGTAGTATACGATGAAGAAAAAAAAATTTTTAAAACTAAAGAAAACTCAAATATAAAAATTTACAAAAGAAGCTTAGAAAAAGAGAAAATGCTAAATTTTCCTTTAATTCATTTAGGAGAAAATGATGTAATAGTGAAAAGAATAAAACTTTATTATCCTTTAAAAAATGAAAATATTTTCACTAATATATCAAAAATTATTTTTATGACAAATACAAATATATGCTCACTTTATATAAGTGATTCCTTTTTAATTAATTATGATGATTTAAAAATTCATTCATATTTATCTAAAGGGGGTTTTGGAGTTGTATATAAAGGTGTTCTATTGAAAAAAGTTAAAAAGTGCGAAGTTATCTTAAATAAAAAGGAAGAGAATCAAGAAAGTAATGAGTTTGAAAAAAAAAATGAGCGAGGAGAAAAAAAAGAATATAGAGGAGAAAATGATTATGAATCAGAAGATGAATATGAATATGAAGAGGAATATGAAAGTGAAGAGGAATATGAAGATGAAGAAGAGTATGATCATGAACATGAGGAGGAAAATAAAGAACGGCCCGAAAATAATAAACAAAAAAAAGTAAAGAAAGTTTGTAATATTGAAAAAAGAGAAGAAAAAGGAAAGAAAAAAGATACTCTCGAAAATGACGATAAAGAAAATATGAGAAAATTATCAGATATATTTTACAAAGAATGTATAGAAGAAAATGAATTTTTTAGCGTTATCAACAATGAAGATAATATTAATTTGGAAACAAAAGCAAATGAAAAAAGTACTAATAATAATGATTATAATATGAAACAGGAAAAAAAAAGTTTTAACAATGATACACAAAAACTAAATAAACATAATAAAAAATTATGTTATCTAAGAAACAAATTAATAGAAAAAATTTTTGACGCATTAAACAGTCAAACGAATCAAAATGATTCTAGTACAAATAATAAAAATGGAAGAGAGAAATTTGATCATAAATCAAAAAGTACAGAAAATAAAGAAAAATATATTATTGAAAATGTTATAAAAAATTTAAATGAATACAAAACAAATAGCTTAAATATGCAAAAATATGTGGAGGATTTTAATAAAGAGATTGAACAAGTTATTTTAGGAAATAAGAATAGTGTTAATATTTTTAATAATGTGCATATAGATATTTTAAATAAAAATATAGAAAAGAATAACAAGACAATATATATTAATGATAATGATGAAACAGGGTTAAATAATAAGAGAGAAAATCTGAAAAATAGTTCAACAATAAAAGAAACAAAAAAAAATGACTGTATTCATGTTCATGAAATAAGGAAGCTTAAAAAAAAATTGTTAAAATTTGTTTATTCAAATAAAAAAAATGATAAAATTAATATTGATAGAAACGAATTTTTTAATGAGGCAGAGAAAATAATATGTAAACTTAAAAATATAAATAAAGATGTTGATAAGAGGTATTACGAAGATCTTATAGGATATTTGTTATTAGATGTATATCATAATAATGTTGTTTATAAAAATAATTTTAGCTTTTTATATCTTAATAGTAAAAATATTATAACATTTGGATTACATAAAGAAGGCTTGTATATATTTGATAAAAAAAACATTTTTCATTATTATAGTGATAAATGTATATTTAAGATTATTTTTCTGGAAGAGAATAAAGAGCTGGTAAAATTTAAAAATTTTACAGTTTATAATGTTTTAAATAATGATAAAATTATTAATAATTCTTCCATATTAAAATATGAGATAAATAAACATAAAAAAGGCTTAAATAAGTTAGCAATTATTCCATTTAGTAAATTGAGTATTAATCATTTGTTAAATGCTTTAATTTTTAGTTTTTTAAAATTTCTTTTTAATTTAAGAAGAAAATATTATAAGCAATCTAAAAGTTGTCCATGCTCAATTGATGGTAATAATATCATAAGTAATATTATTATTGATAATAATATTATATACAATAAATACAACAATAAAATTATAAATAATGACAATAATTTAAATAAAGAAAGTGATTCCGTTTTGTTATATGAAAATATTGATAATTTGGATAAATTTTTATATTGTGAATATGAAAATTCTGAATTAATTAATATAACTAACAGAAATGAAAAGAAAATTTTTTTAAAAAAAAGTGAATTAGATAGCAATATACAAGATAATGGTGTTGATAAATTAGATAGAAAGAGTTTGATTAACATGAGTAATTGTATTATTACTAGCACTCTACTGAATACAAACAATACTGATGAATCAAAAACAACCATGCTATTGAATGTATCAAAGAATAAAAACATATCTAAAGAATATATTAATGAAAAAGAATATAATTATACTCCAAGGTTAAATGAGAAAGAACAGATAAATAAGGAATCGATTACTAAAACGGAATTAAAAAAAAAGAAAAAGAAAAAAGAAAAGGAAAAAGAAAATGAAAATGAAAACGAAAATGAAAATGAAAAAAAAGAGATTAATATTAGCCAAGAAGAATTCATTCATGTGAAAATACCTGTAGCTATTAAAATACACGATTTAAAAGATAGTAAAAATTTAAAAAATTTTTTAAGAGAAATAGAAATATATAAAAATATTCAATATCAAAATATATGTAAATTTTATGGAATATGCATAAAATCAAATAAATTAATGTTATTATTAGAATATTATCCTAAAGGAAATTTATTTAATTTTTTAAAAAATAAAAAGAAAATTCATAAAAAACAAAGGTTAAAATGGGCTACTGAATTGTCTTATATAGTTCATCAATTACACTCACATTCTCCACCAATAATAAATGGAGATATAAAAACATCAAATATTTTAATTGATAATAATATGAACTTAATAATGTGTGATTTTGGGAAAGCTCGTTTTAAAAATTCAAAATTATACAGCAATTTTGGTTCATATAGATATATGGCCCCAGAGACATTTAGCTGTACAATTGAAATAACTGAAAAAATTGATATATGGAGTTTAGCTTGTTGTATTGTAGAAATATTTTCAAGTAAATATCCTTTTTATAATTTTTCAAAAAATGTAAAAATTCGTCATGAACTGTTAGTTAATAAGAGAACTCCACATATACCTAATTTTTTGCCTAATTCTATAAAACAAAATTTGCAAAGATCTTTTAGTTTTATTCCTGAAGAAAGACCAAAAGCATATGAAATATATAAATCATTAAAAAAAATTAAAGTAGTAGAATAAATATATGCTTTAATTTGTAAATAATTAAGCAAAGAAATATATTAATATTTTAATATAATGAATTAATAAACAATTTTAGATAAATAAAATAGCTTGAAAAAAAAAAATTATTTATATATTTTCTTTTGTTGCAGTTAATCTTTTTATTATACAAAATAAAAATAAGTATATTTATCTGCGTTAAATTGCATTTATATATAGTTTATTATAATAATATCTTTTTATGTTTTTCATTATATTGTACCAATTTTTTTTTTAATAATTAATATTTGTTTTATAGTTATTTAATATATATATATATATATATATATATATATATATATATAACTTTTTTCGTTTTAATTGTTTTTACTTTTTAAATATTCATGTGAAATTTTTTTATATATCTGCATGTTTTCTATAATAAACATTGTATTTTTATATATGTATACAAAATAAAAAATACGTTAATTTTTTAAGAAAATAAAATGTTTTATTTTAATGAATTATTGATAATATTTTTAACAATTCTTTTTTAATATGTAAGTAATAATATTTAAAATACAAAAACTTCAAAATATAAATTTTTTTATATGTTTAAAATTTTTTAAGCTATTTTTTCTTCAATCAAAAATGTTTTTAATGGCATACAAACTTATTTTAAATAAGAAAATTAAATAAAAGTTTCTATAATTAAAAATATATTTCATTTTTTTTTTTTTCTATTTCTGAAATATTTCCCAAAAAAGAAAAAAATTCAAAGTAATTTATACTATATATGATATATAGAAGAATTATATATAACAAAATGAAATACATTGACATAAAGTATCATAAAATGAGATATAATAATATATAATAAAATATTACTAAAAATAATTTTATGAAAAATTATTTTATTGTATGATTTAAAAAAAAAGTAATAAATCAAAAAATAAATGATAAAATGAAGAAATACATTTAAAGGAATCATTCTCTTAATATAAAAGGAGAAATATAAATTTATGCGAGATGATAAATTAAAATAATTATAATGATCTTATTTTTTCATATATAAATGAAAAATTTTAAAATAAACATAATAATGTGGAAATAACATTAATTATTATTATATTATACTATTTTCCATAAAAAGAAGAAATGCGAAATGCTTTTTATTTTTTTTTAAAATACATCCTTAATTTTTCTTAATTTTATATACTTTAAAAATGTTAAGTTGCTTTAATAAAATTTTTCTTAAAAATGTAAGAGAATTTAATAGGGGTTACTTACTGTTTATAATTGCAAAAAAAGAACAATTTAGTTATGTAAAATCTACAAGCACAAATTTTGAAAAAATAAATGAAGAATATACGAATATGCAACGTCTCATTCCGTTAAATGAAAATGAGTTATTAAAGATAAGAAATTTACTAATTAAAATAACAAATGAAAAATATATTTTTCACAAAATTGTGCATTCGTATAATATTCCATCATTTTTTTTATTAGATAATGATGTCAGAAATCATTTTCTGAAATATCTTCGAGAAGATTTAACTTATACATATGAGCTAAGAGAATTCATTATGAATGAATCAGGAAATCATAGGGAAAATATTGTTGACTTAAAAAAAAGAAAAGAAAAAGAATTTCAATTAAAAAATAAAGAAGTATATGATGCTAAAAAGGAATTAGAAAATGAAATACAATACATGAAAGATACAAAGTATGAAAAAATTATAAATATTTTACAAATTTTTATAAAAAAACATTATTATAGGCAATGGATATTTTATGAACAAATAAAGAAAATGTGTGATTTTACAGAAATGAGGGAATTTATAAAGAATAGAAATAAAACCAGGAAATTATATTTATATGTAGGACCAACCAATAGTGGAAAGACGTATGAAGCATTTGGAAAATTAGCTGAATCAAAGAATGGATTATATTGTGCTCCTTTAAGACTATTAGCATGGGAAATACATAACAAATTATTAAAATTACATAAAGTTACAAATTTATTAACAGGCCAAGAAGTAATTAAAAAGAATGATAATACACATACTATTTGTACAATTGAAATGACTCCATTAAATAAAAATTACGATTGTGCAATTATTGATGAAATTCAAATGATTAATAATAGTATTAGGGGATATGCTTGGACAAATGTACTCATAAACTTAAATTGTGAAGAAATATATTTATGTGGTAGTGAAAATATTATAAATTTAATTAAGAATTTATCCGACATTTTAAATGATCAATTAATCATAAAGAGGTTCAAAAGATTATCAAAATTGGAACTACAAGAAAAAACAGAAAATTTGGAAAATGTTAAAACTGGGGATTGCGTAATAACTTTTTCAAGAAGTAATATAATGTTATTAAAAAAGAAACTAGAAAAATTAAACAAGAGAGTTTTTGTTATATATGGAAATTTGCCTCCTGAATCAAAAAAAAAACAAATAGAATTATTTAATTATTATTGTCAAATAAACAAAGAAAATAACAAATGTGATCATACTGATTTGGATGATAAAAAAAAAAAAAAAGATTATATGAGTGATAAAAATAATGAAAAAGAAACAATTTTAATTGCTACTGACGTTATAGGTATGGGATTAAATATTTGTATAAAAAGAATAATATTTTATTCTTTGAAAAAATATGATGGAGATATTTTGAGATATTTGTACATTTCTGAAATTTTGCAAATATCAGGAAGAGCTGGAAGATATCAAGAAAATTGTAAAAATGATATGATTGGATATATCACTTGTATTCATTCAGATGATTTAAATATTTTAAGAACTGTTTTTAAAAATAAAAATATAAGTAGTTTAATTGGTAATGATATAGAAAATTGCTTATTATATAATGAAGACAATAATAATTCAAATAGTTTGAATAATAATACAGTGAACTTTTGTAACAATACAAATAGATGTGAAGAAGGCAGTTTTAGTATAAACAATAGTAATGTAAATAGTGTAAATTCTAGTGACAATTTATTAAATAATAAAAGAAATTATGAGAATCTTGAAATTTTTTTAAAAGAAAATGAGTGCAATTCATATGCTCGTGCAGGATATTTTCCTGATTTTAATACAATTGATAATTTAGGAAAAATATTGGAATTTGAACACAATTCAAAAATAAAATTATATGAAACATTACAAATATTAATTGATTACTTAAAATTAAATGAAAGATATTTTTTTTTAACTAAAAATTACAACCAAATGATATTTATTGCTAAATTTTTAGATAGTATTAACTTAGATAAACATATATTATTCATATATACATTGTCACCAATTAATATAAATAATGTAATTATTTTAAACATTTTGAAAACATTTTGTATGTGCCATAGCATATTAGGTTATGTTGATTTTTTTCAATGTATAAATAAAAATTTATTACATACTTTAAATTTAAAAGACAATTTAAAGAATTTATCTGATAGTTTTGAACATGAGGAAACAAATTTTTTTTTTCAAAGTGATAGAATTATTGATAATAATTTTAAAACATTGCCCAGTGAATATAGTGAAAAGCTAAATGCTAATAGTGTTAACGATAATCATATATTTAAGAATAGTATTTTATTAAATACTTCAGAGGAAAATAAAATCATAGCAAAAGATTTACAAAATGAAAATAATAGGAATGATATAAGTTTTGATGAATACATTCAAATACTAGAAGTTTATTATGAAATAATTGATTTATATTGCTGGTTAAATACGAAATTTCCTGATATATATAAAAATATAGATTTAGTAAATGACGAAAAAAAAAAAGTTTCTAGGGAAATTATTAATATGCTAACACAATCATTAAAAGAGGATGAGACATATGTTGATGAAAATGCATATTTAAAAAAATTAGATACATATTTTTTAGGGTATAAAAACCTTTAAGAAAAAAAAAAATAATAAATATATAATCATAAATATGTGTATAAGCAATATAAAAGAAAAATATATAAACGTTTATTTTATATATTTTTATTTTATTTTTTATGTATTGTTTGCATTATCCTGATTATTTATATTAATATTTTCTGATGGAAGAGGAGGAGGATTCGTTTCAGGAGCAGGTGCATGAATTAATGTATCATCTGAATAATTCATAGGCATTTGTGGCCAATCTAAAAAAAAAAAAAAATATATACATTTATATAAATACAATTGATTTAATAAAAACATTTTTTCTACATAAGATAAATACAAAGGAAAATAAATAAATAAAATATATCTATTTAATGTAATAAAAAAAAAAAAAATAATAATAATAATAATAATAAAAAAGTTTACATGTATAATATTTCTTAAAATAACATATCTGTATATATTTTTTTATTTTTTATATTTACTTTGAAAATTTTGCATATACAACGGATCTATAGGCATTTGCTGATTATTTGGGAATGGCATTGAATTATTTTGAACCATTCTATTATTTATAAATGGGAAATTAAAAAAATTGGGTAATATTGGTAAAGGAGGATTTAATGGCATATTATTTATATTTGGGAAGTTCATCATTGTATTAAAATTTTTCCCGTTAGAATTTCTTATAGGAGGATTTCTATTATTTAAATGAGGATCAAAATAATTTGGTGAATTACTATTTCTTTTTTCATCAATAAAAGAATTATTTTGAGAAATTGGAATAAAATTAGGATTATTTATATTTTTATTATTTACTGGAGACATCATATTATTGAAACTTTTACTATTATTTTGTAAACTATTTTGAAATTTATTATTTATATCAACAAAATTTGTTGTAGATTCATTAAAACTATTATTTATTTCATTTAAGTTATTAAAACTATTTGGTGGTTTCATAAAATCATCAGCAACATTATTATTATTAAATATATTATCGTTTGATTTTTTACTTAATTCATCATTTTGTTGATTATTATTATTTTTATCAGTACTTATTTCGTTCATCATTTTTTGGTATTCTAAATCCATTTTAATTTTATCAAATTTATTGGTTGGATTAAATTGTTGATTTTTCATTTGATCGAAAGGAGGAGGTGGCATATTATTATAAGGTGGTGTTGGAATGTTATTAGGATTATCAATGTCATTTTTTATGTAATTTTTTTGCTTAGCTAATTTACAATCAAGAGTAATATGGCCATGATCTCCACATAAGTTACATTTAATTTCCGGTTTTTTAAAATTTTGTAAATTCATGTTTTCTGGGCATTCAAAAGTTAAATGGGTCATAGAGTTGCAAATAGAACATCTTTGAGTATCTAATTGATTTAAATTTATTCCATTAACTAGTGCTAGTTGTTCTAATCCTTTTCTTTTATATTCTTCATGTAAAGGATGAAAAGGATCTAATAATGGTGTAATTAAACTTACAGCCTTTTCAACACATTCCTCACTATCAGCTGATATATGAACGTGTTTAGGCATATTAGCTTCTATTTCTGTTTGATGATCTGTCTTTTTTCCTTCTTTCTGTGTTCCCTTACCTCTTATACTAATTTGAGCTCCACTTTCCGCTTCTAATCTTTTATGATTACAACCCCTAGGGCCAATAATTAATCCCATAAAATTATATTCAGGATATTTATCTATTGGTATTTCTATTTTTCTAATTTTTTTTATTGGCTTATAATTGGGTGGAGCAACAAAGCCTTCTACATGCTTTAATAAGTATTCTACTAACCTATGGTGTTCTTCAATCATACTATTTTTAATTCTTGCTTCTCTTGTATTTATTCTACTTCCATTTTTATCATAAATGGGAGGTGGAGACGGTGGCCTTATGTCTGGATCTACGTATTCTAACTCTCCTTTATTCAACTTTTTGGTCAATTCATCATATCTCTGTTCTCTTAAAAATTGATCTAACTGAGAAGGAGTTAACCCTGGTGGGAAATCTACAAAAGGAAGTGGTAAGTAAGGTTTGTAGTCTTCAGAACCCCACTTACTTGGTATCATTTTATTTTCTATATTATTATTTGACAGATTATTTTCCCATCTTGACTTTTTTTTTGCATTTTCTTCACTTAATTTTTCTACAGGAGATATATTAACAAGAGCTACTAGAGGATCGTAATACATCTCAACAAATATATATGCACTTTTTTCTACCTTTTTTTTTTTTTCCTTTTTTTTTTATTTTTTAATTATTGCAAAATATTTATAATTTTATTCTAAAAAATTATGTATTAAAATAAACTTTTATACATATGCATATTTGATTAAATATAAATATATATATATATATATATATATATATATATATATATATGAATATTTCTTGAAAGGAAATATATTGCATATAAACTTATATATATTTATATGTATATTAATTTTTTTTTGTAATGTGCATATTTTTTATTCTTCAAAAATTCCATAATAAATGGTTCTATATTCATTTTAATCTTCATTTAAAATTTTGCTTATATCTAGGCCATTCTTTTTTTTTTCTTCTTTCTTTTCTTACTCTTTATTTTTATTATACTTTTATATTTTTTATATATAGGTGTATGTATAATTAAAAAATTATATATTTCTTCCTTAATAAAATATATAGTAATTTATATTTATATATAAAAATATCTGCCAATTTATCACTTTATATTTTATACTTTTTGCATTTTAAGTATTTCATTAACTAAATATATATTTTATTTTTTTCAGATTTTTTTTTTTTAATGATATTTCTTAAATATATTTATGTAAAAATAAAATTAAAAAAGAAAAAATAAAATCAAAGATGAAATGAAAATCGAATTATACGTATTATTTTTTTTTTTTTTTATTAGTGCTTAAGAATATTTTCGATGCATTCTTAATATTATAAAAATTTGAAAAATGGAATATTATTAAATCTTTCTTTTAAAATAGAAAAAAAGTTATCAAAATTCATTGTTTTAATCTTATTTTTATTTTTATTATTTTATTTTATTTTTATTTTATATTATTGTTTATTTTAAAATAAATTAAAAATTTTCTTTTTTTACGACAATAATAGATTTTAAGGAAATTTTAAATTAAATCTTTTTTCAACATGAAAAAGAATAGTTTATATTATTAATCATTCTTTAACCTTTTAATAAACGATAAATTATTTAAAAAAGCAAAAAAAAAAAAAAAATATATTCTTATATTAAAAAATTACCTTATTAAAAAAAGGATTCGTAGATCTATTAATAATTATAATTAAAAAAAATATTTTCTTAAAATTTTTACCACAATGAAAGAAATGTAAAAACATGTGACCTAATTCAATATTTTATTCTTTACTCTTTTTATTAATTTTTATATTGTAATTTTAGTATAAATTACAAATATTTTAATTAATAATTAAAAATGAATTTTAATATTTTTATTTATTTCATATATATTTTATTTCTTGTAGAACATAAATATTTTAAAGGTTAAAAAAATAACACAAATTTTTAATTTAAAGGAAAAAAAAATCTCACATATATAAATACAATTTTATCACTTCTGTATTTTATCAGGTGCTCATGGATTAAAACATATTAGTAAATTAAATTATATAAATTTTAATAGGTTTCATAATTATAAAAATGGTCGATGTTTTTCTAAAGCATATGAAAGTTTATACGATAGTTGGGGTATTACGCCTTTATGGAATACAAAACCTTTCTCATTAATTAAATTACCTTTTGTAAATATAATTTTTATAATAATATACAAATACAATATATATACATATCTAATATATGACTGTTTATAATAAGCATCTATTTATGTTATATATATATATATATATATATATATATATATATATATATATATATATATATATATTATAGAATATTGTTAATATGTCACCCTTCTTAAGTGAAGAGTCCATAAAGTACCATTATAGTAAACATCATGCTACTTATGTGAAGAATTTAAACAGTATACAAAAATATTATAAAATATATATATATATATATATGTGAATATAAATAAATGTATTCATTATTTTTTTTATCGTTGTTAAAATGTTTAACTTTTCCTCACTTTCCTTTGAGTATTTTTTCGAAGATTTAGCAGAACAGCATAATGAACTAAAAAATTTGACATTAGAAGGTGCGTGAATATCTTAGACAATATGTTCTTAATAAATATTGTTACAAAATTTTTTAGATTCTTATCAAAAAAGGCATACATTGCTCATTTTAAATAATACTATAATTTTTTTTTTTTTTTCAAAATATATATTTGAATATACATTAATACACATTTATAATATTTTATATTGTAGATATAATAATAAAATACAAAGGATCCATTTATAATAATGCTGGTAATATTCTGATAATTTGAACGAATATATATTGTAAATTATTATCTTAAAATATATAGGAATAAAATGTATTTTTATTTTTAAAATACATGAAAATATATATAAAAATATGTTTTATATTATTTTTCGTATGATTATTCCTAATTTTTTAATTTTATTTTAAAATGTAATTTACTTTTTTATTTCTTTAGCCCAAATTTTTAATCATAATTTTTTTTGGATGGGTTTAAAAGAAGAAGGAGGAGGGGATCCATACGGTGAAATAAAAAAAAAAATTGATGAATCCTTTAATTCTTTTGAAAACTTTAAAGATATATTTCTTAAAGAAGCATCAGGTATTATTTTGCTTCAATACAATGATATATGTGCTTTTTTTCTTAAATTTTTTTTTTAATTATCGTTAAATTTTAGGCCATTTTGGAAGTGGATGGATTTGGTTAATAATAAAAGATAAAAAATTAAAAATTTATCAAGGGCATGATGCTGATAATCCTTTAAAAGATAATGTTGGTAATCCCATTTTAACTTTAGGTATATAAAAAAATAACAATAACTGAAAAAAAAATTAAAAAAAAATATAATTTATTACTTAAAATTATTTGAATATGGAAAAAAATATTAATCTTTTAAAAGAAATAATTAAGAAGACATACTTTAGAAGAAATATTTTTATATTTTAATAAAAAAATTATTTTAGTATAAAAATTGAAAAAGCCATAAAAAATATATTTATACGTCTAAAGAGCTAACATTTATAAAAATAGAAAATTTTTTTTAAAATAAAATATAAAATCTACATAAAAAACACACAATTTATGATTTAACTAAAATAATGGAAAAAAAAAAGAATTATTTTATTAGTATCTTAACTATAAATAATTCACGTCATTTTTAAAAATTAAAATTTATATATTTATATATTTTTTTTATTAAGATATATGGGAGCATGCATATTATGTTGATTATAAAAATTCTAGAGTTGAATACATAAAAGGTGGGAAAGCAATTTTAAATTACGAATTATATAAAATATTTAATATTCATTTAGTTTCTCATAATGTTCATATATATATTTGAAATTACATATAATTATTGTCTAATAATATTTTAAACTTTTTTTTTTTTAGAATGGTTTAATAAAATAAATTGGGATTTTGCCAATTATAATTTATCCATTTTAAGTTAAAAAACATAATCTCTTTCATGATTAATTTTAAATTTAATAAGTGGAAATTCAAAAAAAAAAATTTTTTTTTCATAATTTTATAATTAAAAAGAATTATTTTTTTATTTAAAAGAATTATAATTAAACACATCTTAATACATCTTGGTTTTATAAGTTATATTAAATATACATATATATACATGTACACTTTTTCGAAATGTATGTAAAATACAAATGCAAATTTTGTAAGATTTTAAATTTGTAGAAACCTGTTTCATAATTCATGTTCTAAATGTATATATAAACGAAATATAAAATACCTCGCATATCTTATTTTTTTTTCTGAAAAATATTATATGAATTATCTAAAATTATTTAATAGTTTAAAAGTAAATGCATTGATCCATAATTTTTCCTTTTTCTTTTTTAAACAAAAAATACTTGACAAATAAATATTTAATATAATAATTTCACTATATTTCACTTATCTCATTTCTATTTTACTATAAAAAATTTTTTTTTTCTTAAAGATGTAAAAGGTGGAAAAATATGAAGTTAATATTTGAAAGAAATAGAGAATAATATAATATTTAAAATAATGAAATAAAATAGAAGTGTAATACCTATCGAGCATCCATATGTTTCATTCATTTTCTAAATTATCATTTTTTTTTTAAATCTTAGTATTTTTTTTAAAATCTTAATATTTTTTTAATTAGAATATTTCAAAAAATAAAAAAGATAAACTAATATACAGTAATGTATCGTTATCATAACCCAGAGCATCTACTCTTTTTTATAGCATTGCATGTATTTTAATACATTTCTCACATAATATATATATTATCCTTTCATTGCATTTATTTTTCTTATATTCTGTATAGCATTTAACCAACACTCTTGTAAATTGTATGCTTTAAAAAGCACCATAAATAAAACAAAAACCATAATTGTTTTTTCCTTGTTTTTAATGAATTTATGTGGCATTCAACATGTTATTTAAAAGAAGAAAAAAAAATATTTATGTTTTTTGAATATTTATGTTTTTATTGTTTTAATTGCACCTTTCAACGTTTAATGTGAATAGTATTTGATAAATTTAAAGATCTAATAAAATTTAATTCTTAAAAACTAATACAATTTTTTTTCCTGTCATTTTTATTGTTTTAATATTTTGATTATAACCAATTTAATTATTTTATTTTATTTTTTTTTTTTTTTTTGATAATGATAAAATCCAAAATATTTATTTTTGCATTTTAGAAAAATAAAGATTATGTAAACACAGGAATACATATATTGTTATTATATTTTAATCTTCCTTATCTTTTTTTTATTATTACAATTTTTATATTTTCCCTTTATTATATTTATTCTTTTTTTAATTTTATAGATACAAAAAAAAGTAATAAAAATATTTGCAAAAAAAAAAATTGCTTTCAATTATCATGTTTTTTTTCTCTGTATCAACAAAAAAAAAAAAAAAATTAGAAAACATCAAATCCTTCTAAAAAATATAACATAATAAAAAATACTTCTAAAAAAATATAAGAATTGGGAAAATAAAAAATGAATATTCAAGTAAAAGACTTTAATTTAAGTGAAGAAAGAATTAAAAAAATAATAAAAAGTAAAAGAACTGTTCATGTAAAAAACACATATATATCACCTTATGTTCTTTACAACAAAAGTAATAGTAACAATCAGTTAAAATTTAATAAAATATTTACTAACAAAAATAGTATTTTTATAAATAATAGTTACGATTATACTAAAGAAAATTGCTATGAACAAAAAATTTTAAGAAATAAATTATTTAATTATTTACATACTAAGTCTCTTCAAAATAGAGATGGGGAATGTGAGTTAAATACATTTACTACTATGATACAGATGAATTCAGACGAGGGAAGTGATAAAGATAATGAAACAATAATAAATGAAAATAATGATTTAGCATATAATTTAAAGAAAATTGATATTCTTAATGATAAAAATGATAATAAAAGAACAAAAATTACTTCTAAATCAAATGAATCTAATGACTGCAACAAAATTTATAATACTGATAATATCAATAAAAAAAATAACAACACACATGAAGATATTGAAGCATGTTTCACTTTTTCAAACAATACTTATCTTGGAGATGTAACGTTACGAAATAATACGAGGTGCAATAAGAAAAAAGTTGATTTTAATGATAATTATAATTTTAGCAAAAGCTCTCCAGATGACATAATATACAAATGTGAAGATTCTATACCTCTTGGTACTATATTAAATATTCACAATTTAGATAATAGTAGTCATCTTACCACTGTTATGCTTAGAAATATACCTAATAAGTATACTCAAAATATGCTAATGGATGTTATGAATGAACATTTTAAAGGATTATATGATTTTTTTTATTTACCAATTGATTTTCGTAACAAATGTAATGTTGGATATGCATTTATTAATTTTATTCATCCACATTATGCTGAACTATTCATAAAATTCTTTAATAATTACAAGCTAAATGCTTTTAAGAGTAATAAAGTATGCTCAGTTACATGGGGTAGAGTACAAGGTTTGAAAGCAAATATAGAACATTACAGGAATTCAGCAATTATGACTATACCAATACCTCAATATAAACCTATACTTTTTCAAAATGGAATAGCTGTTTCATGGCCTGAATCAGATAGACCCTTACCAGCTATTAAATTAAGATCCCAAAAATATTGAAAAAAAAGGAATATAAATATATTCTGAATTTACAACTAAAATATACAAAAGATACACCTTTATATATAAATTATATTTGTAAGTATATTTTCATCTTTTTTTTTTTTTTTTTTTTTAAATTTACATTTTATTATCCTTATAAAAAATTTATCATTCTTATTTAAAATTATTCATAAAGTTGTTATGTATAAGAATCTGTTATTTCTTTGTTTTTTGCAAATACATTCTTATTTTTTTGATTATTTTTTTTCCCCCATTTTCCGCTTTAAAGAATAAAGTATTTAAACGATTACTTAAAATATATGAAAATAAAAAAAATTTATATAATATAATAATGTATTAAAATTATGAATATACTATTATATAAATATCTTAATGCTCATTTATTTTGTTATAAATAACAATCTATTATCTCTAAAAAATAAATGAAATGTTTAAGAATAATAATATATATTTATGTATATGCATACAATAGTGAGCTTATATGTATAAAAATGTATTTTAATATATGCTTTTATAAGAGTTACATAGATATATATTTTATCAGTAAAACTTAATGTTAATATTAATGATAAAAAAAAACTTTTTTTTTCATCATCTTTTCATTATTAAATTAACAAAAAATATGAATTTGTATGTTTTCAATTTTTCTTTTGTGTGTAAATATAAATGCTACTTTTTTTTTTATATTTTTATGTGGTTATATGAAACATTAAGATATTTTTTTTTTAAATAAATTTATTTTTACTTTTATTTTTTTTAAATAATTTCTTCACAATCACTTTTTTTTGGAGTTTGTAAGTGGAATCATAAATTCATGTATAAATATTATAATGGTAATCATTTACCATCTTAATATTTTTTATTTTTATTTTTTTACAATGTAAAACTTTTTTTACGTTTATGGTAAATAGCATATTTAAAACAATTTTGCTATCTATATTTTAGCTAGAATAGCATTAAAGGAAAATAATATATATGTATAAAAAATAAAAACCATGAAGTATAATGAATGAAAAAAAAAAAAATATTATTTAAAACATATAAAATCTTAACATTATTTTAATGAAAAATATATATATATGTACATTTTTTAACTATAACTATAAATATAAGATATCTTTTTCTATTTTTTAAATTTAAATATATGTATTAAAAAATTTTTACTATTTTTTTTAATAAAAAAGTGATATATTAAAATAAAATAATAATTTTACAATTTAATTACCCCCCTAAAAATACTTCATATTATTTAAATATAAGATAAACTAAAATTACAATACATATATAGTTGAAATTTTTTTATTTTCTAGACGAGATATTAATTACACAAAAAAAAATATTTTAAATAGAACCGTTCTTCTGATTTATCGTATTTTCTCTTTCCTTAAAATAACTTTTACTTGAAAAAAAATATAACATTTTAATTATTTTAAATATCAGTATTAATATTTTTTTATTATTGTATAAATTAATTACATATTATTAATTATCGAAATTATTTTTCTTTTTTTTTTCAATTTCCATTATTTAAATGTATGAAACATAAAAAAGTTTTTTTTTGTAATTCAGGTTAAAATTAAAAAATAATAATAAAATTGAATAATGTATCTATTCATAAATGAAAAAATAATTAAATCTGTTAGTTTTAATTTTAAAGTCCGAATATTTTTTTTATTATTGAGATAAATATACATTAGGAAATACTATTTTTAAGCTTTGTCCTTTTTATTAAAAAAATATTTCATTTAATCAACTTTCGTAATATCTTTATATAATTTTTTTATTTTAATTTGCACATTATGATTGGACTTTGTTATTTGATTATAAAATTATTCCTGTTTTTTTATTTTCAAAATAAATTTCATATTATTTACTGTCAAAATTGTGATGGACAACATAACTGCAAAAATGAATGTTTTATATTAAATGATGATAAAAGGATATGTTTATGTGATAATGATGAAAAGGGGATACATTGTAAAGAAAAATGGAATGTTTGTGAAAACGATTGTAATATAAAAGGTATTAAAGAATCATGTTCTGTTGCTTTATGTAAAGCAGGTGATATATATTCTTTTTATTCTTTTTTTTTTTTTTTATTAATAATATTAACAACGATATATAAAACAATAAATATATATATAATTTCTTGTCATAAGGAACATGTAATCCAATTGAAACAGAACCATATTATAAATGTGAATGTGGAGATTTTTTTAAAGGAAAAAATTGCGAAATTGAAAATAATCCTTGTACACTCCCTGACACTAATCCATGTTTAAATGGTAAATGCATTTTTATTTCTAAACTTAATAGAATTATCTGTGAATGTAACAATGGATGGACACAAAAAAATATACAAAATTCAACATTGTTAAATTGGGGAAATCAAAAGGTGGAAGTTCCTCCACCATGTGATGGTTAAACAGATATATTATTATAAATTATTGAACTTATAAATACATATTATTACTTCTTGAAATAAACTTTTTTTTTATTTAATTTTTATAGAGCAAATAAAAAGAGGATTATCAAAATATGTTATTTATCATACGCCAAGTTAAAATGGAATTTTTTATTTTATTTTACTCTTATATATATATATATATTTTTTTTTTTTTTTCTTTTTTTTTAATTGTAGCTTCCTACGCCATGTGGTGGCTGATATATGTAATAAGTGTGCTTGTCTTATTCTTATGCTGTTGTAATGTATGTTTTGATTTTTTTTCAAATTCAATGTTTAATTATTTTGGAAGACTTAACAATAAAAAAAAAGATTAAAACACTTATGTTTTCTAGTTTCAGTTTTATGAAAATATGTAAATATTATATATATATAATTATCTTAATTCAAAGAATGATAAAAATTTTAATTCACTACAAAAAATAAATTTAAATAATTTTTAAAATTTTAATATTGTTGATAAAATAGGTATTTAGACATATATATAATATATTTTAAAATATGTTTCATTTTAATTTATAATATATATATATATATATATATATATATATATATATATTATAATTCATATAAAGTTAATAAACTTCTACATGTATTCTTTTTTTTTTTTCTTCATTAAAAGTTCCATCAGCTTTTATAATATCTATAATTTTTTTTCTTATGGATTTATGACCACATATATAAAGTTCACTTTTATTTTCATTAAAAAGTTCTAAAAATTCTTTTTTTTTGTTGAATATTTCATCCTGAACATAAAAAGATGTTCCATCCATTTTTTTTAAAGAGGAAAAAATATAATGAATATGTAGATTATTTGCATATATCTTTTTAAAATATTCCAACTCATTTATATATAAAATGGAATCTTCATTATAAACACCGTAATATAAATGTATTAGACCATTATAATTTGATTTTTTTTTCATATTATTTTTATCGTATCCTAAGATTTTTTTTAAAAAAGAAATATAAGGAGAAATACCTGTCCCTGTTGCAATCAAAATTAAATTTTTATTTTTTTCAACAACATCATTTGGTAAAATAAAATATCCATGAGATCCTGTTAAATATATATCATCATTTTTTTTAATATTGTTTATAAAACCAGAACAATAACCATATTTTAATTTTATCACTCCGTTTTCATTATCTTCGTATTTATGAATCCTTATAGCAACAGACAAATTGTCAGAATTACTTGATGATATGGAATATAATCTTGCATGTTTTTTTATTTTCTTATCATCATTTTTATTACCATTTACCACACTATCAATTTTGCAATAATATGGTATAATCCCACATGACTGTCCTTCTAAATACTTGAATTTTCCATGATGGCATATTTCAATGTTATAAACGTCATTTAGAGAATTTTCTCTCACTAACTTTATTTTATCGACTACTTTACATTTTAAAGGATTTTTCATAGTATATAAATTGATATAATTATTGCATTCTTTATTATTCCAGCATCTAAAATTTTTCTTTTTTTTAAATGCTCTTTCTAAAAATAATATCCTGTTGTTTGCTATTTTATTTTTTATTTTATATTTATGAGCATGCTTGTTATCTGAAATTATTCCATGTATTAGAAATAATAATATTATTACAAATTTAATTTTCATTTAAATAAATTTTATTGTTTTATAATTTTCAAAAAGTACTTAATATTTTTCTATATATATAAAAGCATACGTACATATATATATATATATCTTAATGGTCAATATTTTTATAAAAATTTTATTATTATAAAAAAATTATCAGAACATATCAATGGAAAATAGGAGAAAAAAATAAGATATAAGATAGTTTTTTTATTAATTTTTACATTTTTCTCAATTTTTAATAATTAAATAAATTCATTTATTTATTTATTTAAAAAACAATAGTAATAATAATACACCTAAATTATGAAAATAATTTTATTTACATCTAATTTTTTGTATTACATAATTATATTCAAAAAAAATTAAAAAATAAATTTATATAAAATTTTTTATTTTGTGTATTGAGAATTGGAGGAATGTTATTCTTAAATATTTCATTTTTTATTTTCGTTAGAATGAAAGAAACATAAATGATATGTTAAAATTTTTATAAAACACCACTTTTTCTATTAATGATTATATATCTTTTAATTTCTTATCCTTACTATTTTATTAACTTATCAATATTTTTAGAGTAAAAATATTATTAGTTTATTATTCTTTTTTCTATTTCATTTTTGTATTAGTTTATATAATTTATTCCTTTTACATAACTTATCAATAAAATATCACTGTGAATTTTTTTTTCAAATTTTATTTGAATTTAATGCTGTTTCATTTATTTTTTGAAACCCCAACTTATAATTTTTCTATTTGAATCTGTTAAATTGAATAGATATCTCTTTATATGATGTTCTTAATAATTTTAATATGCATAAAAATAGAATACATATATATATATATACATGTGTATAATTGTTTTCACAATTTTTTGTTTAAATTCTATACAGTAAATATATTGATTTCCCTTTTTATTTTTCCTATGATTATTCAAAATATAGTTATTTATTAATAATATTTAATTCAAAAAAATTAGCCATATAGACTATTTTACGTATTCTATTAAATTTTTAAAGCTTCTATAATTTTTTTTTTTTTTTTATAATAAATAATAATAAAATAATAATATGATCATATAAATATTATTTATTGTTATATATATTAAATAAGAAAAAAAAATATATATTTTGAAATATTTATATTTTATAAAAAAGAAATTTCAGATATTTTTTTTTAATTTTACAACTTTACATAAGAAAATATAATTTTTATTTTTAAACAGCAAATAACATAATTTTTGCTATAATAAAAAAAAAATATATACAACTATGAAATCTTCTCATAAATAGAAATATTTGTACCTTTTTTTTTCTTTTTCTTTTTCTTTTTTAAATTAAAAATACCTCTACGAAATGTAAAAAAAAAAAATAAATAAATAATAAAAAAAGTAATATTAGAAATTATATATATATTAATTATATTTTTATAAATGATTATGAAATAAATATTTATTTTTAAAAATATATTAGGTAAAACAAATTAAATAATTTTGAACAAATAAAAAATATGATAATAAAGAGAATTAGAATAACTAAAAAAGAGATATTAAACGGCATAGTTAAAAAAAAAATGTATTATTTTATATGAAATAATGTGTTTATAAATATGTTAATTAATCACCATATTTATTATATAACTGAGTATTAATGCCAAATGTTTAAAAAAAAAAAAAAAATCACATCAAAATTATTTTTTAAAAAAAGTGAAATTAACAATATTAGCAAAAAATATTTATTGTAAAAATAAAAAACTATAATCATATAAAAAAAAAATTAAAAAAAAAAAAAAAAATATATTGACTATAAAATTAAAGTGTTTAATAAAAAAAATAAAATAAAATTAAATTTCATTAATCTATGTTTTATAAGAAAAAAATAAAATATAATTTGATTGTAAAAATATCTCACATAAATTAATTTTTTTAAAAAAAAAGAAAGAAATCACACCAAAAAAATTTATATAGATATAACTTGATAAAAGAACATTATATTGAAAAAAAAAAAAAAATAGTTAAAATGAAAATAATGTTTTTATGAACTCATAAAAAAAAAAAAAATAAAGAATTAAATGAAAGCAAATATAACTAATAGTTTAATTTAAAAAAAATATCTTGATATATTTTTTTTTTTTTAAAATATATTAGTTAAAATAAATTTGCAAGATCTTTAATAAGGTATAAATAATTTAAAATTATATTTATAAAGAAAAAAATGTTTTCAAAAAACAAAGAAGAACAAAAAAAATACCAAAATATTATAACACAAAAATTAAGAGAACTATTAGGAGAATATGAAGTTGATATACTGACTGAATATGTTTGGCACATGGCCGGAAATGCCAAAAGCAGTAGTGAATTTATGTGCAATGAACTAAAGGACTTTTTAGGAGATCATGTAAATATGATGATAAAAAAAAAAAAAAAAAAAAAGAATAAAATAATATTATAAATGGAGAATAATGATAAAAATTATATATAATATATTTATATTAATATGAAGTTATTAAAATGTTATTTCTTTTCTTCTTTAATAAATGAATTACATATATTTTTACCTTTTTGAATACTTAATATTTTTCAATACAATTTTTTATTATTAAATTCAGACCACTGTTTTTGTTAACTGGTTAATGAAATTAATGAACGACATAAAAAAGCAAAAAAAAACTGAGATTAGCACAAAAAATGAAAAAACGCATAAATCAGGTTATACTAAAGATAAGCAGTATGATGAATTATCAAAATCTAACAAAAGTAGAGGTATAGACACATCATATAGTGCATACATATTTTTTATACGACTTCAAATTTTTTATGCAAATATATGATTTTTTTTTCATTTATTATATATATGTTTTTTCTTTTTTTATAATAAAGTTTTAATAATATTTACACATATTGAAATTGTGCTTTTTTTACTTATTCCTTTTTTCAGACTCAAGGACAAGGCAATCTATTATGCATAACAAGAAAACAAAAGTTTGTGCTTATTGAAAAATATATAATTATATATTTTATAATTCATGATGCACATAAATATATATATTTAAGAAATAATAAATAAAAAAAAAAAGATAAAAGATAAAATAAAAAAAAAGATAAAAAAAAAGAAAAAAGAGAAAACAGAAAAAAAAAAAGAAAAAAGGAAAAAGAAAAAAGAAAAAAGAAAAAGAAAAGGAAAAAGAAAAAGAAAAAGAAAAAAGAAAAAGAAAAAGAAAAAGAAAAGATAAGAATTAATAAATTAAATGAAAATTTGAAAACAAGAAAAATAAAAAAAGGAAAAAAAATAAAATAAAAATAATTAAAAAAAAAAACGATAAAATAATATTTAAAAAAAAAACGATAAAATAATATTTAAAAAAAAAAATAATAATAATAAAATAATAATAATAAAAAAAATAGCAAAATAATAAAGAAAAAAATAAAGATGTATAATTATAAATGTAAAAATTTATATTTAATAAAAAAATGTGCAGATTTTAATTGTAATTTTTTTTTAAACCTTTTTACATTCACAATGACACATTATTTTTTATTTTCTTTTTTCTAATAAAAAATTTTTACTTTTTAAAGGGATATTTAAAGGAAAATGATACTAATAAAAAGGATTTTTCTAGTGTTAGAAAAAGGTCTAGAAGTTTCCTAAGTAGAAGTAGTAAATATTCCAATGAAGATGCCTATTTCTCAAGGAGGAGTAAAAAAAGACAGAAAAGAGGAATAAGTTCTAAATCAAGTTCATCTAGTTCTCATATGAGAAAATTTCATTATGATAAAAATAAAATGAAAACGAAAAAAACAGATAAAAGCAAAGATGGAGATAAAATGAAATTAAAAGATAAATATAAAAAGAGTGATAGAAGTACAAGTCGTTCTTTTTCACCTAGTCGCGTTATTTATGTGGAAAAAGAGGAAGATAAAAAAGAAAAGAAAAATGAAATGTTTTTAGATAATTTATTAAATAGAAGTGGTAATTAATAAAAATTGTATAATTAAATATTACTATTATATATATATAACACTAAATTTCACTTTATATTTTAATTAAATTATTTTACAAATATTTTTTTAAAAATATCATTGACAATAATAATTTTTTTTTTTTTTTAATGCAGAAATAGAGTTAAAAAAAAAAAATGATAGTACTGATGAATATAATACCAACGAAAAAAAAAATAAAGCAATTTTAAAGTAATTTTTTTCTATGAAAAAAGAAATAGAATAATTTTTTTTTTTTTTTTTTTCATATTAATTTTTTAATTATTCATATTTTAATTAATTTTCTTATTTAAGTGCATTTTTATTTTTATTTATACATTTACTTATCTAATTATTTATTTATTTTATTATTTCAAAGGCCAAATCCTCGATTTGTTGGAGACAATTCAGTTTCATATATGCAACCACCAGCTCCTAGTAAACATTTTTTTTTTTTTTATATTCGCACATAAAATGTTTTTAAATTTTCTTTTTTTTTTTATTTATACAAGTATGTTATTTAATATATATTTTTATTTTTAGATGTAAATAATCCAGATATTTCAAGCTATAATATGAATTATACATATGACAACATGAATGCACAAAATTATGACAAAGAGTTAAGTTCTGTTGGAAACTATTACCAAAACAATTATATGATACAGCAGCAAAATGCTTTAGATAATAATTATCTTTCCAATAATATGAATAATAATTTTTTTAATGCTAGATACTCAAATAATATTCAACAAAAAAATTTAAATTTAAAAATGAATATGAATATTAATAAAACTGTTCCTCAGTCCAATTATATGAGTACAAATAGATTTAATAATAATAGTTATTTATATCAGAAACATAATATAATGAATGTTAATGTTCCTAATATTCCTAGTAATGATAAAGTAAACTTACAAAATTATTCAAAACATACTGCTTCAAATATTAGGAATCAACCAAATTATTATATGAATACAAATAATAAAAATGATTTTATTGGCAATAAGCAAAATCAATATCAATATTATATTCCTAAAGCAAATAAGCAGCAAATGTTTATTCAAGCACCGATAAACTCAGAGAAAAACGTAAAAGCACAACAGCTTCAATCGACTAATTTATCAAATAAAAACTTTCCATCTCATAAAAATATAACATTTAATAATGATCAAAATAATAATACTAATATGGAAGCAAATCCAGAATTGTCTAAAATACAACAGAGTACCGTACAATTAGAAGAGGAAAAGTCACAGAGCATTTCTAAAGTCAATGAAAGTAATTTAAAATATATATATATTTAAAAATATAAAAATAAAAATAATAGTAACTTATTGTATATTTATTAATTTATTGAATTATTTATTCTTTTAGTTATATATATATTTATTTTTTATTAATTTTTTTTTTCTTATAGCAAGAACTCAGATATCCAACACAGAAAATGCAACTACTAATCCCAATGTTATTATAAAGGTTAAATATTTATAAGAGATGTTCTATTTCATATTTTACGAATATTTGATTAATATATATATATATTTTTTTGTTTTTATAACTTATATTTTTTTCTTTTATAGATACAAAAAAAATGCCTTTTTTTACCAAATTGTCAATATGGAGAAAAATGCCGTTATATTCACCCCAGCGAAAATGTAAAATATTACTTTATATAAATCTAATCATTCATCTTTTATTTTTGTTTATATACACATTTTTTTTTTTATACAGTGTCGAAATTGGCCATATTGTGCTTTTGGACCAGAATGTATTTATATTCATCCAGATGTTCCTTGCAAATTTGGTAAAATGAAAAAAAAAAATTATTATAGAATTTTATTTTTACGAAATACATTTTATCTTTTTTTTTTTTTTAGGATTATATTGCTGTAACTATTATTGTAATTATTCTCATAATCATGTCAATTCAACGGTAAAAAAGAATATATATATATATAAAAATTAATTAGTACTTGTATTTTTTATTATGCACATAAAAATATCTTTCATAATTTTTTCTTTGACCACATATAGGCTTTACCAGAAGTTGGAACAAATGGATATTTTTTAAATAAAAAATTAATTAATAATTATGATAAAAGTAGTAATAACACGAATTTTGAAGATAAAGTGGCTCAAATTTCAATAAGTATGCCAAAAACACCACCAGAAATGAGAAAAGATAAAAGTAAAAATGAATATAATGAAAATGAGTATATTCAAAATCTCTTAGAAACAGAAAAAGATGAATTAAAAGAGCAAATAAATGAGCAAACAAAAAATAAAGAAAATGTAAATGAATACACAGGAGAACAAAAAGAGGAGAAGGAATATGAAGCAGAAGATGATTTAGATAAGGAGGTAGAGGAAAACTACATATTTCAGAATAATAGTAACCAAAAAAATTACTCTTGTGATAATGAAGGAAATGAAATGAATACAAATATAAAAAATAATGAAAATGAATCAATTAATTATAATTGCTTCGAGATAGTAATAGATCCTGATAACATGAAAGAGAAAAAATTAACAAAAGAGAATTTTGAAGAGTCTATTAATAAAACGGATAATAATTATGAAATAAATGACAATGATAATGGCAATAAAGTATATACTATTGAAGATAGTTCTTAAATTACTATTTTTCTTTTTTTTTTATTTCCTTTTATTTTTTCAATTTTTAATGGAAAATGCTTTCTTTTTTTCACATACATCATATATATATTTTTTCTTTTTAATTTTATTTTTTCAATATAAAAGAAATTTTTTTTTTTAGCTTTAATGCCTTTTTTTTTTTTTATTTTTTTATTCATTCATTTTCTTTTATTTACTTGCATAATTATTATTTTATCATAATTCTTTTATTTACTTTTTTTTGAAAGTTCTAAGATTTTAATTTATACAAAACAAAACCGATGTAAAAGTTGAAATGTTCTTTTAAAAATTTTTTAGTGTAGAAATGAATTTATTTTTTAAAAAAACTCTAAAAAATATATCTTATATGTAAAATTAAGTTTCTTTTTCATTTTATTAAGATGTGCATAAAAATTTTTTCTTTATATGCTTATATTCTTATTTAATACAATAATTAGTATATCTTTAAAGAAAAATTTCACATATTCTAACATTTCTTAAATTCTTATTTTTGCTTCACCCATTTTCTTTTCCAAGCAATATTTAATATTCCTCAATATTTAAGTTTAAATGCCTTTTAAACTATAGAGAAATTCAATTAAAATCAATTGTTCACAAACATATTTAATAAATATGATTTTATTTTGCAATATTATAAAAAATTTCATTGAAAAAAGAGATCAGGAAAATAAAGGAAAATTATGATTTGTTTCATATTTTATCATTTTAAAGAATGTAAACAAATATTTTTTTATGAAACTCTTTTATTATTTTTTTTCTTTTTTTGGAAAAATATTATCTTTAATATTAAATGCATGTGGCACCTTACTAAAAGTTACTTCTTTTTGTGAAAGTCATTATAGAGAGATTTGTTGTTCTACAAATGTCTTTTTTACCAAAATTTAAATAAATTTTAATTTGATTGAAAAACAGATAAATAGAAGAAGACCAAATCAATCTAAATTAACAAGTAATACAAAGTAAGAAGACAAGCTATAATTGTATATCAGATTTTGATAAAAATAAAAAATTAGGTGACCCAGTAACACTTTTAATTTATAATGAGTATATAAAGAAAGAAAATTATAACTCGTTCATAAATATAACCAGTATAGATCATGGGAATTATACTTAATTTATAAAATACCATGTTAAATATAAAAATTCAAATAGTGGATTTTCATAAAGAGAAGCAACAAGAGTAGTAGCAAGAGCTTGTATAGAGTAATGATTAAATAATTTTTATAATTGTATAATTATTTGATATGCACATTATGTTGGAAATACAAAAACTAGCGGATGATATAATTCAAGAATTTGAAAAAATCCTATATCTAGATAAGTAATACGTAAGAATGTTTCAAATATAATGAACAAAAAAGTATATTTATGGATTATTATAATAATATATATGACTTTTATATATTTTTAATAGATAATATAAAAAAAAAGAAAATATTTCAGATAAGCAAGATTATTTTATAGAAAAAAAAATGTAACTCATGTGAATTTAATGAGTGAATACATTCACGAACAAGTTGTCCACACACATATACTGTAGTACAAATTTTTTTCTTACATTTTAAAAATAATAATAAAAGTAGATGATATGGAAGCAGTAGCTATTTTTGTAATTAAAAATGTTCCAATGGATATAAGAGAATATATTTTTGATAAAACAGGAGCTGAATTTGCTGAAACTATTTTATCTATTCTAGATATAAAAAGTTTAGAGTTTGGGATTGGCTTTGATGATTAATATATGCTTAGTTCAGAGCATAATGACATCTTTACTTTATTAAATAAAAAATTAAAATAGAAAAACTGTAAAAATGAAGGAAAAAATAATGAATAAAATGATCAAAATGAAGAGGAAAAAAAAATTAGAATATAATATTATAACATTACTTTAAATGAGAATGAAACTAAATAAGTAGAATATTCAAATATGTGCAAAAATATATCTAACAGAAATATTTCAATTACAAAAACAAATAGTTATAGTGATATTTTGGCTGGTATTACAGCAGGAAACAATGCAATACCTAGATCAGTAATCAATTATATATATTCAGTTATAATAGAAAAAAGAACATATAATCTTAGAAGTAACTTTTTTAATTTAGGTATAAAAAGAATATACAAACATTTTATTTTACCAAAAATCATCGTTATTAATTGAATCATCTCCTATTGTTATTGGTGATTTAATTTTAATGAAAATGGTAAAATATGGAGATAAGCACTTTCCATGATTAGTTTTGTATAAATAAAATATATTAAATGTGTAAAAACAAAATAAAAAAATCATTTTTTTTTATGTATTCTTGAATATATATAATAGATATTTTATAGATATCTCTTTATTATATTTAAATTTTTTATTATATATATTTATTTTTATTTCTATTTTTTAATATTTCAATTTGTAATGATTCAAATAAATATGAGGGGAATTTTATTAAAGTGCTTTAAAAATAAAAATGATACTATGATATTGATATTCTAATGTGTTAAATACAAACGTTTCTTATCAATAAGCAAATAAAGACACATTAGAGAATAAGGATAATTTAATATTACCGAATAAATATGACAATGCAGCACTCCAATGAAAAATATTAAAATGAAAAAAAAAAAAGGTATTTTTTTTTTTTTCTCTGAAACCTTGCAAGTCTACTAATAATAAAATTGAACACTTAGTATTTAAATATATTACTTAATTTGTGTAATTTTATGTTTATATATTAAATCTAATGCTATTTGTAAAAACAATTGTTTGAATAAAAAAATTATTCTCATGAATTATAGCATGAAATTTTAAGATTATTTGATTTATAGGTTTCTCTTGAAAAAAATGGAAATAAAAGGGAAAAAAAAAAAAAAAATTCAAGAATATATATAGAAGATATATTTAAAAATTAAAATTATTAAATAAGAGGAAAAAAATATAATTCAAAAAAAGAATACAAATAAAGTTTAAATTTTTTATAAATAGTATCAAATTATATCTTATTCATTTTTATAAATATAATACTACAAAAATAAACAGAAATGAAGTTTTTTGAATTTATCTATATGGAAAAACATCTAATAGAAAGTAAAAAAAAAATATGTAAGTAAATTTATTTTTCCATGAAGATATTTCATTAATGAAATTTGTTTATACAAGATAAATATTGAAACATTAAATGTAAACATATTAAATATTTAAATAAATGTAAAATAAAAAAATATTAGTTTAAAAATAAAGAAATAAACAGAGAAAAAATAAAGAAGAAAAATATAAAAGGCATAAAAGAAATAAGATAAAAGAAAAAATGAACAAAAAAATAATGTAAAAACAGAACGTTGTATTAAGAATGAAAAAGTGGAATATTAGATCATATGTTAATAACACAATAAGAAAAAATATAAAATACAAAAGAGATATGAACAAAAAAAGTGAAAAAAAATAAACAAGCAAAAAGCTCTAAATAATAATAAAATAAAAATTAATGAAATACAGCATGAAATAATAATCAGCAAAATTAATGAGTAAAAAAAAAATAATAGCATTTAATTAAAAAAATTAGAATAAGAAAATAAATTTTCAAAATATATGTCTTAAGCAGCTTTTTTTATATTTTTATGATGAAAAAAAAATTAAAAAAGAAATTTTTTTTTTTTAATACGCCAAAATAATAGAATGTAATAAAATAAAAGAGAAAAATATATTAAACAGTTATAATATTATGTGAAATTTTGAGGAAGATACAAAAAAATTACAAGGTTATAATGATGGGTATCATAAAATTGTTGAACTGTTTAATAATTTTTATTTTTATTTTATATATTGTTTTAATTTTTTTAACAAAAATATTAAAAGTATCGTTCCAAAAATATTTAAACATTATTTTAACAGTAAATATTATTTTAAAATGTAATAAAAAGTATATATTAATGAAAAATTTTATGTGTAATAAAAGGAAAATGTGAATAACAATATATACAGCAATTATTATGATGTCATTCATGACAATAATTGCGTGAGAATTTTTAATTTTTTTTTTTTTTTTTTTTTTGCCTAGTCAATAAAAAACTAATAACATTAAAAATTTTAATGATTTTTTTATCATTAAAAAAATAAATTTTTGATATATCAAACATTACAATATTCTTCAATGTTAAAAATGAAAAAAAAAATGGCCTGAAGTATTCAGAGGAAATAATTTAAAGATTTTAGTTATTAGTAAAAATTTCATCACTTATATGAATAAAAAAAAATATTACTTTTTATAGAATTTCTAAAGAACATAAAAACATAACACTATAGTTACACAGATATAAAAATAAAACTTCTAATTTTTGTTATCCTATAAATCATTCACCAGAAAATAGAAAATATGAATACAAAAAAACTAAAATAGAAAAGAATAAAAAAAAATAGAAGAATAAATTATATGAGACTTATATATAACGAAGAAAATATTTTAAAAAAAAGGAAAACATGAAATATTTAATTTACGAACATTTTAATAAAAATACTACAATATTAGTTTTTTTTTTTTTTTTTTCTAAAAAATTGTCTAATTCTATAAAATTAGAAAAAAAATTTATAGAAAAAATTCACCTAATACATATTTTGAGGCTAATAAAAATAAATTTCAGAAGAATATGTTAAACGAAAATATAAACTATAATAATACATGCAATAATATAAAATGATCATAATAATATAAATAATAAATTTATTTCTTTTTAGCAAATTATATTATGCTTATTTAAATAAAAATAATTATATTTTGGATTTAACTTTATTTAATAAAAGCCATGGTGTGTATATGGAAAATTATTTTGAATTGAAATATTCCTATAATAATATGAACAATTCTTCAAGCATAAAATGAAATAAATAAGAAAAAAAAATAACTCTAGAATGGTTAAAAGCAATTAAAAATGATTCGCAACTCTTCATAAAATTTATTACTAAAACTCTTACGAAAAAAAATTTAAAGTAATCCCAAAAAAAAATTACTACATTAAAAATAAAAAATCGAATAAAAAATGAACCATGCAAAAAAAAAAAAAAAAAAAAATGGAAAAATAAATGGTTATATATCAAGAAATATATTTTTTGCTAATTTTTAATAAGTTAAATACTTTTAGAACTTGTTCAAATAAAGAATGTACCAATAAACAAGGATTACAAATAACTTTATAAAAAAAAGAAGCATTTTAAAATGAAAAAATTATATATTGCAACGATAATAATACATGTATAAAAAATTTAAAAAAAAAATAGAATTTATGAAAAGAAATATAATTGTATTAATTTTTCTCCATCAAATGCATCTTAGGATAGGCTTATATGAAAAAAAAGGAAAATTATTCTAAAGACAATAAAAATAACTAATCCTTTAAAAATTGTCCCAAAAAGTTTATCTGTTTTATCTAATTTTAATAATAGTGAAGACTATTACATAAACTTTGAAATTTTTTTCTATTGGATTATTAGAAAATGTAAAAAAAAAAAAAAATATAATTACGTATATTTAGATATTTTAGCTATAGATAAAATAATAGCAAGACACAAGGGAGAGGATGAATATATATATATATATAAATGAAAACTGAATATGTTTATTAAAAATATAATATATTTGTATTACTTTACTCGAGAATGTGTAAGGAAAGAAAATAGTATTGATAAAAATAGTTGTAAAAAAAAAAAAATATAATAAATTCTTTAATAAATAGTAACATATTACTGAAAAAAATTGTTTCCTATAGGAATGTATTTAAGGAAATATAAAAGAAAAATAGAAGATATTTTGATTATAAAAGAATGAATATTAAAATTTAAAAATCATAAAATTCAAAATTCTTGACTAAAAAAAGGTAAATCTAAAATAACTCAAATATGTTATATTTTCTTTTATTGCATAAATAATTATCCAAAAAGAAAATACGCTTATATTTATGTGATAAAAAAGAACATTATGTAAAAGTATTAAGTGATTATTATCTGCTATTTTATTTTATGAGGGTTAAGATATACATAATAATTATTTTTCTTCATCCATTTCATTTAATTGGGGTATCTTAAATAATTTATAGAATAATAGAAAATTTTTCTTATAGTTATTATAAATGTAATTTAAGAAATTTTAAATTATCTTTTGAAGATGATTACATATTATACTATATTTATACAAATATACTACTTGACAAAGTTAATTCCATTATAAAACTGAATGAAAAACCATTTTATATTATTAGAAAATATACTTATATCACTATAAGGAAACAAATTTCTCGTGAAATATATGATGATATATACAAAAATAAATTATCACTTGTTCATTTCTATGAAGAATTTATTTAAAATGAAATAATTTTAGAGTTATAAAAAAATATATATTTTAATAAAAAAATGTATAAATGATAAAATTATTCATAAAATATAAAAAAAAAAAAAGGAAAAGAAAAGAAAAATTGCAACTTTCGTTTTTCTTTTTGATTTCAATATGTATTTGTTTTATCAAAAATGCGATTTTCCTATTTTGAAAACTTACAAAATAAAGTACAAGGTATAAAAAAATTAAATTTTTCTAATATTTAATATTATAGAAATAAACTAAAAAATTAACTAAATTTTTTTTATCATTTGAATGAATATAAAAAAATAGTAAAATTTGCGATAGAGATAATAGAGAGAAGAAGAAAGAAAAAAAGAAAAATAATAATCTCTAATATTTTATCATGCATTATAATTATAATAAGACAAACATATAAGATATATATGAAAAATACAGTATTGTCCCTAGTACTAATTTGCATAATAAGATACATATGGGATAGTATACCGAGTATCATGTAATTTAATATATGATAAAAGTAAGCATGGCTTTGTATATAAAGTAATAACTATATACAATAGATTTAAAAATTTTTTGCTTTCTTTGTAATGTAATTATATACATTTTTACAATACAATTATAAAAAAAAATTATCCATAATAAAAATTTAATGAAAGAAAAAAAAAAAAAAAATTTACATTGTAAATTTATATAAAATGAAAACTTTTGATAATAAATACCTCCCATCCTTCAATATATTCAATAACATAACACATTTTAGATATAAAAAAATACTTTTTTATTAAATTGAAAATTTTGCAAAAAATTAAATAAAAAAGTATATAAGAAATAATTGCAGATAATTATTCTAAAATCATTTAATAATAAATAGATGAGCTTGATCATATATGTACAACAATATTCGAAAAAATAAAAAAGTTCTATTTTTTGCACAGATACATATTTTTACTCCTTTAAAATAGTGGCTATATTTTCTTTATTATATTGTTTTAAAAAATAAATTTTTGAATAAAAATATTTTTCAAAATACTTTATCTTATATATGTAACATAATAAAAAAGAGAAATTATAAGAATAATAGTATAAATGATAATAACAATAATAATAATAATAATGTAATAAAGAAAAATCATTTAAGTGCAATGCCAACATAGAAATATAAACAAAATTGTTGTAAATAAAAATTATAAGAAGAAAAGCATATAGTGGAACAGCAAAAGAGGTATTTATGCTTAATAAAATTTAATTCATCCCAAAGAAGAATATAACTAAATGTTAATCTGCTGATGAAATAGAAAAAATTAAATGGGAAAGAATAACCAGTAACAAAGAATATGCATGTAAAAATATATGGCTTTATAAAATTTCTTATAATTTTAAAATTATAAAAAATGAGTTATCTTTTAACAGAAATATATATAAACATCATTTTACTAGAGAAATATCCAATTTAATATTTCATGATTTGTCTTATTTTTTGCGTAAAATATTTTACCATGATTCCTTTTACATAAATATTTGTATAATCTATCAAAAAATGGAATCTGCTAATTACATAAATATATTTTTTTTTGGAATATATTCACTAGTAGATTAGATATTATATAACACATAAAAAATTTTGCCTTTTACAAAATCTTTTCTTCGTTTAATAAAGACCATTTAATTTTAGTTAAATCTCATATTTCCAAAAATTATTTTAATGAAAAAAAAAGCTCTTTACTAAAATACATTATCATGCACATTTTAGCAAATAATACTATTAAAAAAAAAAAAAGAAAAAGCATTTTTTTATATGCAATAATAATATTAATAAAAAAAATTTTAATTTTAAAAAGGTTATAATGTTCCAAGATTACATAAGAGACATTGTAATAGTAGGTACTTAAAAAAAAATAATTATATTCTCAGTCATTTGTACTATTATATGAATTATAAAAATTTAAGATTAAAAAAATATATAAAATACATATAACCAGAGAAATGATGAAATTTTTTTTTATCAACATGAAAAACCTTCATTTGAAAAAGTAATAAATATTTTATAACTACTAAAGAAAATATATATAAGAATAATTGAAATAATAACATAATATATTTAAAAGACATATATAATTAAAAAAAACTTAAGCACCCATAAATTGCATGAGGAAAAACGTTAATAGTAATAACCTTAGTGATACAAGTAATATTTTTTATCAATAAATAGTACCTGAAAAGTACAATATAAAAATAAATAAAAAGAAAAATATATATAATATTATTAAATGAAAATATCAAAACAACATAAACAAAAAATTTTAAATTAATTTAATTATTAAATAATAATGAATAAAACAATATTTCAACTTTGTATATAAGTAAATATTTTAAAAATAAATTCTTATATGCAAAAAAAACAAAAAAAAATTCAAAAATTTAACAAAAAAATATAAAAAAAAGAAAACATGCATTAAAAAAGAATACTTAAAAAAGAACTAGAAATTTTATACTATATGAATGATTCATTATTTTATCATTTGAGCACTTTTAAACTATTTTAAATAGTCAATTAATAAAGAGTATATATTGAAATATATACTAGCTTTATTTCTTATAAAATTACTATATTATAGTTGTATTTTTTAAAATAATCATTAATATAAAATAAAGAAAATCTCTGTTATATAGTTTATGTGTTTTAAATTACTAATTTCAATATTTTGCAATAAATGTTTTTATTCACCCACTAGTTCTATTTATTCACTCAATATAAAGTTTCTAAAAAATATGTAATCTTTGGATAAAAAAAAATATCTAATGAAAAAGAAGATATTTAAAAAAAAAAATTATTATTATTTTTTTTATAAAATTATTACACATATTTTACAAGGTTTTCTTTCTATTTATGTAACATATCTTTTTACAAAAGGATATCTATTTCCATGGTAAAAAATTGATACAAGTATATTAGTATACAATAAATATACAAATGAATATTAATTTATGTGGCATTCATTCAATGATATCATTTGAAATAGGTCGATAATGTTATTTATTGTCCAATAAATTATTTATTATAGTTGAAAGATCCTTTTTTTATTAACTTAAAGTAATATATAATTTTTAAATTAAACGGAAACAAACACAAAAGTAAAGGTAATAAATTTTCAAAAATTATTTTTTCATTGTACATATTTTTTTATTTTTTTATCGTATTAACTTTTATTATTCTATTTTATACTTTTTTTTTTTTTTTTTTAAATTATACCTTGTATTTATTGAGGGCATGCAAAAGTGTCTTTTTTTTTATATTTTTTGTGTTCGTTTTAAGTATTATATATACATACATATACATAGATTCACATTTTTCTTGTTTTTTTCTATTCTTCAAAATAATTTTGTGTATATTTTTCATAATTATTTTATTATTTTAAAATCATTATAGATATTAATAAATATAATTGAATTAAGCATATATCAAGCTCTTAAAGAAAAATTCATTGATTAAAGTTGTGCTATATATATATGATATATCAATGACTTAATTCTATCTTGAACATTTTTATTTAGAAAATCTTTTTTTTTAATAAACATATTAGATATATTATTAATGAAATGGAAAAAAATTTATGTATAATTTAATACCATTAATATAAAAACAAAGCAATATAAGTGTATCATTAGTTTAATTACTTGTATATTCCCTCTTAATATAATTTGTCGAGTTTTATATATAATATTTTTATTAGAAAGCATACAGAAATTAAAATAATTTACAGAAAAAAAAAACACTTTAAAACAATAATATAAGTAATATTATTTGTATTTTTTAGCATTTAATCAATATAAATATCACTAAATAATATGAAATACAATGAAGAAGATATTATTAAGATTTACTTAGTGAATAATTTTTTAAAATTTAAATATTGTAAAAAATAATTTTAACGATTTAATGTTTAATAATTGGTACATATTAGAAGATAATGTCAATTCATATACTATAGTAAATTAATATCAATTTAAAAAGTTCTAAATCATTATTATTATGATTTATCTTCATTTTTTTGCTTTATTTTAACGTTTATTTGTGTAAAACTAAAGAAAATAAATTATTATGCTTGTTTGAAAGAAAAAGATAAATTTCGGTTTTATTTATATCTTGAATAATTTTTAAAAATTTTATATTGATATGTAAACATCTATTTTTTTCTAAATATTTTTTTAATTATATATCTTAATATTCTTATATGAAAAAAATTGATATATATATATATATATATATAGAAAAAAAGGAAAATATATTCCAAACTTAAGAAAATAATATTTATTTTCTAGTATAAAAAAACAATAATAATATAGTAAATTCTATGATTTTATATGTATATTCTAAGTAATTCTATTTATAAGGGACATATAATGTGTTAGATTAAAAAATATCTGAGAATTCACATCACCATTGTTGCTACGTGTGCTGCTTATTAAAGTTTGTTTCTTCTATTTTTTAAACCTTATTAAAATTATTATATTTATTTGAAAAATTTTTCTATCTCATTATTTTTTGTTATTATTTATTTCAGAAGCTATATTATAAATAAGATGCTTATAAATTTATATAATGTTATAGTAAAGAAAATTTCATACTTTTAATAAGAAAACAAAAGAGCAAATATGAGCAATATTATTGTAGAAATACTTCTAACTTTAATAAGGCATCTGGATATTTCACTTTTTTTTTTTTTTTTAATAATTTATTGATTATTTTTGATTATTATTATTAAATAAAGGAGTATATTTAAGAAAATTTAATATCCATTTTACTATATTGAGATTTTTGTAATTATAATAATATAATATTTTCATTAATATCATATAAAAATTTACTTAAAAAAATATGGATATCTTGAAAAACATTGCCAAAAGTTGTCTAACAAATAAAAAATTAAGCACTATATATTAAAAATTAAAGTTTATATAAGGATTTCTTAAATAATTTAAATTTTTTTCATTTCCCTTATAAAAAATTTCATACACACTCTTTTGTAGTATTTGTTTAACAAATAATTTTGATATGAATGCTTATTTATTTGTTTTTATTCTTATATATATTTAAAACTTTATAAATAAGCATAAATTGTGAAATATTAATACATATAAAATATATTACTTTTCTTCCTATACAAAGAGAACTTTAGAAAAACTTATATAATTGAAATTCTTCTGTTAACAAAAAAATAATGAAATATAGCATCTAATAATATATATATATATATATATATATATATATATAGAAGTGTTTTAGTGCGCAACAATAATTTTTTAGATGTAAAATTAATTTGAAAGTATATATAGTTAAATTTAATATTTTTGCATAATTACATATATTATTATAATTTTTTATTTTGAGAAATAACAAATCCTAAATTTTTCTTTATATTTTAATGAAAAAAAATAAAAATAAATTCTGTTAATGTAACTTTTTTTTGGTATTGTGATATATTATATGAAAACTTTGAATTTTTTTTTTATATTTTTTAAAAAAATAATAATCGCATAAAATTATAATTCGTTCTTATTATAAAAAATTTTTTTTTTAATTGTATATTGAAATATTATACAGCGAAATTAAATTTTATCAATAAATATGTAAAATTTTTTATTATTTATAAATATTTGTACTATATATTTGCATGCAAAATTATCTGTCTAGATTTTATGCATTATATTATTTAAAAAAATTTTTTTTAATTATAATATTGTTAGAAAAAAATTTATATATTAATAAAATAATAATGGGAATGTACAAATATATAAATAGTAAAATTTCTTGATTCTTTTTATAAATTAAATTATTACTATCAATAGTACTTAAATTACAATACAGGAAATATATCAAGTATATATGTACTTTGCTTTTAATTTTTTAAGTATTTTTAAATAAGTAGTTACAAAAATTATTTGTAATATTATTTTCTCTTTTTCTGAATTTATAAATAGAAATTTTCTTTTTTTTCGCATTTGTAATATTTTCTTACATTTTAAGATAATCTTGAAGATATTTTTTTTTCGTTAACATTTTTTATTTTTGGATGATAATAATGGTATTCATAACATAAAAGAAACTTCATCATATTTTTTTTTTTTTTTAATTTTATAAGTTATAGCAAATTTAATCAGAAGTAAAAAAATGTAAAAATAAGAAAATACTTTAATCCAACAGAATTAGGAACACTTCTTCACCAGCAATTGCTTGCTTGATTTAGCGACAAAATTTTAGAAAAATGATAAAAGAATAAAAAATTAATTATGTTTTATTTCTTAAAGAGAATGATTCCTCCATAAATTAAGGAATTTTTAAAATGAAGAAAAATAAAAAAAACAGTTAATGTAAATAATAAGGATATTAATATTATAATTTAATATATTTGCTCCTGTTCATAAAAATGACACTTTTCTCTTTGTATTTCAGTTTTACCTTTGGTTTTGACATAATTTTTATTGTAAACTATTTATTTATTTATATAAAAAAATTAATAAAACAGTTACATTTAATTCTCAAAGTTTTTATATTTGTCAATTTTTAAGGAAGGTATATTGATCATACAAATTTATAAAATAACGTGTGCATGAAAAATAGATTTACCTTTTAAAAAAAAATAAATAAATGAAATAAAATAAAATTAAATGAGTAAGATAAGTAAAATAAGATGAGCAAAATAAGCAAACGAAATTAATATATTCAAATAAGTAAAAAAAAGTAAAATAAATCAAATAAATAAATGAAACTTAGTTTTTCCTTTATATATTTTCAATTTTTCATTTAATTATCAGAAAAAAAAAGGTAGAAAAAAAAAAAAAAAAAAAATCAAATTTAAAAAAAATAGGTTATAACGAAATATCTTTTTTTAGTGAATAAAAATTAAATGATTAAACATGCATAAGCTTTTTTGATAAATATTACATTTTCTTTTAATATACCTTACATATATTTTTTCTAATTTTGAAACTTTTTTGTCTTTTCCTACGTTGTAAGTGTATATAATTTTTTTTTGTTTTTAAACAGGAAAAAGTAAAAAATAACTATATTTAATTTTAAGAGTAAAAAGATAATTCAATACACAGCACAAATTTTTTTTAACTTTTGTGTTACTAAAAACTTTCTTTAAATAAAAAATGAAGGTTATAACATTTCATAGAAAATTCTAGGACATTTTCTAGGTTTTATTTTATTTATTTCTTATTATTTATATAAAGATCTCCCAATTTTTTTTTCTTGCATGTAATTTATTAGCTAAAAAATAAAATAAAATAATATTAATATGTATCTTTCATTTAATACTTATAAAAAAAAATAAAATAAAATAAAATTATAAAAAGATTGATAATATTACAACCAAAACAAAAAAAAAAAAGAGTTGAAAAATCAAAACTTTAGAACAATGTTATCATAAATAGTAGGAAGAGATATAAAGATATTTGTATTTATTTTTTTTTTCTTATGTAACTCAATTTTCATAAAGAATTTCGATGTCTCATTTATAGAATAATGATATATATAATACCCATAATTTTTTTTTTTTCCATTTTTGACAGCCTCAATTAATTCTTATTCTAACAATTAGTTTATTAATTTTTTTTTTTTGTGTGTGTAAAAATTAATTTATTCTCATTTTTTTTTTTTTATATTGTTTTTTTTATAAACAGTATCTAATATATTATAAAGAGTTTTAAAAATATTACTTCTGATTTAAATTTTTTTTTTTTGTCTATAAAAATTGTTACCTTGTTGAAACAAAATTTTTCATTTTTCATTTTATTTCATAGAAAATTGTATATTTATACAATTTTTTTTTTAAATTTATTTTGAAAAAATTACATAATTTGTTATTTCATATACATTTAATATTTTAATGTTTAAAAAAATATTAAATAAAAGTAAAACCAAAAAAATATATACATATTTATTTTTATATTTACGTTTATAATGTAGTCTTCGTTTTTAACTTTATATAATGCCAATGCATAAACAATTTTATTTCTTGAAGAATTATCTAGAAAAATGAGTTGAAATAAGTACATTATATTTATATTTTATATGAGAGATATAACGAAATACGTAAGTACATTTCTTTTTTTATAGAAACGTAAAAAATTTATTTTTATTTATTTTTTTCGTTTTTGTTTATATTTAAAATAAAATTATATGTTTATATATATTGTCCTACTCTTCATTTTTTTTATTTTCTTTCATTTTTTCCTTTTTTTCCTTTCATATATTATTTAAAATACAGTTTACTATTTTTCATCAATCAAATAGTATTATAAAAAATATTTTTATTGTTTTTATCTTTTTAATAGTATACTTTATACATACAAACAACATATACATTTTTTATTATATTTTTAATAAGATTATAATTATTAAAACGATAGCAATAACAATAATAACTATCATTTTTATATTTATTATAGTTCATATTACCTTACCATTTTAATTATTATATATATAAAATTATTATTACATTCCTTTTTTCCTTATTGTATTATTTATTTTTATTTTTCCTTTATTTTTTTTTTTCTTTTTATGTCTTATTAAATAAAGCATGCATGAAGAAATTAATGAACATTGCGAGTTATTATATTTATATTACAATAACTTTTAATTTAAAATATAAAATATTATTACACGATTATTTTATTCTCATAAAAAGTATGTATATATATAATTTTATGTTATTTAAAATAGTTTATTTTACCATTTAAATGACTTGATTTTTTTTTTTTTTTATATACTTATTATCATTATTTTGTAAATAGAAATTATGCTGGGAAATCATTTTTTATTTTTTTTTTTTTTTTTTTTTTGTTAAATACCATTTAATTATTTCAAAGAAAAAGTAAATGAAATTACATTCTTTTTTATTTTATGCTAAAAATTTTTTATTATAAAGAATAAAATATTTCTTTTTATTAAAGGTCTTATGTACATTCAAAAATATTAATACCTTCATATTTAAAATTATAAGAATTATCATTTATAAAAATTAGAAATGAATTAATTTAATTTTATTCTATTAATTTTTCACTTTTATTTTTTTTTTTTTTTAAATTATATAAAGTACTTGTTTTAATAATTATAGAATTTTTTATTTTTATTATAAAGACATAATATGTAAATTAAAAAAATATAACTCGTTTTAAATATATATGAAAAAACTATTAACACTATATTTTTTTAATTAATAATCTTTGTTTATGTCAAATAAATACATTTATACAATATATTAGCAGAAATTTTTTATTTTTTATACTTTTTAATGTACACTTTACAGATAATATGTGCATATATTTTAATGAAATTTCAAATTTTAGATGTTGTTAACTTTATAAATATATATATATATATATATATATATATATATATATATATATATATATATATATATATATATATATATATATATATATATATATTATATGCATATACTAAATATATATATATTTTTAAGTTTATTTTTTATAACTAAATTTAAATGAAAATAAAAGATACCACTTATATAAAATAGCTTTAAAGTAATTTTACTCGTTTTGTTTTATTTTATTTTTTTTTTTGTTTCTAAATGAAATTTTGTTTAAACAATCTTTTAAATGTTTAAGATATTATTTTTCTATAATGTTATTACATTAACTGCATACTTTATATTTTAATATATATATTGTGTTGTTTTATATATATGTATATATTTCTTTTGCAAGTGTTGAAAACATACACTTTAAAATTATTTTGTTTATTTTATTTATACTTATTTAAAAAGAAACAAAAAATTATTAAAGAATTTTAAACTTTTATGCTAAGTAACTTTATGATTTATTTAAAAATATTACATATGCATATAAATAAATATATGTCTATATATTCGAAACTACATGTAAATTTATATATTCATATACTTAAAAAAAATGATGCAAGCAAATAAAGCACAAACAAAAAATTTTTAATATAAAAAAAAGTATAATCTTTTTATAAATTATAAAAGAAACATATGTATATACGAAGACATAATTGTGTATGCATAGATGCAATATATTATTGTTTTAAAACACTTGAAATATAAGATTTTTCAAAACAATTTTTCTGCTACAGTTTATTCCTTTTATAGAATTTAAAAAGATTGTTTTTTATCTTAAACCTTTTTTGATATGTAAAAAGTTTTTTTTAATTAATCAATGATAATTATAAAAAATTGATGAAAAGAAATTTTTGTGAAAAAACACTTTTCTATACGTTTCTTCTTAATTTATTTATCATTTTTTTTTTTTAATTATCTTATAAAAATGGAAAATTTTCTTAATTCATCTTTTGTTTTAGTATAAATAAAAATAAATAAAAATAAATATTTATGAAAAAATAGGATATTTTATGCATATATATATATGTCCACATACCTATATTCCTTTTTTTTCATGCAATTAATAGACATTTTATAATATATTACCGCTTTTTACATGCATTGAAATATAAAAATTTTAATAACAAAATATGTTTTTTTTATTTCATTTTATATCTTTTTATCTTTTTTTTTTCTATAGAACTTGGATCACAAAAGGAAAAATTTGAAAATTGAAGATAAAAAAACTTCACCAGGTAGTATCAAGAGTTGTATTGAAGATTTTTCAATCTTACAGAAAAATAACAATTTGTTTTATGATGAAAATTTTGATAAAAAGCACAATGTATCCAAAAATGTAACATCAAACAATATATGCTCTAATTCTGAAAATGAGTATTCGATGAAAAAAAAAAATATTAAATCGGTTAACTTAATTCCAGAAGATTTCAACAATAATAATAATAATGCATATAAAAATAATATTCTATCAAATAGTAATTGGTTTTTAACAAATAAAGAAACAAGTGAAACTTTTAAAAATGAAGTGAAATGTGATGAGAATAAAAATATTATGAATAATGAATATTATGATAAAAAAAGCGACTTGAACAAAAATATCGAAAAAAAAAATATTACAAGTGAAATTAATAAATATTGTAATTTCAACACTATAAAGAATAACAGTTATTCAAAAAAAGTTAAAGATCAAGTTACGAGTTATTTTCGCGCATGTAAGCAAAGAAATAAAAAAAATAATACATTGCATTTACTCGATATGCGTAAAAATAGAAAAAATATGATTTGTAATGGTTTTATGAATAAGTATCGTTTGTATAAAAAAATGAACTTTAAGAGTAAAAATATTAAAAAAAAAAAAAAATTTCTAAAAAAGTATACAATTGATAATAATATAAAAGAGAACAACAATTATAGTAATTTCAAAGATAATTTTATCAAAGGCAAAAATGATTCTGAACAATTTAATGAGAATACAAATTTCGATTTTTACTGCAACGAAGTAGAAAATAATAAACTTTTAGATGACGATTATTTAAAAAATATAGATAGAAAAAAAAATATAAATTCAAAAATAAAAAAAAATACTTTTAATTATCTAAAAACTGAAAATACTAAAAAAGATAAAAAAGAAAATTTAACTATAGATGATACTAACAATTTACTCAAACTAAGCTCTTCCAAATGTATTAATTGGGAAGAAAAAAATAATAATTTTAATTCATCATTTCATAAACACGATTATACAAGTGATAATTTTCCTCTTCATTTAAAAAAAGAACAAATATATGTCGAACTTTTTAATAAAAAAAAAGTAAAAAAAAAAAAAAATAAAATAAAAAGAAGAAACAGTAAAAAATTAAGTTCCACAATGATTATCTCTAGTGATAAAGAAAAAGAAAAAATTAATATGTTTAATATGTTGAATGAAAATAAGAATGTTGATGTGTATACTGACAATGATGAGAAACAGTATGAGCATGCAAAAAAAAAAAAAAATAAAGAAAAAATAAATTTAGATCAAAAAAATCTTCCTAATAAAAATATAAACGAAATCATTAATAATCGAGAAAAACAGTTAGAATATTTTAAAAGGAATAATCAAAATGGAAAATTAGAAAAAAAAAAATTTTCAAAAGAAAAAAGCAGAAGAATATTTGACAATCAGGTAGATATAACATTTAATTCTGGTACTTATAAAAATACTTTAAATATAGTTAAAAATGAAGTACAACAAGAAGAAACATGTTGGAATAAAAAGGATAGCAAAATAAACTTCTACATAAAAGAAAACAAAGACGATTTATCAGATAAGAAAAAAAATGGATTAGATAAAATGCATCATCATATTATTCAAAATTCATTAAAAAATCAGGAAAATTCTTCAATTTCTATAATAGATAACAAAAGCAAAAAGAAAGAAATGAATTACACGCCACTATATGAAAACAATTATTGTAAAAAGAAATATATCTCAAACAATAGCCCTATTTTATTAAAAAACATCAAAGTAGAATCAGAAGAAAATGAGAACAAGAATAATCAGGAGAATGAAAAGGATAAAGGAAGTAAAAATGAAATGGAAAAAAACTATCAAAAAAAAAAAAATTTATTTACAGAATTCAGTAAACAGAACAATGAAAGTGCTGCAGAGAATATAAATGAAATTATTTCAAAGACAAATGAAGGAAAAGAAGATATTCATTATAATAATATAAAAGAAAAACAAGCAAATGCATACATTAATAAAATAATAAAAGAAAAAGAGAAAACAGAAGAGAAAGAAGAAAAAGAAAATAAAGAAAAAAATAGTAAAATTTACTTCAAAGTTAATGAATTAGTCAAAGAAAGAGGAAAGATTAATGAAACAAAAGAGAATATTGATAATTATATTGAAAAAAATAAGGAAAAAGAGAATAAAAAAGACGAATTTAATAGTTTTAAAAAAGAAATAAATGATTATGATAAAAAAGGTGAAATTAATGAGGAAAATAAAAATGAAAAAAATTTTGAAAACGATGAAAGATACACAATAAGACAAGAAAATAAAATATTTAAAAATCATATATCATCAGAAATAGAAATTATAGCAAATTTAGAAAAGATAGATTATAATGAAAAATTAAACGAACAAAATAAAAAAAATTTTAATAAAGAAAAAATGGAAAAATTAAAGAGAAATGATGATATAGTAATTGAAAAAAATAATTTAAAGAACAAAAATAAAAGAGATAATGATTTAGATAAAAAAGAAACACCTTATAGTATTGATGAACATAATAACGGAAATGAGGATGGGATTATTAACGAGGAAATCCAAAAGTATATTAACTATATAATGGAAAATGATGATATTGATATTTCTAAAATAAATATAAAGGCTAAGAGGAATCATTTTAAAATAACATTTTTTCTAAATCAATATATATTAAAACACGAAGATTTTAAAAATAGTGATTTATTGTTTTGCTTTGGTGAATCAAGCGAAGAAGAAATTCTCTCAGAAAAAAATTCAAAGAAAGACAGAGAATTGGAATTCAAAAAAAACAATGAACTTCCAATAAATAAAAAAAAAGTAAGACAACAAAAAAATAGAAAAATAAATTACGATGCTGTTGATACTATGTGGCAACCCCATTTTCATCCTCATAATCAAGAATTTCGAGTTAGATATAGATATAAAGGAAGTATGAGGCTAAAAACAATTTCTTGTAAATATTTTGGTTATTTAATTAGTAAAAAAATATCCATTTTATTTTTATTCAGATGGATATTATGTGGAAAGTACATTGCAGAAAAGACCAAAAGATCAAGACTAAGTATTAGTGATATAAATGAAAATAAATTACAAGAGCTTTTAACAAAAAAAAAAAAAAAAAAAATGTCCCACGAAAATGAGGAAGAAATAAATGAAGAAAGTAAAGAAAAAAATACAAAAGAATTTTATAAAGATATAAATAAAATTAATAATTTTCTTTTAAATAACTATAAGGATGAGAATTTTCTTAATAAAATAAAAAATATCATAAACAATTACGATAGCAAACAAAACAAGGAGGATTTATTAGACAAGTTGAACGAGTGCTTTTTAGATAATCTTTTTACAATTAAAGAAGAAACATCTTTAAAATATTTAAAGAATGAAAAAAAAATAGAGCATTATAATAATAATGATAATAATATTCATAATAATAATTATACTGATAATAATAATGATAATGGAGATTATAATAATAATAATAATAATAATAATAATAATAATAATAATAATAATAATAATAATAATAATAATAATAATAATAATATCAACAACAACAATAATAATAATAAAGATATGAATAATAATATTAATAATATTAATAATAATAATAATAATAATTATCGTAATAATAATAACAATAATATTAATAATAATATTAATAATAATAATAATAATAATAATCATAATAATAATAATCATAATCATAATCATAATTATAATAGTAATAATAATAATAATAATAATAGTAGTAATAATAATAATAATGATAATGGTAATAATAGTAATAATAATAAAAATTTTAATATTAATAATAGTAATAATACTAATAGCAATACAAATATTAATGCTTATACCAATATTAATACCAAAACTAATATTAGTACTGATGCTGATACTAATTATAATAATAATATTAAAACTATTATTACTAATAATAATAATGATAAGGATAATAAAAATAACAGTATTAATAGCATTGGTAGTAAAAGTAATAACGATAATAATGGTGTTAATAATATTAATACTTGTAATCGTTATAATGATAATAATAATAATGTTATCTATAATAATAATATTGATAATATTAATAATAATAATAATAACAATAATAACAATAATAATGAAAAAGTCATTTTTTTCAATCCATCTAGAAAAGAACATCCTTTAAAAGGTATCAATAATAATATAAATAAAGAAAATATAAATGCAATAAAAAAAACATGTAGTAAGCAAATATTAAAAGATGTAATAAAAACAAAAGGAAACAAATCATATAATAAGGATATACTAAATAATTTCCATATATCTGATTGTGACAGTAAAGAATTAAATAATGAAAGAAATAAAAATTGTATAAATAATAAAACTAAAACACAGAAAAGTAGTATAACTAATTTTGATAGTTTTCAAAGTAATTGTAGTAATAATAGTAACAAATATAATGATTACGATAACAAAAATGATGTCATTAAAAATAATAGTATTATTAATGAAAATAAAAGTATTACAGACAATTCTGATCCTTTTAAAAATTCATCTCTTAATAATTTAAATCAGCCTTCTTTAAATTTAGAGAAATTATCCAGTAAAAATGAAATCAATGAATTTAATAACTCACTAATAGAACTAAAGAAATCAATATATATAAAAAACAAAATTAACAATTTAGATAAAATAAAGTATTCTAGTATTAATGACAAATTTATAGAATTATTAAATAAAGAATCTGTTTTAAATAGTTTTAAATTGAATAATAAAACATGTCATAAAAATTCTAATGGAGGTAATGCTTATTTATATGCTATTTACTGTGCAAATAAATATAATATAAGCAAAAACATTTCTTATGATGTTAAAGATAACTCAGAAATTTTAAATGACTCTTATTATTACAAAAATCAGAAAAATATGTTTTACAACAGTAATAACAGTAATAATACAAAAAGATTAAGTAACGTTTCAACATGCCCAAGTTTATGTAAAAACAGTTCTTCGTTATGTTCGATTTTACCAGATGAAAATTGTTGTATATGTTGTTCTCTATCTAATAAAAAAAATAAATGCAATAAGGAAGTTATTAACGAAGAAAATTATTTAAAAGATCAATTAAAAAAAAATCAATTAAATTTAATAGAAACATGTGAATTATTTCATTCGTTCTCAGACAAGTCTTCAAAGTTAAATTCTTCAGAAAAAAATTTATTTTATGAAAAAGAGGATAATAATGTAATTTATAGAGAAAATAATAATAATAACTTTTTTCCGGATAATTTATCATATGATTATATGAATAAAATCATTTTTAAAAATGATAATAAAGTTAACAGTGAATGTGATTATAAAAATTGTAATAACAATTTTATCTCATCTAATGATTCTTTGTCTCCTAAAAATGATATTAAAAATAATAAAAAGGAAAATAAAAATTATATTTTTAGTACAAAAAACAAAACCTTTTCTAATGAGAAAATAAATAACTTTAATGAAATCTTTCAAGAAAGTAAAAAATTAAATCAAATAAAATGTGATACTTTTAATAATATCATTAAGATTGTATTACCTGAGAGAAAAGATGATTCAAATTGTTTTTACTGTTCTTATATTGACAATATAAATGATGAATTTAAAAAGGAAAACAAAAATGTATGCACAACGGATAAATGTATAGAGGGAGACAGTGTTCCGTTTTTTCAGAATAATAAGATGGATGTCGTAAAAGAAAATAAAAATAATTATTGCTGTGAATATTGCAATTTTTATAATAAAATTTTTATTTTAAATGAAGAGAAATTGTTAAATGAAGGAAATAATGAAAATAAAATGAATAATGAAATAAAAAACTATGAAACGAATGGCAACGAAACTACCTTAAAATATAGCAAAAAAGATATTGCTGAAAGTAAAGAAAAATTCAAGATTTACATTAATGATAATGGGGACGAAGATGCTAATTATAATAATGAGAATAATTGTGTTACTGGTAATGATATTAATAAAGTATATATCGATAATGAAATGAAAATAAAGGATATATATAATTTTGAAGGAAAGGATTATAAAATAAGCAGAGGAGATGATGAGATAAAATGTAGTATGAATAACGATATTGAAAATAGCATAGAAAAATTTATTAAAAATAATATTAATAATAAGAAAAGGAGAATAATGAATATTTTTTTTCATGATTTATTTGACTCTAAAAAAAATAATAACATTAATAAAGAAAATCACAGTGTTATATCTGAAAATGTAAAAGAAAAAGAACAAGAAAAGAATAATATAATCAGAAATTGTCAATATAAAAAAAACAATTTAAATGAAGAATATCAAAGCATGTATTACAATAATGCATATAATAATTTTTTGAAAAAAGATATTAAAGGAGTTGAAAATAACTACAAAAATAAACTTGAAGCTTATAATAAATCAAATTTAATTATTAACGAAAAAAGTTTCGAGTTAATAAAAAATTTTATTAAGGAAGTTAAAGAAAAAAAATACATTAATAGCAGAGATAATAATAATAATAGTGATAATGAAAATAATCATAGAAATAATAATAATGAAAATAACATTTTATGTTATAATGGATCATTAAAATCAAATTTCAATAATTCAAAAAACGGAAATAAATTTAATAATTTATTAATTAATAATTCTACAAATAATAAATGTGGCAACATTGAAGATAATAGAATAAAAAAATTACCCATATCTTTAAATAAAAAAATGAAATGCCAAGAAAATATAATACAAAGTGGTAACAACAATTTAAACGAAAACCAAGATAGATATAAAAATAAAAATCATTTAAAAACTGAAAATTCTTCATGTGTAATTGATAATCTTAATTTTTTAAAAGAAAATAATATAAATGATTATATTAAATCATTTTACCAATTTAAAAATAACATTTTTGATTCATGTAATAAAAAAGATGTTTGCTGTAAGCAACATATTTTTGAAAATTAAATATATGGAAATATGCCCATAAAAAATACCTAAACAAATATAAAAAAAAAATAATAATAAAATAAAAATACTATATATGTATATTATTATTAATATATATTCATAGTATTTTTTTTAATTCTATTATAATGTTTAAAAATAATATATATATATATATGTATATATATTTTTTATTTATTTTTGTTTAGCATGGGAAATATTATAATTTTTTATGTTAAATATGATACAGTTTATTTATTTTATAGACTGATGTAAAATTTTTTATGTTTTTTTTAAATATCAAAATAAAAAAATATTTATTTGCACTTTTTTTTTAAAATACTCAAAAAAGTTTCGTTAATTTTAAAAAATGGGTAACTTTTTAAAAAAAAATTTGTTTTTTTTTACGATAAATTTGTCTACTGATTATGTTAATTTTAATAAAACTTATTATATATATATATATATTAATAATTGATCTTAAAATTTACTGTTAAAAACCATTTATTATACAATGCCGCTTTCTTTTATTCTTTATACTCAATTTATATTATTTTATCCTGTTTATTTATTTATTTTTTTTTTTTTATAATTATTAAGATTAAAACTTGAAAAGAAATACTAACCTTAAATATGGAAAAAGCTTGAATTTTCCTATTTTACGGTGATAAAGTAAATTTATAAATTTGTTCATATATTGACATAAAAATATATTGTGTTTCTATAGCATTGAAAACGAAAAAAAAAAAAGAAAAAAAATACTTCTAAAATGTCTTTTGGTAAATATATTATCATATTTTTTTTATAAAGAAATTAATTGATGTTTTATTATGAAAAAATTTAGTTTCATTAAGAATTATTCTAAGAAAATTTTTTTTTTTTTAATTCTTAGTAAAAATTAGGGTATTATTGAATTCATTAAAAATTAAAAAGTACATTAACATATTTTAAACATTTCAATTTTTTATTTTTTTTATTTTACCCTCTTGAATTAAAATAAATATCATGTAATGCTATATCATGAAATAAAATAAAAAAAAAAAAAATGTATTAATATATTATATTCTTATATTTAATATAAATATATAAAAAGAAAATATAAACAAAGTATATATAATATAATTTTGTATTAGAAAGAAAATATACATAAATATGTAACTTTAAAAAAAATCATTTGATTTTTTCGTTTTTAAAAATATATATATATATATATATATATATATATTTCTTTTTTACATCAATAAATATTCATATTATATAATTAATATGTTAAATTTATTTTAAATAAGTATAGGACTACTAATAAATTTTTATGATTATTAAATATTATTGCTAATAATATATTCTACACAATTTTTTTTTTCTTATTGCTTCTAATATTAAATTTAATTTTTTTTTTTATTATACATTTTTACTTCATAATTATTTCATTTATTTTATTTTAATTCTTTTTTATGTTTCGATTTTATGTATAAAAATAGATGGATTTCCAGGGTTTGCTAATTTATGAATATCTGTACTATCAATTTCACACTTTTTGGTGTTTTCTAAAACTTGAATATCTCCTAAATGTAAACTTCTTTTAATAAAATCTACGTTCTTTTTTATTAATTGAATTTCATCATATGGAAGAGTTAATTCATATTGATTATTATTTAATGTGACATTGTCTTTAACCAAAAATGTAGCAAAACTTAAAATATCCTTCTTTTCATTTTTTGGTAGATTATTGACATATTCATTTTGTACAAGTAAATTTATATAATTTGCTGGTAATTTTTTGTCTTCACTACTGTTTATAATATTATTTAAAATTTCAATAATTTTTTTTTGTGTATCATTATATTCTCTTGCAACATAAACTATTGCTTTGAATTTCAAACCTTCTTCTTCATCTTCTTTATAATTTTCTTCATTGTTTTCAATCATATCATTTTCAACATCATTTCTTTTTGTGTTTTTATTCTTTTCTATGTCATTTAAATTATTACATTTTATTTCATTCATTTTATTTTTAATATTATTTTTTTCATTGGAATCATTCTGATTATTTTTTTTTTGCTTATTACTTTTATTGATAACTTTATCATAAGATTTTCGAAAGTTTTCTACAACATTTAATAAATTATTATATTGTTTGTGCATAACAATAGAAAAATTTGTATTATCATTAGATGGCCATTTTTGTTTTATCAAGAACTTTTCTTTTTTTAAGATATATGTCCATATATGTTCAGTTACATGTGGTATAATTGGGTTAATAATGATACATATTCTTTCAATAAAAAAATTAACAGTTTCTTTATGCATATGAATTTTATCACACATAATTCTGTACGTATCTCTTTTTAAAAGCATATCATAGAATCCATATTTTAATACATCCCTAAATAATAATTTTTCATATGATTCTTTACATTTATTGGTCAAGTAATTTATTTCATTTTCAAATATTAAATCATTAAATGTTTTTTCCCCACATCTAAATATATATACATTATTTTTTGTTTCTATACAAAAATTTATTAAATTATATAATTTCATGATAGCGCTATTTGCCGTATCTGTGTTAAAATTAGAATCTTCTATTGAATCACCTGCATCAGCTAAAGCAATTCGCGTACCATCACTTGTATATAAAGATATACTTTTTTCAATTGTTATAAAATTTCCTTTACTTTTAGACATTTTTTCTTTATTAATTAAAACATGCCCATTGCAAAAAAATGATTTAGGAAAATATTTGATAGTTTCATAATTATCTAAATTCAATTGTTCTATTTCATTTAATATTTCATTTTGTCTATCTAATATACTTTTTTCTTCTAAATATTCTTTATTTGTATTATATACTTTTTTCCCCCATACAGCTACATGATTGAATAAAGCCATAGTTAAATGATTGAAAATCAAATCCTTTCCTGATATTCTTATATCAAATGGATACCAATATTGAAATTCTCTTCTCATTTTAAGTAATTTTTCTTTGCTTATATTTTTACTTATTTTACTTGTATCATCACTAATATCAAAAACGTAATCGAAAAATTCATCATTTATATCACTTACATCAATATCCAATGAACCCCTAGTTTTTCCGTCTACACTTCCTTGTAAAAAATGACTTATAGTGTAGTAAGCCATATATATAGTTGAGTCAGACAAACTTTCAATTAATTCTTTTTCTTTTGTATTTTCTTCATTTGGGATATTTGAAGTATGTTTCATTTCATTTACATTATTTTCCCTAATGTTTTGATTTATCTTTTCAACTTCTATTTCTTCACTATTTTTTTTTTTTTCGAGAGATTCATCATTTGCATAATTTTTTTTGGAATTATTAAAATCAGGCATATATGTACCTAATCCGTATGATCTACTACATGACCAATCATCTAGCCAAAAAATAACATGTTGTAATTGCTTATATAAAACATCATTATATGTTTGAAAATTACTCTTTTTTAATTGTATTAAAACGTCTTTTTTAAATTCCAAATTTCCATAATTAATATACCATTGATTACATAGTGCTGCAATACATTTAACATTATTTCTATCTATTACTAAAACTTCAGGTTCGTTATATAAAAACCCTTCATTGTTTTTAATAATATGTTGCTTTGCTAATTTTCTACAGTTGAATGTTTTCATACCATAGTAAGGTTCCACTTTCATTATTCCTTCAAAATACTGCTTTTTATATAAAACTTCTTTGATTTTTTGTAATTTTGCATCCTTATAAGAAGAAATTTTTTCTAATTCATAAAAGTATTTTCCACTATTCGTTCCAATATCTGGTAATTCTACACACGAAAAACTTTCATTGTTTAAATATTCTTCTTTTAAGTTGTATTTTTCACAATAATAATTTTTTTTTTTTTTTATATCTTCTAAGCATGCATAATCATCTGTACTATCACTTGACACGCATGGAACAATAGCAGTAGATATATTCATTTTAATAGTAGTCATTGGCAAAATATATAAATTTTTTATTTTGGATAAATTAGTGTATGTTCTTAAACCAACAAGATGTTCTCCTTTTAATTTGTTTAAAATAAAAATATCACTAAAATTATTCAATTTATCAAACTTATTATTATTGTTGTTATTTTCGTTTGTACATTTGCTCTCATTTAACAATAATGGAATTATTCCTTGATAGGCCAAATTATATAAACTATTCTCCGAACAAATATAAATATTTTCACATCTTTTTATTATTCCTTCCTTGCTTAATATATTATTTACGTAATTTTTGTTTCCATAATGTAGCATTTGTTTGTCAAATCCAAAAGTTACATAATAATATTCATTTGGGTTTATAAAAGTGTAATTCTGACCATAAGCTGTTTCTGGTTTTAGAGTGCTTCCTAATAAAATAATCTTTTTTTTTTCAAAAAATTTTTCATCAAAAATTTGATTTTTTAAATATTCTTCTTTTTCATCAAATGTAGTAGTAAAATTTAAATTCTTCATAAAAATGTCAAAAAATTCTTTATTATCATGAACATATATTTTAATTAATGTATACTCCTGGCATTTTACTCCCTCTCCTTCTGATCTTTCGTGATCAGCACAAGCTTGGTTGTTAACTCTACTAAATATAGTAATTCTACTACCATAATATATAAGATTTTTTTTATATAATCTATTAAATTGCCAATTAACAAACTTATCATAATAAGGATTAATATTAGTAGTAATAAATGATCTTCTCCAATCGCAACAGAGGCCAAACGAATTTAAGTGTTCTTTAGCTTTAGAAGAAAAGTAATAACACCAATGTTCTGGGTTTTGAAATAAATGGATTTCTTCATCCTTTATATCCATTTGTTTCATAATTTCACATTGAGTAGTCTGCTTCGAATCTTTTGATTGAGCTTTACTTTTATTTGATCGAAACACAGTCACATCTACATTCTTTTTATTATTTTCTCCATCATCTTTTTTTTTTTCTTCATTACTTGTTATTTCATTTTTTTCTATTTCATTTTTTATCATATTTCTTGTCTCATTCTTTATTTTATCAGCACATACAACAATTGGTGTACCAGTACAATGAAATGAGAAAGGTAGTAACACATTATCACATATCATATTTTTATATCTAACTAAAAAATCTAATTTACTTAAAGTAAAAGCATGACCTATGTGTAATAATCCATTCATATAAGGATAAGGAAAATTCCCTGTAAATTTTTGTTCATTGTTATCAACAAAATCTTTTTCATATATATTATGCTCTTTCCATAAATTCTGAATATTTTTTTCTATATTTAATAAATTCATACGACGTGCCATATTTAAATTAAAAATTTACATATATATATATATATATATATATATATATATATATATATATATATATATATATATATATATATATATATATTATATATATACATACATATAAAATAACAAAATGTGACAAAACAGCAGAAATATTATTCTCAAGTAATTATTAAATTTAAAACTTAATTTTAAATAAATAAATAAATATATATATATATATTAATTATAACAAAAAACAAAACAAATAATATAAAGAAAACACGAAATATCTTCAAAATATATTTACATAAATATATAAATAAAATCCTATAAAATTATAATACAAAATTTTCTTTAAAAATACCCTTTTATATTAGAATAATATATGTATAAAAAAAAAAAAATTATTTTTGTAAAAATTAATTTAAAAAATAAAATTTAATAAAAAGGCATGAACAAAAAAAAAAAAGTGTAATATATAAAGGCTAATGTTTCATAAATGCTAGTTTCAAAAAATTATAAAATTTTTTTATAAAAATTTATTTATTAATTTTATATTATATAAAAGATTGTTAATTTATATTTTACTTTATTTTCTTCTCATTCTTATTTAGTAGTTCATTTTTTCTACTTTTTTTTAAAGTTCTTATTTTTTTTTTTTCCCCCCTAACTTTTACCTTTTTTTTTTTTTTCTTAATTGTATTCTTTTTCTTTTTAAAATTTTTTTTTTTTTTATTCTACGTACTCTATGTTTTTTCTGCATGACATATAAATACATATAAAGATATATACTCTTTTAAATTATATTTTTGTATTCTTACATATACTTGTTTTTTAGTACATTCTTTTTTCTTTTTTTAACTTACATATTGATTTCTTTCTCTTATAACTTTTTTTAAAGTTAGGGAGAAATATTTTTTTTTAGTGTGGTATATATGCAATTTATAATTTTATATTTTTTTTTTTTTTCATTATAAACTTTAATTTTCATATATGTTTACTTAGGCTTTATCCATTAGAATTTTTTATGTATTTAATAAGTAGGCAAAGAAAATATTCGGTGAGATTAAATTAATATAATTATCCTTTTTTTTAATAGACTTTAAAATAGTTTTATTTGCTACTTTTATATTTCCTCGTATTTGTAGAATTTAAAATTCTACCATAAAATTGTTTATTTTTCATTCTTCTTTTTTTTTATTATTCAATGATTTATTACTTTGTAGATATTATATAAAAAAAATTGTAAAGATGTATTTAGAAATTTTTTCTTTTTCATTTCTTAAATTTTTAAAATGAAAATATTGCTGTTATTCCTCTTATTCATGTTATTGCCTTATACGTCTTTTTCCTTTGTAATGAAAGCAAATATAAAAGCATTAAAATTAACTTCTATTAATTATGTAATTCCTGAAAAAAAATAAAAAAAATTTAATTCATGTAATATATTAATTTTTTTTTTAATTATTTTATTGTATTTTGAATACACATTTATACATTTATTAATTTTTATATAATAATTTTTTTTTTTTGCTTTTATATTTTACACATATGCGTGACGTTTTTTTTTCTTTTTTTTTTTTTTTTTTGTCCTAAATTACTTGCATATTTAATATAGAAGTTTTGATATATTTAAATATTTTTATTTATTAACTAATATATATTTTTTTATAATTTTAAAAAATATTTCCTCTTTTTTTTTTTTTTCTTATTTTTTAAATAGAATCATGTGCATAGAAAAAATATAAGATCTTTAAAGATTTATTTATACCCACGCTTTTTAAAAAGAATAGTAGAACCATTAGAAAATGTTAATTTTAAGAATTACTTTTTTTTTCGATCATTATCACGTATATGCGTTTCCTTAAGTAGTGCATTTTCTTTAAATGCAAAAGTATATTTATATAGAAAGAATATGAATAATTTATTATTAACTCAACTATTAATGAATAATGAAATTTTTATAAAAATCTTAAAAATATGTTGGTTATATAAATTAAGTCATTTTATAGATAAAAACATAAAATTATGTAGATATTTGTCTACTATATTTTATATTATTAGTATATATTTGGATATATTATCTACATATGATATTTCAAAAAATTTTTACTTTTACTATTTTTTATATTCCTTATCATCTATATTAAAAAATTTGAGTATACTAACATATACATCTATCAGATCAAGTATTAATTTTCATGTATCTCAAATGTTATCTTATTCAAACCAAAAAATTAACAAAGAAAGTATGGGAACTATAAAACTTACAGACAAAAATGGAGGTGAAAATATAAGCGGTGAAAATATAAATAATGAAAATATAAATAATGAAAATATAAATAATGAAAATATAAATAATGAAAATATAAATAATGAAAATATAAATGTTAATGAAAAATTGATGGAAATTAATGCATTAAAAAAAGACAAATATAAAGTAATAAACAAATTTTACGCAAAAAAAAAAGAAGAGAATAACAATAATAATATTTTAAGAAATAATTTAAATGTAAAAAGAAAAACATTTTATATAGGAGAAATTAGTGTTATAACAGATTTACTTTTTTCCTTAGTAGATTTATCAACAATCCTTTTTCTTTCCCGTGCAACGAAATATATAAAACAAAAACTATTTTTTTATATATTTTTATCTTCTCTACATTTATTTTTTTCTTACAAAGAACTAGAATATTTATTAATTTAGATAAATAGGTATATGAAAAAAAAACACATATGTCATAAATTAATAATAAATCATAATGAGTGTGCATGCCTGCATTTTTCTTTTATAACTTCATATTTTATTTCTTTATATAAGTCTCCTATATTTTTTAATTTACTTCTTTTTTGTTTTGAAATTTTTTTTTTAATAATGAAAAAAATTTACAACAGTCCTTAAATTATTTTAACTCTAGGCGTAAATCTTGACTTATTCTAAAGTTATAAACTTCTTAAAATTTTCCAAAACATATTTATTAAATTGAAGATAATTTTTTATAAAATCTTTAGATAAAGTATACTTTCCTAAATTGTTTTAAAAATAACAAAGTTATGATAATCTACACTAAATGAAATATTACTCCCTGTAATACTATTATTAGTTATTAAAATTCTATAATAAATATGTTCATAAAAGTATATTTTTATATATTTCATTAACTTTGTTAAAATGTTATATTCTATTGTTCATTATTTCATTTTTTTGTGATTAACCATTATATTTATGCAAAGCGAAAATGTATCAAAAAAGCATTTTACAAAAAAAAAAAAAAAAAATATTAATAAATTAAAATAAAAATAATGCAATGAAAAAAAAAGTAAAAGGAACATATTTAATATTTTTCAAGGGTCGTATTTTTTCAATTCATTTTAAAAGCATCTTGAAGAATCAATTTAAAATGTTATCCTACCCATAAATTAAAAATCTTATATTTTTATTCATCTTCTGGATATGTATATGGACAGTCAATATATAATTTCTATAAAAAAGGAAACATTAAAAAAATAAATATTTAAGTCAAAATAATCATATTATTAGAATTATATAAAATTATGTTTATATTCATACTCCTTTATTTATTTGTTTCCATTTATTATTGAACCAAATACCCCAAAAATAAGATGTAACACAACCTCCAGTAACAACAAACAACCAATAACGAGTATTATATTTCAATATGTGATCGTATATTCTTATGAAAAAAAAAAAAATATATATATTTATATGTATATAATTATTATATGAACAGTTAAGAAATATTTTAATTAAAATATATATATATTTATATACTTTGTTTTATTTAAAGCTTGAAAAAAGGGATTAAAAATATCTTTATCTTTTCTACTCTTCTTTAGAGATTTCCATATAAAGGATGGATAAGTATCACTAAATGGACTTCCAAAAACCACTGAAAAATAAAAAATTTGAATATTCGTTAAAATTTTATTCTTTTTTATTTTTTAATTATTTTAATAATATTTACTTTTAAAAATTTCAAATTAAAATCATATAATGTTATGTTTCCACTTAACGTTTTTAAACAAAATGTTTTAGCTTTAGATAAAAAAAAAGATGAATTCTTTTAAAATGCCTATATTTCTTCTTCAAAATAAAAAAAATATTTATAAAAGAATATATATTTATGTTTACATAATTCTTTTCTGCATTGAATTCCTTTATAATTTATTTTTATAATATTTTTTATTTCAATTTTTAAATAAAAAAATAAAATTTTTACTTATATGCATTTTAAATGAAGTGCACGTAGTAATTTTCTGGAATATTTGAGTCATTCCAACTTTTTTAAGTAATAATTTATATTATTTAAGATTTAATTTTACTTTTTAAACGAATTATTTATTAATTTGTTTATATATTTATATCTTTATTTGTTCTTTTAAATATTTATTATATATATATATATATTTTTTGTAACTTCATTATAAGTTCATAAATTTTATAGATAGTACTAATTTATTATCTTTATTTGCACTTGCATTATTTTTCATTATGCATAAAAAACACAATTTTGGAGTAATTCACCTATTTTAGGTATTTTGAATTATTATTCTAAGTACTTGTTATTATAATTAATATATATATATTATTTGGGGGCATTTTATGAATTATAAAAAATAAAAAAAATAATGAATTTAATATTAATTAGTTCAAAATGTATTTATGAAGTTAATAATGAATTTTTTTTCAAAACAGATAATAGGCAAACAAATCATTTAAAAAATATACTAAAAGTACAGTTAAATCAACAAATTAAAGTTGGAGTAATTAATAAAGGAAAGGGAGAAGGAACCATAATAGAGGAAAATAAGAATTATTACATTATAAAGTTGTTATCACCTATTCATTTAGAAAAATCAGAATCTAGATTTCTTCCAATAGATGTCGTTTTGTGTATACCAAGACCCAAAGTTTTAAGTAAGTTACTACAACAATTGTCTTCTGTTGGAGTTAAAAAAATAATTATCGTATTTTCAGAGTATTCAAATAAATCATATGAGTCAAGTAAAATTTTTAGAAATGAAGAAATAAAACATGCACTTCAATTAGGATTAGAACAAGCTATGTGTACACAATTTCCAAAAATTTATATACATTACTCATTTAGCTCCTTTTTTATGAATATTGAAAAATATGCTGATGATAATACAATAAAATTGTGCGCACATACAGATGCTAAAGAAAATACTGCTTCAAACGAATTATCTATTTTAAATAAAGAAGAAGGAAAAATTCTTTTAATGCTTGGTTGTGAAAGAGGTTTCTCAGACCTTGAAATTTATTTGTTAAAAAAATTAGGATTTAGTTTTTTTTATTTAACAGAAAGAATTTTAAAATGTGAAACAGCCTTTTTAATAATTATCGGTCAGCTACTTTTATTAACTGAAAATACGTGTTTACGACCTAGTGGTAAAAAAATGAGAAGATGTTCAAAAAATAGAAATGATTCTATAGAAAAAAATATAATTAAAAATAAAATTAAAGAGGAAATTACAGAAAATAGTTACTACTTTCAAAATAAGACAGAAATCATTAATGAAATAAAAAATATATTAAAGAATGAAACTTATTCTTCTGAACAGCTAACAATCTATGTAAATAATTTTATAAAGGAATGTGATAATATGGAAGAAGCTGAAAACATTACTAATAATAATGAAGATAATATACTAAAGCAGAAGACAAATATTATTAGTGATCTTTTAAAAAATGTACACTCTTTTAATACAAATGACGGAAATAATTTTCAAAATATATATTTAAGTTTGCTACTGAAGAAAATAAAATATAAAAATCGTTTTTGTTTATCATACAATGATTTAAAAAATAATGATGATGATGATGTATTTATATATAAAACACAAAGATACATAACAAAAAAAAAATTTGTTAAATGATTTGCATTTATCTTAAAATTTAAATTCAAAAATTTTATAATATTTTTGTTACATATTATTATCATTACTATAATTATTATTTTATTTTTTTTTATTCTTTTGAATTTCTTTTTAATATTTTAAATATATATATTTACGTACACCAAAATATATGTATGTTTTTTCTGTTTTTTTTTTTTTTTTTTATAAATTACAAATTTATATATTTTATATATACTATATCGTGACTTTAAATATATTACTTTTTACTTCTCATATATTTATTATGTTTCTATTCAAATAAAATTACATAAATTAAATAAATTTTTAACTATTATATTTATGTAAAAAAAAAAGACTTTCAAATATATTAATTTTATTTTTTTTTTTTTGTTAATTTTGTACTTTTGAAAATAATGTATTTTATTTTAAAGGATACTTTTCTTTTAATTCATCAATTTTATCTTCAAATGTTATTTCATATGGAAACCTTGGAAATTTATTACCATATATTTTTCTCATTAATATCCATTTTGTAAAACATTCAATTTCATATACAGTCATTCTATGAACATTTATATTTTTGCTTTTTAAAAAGTTATACATTTCTTTCCTAGGTTCGTAATCTGGATTTATTCCTTTAATATAGTACTCCCAACTTTTACTTTCGTCTGTTTTTAAGTCGTTAATGAAGTTTTCAAAATCTAAATTTTCGTTTTTCTGAACTGTACAGAAATTGTAAGTTTTAAAAAAAGTTTTATTTTTTCTGTTATACCAGTTATGAAATAATTTCCTCATTTTTTTTTCAATTTTTTTTTTTTGATTTTGTTAATCATATTTTATTATTTTATTTATTTACTCTTTTAATATTAATCTTTTTATTGTATTTTTTTCTTTTCATACTTAAATTTTTTATTATTCTATTTAGGTTTTTTTTTTTTTTATGCTATTTGTTTGTATTATAATTTTTATATTTCTTAAGAAAGCAAATACATTTTTACATTTATTTTATTTTAAAGAAACAAAATAAAAGGAAAAAAATTTTTTTACTTATTCCTTTTTTATAATAGTAATAGGACCAATTCAAAATTTTGCTTTAACTTTTTTTATTTTTTAATGTGCACAAAAAAAAAAATTAAATAAATACGTTTATTAAAAATTACTGATGTAGAAAATAATTGAAAAAATAAAAAATTATATTTTCATGGTATTTTTTTTGTTTTAAATTTAAAATTAAAGTAGAATGACAAAATAATGGAAAAAAAAAGAAACAATAAGAATATTAATGGACCAAAAAAGCTATCAAATCTTAGACGACCCTTCAAAGGTTCTTTTGTTTTTCTCCTAAAAAAATAAAAAATAAAGATAAAATAAAAAGTTGTATAAGAGTAAATTTATATTTAAAAAAGATAACTTGATATTTTATATAAAAAAATATATTTATAAAAATAGTTCCTAATGAAATAATGATCATATAAAAATAATTTTAAGCATGTTCATGGAATTAATTTAATAATAGATCAAAATAATTTAAAGTAATTTCACTATAATATAAATTATTTGGAAAAGCAATAAATGAATAAATTATAAATAAATTATATACATTTTTTTTTTCATTATCTTTGCATATGAATAAAATATGTGTAATTGTTTTTTTTTTATAATAATTAATGTTTTAATAAATCTTACTTTTGGATGATATCAATTCTTTTTAAATAAGTGGCATAAGATGATATTAAAGAAATGAACGAAGCTGAAAATAATAAAATAATAATGAAATCTAAATTTCTATTTTTATTTTTATATTTTTCTAAAAAAAGAGCTAATAAGTTAATATAAACAGACATAAGAGAATAATGAAGAAATGTTCTTTCTGCAGCAAAGTTGATTTTGGGATCAATTTTTAATAAATTGATATTTTCACATTTATTGATTTTTTCATTATATTTATTATTTATCCAAAAAAAAGTTTTATCTAATAAGTTCCATTTCTGTAAAGTGTTATATCTGGACAAATTAAATTGGTTCAAATAGTCAGTTGATGACATGTTATTTTTATAATTTTTATTATAGGATAATTCATTAGTATTTATTGAATTTAAATCTTTTTTCTCTTTTTGATAATTACGCGAATTTTTTAATATAGAATTAGTTAACTTATTTGATGACTTAAAATTTTCGTGAATATTTTTATATATCCAAATTGGTATATATTTAATTTTTTCTGAATGTAATAAGGCCATTGCAGTTTGATATTTAGAATATTTATATGCATTAATAGATTTATTGGAATTTAATATATCATTTATCCATTCAGGCATATTTTCAACTTTTAATTTTACTTCTATAATACCATAATTTAATCTAATAATTTCATTTTTTCCTAAAGCCTCTTCAGCTAATCTGCACCAGTGTTCTCTCTTTTCAACATATTCATTTAACATAGATACATTTGTATCTATAGATATTCTTACTGCATTATCATTGGTTAATTGAAACGCTGATCGTAAATAAGATGTTCTTATTATTGGCTCTAATTTGTTTCTTAAAATCTTTTTTTGTATTTCATTACCTAATTTAATACTTTTTTTTATTTTTTCTTCAAGAATAGAATTATCTTCTTTACTATTATAATTCTTTTTTAATAATTCTTTTTTTTTTTTACTTAACCTTTTGAGAAAGAAATCTCTTATATTTAATTCTCCATTCATAAATTTTAATACGTATTTTTGGTCTAGTTCAAATCGTTCTTTTGTTGAAGATTCTCCCGTCCATTCTTCATGATGAATTTTTCTTTCAATAAAAATAGTTTTGTTAGGATCACCTTCATTATCGTTATACCAACGAAATCTTATTAATTGAGCATTTTCATATCTGAGAATTCTTTTAGTATAACAACTAGCCTGTTTATTATCAAAATAAACAGACGTTATTTGCTGTGACTCATTAAATGGTTTAAAATTATTTTCCTTATCGTTAATATTTTTCTTCACATTAAAAGACTTATATTTTTCATTTTTGATAAAATATTTAAAATGGTTTTCTAAATCTTCATTACTAAAATCAAATATTAAATATGGCAAATGTTTTACAATTTTTACTTTTGTGTATACAATATCATCATACTTTATTAAAAACTTTGTAGAAGTTCTCTCAAATGTATCTGGTGGTTTCCATTTATTACTTTTATTCTGATTTTCTGTATTTTCATTTAATGAACGAAGTAAGGTATATAAAAAGGACAAATAAACAATTAAATTGTCTATATTAATGTTGCAAAATTTTTCTTTTATTAAACTTAATAATAACCACTGATTAATAGATATACTCATTACTTTATCAAAAAAAAAACCCAATTTCATTATTATTTTACTATTTTTATGGATATAAAAATCAAAATGAATTATATCACATCCTATCAAGTCTAACTGTTTTTCTATATCATCCTTTTCAATCCCACTCTTATTATACTCCAATGATTTTAATAATTTGTATATATTAATTAAGTTATAAATTATATCATTATATTTATTTTCTGCAAATTTATTTATCTTCTTTATCTCCTGGCTTATAATATCATTAAATAAAAATGGAGGTAGCATTTTTATTCCTAAAAATTAACATGAATGAAAAAAATAAAATAAAATAAAACAATGTGCAATAATGATAAATATTCATTTACATTTTTTTACATATATTAAAATATTATAGAAAAAAGAAAAAAGAAAAAAAAAAGATAAAAGGTCTAATTAAGTTTAATCATATAACATAACTATATTTTAACCTTGCTTATCAACCTTTTTAGCAGCATTTTGTATTAAGTCTTTTTCTAACTTCAATAAAAAAAAAAAATAAAATAAATAAATAGGGCAACTTAAAAGAGTAAAAATCAAAGAAAAAAGAAAGAAAAAAAAAAAAAGCAAAATTTTGAAGTCATACTCTTTTTTTTTTTAAATTAAATATTAAATAAAATTAATATTTTCTTTATACCTTTTTTTTATATTTTCTACCCATCCTTAATATGGTTCGTTTTATTTTTTTATATGACACATAATATTTTCTATAATGACTTGGTATATCATCCATTTTTTAATTTTTCCAAAAAAATTTTTCTTTATATATATATATATAGTTTTTTCCTTTTGTTCTTTTTTTTTTTTAAATATATATGTATTTTAATCTATATTATAATCTAGTAGAAAAAAATCATTTTACTTTAATATAGATTTTACGACATTATTAATTTTATTTTTATATAACAATAATAATAAAAAAATTTTCTTAATGAATTTTTTTTTTTTTTTTAATAACTTTTATATATTTTATAGCTCACATTAATGTGTATATTACTCATTACATCTTTTTTTTTTTTTTTTAAATTTTCCAAAATAATTATGTTATACTAAAAAAGTTAAAAAAAAAAAAAATTATCTTAAAAAAATTAGTTTGTAAGATAAAAAAATGATTTAATAGTATATTTTAAAGATACATATTATTATTTAAGTTCCTTTATTATAATTTATTATTTTTTTTTCATTATTGTTTATAATTTTTGTTCTAAATACAGTAACAGTAACTTGCATTTTTTTCTTCAATTTTTTTGGATTCCTTTTTAAAAATTTTAAATTTAAAGAATTAAAAAGTACTGAAATGTTCCCATTAACAAATTTTTTTTCTAATAAAAATGTAGAATTGTTTTAATCTTTTTTTTTTTTTTTTTCACCTACTTATGTATGCGCTTTTAAAAAAAAATTTTAAGTGACGAACTTTTTTTTATAGATTATTAAGTATGATATAATGTTAAAAAAATGTTAATGTTTCAAAGTGTTCTTATATATTTTAACATAATTTTTCTTTTTTCTGTTTTAAATATTACTTAAAGTTTGGTATAATTTAATAAAATAAAAATAATTTTATTTTTCATATATATGTAAATGACGTAATTAAATCAAAATATCCTGAATAACAAAAAAAAAAGAAAAAAAAAAAAAGTATAGTTATTAAAAGAAATAGCAATATTATTTTAAAAAAAAAAAATTTATTTTAAATATTGAAAATAGAGATTTATTAGCATTCAGAAGACATTTGTAAAAAAAGTAATGTAAAAATTTTGATTTATTTTAAGAAGTATTATACTTTTAATATCAAAAGATTAAAAAAAAAAAGTTATACTAATGACGATCATATATATAAATAAAAAGGTTTATAACTTTAAGAGATTAATTATCTAAGTGTATTCTTATTATTATATTACTAAAATAAATTAATAAACTTCTAAAATATATTTTTTTTTTTTTATGTTTTTGCTTTTTTTTATATATAATTATATTTAGTTATTAATAAAATGTATAGTAAAATCAAAATTCTTAGTGTTTTTTGGTTAGCTGCCAGTGGAGCATACTATATTTACAAATATAAAAAAAATGAACTAAAACATCTATTACAATTTATACTTTTTAATAAAAAGAAAGAAAACAAGAAAAATATGAATGATAGTTTAAAAGAAGGTAATTTGAGTGAAAATTCATCTAGTGTAAATAATGAAAGTAAATCAAGTTTTAGTAAGGCAGATATCTTGAATAATAATGTACCAAATAAAACTATAGAAAGTAAATCAAATTTTATTGAAATAAATAATTTATATGAAGATATGGAGCTTCAGGATACAGAGGAAAATGATTTAAGTTCAAAGAAAATGAAATATTCATCAGAAGATGAAAATATAATAACGGATGTAGAAGATATAAATAATATTAATGATAGGACAAATTATAAAGTTGTTCAAATAAAAAAAAAAAATAATAAAAAAAATAATATAAGGGAAAGTCCAAAAGTAGAGGAAGAAGAAAAAAAAGATAATTATAATTTTAAAGAAAATAATATAATAATACCAGAAAACTATAAAATATATTTTAAGTCATTTGGCTGTGCACATAATAGTTCGGATTCAGAATTTATGATGGGTTTATTAAGTAATTACGGTTTTAAATTTGTTAAAAATGTTGAAGATTGTGATATTTGTATTATTAATAGTTGTACAGTAAAAAATCCAAGTGAGGAAAGTATGAAAACAATAATTAATTATGTAAAAAAGTTAAATAATTCTAATAATGATAGCAATAGTAAAAAAAAAAAAACCCAAAATTTAGAATATTTATCTACTTCATCTTCTGGATTTTCTGAATTTGAAGACTATAGCTGTGAAAAAAAAAGAACAAATAATTATAGTAGTATTTCTTATAATAATGCATGTGAAAATAATAAAAAAGAATGTGCTTGTAATACAGAAGATTATGATGAAATAAATGATAAAAAAGATGTAGCTTTCAAAAATACAAATAATAAAAAAAGTAATGAATTAATAGGCATTAAAAAAAAAAAAAAAGTAATAAAAAATAATAAAAAATATATCAAAATTATTGTTTGTGGTTGTGTTCCTCAAGCAGAAAAAGATATGCAAATTTTTGAAAATATTTCTTTAGTTGGAGTTAATAATATTGATAAAATAATTGATGTTGTCGAAAATGTAATAAATGGATATAATGTAAAATATTTAAGAATGAATAAAAAAATGACTTCTCTAAACCTTCCAAAGATAAGAAAGAATAAATATATTGAAATTATAAATATTAATAATGGATGCTTAGGAAATTGCACATACTGTAAAACAAAATTTGCAAGAGGTGATTTGATGAGTTATAATATAAATGACATTATTAATAGAATAAAATATGTTTGTGATGAAGAGAATATAAAAGAAGTTTGGTTAACATCAGAAGATACGGGTTCCTACGGTATTGATTTAAATACTGACATAGTGAAATTATTAAAACAAATATTAGATAACATTGAAGATGGAGATGTTATGATAAGGCTAGGTATGACTAATCCTCCATATATTTTACAGCATATTAAAGATATATGTAATTTATTAAAACATAAAAATATGTATGAATTTATTCATATACCTGTTCAAAGTGGTAGTAACAACGTATTAAAAAATATGAACAGAGAATATAAAATTGAAGATTTTATATATTTAGTAGATAATTTAAGAAAATATGTACCGAATATAACTATATCCACCGATATTATATGTGGATTTCCATATGAAACTGAAAAAGACCATAATGAAACAATTAATTTAATTAAAAAGTATAAATTTCCTATTTTAAACATTTCCCAATTTTATCCTAGAAGTGGCACTGTAGCATTTAATATGAAAAAAATTGATACGAAAATTGTTAAAAAGAGATCTAGAGAAGTAACCAATGCTTTCCTATCCTATAATAGTAATTATAATTACTTAAAAGGAACTATACAAAAAGTTTTATTTACTGAATTATCTTCTAAAAGTGAACATATAATAGGTCATACAAAACAATATGTTAAAGTACTTTTGCAAAATAAACGCAATGAAAATATACATTTATTAGGTCATTTTACTTTTTGCAAAATAACATCAATACATAAATGGCATGTTGTAGCTGAGTTACAACCCTAAAAATATATTCTTATTTTTATCATTTTGCTTTTTTTTTTTATAATATATATTTGCATTAAACTTTTTTTTTTTTTTTTTTATACATTTATTCTTAAATATATATTTTATATCAACACGTAATCTTTATATATATCTTTTTTTTTCTTTGAAAAAATGTTTTTTATTTATTATCCTTTTGTAATTTTACAACACTATCTTTAATTTTTTTAATATTTCTTCTCCCCATATACCAAGAACTCATCTATTTTAGTTTATGTATTTTTTTATTTTTTTTTCTTAAGTGTTTAACTACTATTATTGTTTTTTAATATAGTGTTCATTTTTTTTCCTTCAAATATAATAGTTATCATTTGTTCATACAATTTATATTTTTATTTTATTTAATTTCATGTTATTTTAATTTGTATTTTTTTTTTTGTTTTTTGTTTTAATACTTCATTTTATATTTTTTATTGGAATATATTTTAAATCTCTTATTGTTAATTAAAATATTTTTTATTTGGTGATTAATCATTGTGTATTAAAAAAAATAAATATACTGAATCTTTGATATATCACATTTTTAAAAGATTGAGAAGTAAAAAAATTAAACACAAAACTTTTATAACTTTAATCATTTAATTTTTTTTAAATTTTTAAATAATATTTACGTGAAATGATATATATGTATTTTTTCTTTTGTTTTACGCAATGTGTATAGTTGTATAACATGAAGAAATGGAAATAAAAAAGAATAAAAATATAGAAACCTATCTATAAATATATATAATTATGCAAATTGCATTCAAAATTAATTTCAACTTCTATAAAAGGCTTGCATTTTTTATTCAAATTTTTCTTTTTTCTGTAATTTGGTGCACTTTTTTAAAATGATAATGTTAAGGAAAATTAGAAAGTACTCCAAAAAATATTAACTATTCATAATAAATATATATTTGTTATAATTCTTTATATTAATTTTTTTTATACATTTAAAAAAAAAAAAAAAAAAGATAGCATTTTTCTTTTTAATTAATGTAAAAAATATTAAGTATTCTCTCTTAATTTCCTCTTTTCCTTTTCAAAAAAATAGAAATATTATCCATTATTTACCTAATGTTAAAATTTAGGTGTATGAGCTCAGAAATATTAAAAAATATAAAATAATAAAAAATACAGTAAAAAAATATATTTCAAGTATAAGCAATTTAAATACACATTTATATATGTAAATTATTAAAAAATTAAACATCGCTTATAATTAGGCCAAAGTTGTATTCCTTATTTTTTTTTTTTTTTTCTGAACATTTTTAAATAAAAATAAAATTTTATTGATAATTAATTTATTTATACATTATAATCATTCGTATTTTGTTTATTTCCTATTTTCCCTAAATTTTTTTTTACATTTTCATTTTCGTTAAATTATCAATTCATATAAATAAAATAATTTCATATATATAATTTTTTGTATTTATATTTAGATAATTTTTTTTAATATAAAAATTAAAACAAAATATATATATATATATTATGTATTAATTTTTACTTCTCTTTTTTATCTTTTTTATCTTTTTCATGCATTATTTATTAGAACAAATGTTTTTATTTTTTTATTAAATATTTATACTTTTTCTAATAATGCTTTATTTTATAAGGTTGAATAATTTTGTTTTACATTATTATATTTAACTCATTATTTAAAAAAATAAAATAAATAAATAAAATAAAAAATGAAGGGAATTAATAAAATTGATTTTAAAAGGGTAAAGAGTTCCTACCTGGAAAAAGATTTAAAAATAAATTGTGAAAATGTAAAAGCGTCAAACACAAAAAACGATAATATTCTTGAAATAATTAAAAATGAAACAAATATAAATTGTTTAGACAATTTTGAATCAATTCAAAATAATTCAAATGAAATAGAAAAAAAACTTAATTATATTAAAAATTCTTTAGTTAGCAAAAGTGATAAAAATATAGGACTAGGTAAACATGATAACAACGAATACAGCAATAATTTAGGAAAAAAAGATGATAAAGAAAATGAAAATCTTTTAAAAAATGAAGTTGAAGGAAATTCAAAAGAAGACATTGAAGAAAATGAAGAATATCATAAAAATGTGGTATCAAATAAAATTGAGAATTTTACTGAAGAAGGTCTTAAAAATAAAATATCTAAATTTGTAAATAAAACAATAGATACTTATAATTCATTGAAAGTAGATAAGTTATTTTTATGCAAAAATATAAATGATTTAATTAATGATAAAAATACTGATATTTATGTTGATTGTTCAAATGATATAAAAAAAAAATATATTTATGAATGTAAAAATGCAGAAAATGTAACAAATAATACAAACAAAAACCTAAGTATGATGAAAAAAATAGAAGATAAGATAAAGAATAATAATTCAACTGTTCTAAAAAACATTTATCATGCATTTAGAGGAACCTTAAATGATTTTAAATATGTATATCTAGAAAAAGGTGATGATAGCATTGAATCATTGTATGATAAAATTTATGATTCCTATAATATGACTTATAAAATAACAAGAAAAGGTATAAGTGAAAATAGCGAATTAATACTAAATAATGAAACAAGTAAAATAGAAAACAAAAAGTTAATAAGTAACATGAGCATAAGAACAAAAAAAAATATGAAGAATGACGATAGCAATCAAAAAGATAAGCAAATTAATAAGGCGTATATCTATGATGAAAAGGAAAATAATAAAAGTTATAATATCCCAAATAATATAAAAAATAATTTCACTAACGAAATTAAAATAAGTGCAAACAGTGATGATAATAATAATATGAATGAAATGAATTCAATATATGAAAGTAAAGCATTTGAAGTCAAAAAACATAAGACAAATAATAAATTAAATAATTGTAAATTAATTAATGAAAATGCAATAAATTATAAAAAAAAATTATCAAATGAAATAAATAAGAATATGAATTATGATGATATATATTACTCAGACACAAATAAATTTGAATATTCAGATATAATTTCACACTATTTATATAATAAAGAGGATGCTAAGAATAAATATGCCACCAAAAACAAATGTGACAATAAAAATGAGTATAATATAAAAAAAAAAAATGTTACTAATAATATTGATTATGCGCAACAAAAAAAGAAGAGTAAAATTATTGATGTTCAAATTAATGATAAAAATGTTTTTGATATATCTCCTCTAACGCAAAAATATAAATACAGATCAAACATAATATTAACTATAAACAAAATTAAAAATATTGAAAAAGTAATTGAAATTAATATAAATATCAATGATATACAATTAAAAATCCCCGGAATGAGAATTGAAAACATAATATTGCCTTACAAATATTCTAATGATTTACTAACAATACAAATAAAAACACTAAATGAAGATGGAGATCAAATAGGTGAAATAAAACAAGAAAGAAATGATAAAATAAAAAAAAACATAACAAAAGAATATGATAAAAATACAATAAAATATCAACTAAAAGAAGAAATCTCCTCTACAATAAAGTATTATTATGTATTTATACCATTGAATAATATAACAGAAGAAATAATAAATAAACAATTAATTCTAATAACTTCAAAATATAAAAAAATATTCGAAAAAGAAAAATTATTACCGGATACAATGTATTTGATACAATCAAAAAATATTGATTCGATGAAAGAAAAACATTTGTACATTTCTATTAGAAAATGTGTTAGTGGAATTCATTTTTATCCTAGGGTGAATGAAAATAGATTGAATAATTTAAATAAAAATAATATTTTAAATACAAAAGGAAGCGATAGTACATTTAAACCAGTTTACGTTAGTTTATACAATGATGAAATAGATAGAGAAATAGGAAATCTGATAAATGAAAATAATTTAATTAATAGAATAAAAATAGATAAACTTCCAGAAAAAGGATATTATATGATTAATAATAATTATTTCCATTTTTTTTTTAATAAAGAAAATGTTTTAGTTTGCAATAATAATATAAATAATAAAATGGAAAAAAATCAAAGTAACATTGAAAATGCTAGTAATTTATTTAATTTAATGTCTAATAATTTTATAATCGTAAAGAGTTGTATAGATTTATTCCCATTTTATATTTTTCCATCACTTGAAGATTTGGATTATCTTGATTTTATAGAGAAAAACGAATACATAAAATTAAAATTTATGTTGCATTTTCTAGCAATAGTAGAGAATATATGCACAAATTTATGCTCATTTATGAATATAAATACAAAGTCGAATTCATTGTTTCATAAACATATTAAAGCAGTTCAAATAGATGATGAAAATAATAAAACAAATTATTTTACTTTTTTATACACGTCATATGATGAAAAAAGTAAAGCAACAAATTATTCCTTTAATTATGTTAAGCCGTTTATTTTTCAATTTCAAAAAGAATACGAAAATGAAAAAAAGGAAGAGAAAGATAATTTATTAGATGAATTAAACGAAAATGACCTTTTCATTTACGAATACGGAAGAAAACAATCATTATTTTTATATAATATAATAAAAAATTATGAAGATATAAAAAATATAGCAAGGTGTTATGATGAAAAAAAGCATATTTTTTATACAACTGATTATAATAAAAAACGATTTCAAGATTATTATATTAACATTTTATATAAATATAATAAATTAGTTGAAGAAGATATATACAACAAAGAAAATATATATAACTGTCAGGATGGAATAAGAGAAATAAAAATAAAAGAAACAGAAAGAATGAAAAATAATTTAAGACAGAATATTGTTTTAGAAAAAAATAATCATGATAAGATAAATCATAATAACTATATGAAAATACCAGAAAATATTTACTCCTCAGATAATTTTCCAACTATTAATAATAATAGTATTATATTAAAAGAGGAAGCAAAAATAAATAATACAAATAAGGAAAATCGTGAAAGACCAAATAATCTAAATAAGAAAGAGTTTAATTATTGTAATAATTTTGTTAAAAAATATTATCTAAATGATATAGAGCATAAAAGCAATAAAACATTTGCCGAACAGGGAAAAATAGAAGAATATAACAATTTTGATTTAAAATTTAAAATAACAAACAATGAAAAAAATAATGAAATTAAGCATAGACAAAATATAAATAATAAAACATATATTGGTCATGAAAACAATGGATTTTTTAATTCTAAAGAAAATAATAATTATCGTCTATGTGGTGATAATAGAACTATGAAAGAAGAAAAAAATAATACATTGAATATAGATAAAAATAATCCTCAAAATATATATCTAGATCAATTTAATACAAGTCAAAATGAAAAAGAAGATAAAATAAAACAAAATCATTATTCTAACGATATTTTAGATAATGTATATGGGCAAAAAAAGGAACAGTATATGTATAAAAATGATTCTTCTTACCAGAAATTCTTTAGACAGAAAACAAGTAATAATTTTGATCTTTCTTCAGAAAATTTATTTTTAAAATCATATGACTATCTTAATAGAAGTGACAAGGAATATTTTGTCAATAAAAATAAAACAGAAGAAGAATATGAAAGTATGAGAAGCAATGTTATTAATTTTAGCGAAAATGGCATAATTTTGGGTAGTTTTTCTGATGAAGATGAAAATAATTCTAATGATATATTTACCAATAACATAATAAATAATAAATTATGTATAGAAAAAAGTATATATCATGATGAAAATAGTGAAAAAATAGTTAAAATACTAAATTTTGAAAATTTAAAAATACATAATGAAAATATTAATGACGCTACAAAAAAGTGCAAATTAGTTCAAAGGAATGAAAAAAATGTTTAAAGAAATCCTAATACTATAAAAAAAAAAAATTTAATAATTATACTTATTTTGTAAATCATATATAGGATCTCTTTTAATTAAATGATGAAATATAAAATGAAAAAGATACAAAAAATAAAATATGAATCAAACCTTAACATATAAATATACATATATACAGTATATAAAACTATATTTTGTAATAAAATATATTATTTGTTAAAGTATATTGTAAAATTATATTATGATATAAATTAAATATTAAAATATAATAATAATTCATGCAATACTAGTAAGAATATAGAATAATGTTATCAATATGATAAAAAAAAAAAAAAAGAAGATATATAATTATGTAATAACTATGTAATTTTTATTTATAAATACGCTAAATTAAAATTTTTTTTTCTCTCTTTTATTATATATATGATTATCTTTTTGTGTTTAATTATAATATTTGAATATTATTGATTTATTTTTTTTTTAAATATTTTTACTTAATTTCTTTTTCTTTTTATTTTATTTTTTTATTTTGATATAAACAGTTGAATGCAAAAAACAAATTTAATGAATTAATACTAAAATATGTCTGTTATATTTATTATATATATTATGACCTAATTAAATATTTTGCTTCATTTTATCATATTTTTTTAGACTTAAATAAGTGTAAATATAAAGATAAAAAAAAATCATATGAATTAAAATAAAAAAAATTAATAACTTTATCAAATTTTTTTTAAACTTTTTTGTTATTAAATTTCTGTAATAATTTAATTTTTGAAAAATATTAAGAGTTTTCTTATTTTTGTTATGTCTATTTTTTTCATTAGAATTATTATGCTCATTTCTTGATGCGCTATCTTTATCTCCTTTTATATTCGTTCTATGAAAGAAATATATTTATTATAATGAATATACTTATTCTAAAAAATATATATTTTTTTAACTTAAAAGTTATATTTTTACTTTTTTATATCACCTTTTCAGTAAATTTATATATAGTGTGAAATCTGGATTAATAAGAAAAAAAAATTTAGAAAAATAAATAAAATATATAAGATTCTCTGAATCAAAATACATATCGTAATTGTCACACTCGATGTTAACAAAACATTTTTCACTTAATGTACTTGCTATAAAATATAAAAAAAATTGCCTCTACTGCATTTCTTAAATTTTTTATTTTTATAATTTTTTTTATTTTATTTGTTATTTCTCTTTATTTTTATTTATTTATTTATTTTTTTTTACTATTTAGTAAGTTATATCCTTTTTTTAATTTTTTTTTTGAGCTGCAACCATATTCACAAAAATTAAAATTTTCATCACAAAAGTATCGCCAAGAACATGAGATATTTTCTAATTCCTTATTATCCCCTAAAGAATCTACATAAATCATTTGATAGCATAAAGTAGCTATAAATAAATGGCTAATACTTAGATAAAAAAACAAAAGCATTGTTCATGTTCTTATTAGCATATGAATGTTAAATAATCATTAATTTAAAAAAAAAAAAAATATATATTTTTATATAAAAAGAACTATTTAAATTATATAACTCTTAAAGTATAAAAAATAAAAAAATTCCTATAATAATATTTAGACAAAACACAAATATTGTGTAATTTTATGTTAAAGATACAATAAAAAAAAGTTAGGGATTTTAATTTTATATATATACTTCATTATTTTTCATTTTTCTTTTTCTTTTATTTTTATTTATTAAATTATAACATACTGCTACTTTATTTTTCATATTATATATCTAATTATAAAATAAATTAGCATACACTATAACGCGTTTTTAATTTTTATACTTGAATGCACTAAAGAAAAAAAATTTCTTTAATAAAGTTATATTTATAATTGAAAACTTAAAACATAAATTCTTAATAAAAATAAAAAAAAAAATTCCTTATAGCTATAATTTACAATTTATAAAAATTTATATATATGTATATATAAATATTATCAAAAGATTGATAATTAAGCAAAATAATAAAAAAAATGTTATCCTTAACTTTTTAAATTTAATTGATAACATATATGTTTATATATGTATATATATTTTTTTTTTTTTTATTTTGTACTTTTTATTATATATAAAAAAAAATTTAAGATATTAAATATATTTATTTTATACAAAAATTATAAATTTTATTTTTTACTTTCTTTTTTTTTTATCGTTATAATATGGAAGAACTTAAAAACGAAATAGATAGAGAACATGAAGGTACAGTAAATAGAGAAAAAAATGAGGAAGGAAAGTTAGAATATGTAAAAAAAGGTGACGAAGAAAATCTTGAAAATGTAAAAAATGAAGAAATAAAGGGAAAAATAAGTTTTGATATATTTTCATATTTAAATAAAATATATAAAAAGCATGGTTCATATGACGAAGAAATATCTAGGTTTTTATCATACGTAAAAAAAAGAAGAGGAAAACTAAAAAATAAAGTTCTCTTCAAAATTAAAAAAGTAGGTAAGTATATGTATAGAACATATCATACTGATATAATCGATGAAAAGTATTTAGAATTATTAGTATTAGATGTAGAATTATGTAGATGTAGATATATACAAATTAAAACTGACATGAATAATTTGAAAATTCCATATAGAGCAAAGTTTTCTTACATAAGACGCTTAAAAAAATCATTAGATAAAATAAATTTTTTAAATAATATTATAAATAATTGTGTTGATAAAAATACAGAATTACAAGTAAGGTGCTATAACACATATATTGAATCATCATACCTCCTAGAAAAAAAAGAATATGAAAAATGCTTAGAGAAAATAGATGAATTTACTAAACTTATAAAACTTATAAAAAGGATTACTATCAATTCCCTTATCGATAACCAAAAAAGTGAATATATTACAAAAGAAGATGATGAAAAATATTTAAGTAATGAAAATAATAATATAGAAAAGACGTTAGTAAAAAAGAGTGATATGTTGTTAGATGAAGAAAAAAGAATTGACGAAATGTATGACTACTTTTTGTCGGTTATAAATTCATATGAACGTATTTGTACTTATAATATTAAAAAAGTCAACATAGGTAATTCAAATGAAAAATTGCAGGAAGATGATTTCATGGAAAATTTAAATACCATATCAGAACACAATAGTAGTATAACATATAACCGATTAGATATAGAGCTATCAGATGATATAATAATAATTAATGTAAAAAATGTACAGTTTAAATTACAAGAGAATAATAATAATATATTAAAAATAAAAAGCATTATTGATGATATAAAGTCTGTTATTGAAGATGAAGTAATTATAGGTTTAAATGTAGATTATAATTTAAGAGATATATCTAATAATGTAGAATCTGTGTTCAGTTTTTTAAATGATTACGATGTGAATTTCATTATAAATAATTATGGAAATATACTTTCCAAATATTTTGATTGCTTATCAATAGTTCATGAAGAATTAATTAAATCAACTAATGAAAATAATAAGTTATCAAATGATAAGTTAATGGATAAGATATGGAATACTTTAGAAAATTATTTTCTTTCTGAAAAAATTTATATTGATATAGAAAGAACACTCTTAGTATTAATGAAAAATTTACTTCATGTTTATAACTCTGATGATTCAAGGAATTTCAGTTTTCACAACAAAAAAATGTTTGGTGATCTTATAGAAGCAATGCCATTACTGCATGAAGGAATAAGATATGCAGATATACTTAAACAAAATACTGATGAATTAAAAAGTCTAGAAGATAATAATATTTTTATTAATATTTTACAAATAATAAAAAACGTTAAGTCTTTATGTTTAGCATTCTATTATGCATTAACAAATAAAAATGCTGAAGCTCATGTATTATTTGATTTAATAAAAACAAGAAATTATGTATATATAAAAATTAATAATGCAGAAATACATAATAAGTCTTTATTGCGTGTAGCAATATTATTTAATAGGTTACAGGATCTTGTTTCCTTAATGAATGAAAAATATTACTTCAGACATTTATCTATCTATGCTTTACAAGTTAAAAATAAATCAATAATAAATAAAAATTTATTTTATGTAGATAATTCTTTATTTCAACCTAATATGAATCATATTTGTTTAAGTCCTCTACATATTGATATAGTAGATATGTGTCGTGATTCATTGTCAATAAATCAAAAGGAAAAATCATCAGGATTTAGAGGATTACTCAGATCATTTTGGAAAAAATAAAAAAAAAAAAAATAAAAAAATATTTTTATTTAGAAAATTTTATTATTAATAGACATTTTATCTTTTTGGATTACATTTATACTTATGTTTATGCTAATACATATGCATATATATATATTTTTTCTCAGCCTTTTTTATTGTGAATTTTTTTAGAATATAAAACAAAAAAAGAAGTAAAAATAAAAATAAAAAATAAAACATAATTCTTTTTTATTGATAATCTAAAATTTTATTTTTAAAAATGTTTGAAATGATTCTTTTAATTATAAATGTAAATACTCATTTTCACTTAAATTTCGTATTTTTTTCACAAATATTTTTTTTTTTTTATTATTATTATTTTTAAAAAAGAAACAAGTTTATAAAATAAAAATTTTTATATATATAAAAAAAAATTAAAATAGGGATAAATAGAAATGTTGATGCTAAAAGTTATTATTTCTTTAACCACTCAATTCCATTATTGACTGAACTAGATCATTGTTGTTTTTTCTTAAAGCTTTAATTGCACTATCTCTGCTACATTTTGTTTGTGACATAATTAACTCTACATCATCCATTGAAACATCATCAAATTTTTCTGTAATATTAAAAAAAAAAATAAATAAAATAAAATATTTATTAAGATGTTATTTCAAATATAGAACTTTATTTTGAAAAAAAAAAAAAAAAAAAATGAAATATACGTATATATACCTTCATCTAAATCTTTGACTTTTTCTTCTTTTTTTTCGGTTGATTCAAAATTTACTTCGGATTCAACAGGAATCTCAGGTTCTTTTGGTAGGTTTTCTGGCATAAAGTCTGCAAAAAAAAAAAGTAAAATATAAGATATTTATATATACAAATACTAGCACAAATATTGATATGGAAATTAATAAAAATAATCCCATTAAAAAAAAAAAAAAAAAATCATTTAGTATAAAATTACTGTTAATTGAATTCGTTAAGTCATCAGTTTTTGCATCTCCAAATATTACATAAGAGTCAGTTCCTTCAATTTTATAAACTTCAACATTAGAAACAGCGAAAACCATCTTTTGAGATTTCTTTATGATAACTTTATGAGCATTTGGTACTGCCTTTAAACCAAGTTTTACAAGCATTTTTCGAGCTCTTCTTTCTCCCTTACTCATTTTTGTTCTATTGGGAGGATTTAATATATTTTTATTTTCATCATTCTCTTCACAGGAAGAACTCGAAGATATATCCTCTTTTGAATTTATTTTATCCTGCATTTTTTGTATTTAAATACTTAAAAGAAAAGATATAGAAAGATAAAAAAAATTAAAATTAAAAAAAAAGAAAAGAAAAGAAATTTTTTTTTTCAAAAAAAAGTATTTTAAAAAAAAGTATTTTTTTGGATATAGAATAAAAATATTTTTTTGAAAAAACAGTATACGTTATAAAAAAATTTATAGTTTTATTTTTCAAATATATATTTATTGCTTCTTTCTCTTTCCTTTTTTTTTTTTGATATTTATGAATACGTTATATATAAAATTTTGTTTTTACTGATTTGTAATTTACATGTTTATTTAATTTAAAATAAAATTAATGAATAAATGCACGAATATGTATAATATTATGCTTATTTAATCTACATATGCATAAATTTGATGTTTAATAAAAAAAAAAAAAAAAAAAAAAAAAATTTAAAAAGCTCTTAATTTACTAAAAATAAAGCAGTAGAATAATAGAAGTCCTTAGTAAAGAGATAATATAAAAGTGAAATAATAATGAAAAAAAAATATCCATAAATGCTAATAACTATTTTATTATTTTTTTATAATTTCTTTTTTTGGGTGATAATGTATAAATGCCTTAAATAAACATGTTACAAAATTTATTTTTTACTAAAAATAAATATTATAGATTATTATTAAATATCTATATGAAATATGATATTTTTTTCTTTTTTTTCAATTATACATATAGACCTTATTTTATTTTTAAGTACTCTTTTTTTCTTCTATATTAGAAAAATAAATATTATGAAATACATTTATACTTCACCTGAAAAAAATGTGAAATAATTTTATCATATTTTTCTTTTTTACTGTTTATATACTCGAAATATTAAAGTATTTTTGTGAATAAAGTAAAAACAAATAAGAAATATTTGAAATTTCAGAAATATTTTCCTTTTTTATGATTTTTCTCTTTTTTTGTAATTAATTTTTTCTGTCATTGTTATTTTAAATAATTTCATACTGATAAAAAAAGATTTCATTTGAGATTTTTTTAGATTCTTATTAAAAAAAATTTTTGAATTCTATCTTAACATTAAAAAGTACAAAGAAATTATAAATTCATTGTTGAAATATATAGTTTTAAATATATTTTAAATAGAAAATTTTATAATATTTTAAAAGAAAATTTTTATAAATACATAAAAAAAAAAGTTTTTAAATATTTTAAAATCAATAACTCATTCTTTTATATATATAAATTATAAAAAAGATAAAATGTATTTTTTTTTTTTTTTTTATATATTTGCATATTTGATATTTTCCCAAAATTTTTTTTCTTCCATTATTTTTTCATTATTTGGTAAACTATTTAAATCTTTTTTTATTTTTTTGCAAATATTAAAAATATATAAAATAATGTTTTTGTCTTTTATGCTATTATAAATATCTCTAAAATTTATAGAATGAACTGTCCATCCTATAAAATAAAAAATATGAAAAACATTTATATATATATTTATATGTCGATAAAACTAAAAAATAGAGTATTAATTAATACCTTTTAAAGCAAGTTGTTTTTGTCTTAGTTCTGAGGATAATAATGGTCTATTAGATGGAAATAAGACATCCTTCAAAAAAAAAAAAAAAATTAAATAATATTTTTATATTTCACATAATAAATATCTATTTTTGTAATTTTATTTTTTTACCTCATATGATATTAAATCTATTAAATGCCTTTCATAAGGAAATGAGCAAGAAATTTTGTAAATATTTTCATGAATATAAGATCCTTTATATTGAATATTCAACTAAGAAAAAAAAAAATATATATGTATATGTAGATAATATATATGAAAATAATTCATTTTTTTTTTTTTTTTTTAAATAATAAATTGTCTTTTTCTTTTCTTTTTTATAACTTACGAAATTTAAAATATCACTAATAATATGATCAAAATGAAACATTTTTATTTTTTTTTTTTCTTTTTTGGATGCCAAATAATTAGTGTTTTTGCTATTGATATCGTCTATATTGTAATTCAAAACAAAATAAAAAAATTTTGCAATGTTCATATTATTATCTAATGATTTACATATTTTTTTATTATTTAATGAAGAATTAATTGTTTGATTATCTTTTTCATTAATAAGATTAACATTTGTTATTTCATAATTTAAATCTAGATATATATATTCTTCGTTAATATATATATTTTCTGATACTCTATTCCATATATGATGCATATCTTTATTTTTACAAAAAAAATTGGAAAAATTATAAATATGATAGCATACTTGTTTTGATAACATAATAAATTCATAATTATATGTATCATCATAATATTTGCATATTTCACTTAATATATGATATAAATAATTATATTTATTTAGCAAAATGTTTACATATAATAATTTTAATAATATTAGAGAGGTATATTCATCTCCTTTTTGGATATATGAAGATAATTTATCATTTGATTCATAAAATAAATTAAAGCTTAAAGTTGACTTCCTATCCCTTATTTCATTTTCTGCATTTCCTACATTATTTCCATGTTCATTGCACAGATTCATATTATTTGTTTCTATATTATAACTATATCTATGATGCATGTATTCTTCTGATAATTTTCTAGATAAATCCATTTTATTATTTGTTAAAGTTAAAATGTATAAAAAATTTATTAGCATATAGGAATTTATAGGCTTCTTTTCTTCTATAATCATATGTTCAATGATATCATATAATTTCAAAATGTTGTCATCCTCATAATGAATATTAAAACAAGCATAAGCAAGTGCTATGCAACTATTTATGTCTATTTTGTTTTTCTTTTTAATATCATAATTTAATTCAACAGCACTATTATTTGATACATATTCATTATTACAATATTTAATATTTAAAAAGCTATTTATACTTTCCTTAGAATCCTCTTCATCATCTTTATATGTATCAATGTTATTTTTTAATTCTTTGCTATTTATTATGTTTGCTTTTTCTTCTTTATTTTTTTCATTGATATCTATATCACATTCTTTACCTGAACTATTATTTGAATGTTTATGACAATGAACAGACAAATCATTTTCATCCTCTTCATAATTATTCAATATATTCTGAGTTATTGAATTAATTTTTTTTTTAAATACACTAATTAATTTAGGTCTACGAGACAAATGTGTCAATGCTATAAATTTCAAATTCTTATTCGATGTAATATTACTTAAGAAAATTAAAAATTCTATATTTGAGGATTTTAACAATATTGGAACAATTTGTCTCATTATCATATTTATTATTGTATCATCATACATATTAACATTTTTCATAATAATTAATAAATTATTAACATCCTTAATACTTAATTGCCAGAAATTATTTAATCTAATTTTTATCTGTTCATATAATAGATCACTTATATATGGTAAATATACTTCTTCTTCGTTATCAATATTTAAATGACTTATGTTTACACCATCATCAAATATATCTAAGTAATTATTTGTGCATGATATATTTTCATTATTTGAAATATTTAAATAATCTCTCTTATCTTTATTTTCAGAAATATATGAAAAGTTTAAATAACCTTGATTGGTATATTTCATTAAATCATTTATTATTAGCATTATATTTATACAGTCTTCTCCATACAATAATTTATACTTCTTTTTTATTTGTTCTAAAATATAAGAAATTAATTTAAAAATATCAAGATTTTGTACATTTAAATAATATATGTTTTTTAAAGAATATAATATTAATGTTAAATTTTCTAAATATAACAATTTTCTTATTTGATAAAGTTGCTGAACTAATAAATAATAGTATTTGTGGTCATATATATCCAAAAAGGAAGAATGATATATAACATTAGTTAGTTGTAATGGAGTAAATGCATATAGATTTTTTATTACTTTATTTTTTAAATGGTTAAATAAGTGCTTGTATCTATAATTATACTTAATTCTACTTAAGCATGTTAATATAGAAACAACATCTTTACTAGTAATGTACTTCATATTTTCATTTATTTTTGTTAAAATATTAATATACAAATCTGGTTTATCAACATTTGCAAAAGTATATGACCACAAAATAATGCATAAATTTTTTATACTCATATTATGTATATAAATATTAACAGCATTATAAAATACATCATTATAAAGATAATCATCATATTCATTCAATTTTGTTAAAGAATATATTATATTAATAACATCTAAATAATTAGAATCATGAATATTTTTTTCTATGATTTTTTTAACTTTTTTCACTAATTTACACGTATAATTAATATTACTAAAAGACCACAGTATGTTGCTTATATTTTTCATACTTAATTGATCTAAATTTTCTTCTATTTTTTTTGACAGCTGATAGTAAGTATTTACATCTTTATATTTTAATTTAGATAATGAGGTAAGTAAGCATATAACATCACTTAAACAAACAAACATAGAAATATTTGTTCTAATTAAATCAATAATTTTATTTTTTAAGTTCCTACTTTCATTTGTTTCAATAATTATATTACTTAATGTATATAAAATGCTACATATATGTTTTGCTTCTAGCTTACTTATTTTATTATTAATAAGATTAATGATGTCATTAAAAAAAAAAGGCAAATGATCAATTTTAACGAATGCATAAAAAATTTGAACTAAATTAGAAGTTTCAAACAAATTTAAACTTTCTTCAATTTTTTTTAAAATGCATAAAAACATATAATTTTTTATGATGCTTTGTTTTTGATAGGAGTCTATTAACTTAGATATTTTAAGAAGTGCACTACTTAAATTAATAGGATCACAATTATGCAAATTATTATACACTACATTTATTATCCCATTTACAGTTTTTTCTTTATTTATTTCTCTTTGTATAATTAAATTATCTATATTTCCATCAACAATGGTGCTTATGGACTCCCCACTTAATCTTTTTATTATTTCAGAAGGTTTAACTTCGATAATGTTTTTTTCTTTAATTTTGCTATTTTCTTTTATTGTGTCACTTTTTTTTATTTCATCAATTTTATAAAATTCACTATTTTTATTAATATCATCCTTTTCTCTCAATTTATTCTCTGTTGATAAATCATGAATGCATTTTTTTGCCGTAATATGATCTGTTTCTTCAACAAAAAGCATATTATTCTTTGTCATAGAAGAATATTTATTCTCTGGAGAATTTAAATCATTAATTAAAATATCACTAGTTAATTTTTTGTATTCATTATTGAATTTATTTATTTCATCATAAATAGTACGATACTTAAAATCTTCTTGAATTATATTAAGATCATCCTCTTTATTATTTCCTTTATCATTTAAGCAATTTTCTTCTTCTAGCTTCTGGTCTTTATCATTTTCATTAATCCTTTTTGACGAATCTTCATAAATTTCATCATAAGATTTTATATCATTAACATATGTCTTATCATTTTTTAAAAACATATCAATGTCATCATGTATATCTTCTAAATTATTTTTTTTTTTATATTTACCTTTAGTATAATCATTTAATTGCTCTCTCTTTTTTTTTTCATTTTGATCTAATTCAATAAATTTTTCTTCTTTTTTTATTTTTTCACTCTCTTTATTCATTTTGTGATCAATTTCTTTTTGATATGCTTTCAGTTTTTTTTTGTTTCTTAGATAATCTTCTTTTTCTTTTAAAATTTCCCATAAACTTTTTTCACCATCTTCTAATGGTATGTTTTGGCTGAATCTATTATTTTTTTTTTCAGATGAGGAATTGTTTTTTATTTTTTGATTGTTATATTTCTTTATAAAGTTTAAATATCTTTCATTGTTTAATAAAAAATCATTACTTACGTCATTTTTATTTATTATTTTAACTGTGCTATACTCTTCTTCGTTGTAGTTTTCCTCTTCAAATTTATTTAAAAAATCTTTTTGTTTTTGAATATATATATCATTTACAACATCCTTTTCTTTCTTTTCCTTACTTAAATCATCAATGCATTTATCTTCCTTGTTTATAAAACAGAAATTTCTTAAAAATACTTTATTTTTTAATTGATTACAAATTGAATTAATGCAAGGAGCTTCTATTCCTGCAATATAATAAGAATTCAATCTATTGAAGTTTCCTATAAAAAAAAATTTCATTCTTTAATAAGTGTTCCTATAATCTACTCTTTTTTTTTATAAGATATTTTCTAAATTTTATATATTATTTTGAACATTTTTTTTTTTTTTTTTATAGTGCTTCATTGCTATATTTTTCATCATTTGCATCTTTATTTAAAAAAATTTTTTAGCAATCTTAATAACATATTTTTTTTATTATTTTTATTATCTTATATTTTTAATTAAAATCATATGATTTCTTTTTCAAATATATTTTTTATTATTGTTTTTATTTCTGTTTTTATTTTTTTTATTTTATATTTTTAAATGTAATAAAAAGTAAAAAATTTTTCCAAAATAAGATTCACAATCGGCTTCTATCATACTTTTTATTAGTTGTGATTTACTTTTTATACTCTTCTATTGATTCTTTTTCAATTATATGTTTTATGTGTTAAATAGTTAAAAGATCAAACTTATATAAAAAAAAAAATAATGAAAATTTTTATTAATGAATTTAAGGGATATAAAATATATATATATATTTATATATTAGTTAATGATGGAAAAAATAAAGGAAATTTTAATGTATGATTAGTATTTATATGCTATTACCAAATTATGAGACATATATAAATATAAATGTGCTTATATATATATAAGATTGTGTAATTTAAGTATTAAAGGATAAAATCTAATTGGTAATGACAGTTTGCCCGAGTGGTTAAGGGGTTGGACTTGAAATCCAGTGGGCTCTGCCCGCGCAGGTTCGAATCCTGCAGCTGTCGGTTTTTTTAAACCTTTTTTTTGGTTTTTAATATCTTTTTTAAGCAATCATTTTTTAAATTAAAATTTATAGAAAATATTTTTATATTAGATATTTATTGTTCTTTTATAAAAAGTTTAATAATTAATATTTAAGGTATTCTTTTAAAAAGTATTTTAATAATAGAAAAAAAAATATTATTCTCATTATATTATTTCTTTATTAAAAGCGAGAGTTCTGGTAACCCATAATATGTAATCAATTTTAAGTATAACCATTTTAAGAACAAAAATGATATTTTTAATTGTATAATATATAAATTATAGTTAATGCAAAAAAAAATTAATTATGAAATATCAAATTAAATAATTGGTCTATTATAAAAATTAAAAAAAAAAAAATAATAATTTTTTAATATTCTTTAAAAACTAATACAACTATTTAACTTTCCAAAATAAATAATTAGAATGTATAAAACTCCCAAGCATATTTCCATTTTTTTTTTTGTAGAAAGATATCTCATAAATTTCCAATAACATATTGCCCTAAGAACAGAGTCATAATTTACCATACCTATTTTTAACCTATCATTACAATATTTCCTTTTCCTTTTTTTCTTTTTCTTTTAATATAAATTTATAATTATATATACAAATATATACTTTTATAAGTAAAAATCTATGTGTTATATATGTGAAAATTTAATAAGTTACTTTCATTATTGTAAAAAAATTATATTTCTTCAATTATAAACAATTCTTTCTAGAACATTATTATGAACTCATTATTATATTGAACATTTTGTTTAATAATTTATATTTATGTGAAATATCTTTTAGTTATAAAAATAAAAATAATAATATATATGCATTTTCTAGGATTGTCTAGTTTATTTAATTTTGGAAACCTAAATAAAGAATAGGTATAAGAAAGAATTATGAAAAACAAATTATTATTTTAAAATACAAAAACAAATTCAAGAAATATTAACTTGGAGTTTAAATAATAAATATATATGAAAAATAATTTGTTATAAAAAATAAAGTTATAATATGTTTTAGAAAAAAAAAGAAAAAGGTATTACTATTATTAAAAAAAATAAAATTAACAAAAAATGGTACATTAAACAATTATCTTGAAAATAATTTTTTTTTTTTTTTCAATTTAGAATAAATAAAGTGGGACTATTCACTTAGTCTCAACTGATTTAAAGAAGACTGCAGTATTTAATGATTTCCTTACAGAAGCCCTTTGAATGCAGAAAATAGGCACGTTTGTGATACATCCAATAATATCTTTATATGATAATGTATTGAAATTAAAAAATATTCTCAAAAAATGCAATGGTTCTATTATTTCACTTTCTTTTAAGCTTCCTGAACTAAATATAAGTCTATTTAGAGGAACAATAGAAAACAAATTATTTATATTTAAAGCGGAAATAACATACTGGTAATCTTCACTTATTGTGTTCAAGGAAGAAATTTCAAAAAAAATACCCTTATCCAATGCAGATTGTATATCAGATTTTCTTAACGAAATAAAACTTTTCTTTAAATCATAAAAAATTATATCGCAATCAAATTTAGATGCTGCCAAATTAATTTCTTCTGCTGATGTAACTTCTATTGCTATTAAATCAAAGTTATTTTCTCTAATAAATTTATAATAGTTTTCTATTTTTAAAGCATCTTGATATTTTATATTTAATCTTTTTAATATATATGTACTATTGTTATTTGATAAAAAAAATTGTGTACTTGGTAAAAAATTATATAACTTTTTTAATTCTTCTTCTGTAATTTCATTTTTTTTATTTAATATAAAATCATCACATATATCTTTTATACATAATGTATTACTTCTATTTATTAAAATGAAATTTTCTTCTATATTATTATTTATATTTAATAAGTAGTCATTCATTACATCTACATCATTAATATTATCAATAAAATAATTGCCTGATTCATTGTTGTATGATTTATGTAATATATCATTATATTTAAAACAGTTTACAATTTTCCATTTTTCATCAAAATTAAAATTAGAATTTATATCATAATTTATACTAATAGCAACTATATTATATCCTATATTAAGAGCTTTAAATATTAAAGCTTTTGCATTCTTCTTTGAAGAAAATTTTAAGTTTAAATCTACATACATTATTATTCAATTATATTTGTATTAATTATTTTTCATTCTTGAAAAAAAAAAAAAATTCTATCATTATTTTTATATTTTACATTTCTTATATAATTTTCCTTTGTATTATCATCTTTTTTTAATATATAAAGAGAATTAAAAAAAGGGTCATTTTAAGTTCAAATGATTTTTTAATGAAAATTTTAAATTATTTTATATAATTTGTATTTTATGTTTTTTCTCTCTATAATTAATTATATGAAAGGTTTATAAATTTTATTTTAATAACTTATCTATTAAAAATTAATATATATACAAAATATTTATGAAACAATTAACATTTCTTTTGAATTATATTATTTGAAAAACATTGTTAAAGGAATATTTTATTAAAAAAAAAAAAAAACTAAACTAAACAATATTAACTATAGAAACCAAATTAATACATATAAAAAAAAAAAATAAAATAAAAATAAAATAAAGATCATTTTCTAAAATAAATTTAATTTATAAATAATGTATTAAACTATATGATAAAACATGGTACATATATAAATAAAAAGAAATTATAATAATAATAAAAGAAAAACAAGTATTAATACTAACTAAAAACAAAAAAAAAAATCATACAAAAAAGTAAAAGAAGTGTTAATATTAAAAAGGTTCCATTTTCCTTATTATGGATAAAATAAGCGAGAATGCTACATATTAAAATATATGTATCATAAAGGATCATGTAATTAATATGGTTAATAAGTATGGATATATACATATATATAGAATTATTTCAAAATATATATAAAAACCTAAATTAAAACATATGTTATAAATAATAAATTATTTATTTTCATTTAAAGTATAATAATTAAAAACAAATTTCAGTATCTTTTTTTTTTTTTTTTAAAAAAAATAAATATAATTTTAGCATAATTTTGAAAAAAAAAAAAAAAAAAAGAGTAAAAAAGACAAAAACCAATTTGATTTGATAAATTAAGTACACAAAAAAAAAAAAAAAAATAGGAAAATAAAATATAATTTATAAAAATATTTTTTTAATAAAAATTTAATTAATGACATCACATAATTCTTCATTTTCATTAATATTATTCAATGAAGAATTGGGATTATAATTCATACTATTTTTAGAACTGTAATTATCTTGTATAGAATCTTCATTTTTTTTATAATCATCTGGTATAGATATATAAGATTTAGTTTTTTTATTAGTTCCAATACTTATTTTATTAAACAAAGGGCTCTGTGGTTGTATATTCCCATGTAGCACATCATTCATCATTGGAGCAATAAATCCGGTAATGTTAGGATCTACCCACCCCTCAGGAACTGAACCAAATACATTTTGAAGGCATGAAACATCATTTTGTTCAAGTTTTTCTGGAGGTACAAGATTAAGAAATTGAGGTTTAGGAAGATTTGGTACTGGAATGAATTGATGCACTTCAATAGCATGTAATTTAAATGATATAGAATCTAATTTTCCTCCATCAATTGGTGGTTTATCAATTTTTCCTAAATATTCAATAGTAGGATTAACAGGACTTTTTTCTAAATGATCACTAGAAATAGTAGATTTTGCATCTATTGGATGGCCCATTTGTTTTTTAACTGAATCTAAATCTTTTTTGAAAAATGCTGCAAAATCTTTAGGCATTGATTTAGGATATCCTGTTTGTGGATCAATGTCTTCACCTTCAAGTTTTTGTTTTTCATTACATTGCTTAAAAGAACAGAAAGACCACTTTTTTTTTTTATCTGTTTGCATCTTTTTTGGAGGAGTTAATCTTGCTATTTCTAATAAAGATTTTTTTACTGATTCATCTACATGCATATTGGACATATTATAAATATTGGTATTCTTTAAAAGTAACTCTGGAGAAATATCTGCTACTCTTTGATTGGGATTGACAATTTGGGCTGAATTTTCAAAATGAACTTCAGGATAGGGAACAATTAAAGGTGGTGGACAGTCTAATTCGACGTCTATTTTTGGTACATATTTGCATACAGGTACATCTTGATATTGTTCTTTCCATTGATATTTTACTACATCAACTTGTTTTTCTACTTCTGTAATTTTAGGTATAATCTTTTCTTTTATATCAACTACTATCTCTTTTTCAACATATTTATCTATATATTTAATTTGAGGTACTTCTACTTCTATTATTTGTTGTTCTCCTTCATATTTTGGTACTGGTCTTGGTACTTCTCTGATATCCCATGTAGGAGAAAAAATTGGAGTATATCCAATTGGTACATCTACTTCTACAGGTGTTTCAATTACTTTTTGCTGGGGAATATTTACTGTTCTTTCTTTGTATAATAGTTCAACAGTAGGTACATCATGTTTTGTTTCTTGACAATAAAATTTTGGCTGTACTACATCTTGAACTTCATATTTCGGTAGCTCGATTATTTTATCACGAAGATACTTATCTTGATAAACAGGAATATTAAATACAGGTTGATCCCCTTGAACATTTATTATTGGTATTTCATTATTTTCACTTATATAATTTTCTTCGTTGTAATATTCATGTTCATATTCTTTCTCATTTAAAAGATTACTATTAGCAGTTGCATAATTTTCTCCCTTGCAGCAGTCGCTGAAAAGTAATTTACATTGTCTGTTTTCCATTATGTAATTTTGCTATAGTTCTTTTTTTTAATATCTATTTTATATTATAAATTTCTTTTATTTTATTTATGATTACATAAAATATATCTGAAATTACTCTAATGATTTAATATATTTTAAAATAAATTATATGTATAACAGTTTTTTAAAAAAAAAAAAAATAAAATAAAATAATTCATAAAATTTAATTATTTATCTTCACAAAAATATTATATAGAAATACATGTTTTTTATTAAGGAGAATTAAAAGTATTCATATATGTATGTACTTTTATTCTCTTAGAAAATTAAATAATTATTTATTTATTTATTTTATTTTTTTTTTTTTTTTTTTTTTTGTTGTTATTCAATTTATAAGATTTTTTCTACCTACTTATAAATTTTTTTCTTCTAATTTAATCCTTTTACATATCCAAAAAAGGATATTTGACAAAATTACAAATTATAAATTACAATAATTGTCTTATTGAAATTACATAATTTTATGCTAAAATATACAAATATTTATTATTATTGCTTTATTCATAAAAAAAAATAATATTAGTCTTTCTTCAAAAAATTAAAGAGAAAAATCAAAATAAGAAAAAAAAAATATATAGACAGAAAGGAAGAAAAATAAAGGCATATATATATATAGAAGCATTAAGGGAATTAATTTAAAATGTTATAATACATAAACACAAGTGAAAAAAATTACACAATGTATTATATTTATTTTATTATTTTTTTTTTTTATGTAAACTCCATTTTAAAGGTGTCATGTGTGCATTAAACTAAAGTTTTGATGTACAGAAAAAAAAAAAAAAGAAGAATTAATAAAAATGAAAAAAATTTTGAAATAAATCACATTTACAATGTGTATTTACAATTAAAACATTTTCTTTATTATAAAAATAACATATATTGAGTTCCAAAAACTTTTATTTTTATATATATAGAAAAAAATATTATCAAAGAATAAAAGTTTATAATCTTTACTCCTTTCTATTAATTCTACATAAACTTAATATAATTTTACTTTTGAAAATATGTCGTGTTCATATAATATATATATAAAATTAATAAATTTTTTAATATTTTAAACCCTTTCTTTTATGTAATAATATATATAAATGATATAAAATATGACTATTTTTAATAAGGATATGATTCATTAATTACATACTTTTTATTTACATATAAAATGATATACTTTAAATAAATTCTTAAAACAACTCATTGATATACAAACATATATCAAAAAAGAAGTTTACTTGAGAATTATTTAGATCGGTTGTGCGCTTTTATGCACAGTATATACATAAAGCAGACAATTTTGTAGAATAATATTCTTAGGTGTGTGTATATATTTCAATGTTTGGTTGCATATAATTATAAATTAGTAAATTATAAGAATTAAGAAAAAAAAAATAGGAAAATATTTAAGACTTATTATTTCTATTCATTTTAGAGCCTTCAGAAAAAATTTTTTCTTTTGGCATTTAATATAATATGAGAAGGTTTAATAGAGTGATACCATGAAATAATCGTAACTTCTTTTTTTTATGTAATTCTAAGCTTTAAAAATATTAAGAAATTATTATCTTAAATTTTTTTTTTTTTCAAAAAATATGAGAATAAAAAAAAATTATTATTCTATAGATATTATTGTAAGAGTTATTATGAAATGAAATATATAGAAAACTACATATAAAAAAAAAAAAAAATTTAAATTAAAAATATAAATATAATAAAGTCTTATTTTTATTTTGTTACATTTATTGTAGAAATGTTGTCATATACTTCATATAATATTTAGTTTTATTTTAAAAGAAAAAAAAAAAGGAATTACTAAAAATGGATACTCTATTTTCAAATTTAAAGACAAACATATTAATAAGATAAACATTTATTACTATTATAAGGAAATAATCATGATTAATTCATATATTTTTTCATTCTCCATTTAAAAAAAAAAAGTCACAATAAGATTGTGATTATAAAAAAGTATATAAAAAAAAATTTTTTTTTCTTTTTTTTTGGTAATATATAGAATATATAATTCTTGATAATGATTAATTTTTATTTGAAAAAAGGAAAGATTAATAATTTTAATTCCACTTATCTATTTTTTTTAAATGTTGAAGCTTTAATATGTCCTTTGTCAAGCGTGTAATTTTATATATATATATATATAAAATTTGAAAAATATTAAATTATATATTATAAAATTCCAACATAAGAAAAAAAGAAAAAAAAATAAATTACATAATTTTAATATATAATACTTTGTATTTTTTCTCATATTTTATCCTTTATAAATTTATTGTTTTACTCTTAAGGGTGTTCACAATTTATTTTATTAATAAAAAATTTATGCTGATAATAAAAAAAAAATAAAAACAAAAAAAAAAAATGAAAAATTAATAAAAAAATAGATATATTAAAAAAAAAAAAAATGCAATATATAAAATCAAAAAAAAAGAATTATATAAAAAAATAATAATGTATAAATATTTAAAAACAATTATTTTTTATTATGACAGTTAATATTATAATTTCTATACTGTTATGTAAAATTTTTTATGAAATACCAATTAAAAGCATTTAATATTAAAAATTTACAGAATTAATATATTTTGTTCAGAGAAAAGTAACATATAATAATTTATTTTTTACAAATTTTATTTATTTTTGTTGTCATCTTCTTATTTTATTCTTTAATTTCTTTTTATGGGATCTTAAAAATGAAAATATTAACTTATTTTAGACAAGACAGCGGAAGATTTATTTTAAATAATCAAAAAAATAATGTTCAATTTATTATATGGCAAATATTATGCTTGCAATCATTATATTATACCATTTCTAGTGCAATAGTTTTTATTTTTTTTACTTTTATTAATTTTTCTAGAAATATATCTTATATTTTTAGCACAAAATCTTATTTTAATGGAGATGATGCTTTATTTTACATGTTTTTTATAAATATATTAAATTCCGTTATAATGTAAAAAATAAAAAAAGAACAAATTTTTGCTTTCTAATGAATTTTTAAATGTCTAAAAATTATAAAAATATTTAAAAGTTATAATTAAAACAAAAAATACTTATAAATTTCCTTTTTTTTAAATTTAGGTCATATCCTATAAAACTCATTGTAAAAAGAGCAAAAAAATGCTTAGACTATGTTTTAACATATAATATAATACACTTTATTTTATCTGTTTTAGTGTCAGGGTTTCCTTTATCATGTAAAGAAAAAAAATATATATAATTCATATTTTTTATTATAAAACATTTATTTTTTTTTAACATACTTCAATGATAAAATAAATTTATATTTATAAATAATTAGTTTTTTTGTTTTTTTTTAACTTTTTAAATATGTTCTACTTTTTTATTTGATCAAAAAATTCTCATTTTTTAGGTATGTGGTATATTAATTTTTTCTTTAATATTACTTTAACTGTGCTTATTAGTGAATATATATGTTACAAGGAGGAAATGAAAGAAATTAAAATAAATAATATTAAAATATAATAATTATTGGGATTGTTATTTTTATAATATTATGTTAAATAAATACTAAAATAACGTAATACTTGATTATTATTACATAATTATAGATATATATAAAGAACTCATTTTTCTATTGCTATAATATTATATGAATATTAAAATAATATATAATTAAACATGGAGAAAAATTAAAATATATAAATATATCTATATGATAAAGAAATAAAATCTCAAAAAATTCATTGAGGAAATAAAATAATGAAAATATGGAATTTAAAGGACTGAATATGAAATTAAATACAAAAATATAAAGATGTATCGTATATTGTAGAAACTATAAAATATTTCTTTGAAAAAAATGAAAAAATATATATTTTTAGTATTAGGGTTAAGAAAATTAAAATAAATTTTTTTTTACGATTATACTATTTTTATTCATTTATTCATTAAAAAATTTTTTTAAATATAATAAAGTATGGTATAAACAATTAAAACAACAAATTACAAGTTTTGGCATCAACATATTATTAATTTATATATATAATAAAATAACCATAGAAAATATAGTTTTGATCCCACATTAAAATAATTTCTTCTTTCCTAGTTTTATGATAAATAGGAATTATGTTATTAAAACATATACTTTTGATATAAGTATAACATATAATAAAATTTAAATGATTATTTTTATAAATTTCTTTTAATATTAGTAAATATTATATCTTGTATAATATTATTTCATTTTAAAATAATGCATATAATCAAATTAAAAAAATATAATAAAAAAACTTATACACAAGCTTTGATTTCTTTTTCTTTTTTTTTTCATACAATTTATGTAAATTGAATAAAAAATATTCAATTATTATACAATACATAAGGAGAAATGTTATTCTGTGAATTTTTTTTTTGTTTTTTATAGCAAAAAAACTTATTTTTAAAAATTATATTTTAATATTATTAAATTATTGCTAATTTTTTGAATTATACAAAAGTTTTTTTTTTTTTTTAAATTTCATGTAAACAAAAATTTATAAAATATTTATTAATATTTAATTATTAAAAATTCTTAATTAAAATTTTGACACACAACTTAATTAAAAAAAAAAGTAAAATAATTTACTATTATTATTATAATTTTTTATTTTTTTTTATTTTCAATTTTAAAGCAAAAAATTTTTTTTATAATTTTTATAAAAAATAAAAGCATTACATCAAACAAATATATTATAATTTTGTTAATTACTTTTTTTCTATTCGTTAATATGAATATTAATTAGTTCAAGATATCTATCAAAATGAGTTAGATTCGGAATTATTCCTTTTAGTTCATGGTATATATCTTTATTATTAACCTTTTGAGTATATGACAAAATTTGTTCATAAATTTTATTGTCTTTTTCTTTCACAAAAGTTATTAGGCTGTTAGAAATTTTGATTAATTCTGTTCTTAAGATAGTTTCTATATTCAAAAGAAAAATATTACATAACTTTTCATAAAACATATTATTATCTATAACTTTGCATAAAATGTTTTTATTTCTTGTACAACTAAAAAGTTTCAAAAATATATCATTTATATTTTTAACATTGAAGGTATCATTAATGTTCTCTTTATTTTTACATGAATAAATTATCTGTTCTATAAAATATAATAAATTTTTTAAAACTTCTTCGTTTTCAGTATAAGCTAAAAATTCATATATAATAATGATGTATCTTTTATTCTTTAAATATTCGTTTAATTTTTTCTTATCTTGAAAAATTTTCAGTAATTGCTCAATGATTGGTGTTATAATTTCACTTTTTCTTTTATTTCCATTTTTCACACTTTTCGGAGCTTTAGAATATATCATATTTTTCCATTCAACAAAAAAATATTTATCTTCATTGTATTCATTTAAATCATAAAAAAACTCTAAAATAACATAAAATCCATAATAATCATTAAATATATTTTCAAAATCACTTACAATTTTTTTGACGATAAAGTTATTCAAAAGTTTCGTATCGTCTGTTATTTTTAGTAATCTAGTTATTAATAAAAAGTTTACACTGTTTTTGCATAATTCTATTATATCATTTTTTAATATTTTTATTAAATTTTTTTTATGTTTATTTGTGCTATATCCTAATAAAAAAATTAATGCTTTATTACCAATATTTGTTGATATTAAATATTCGCATCCCTCATGTATTATTTCCATTAAATTAGTTAATTCTTCATCGCTTAAAATCTCACATGCAACTAAAATAATATTATGAGAAACAATGTTATATAACAATTCTTTTTCCACAATATTTTCAATAATTTCGATTAAATATTTTTTTATTGAATTTTTATTTTCTTCGCTAAAATTAGTAAGCATCTCTTTCGAAGATTTTTTTAAAAATTCAGAAGAAATGTTTTTTAATTCATTAATGTTGGGGACTATCAAATAATTAATCATTCTTATTCTTTTAGACGCTTTTAACTTTTTAAAAACTGTATGCCATAATCTTGAGGCAAATTTTGTTAAAAAAGTTTTAGTATTTTTTATTAAACATGAATAAATATCATTTTTTATCTTTTCATTCCCATGTTTATAAAAACACTGAAATATTAAGGAAACAAAATTAAATGTACAGATATCATTAAAATGTTCATAAAAACTTTCCCATAATTTATTTTGAATTTCATTTTCTCCATTTATAATTAAAGCAGAGATAATATGATAACCTAAGTTAGTACGAGAAAATTTTATTAATTCAACTTTTCTTAATTCATTATAAATAATACCCACTTGTTTCTTTTTTTCTGTTTTATTTTTAGTCTTTAATAAATCGTTCAAATATATTCTCAGTTTTTTATAATAATCATAATTTTCTTTTACTGTTTTTTTTTTAAGTTCCTTTATCATTTTTTTTTTTTTTGATTTAGATAAGTTTTCATCGTTCATAATTTTCCTACATTTTTCATTTAAATAATCATCTTTTATTTTTGAGTTGTTTTTACTTTTTGATTCCTTGGAAATATCTCCATTAAATTTATTTTTCATAATTTTTTTATAATTTTTTTTATGATCTGGAATGCTATTATCCCTTTTATTCTTCTCTTTTTTTATTTTCTCTTTTTTTTTAATATTTATTACATCATTTTTATCAAAAATTTTCTCCATTTTTTTATTTTTCCGTTTTGCAAAGTGTTTCTTCATTTTTATCAGTTATTTTTATAAATAGATTTTAATCCTTTATTCTTTTTATTTTATCCTTTTTGATTCTTTTGTTCTTACAATTTTATTTCTTTTTTTTTCTCTTTTAGTTTGATATTTGAGGAAAAAAAAATATATATATATATACTTATGTTAAATATATTTGAAATTTTTTTTTTATTTAAGAAGTGTAGTAAATTATACTTCTGTATTAAGATATATTTTATATATAGTTATCATCATTTAAAAAATCATTAACGTTTAAAGTATTACAATTAATAGTAGAAATAATACTTAAAATACAGTTAATATTTCTGAATTTTTTTTTCAAAATTTTTTTTTTATAAATATAGATAAATAAATAATAATATAAAAATATATTATTCTTTTATTATTTTTTTTTATATATTTAATAAGAAATGGTAATCTAAAAATTATTTCTTTGTTAAAAAAGAGAGAAAAAAAATTATAATAAAAAAAAAAAAAAAACATATTCTACTTATTTTTAAAATTTAAGGATTTATCTTTATATATATATATATGTAAATTATAGTTACCATTGTTAATCTGTTTACATAAAATATTTTTTTTTTTTTAAATCATTTAAGTCACATAGAGAATAATGTTGATGATTAAGGTATTAAGAGTATTTTTTGTGAAAAATAAAAAAAAAGTAAACATATGAAGAAAAAATTAAAAAAATTTAGAAATACATTTTGAAATAAAAATAAATTTAAATATAAATTTAGTATAAGTAAAAAAAAAAAATATATAAATGTAAATTGTTTAAAAAGCTTGTAAACTTTAAAAAAATACGTATATATATATATTATTAAAAGAATATATGTAATATAATTTTAAAAAAGTGTATAATAAGTTAAAAAGAGGGCAATCAAAAATAAATTATTATGCAGTAGTATTAAAAAATGGAAGATCATAGGGACAGTGATGGTATTTTATTAAAACACGGATTTTGTGAAATGCTAAAAGGAGGAGTAATAATGGATGTAAAAAATGTTGAACAAGCAAAAATAGCTGAAGAATGTGGTGCTGTGGGAGTAATGGTTTTAGAAAATATTCCATCAGAACTCCGGAATAGAGAAGAAGTAGCTAGAAGTGTGGATCCAATAAAAATTGAAGAGATAAAGAAAGCAGTATCAATAAATGTATTAGCTAAAGTACGCATAGGACATTTTGTAGAATCCCAAATTTTAGAAGAACTTAAAATTGATATGATTGATGAAAGTGAAGTTTTAACAATAGCTGATGAAAACAATCATATAAATAAACATAAATTCAAAACTCCTTTCGTATGTGGGTGCACTAATTTAGGAGAGGCTTTACGAAGAATTTCTGAAGGAGCTTCTATGATAAGAACAAAAGGAGAAGCTGGAACAGGAAATGTCACTGAAGCTATTAAGCATATAAGAACTTTAAATAATGATATTAAATTTTTATGTGCTTTAAGTGAAAATGAAATTTACAATTATTCGAAAAAAATTAATACACCTATAGATCTTTTATTGCTTACGAGAAAATTAAAAAAATTGCCAGTTGTTAATTTTGCAGCTGGTGGTATTGCTACTCCTGCTGATGCTGCTATGTGTATGCAGCTAGGAATGGATGGAGTTTTTGTTGGTTCAGGAATCTTTGAAAGTGAAAACCCAAGGAAAATGGCTACTTCCATTGTTTATGCAGTTAGCTATTTTAATAATCCTAAAGTTCTATTAGATGTTAGTTATAATTTAGGAAAGGCTATGAATGGAAGCACAAGAATTTCAGAAAAATGGAAAAATAAAAAAAAGAATGAAGAACATAATAATTTGTTAACACAAATGTCTACTTTTATGTAATCCCTTTTTAGACATATTTTAAATTTTATTTAAAATTTTCTGGTTTACTTTTTCGTAATTATTTATTATATACATATGATACGACTTCATAAAATTTCAAAAAAAAAATACTATAATCTAAAATTGATTTTAATTTTTTTTTTCTTTTTTTTTTTTTTAATATTTAATGAAATTATTTGATTTAATATTCTATTTATGGTTGATACATTAATCCTTATAATTTTATTATCTCTAATATACATAGATGTAAAGAATTTTTTTTCTTTAATAATCTTTGTCTATTTTTATTATTTTATTGCTTTAATAAGTCACAATTGAGCTTTTTCATATATAATGTAATCTAGAAATGTATATTTTATACATTATTTATTTTTTAATTATATTTTTTTAATAATTAAAGTAATTATATTTTAATACTTAATAAATTAATATAAATAAATATATAGAAAAGTCTTTTAAAGAAAAAATATTTTTCTACATTATTATAATGAACATACATTTTTATTATTCTAATTTTTTTTTTTTTTGTTAAAATTATTTGTTAAATCATTTTAATTGAAAAAAAAGTGTAATTTTTAAATGAAGCTATTTTTTTTAGAAAAGTAAAAATTCCACTTAGAATATTTAATGATTATTTGTAATATATTAAACTACTATTCTTTATAATTTTGGGAGCTTATATAATTTTTATGAAATATTAATTTTAATAGTATTTTTGTTTTTTCTATATTTATGTACTTCTGTAACTACAAAAAAAATTCTAAATTAGAAGGAATACTAATATAATTATTTGCACATTGAAGCATAGAAGGAAAAAAAAGGAATATAAAATTTTTTAAAAGAAATAAAAAACTGAATAGTATGTACACATGCATACAGATATTTTATTTACTTTTTTTTTTTTTTTAATACTTTATGATTTAGAACAAAAAAAAAATTGTTAACATACAATGTTTACTTTTTTTATCAAATTTCTTTTTTTTTTTTTTTTTTTTGTTGTTACTAATTTAATTACATATTAAATTTTATTTTTTTGTAAATTTTTAATATTTTATTTTTTAATGAATAAAGATCGAGTGTGTAATCCTGTGGGATTTTTTTTTTTTTATTAAAAATTGAACGTTTTTATTAAATGAAATAATAAAATTTAGACAGATATTTATATAATATTCTTTTTTTTACATAACTTTTTGGAGAATTTACATTTTTGAATTAAGATAGTTAAAATAATTTAAAAAAAAAAAAAAAGTTCTTTAATTAACTAATAGAATGTAGTATTTCTAATTTTCGAATTTATTTATATATATACATGTATACATATGCATTTATTCATGTTTGTAGGTATTGCAACATATAAGTGCTAGTGACATAACATTTTGTTAAAAATATATATATATTTATAAATTCAGATAAGGAAAAACAATGATAGGAGGAGAAGTAATAATAGAAAAAAATCCATCAAAAAAATATTGCATATCAAAAAAGGAACCATTATGTGATAGTATAATATGGAATATGCTACAGAATTATTATAAAAAAGCAGCTATAAATGCATGGAAAGAAAATGTAGTACCTTCTTTCGTAACTAGCAATAGTAAACTAGCTAAAGATTATGCACGAGTAATAATAAATTATATGAAAGATTGGTTCAATAGTAATGAGTGTGATCGTAATGCTCCTATTTATATTTTAGAAATTGGTGCAGGTCACGGAAAATTTACTTATTTAATTTTAAGAGCATTGTCAAAATACAAAAAATTTTTTAAAAGTATGAATTTACCTGAAAGACCATTTATATATGTTTTTACTGATGTAGCTAAAGATAATATTACTTACTGTATGAATAATGAAAGGTTAAAAAAATATATTAATAGTGGAAATAGCAGTGAACAAACATATACAAGTAAAAATAACTCATATGAAGATTCAGAATATGAAAGGCACGATATAAGTTGTGATTCTTCAACAAATGATTCTTGCTGTTCTTCATGCGGTGAAACAAATTATGCAGAAGAAAAAAGTAGACATAACTCTAATTTTTCTATGCTGGATTTTGCTTTTTTTGATGGAAATGAAACTACTGACAAAATTTATTTGGAGATATCAAAAAAATATATTCCATCTGATACACCAATAGTTCTAATATGTAATTATGTTTTGGATTCTTTATTAACAGATGCATGGATAGTAAATGGTGAAAACGATTTTAAAAGGGCTTTGTTGTCAGTATATTCACCAAATGAAGAAAAAGATAAAACAAATTCTGATATAATGTTAAGAATGTCTGTTACATGGGATTGGGAAAAAGTTGATATTGAGGAAGAAATTAAAAAAAAAGAAACAAATAAAGCATCTGACTATTTAAGAAAATATGAAGATATTTATACAGTTTTAAAATTGTATTCATATTTTAATCAATGTTTATCATTTGTATTTCCTGTAGGAGCTTTCATATTATTTAAAAGAATGCTAAAATTGAGTAATAATAAATTGCTGTGTTTAATAGGGGATAAAGGATATCAATCATATGAAGAGTTTAGAGGTTACAGAGATCCTCATATAGTAGTCCATGGTAGCTTATCTTTTATGGTTAACTTAAATGCAATTTGTCTTTTTTTTCTCTCCTTAGGTGGATATTATATATATACTCCTTACTCAGATAATTTTCAGATAGTCACTCTATTAATGCATCCAAAAAATGATAAAGCTAAAAATGGAAAAGAAAGTAAGACTTCCACTACTAATAATAATGTATTAAATGAAAAATTATGCAATAAAAAAAAATTTTATATAATAGATTTTTTTAAAAAAAATATAAAAAATATTCACGATCAAAATACAAGTACTTCAAATTATTCCACAGATACAAAAGAAATTAATTGTAATTCAAAAATATATTCAAAAAATTCTATAAACGCACAAAATGTTTATAAAAAAATTAAAAAAATTAATTTAAAAAATTTAAATAATATGACTATAAAATTTGGAGGAACCATTGCTTCTTTTTATGATAACATAGAACAGTTTCCACCAGATCTTTTAATCAGTTGGCAGAAATCAGTAATTCACAATATTGGCCATAATACAGCTAATGTAAATATAAAAGAGTTAATATCTTTATTGAGATATTCTAATTATGATTCAGATGTTTTTTTTAATATTAGAAACTCTTTTATAAATTTAGCTTGTTATCCTAATATTAATGGTAGAACAGAAAAGGATATATTACTAGATATCAAAGAATGCTATAACAATTATTATTCCTTTAAAAATGATGAAGATATAGCAGATATATGTGGGCATGTATGTATGAAATTTGGGGAGTTTGAAAAATCTATTTTCTATTTAAAAGAAAGCTTACGTAAATTTAAGCATTCTAGGCATTCATCAACATATATTAATATTGCTTCTTGTTATAAAATTTTACGTAATTATAATAAATCCCTTAAATTTATCAGATCAGCTATCAAATTAGCAAATAAAGAAAATAAAAACAAAAATATTCCTTTAAATAACAATTCCCATTCTTACGATTTATTATATAATATCCAATTTTGCTCTAATCCGATCACTTATGCTATGATAGGTATAAATTACTATGCACAAAATGATGGCCTATATTACTTATCCTTCGAAAATAGAATTAAATTGAAATATATTTTTTTACTTTCTAAAGAGGAGGAAAAAGTTTTAAAGTACATGAAAATAAAATATCAACATTCTTCTTACGATAAAGCATCAAAAAACTTTAATTTAAGTGAAATAAAAATCATAAAAGTTTATGATGAAAATAAAGTTCTCTCTTTAGAAGATTTATATGAATTAGAAAAAGAAAAAAATGAAAATGATGAAGTGGTGAAGTTAAATAATATAGAAGAAAAAAAAACATCTTATGATAATGTAGAATACTTGAAAAACAATTTAATAGATTGCTTGGATAAATTTCATTTTCAATTTTGTGTTATTGATGCTCCTTGGATTATTAAATCAGATATTGTAGAATTAATTTTAGAAAAATCGAAACATCTTATTACATATGGTGCATTATCAGACTCCTCTAAGCGCTCTCTAAATGTAATTTCAAAATATAAAAAAGTAGCTGAACATATAAGCTGGGTAAATAACAATTATATTCATGATGAATGTTTATATGAAGCAAGGGAGTCTTTACATTATATAAAAAATGTTATCTCTATAACAGTTACACACTACAGCACTAATGTATATACTAATCAAAATGAAAGCATTAATTGTAAAGAAATTTTTATAAATGACTTATGCAGTATTTTGAATTCTCTGCAAATTATTTTAAACTTTAATTTAACAGGCTTAACTGCTAATTTCTTAAAAAAACAAAATTCAGAAAAAAAAGAGTCTGCTAAACAAATAGAAGAAGAAGGTAATATAGAAATATTAACAAGTAGTTGTTTAAATATAAATGATGATAATCAAAAAACAATATATAATGAAGCTAATAATTTTATTGGATGTTATGTATGTCTTACAGGGATGCTGATGTTTTCACAATACAAAAAATTATCAGAATGTTTTAATGTATATGGAAATTATTTATTAATGAATAATAAAAATGATGAATTTATAACAAAAATTAATATTGTTGGATTGAATGGTTCTTTGTGTCTAAAAAAAACATTATCCAATTGGTCCATTCAAGTTTTTAATATTAATAATGATAAAATATTTGATAAATCAGGAAGAATATCAGCTAGTCAAAATTCTAATGATGTATTCATAAACCAATATTTAATAAAAACAAATGGCAAAAATAACAATATTAAGCATTTCAGCGAATATGATTTAAAATGTCCCTTTAAAGATTCTAATGAATCTATTGATTCAGATATTGATATCTTAGAATTTTCTTCTAGTGATGATAATGATAATAATAAAAAAATAGAGGAGCAATTAAATAATTCTACTGACTCAAATAATGTTTTATCTGACAATAATAGCAAGAAAGTACTATTTGATAGAAATTTAGAAATACTAAAAGATCTTCCTGGTAAAAGATTTTATTCTACTAGTAAAGAAATATGCGAAAATATCAATTTAGATGAAAATTTTGTTGATATAACAGTTAATAATAATTGTTTTTACTCAAGAATTATTGAAGGAATAAATCTGTCTCACAAAAAAGACGGATCAATGGTTTATTTTAAATATAATTCTAAATGAAATAAAAGTATATTAAATATATATATATAATAATCTATTGTTGCATTTTTTTTCATCATAAATTCGTTTTTTTTTTTGGTGACACAAATATTAAATATATCCCATTATATTATTAAAATAATAAATTAAAAATATTTAGTTCTTTTCATATTGAAATGAAAAGTAATTAGTAATATGAAGTATATTATATATTATTTTTTTTATTAAATATATATATTATTTTTTATAAAATAAGTTTTTTTTCGATATATTTTTTTTTGTATCGATAAATAATTAATTATATATATATATATAATTTTTATATTTTAAACAACACATTTTGTATAATTACATGTTAACATAAATATTAGTGATGATAAAAAAAAAAAAAAAAATTATAAATTAATCATAATTTCACTAAAAAAAAAGACTTTCTATTAAAACATAAGCATAATACACATGAAAGATTTGTGAAAGAAAACATATTTTATTTTTTTTCAAAATTCTTATTAAAACATAGTTGTACTAAAATTAAAAGCTTTAAATAAATTAAATAAAATATTTTTAATTAAAAAAAAATAATATTTTTATCAGCTATATAGTTAGTTGCGAAAATTCATTTCCTAAAAAATCATATTGAGAAAAGTTTATGTAAGAAGCGAAATCAAACTTAGAGTCCAACTGAGATTTATTTTTTTTTAATTTTTTTATAAAGTTTTTAATTTCATTCATTGAATCTTCAAAGTGCTTCTGAAATTTTTTTTTGCTAATTCTAAGAGTTTTGCATATTTCATCATCTGAATAAATTTTTTTATTTAAGAAAAGACCAAATTTCATAAATATAATTAATTTATTAATTTTTTTTTTTAGTGATTTACAAATAAAATTTCTTAATCCTTTTATTACAATGTCATTGTACATAATTTCATTAAAACTATGAATATCATCTGAATTAACTATTAAATCTTTATATGTATTTTTTTCCTGATTTGATGAATTGTTATTATGATAAGTAATAGGCTTTTCAGCATCTATAATATTGACTTGTGATGATAGCACTTTTTCTATTTTTTCTATACGCATATTTAATCCTTCACTTATTTCTTTTATACTTGGATTTCTATCATTTCTTTCTAAAAATGATTCTTCAAATTTTTTTATTTTATTGTAATCATTATATGTATGAGGTGAAATAGATACAAACGATTTGTGCTTTTGGTAATAATTGTATGTACTATTTTTTGCCCATATATAAACATATTTAGTTAAATTTTTTATTCCTAATTTTTCTACATCATATTTTTTGAATCCATTTTTTACTGAATCTAAACTAACTAATAAGAAATCATCTTCACTTAAATTACTACTAAAATTTGCTTCTGCTTTTCTTATAATGTTCTTTATTAGAGGCATAAAATATATAAGTAATTTTTCAGATAATTTTATTTTATTTTCTAGGTCTTTTGAAAATTTTTCCTTATCGTAATTATATGCATATATTAATTCTTCCATTAATGGTGGTCTATTTTCTAATTTTTCAAGTATATAAATAGAATTTTCAAAAAATACAATATCTTTAATACATTCAATAAATTTCTGAACTTGTGCATTTATTAAATTTTCACAATCATTATAAATAAGTGCATCTGTATCTTCAAAATTGTCATCAAAAAGGTTATATGTTTTTTTTTTATCTTTATCTTGTAATACTTCTTTTTCTTCATTTATTCGTTCTATTTCTGCATCTTTAATTTGTTTATAATTCTTGTAGATCATATTTCCCTTGTTATTATCATATCCTGAATGAGATTCCGCATTACTACAATACTTCTTTGAATTTAATTCCTTATTTTTATCATAAATTTCATTTTCTACCTTTTTTTTTTTTTCCCCTTCTTTTTTCTTTTCATTTTCCTTATTATCTTTATTTATATTTTCTTCTGTTATGTTAAAATCAAATGTTATATTATTATGAGTATTATTGTTTCTAAAAAGTGTAAACATATTAGTTTTATTATAAAAATATGTTTTAATTAATAAATCTTCATCTTCTTTTTGTACTAAATTTTTCATTTTGTAAATGTATATAATTAACTTTTTTAAATTATCAACAGATACATTAATTTCTTTTGACCACATGTCTAAAGTTAAAATTTTTTTTTGGTCTCTTATGCTTTCATAATATTCTAATCTTAACTTATGAAATAAATACTGCTTTATTACTTCTGTTTTTACGGTTTGCCCATTTAATAATAATATATTTTCTTTTATTTTATTGCTATTTTTTTTAAATATGCTTTTATCCTCTAAAGAGAGTAATACGTCCTTTAACTTCCTTTTTTCTCTATCATAGATATCATTCATATATCCCCTTTTAAGCCTTAATCGTATTTTTTTTTTTCCCGTATTATTATGAATACTATTATTCTCAATACTATCACTGTATTTATTTTTTTCATTCAATACTCTTTCTTTATTATCTTTGTTATCATTTAACTTTTTTTCATTTACATTATATTTTTTTTCTTCTTTTGTATTACTCATTAAAAAGTTTATATTTGGATTAGAATTTAATACAAAATAATTTATTATTCCATCATTAAAATTTACATTTTCATCTATATATTTAATTAACACATCATTATAACGTAAAGAATTGAAATAGCTATTGATGTTATTTTTTCTTTTTTTTCTTACTTCATTATTTTCTACATTTATTATATCATTAGAACTATCTTCTTTCATATATAACTCTTTTCCCTTTCTTATGAGTTCAAAAATGTTTTTATATTTAAAGAAGTTTTTCTTGTTTTTTCTTCCATTTCTTATAAGATTGACAAAATCATTATTATATACTATTACTTTTCTTATTTGGTAAGATTGTATGAACGTTAATTTTTCATAATAAAAAAATATAATAAATGAATACAACAGAAAAAAGAAATATTTTTTATTTTTTCTTGTATTAAAATTATTAATAATTTTCAGAATTATTAAAGAACATAAAAAATTTAATTTTATACTAATCATTCCATTAAATAGTTTTCATGGTATATGTTACAATTAATATATGCGTAAATATTATTCTTTATTTTTAAAATCTGCTTAATGAAACTGTCTTATAAATAATTCTTAAAAAAAATGAATTTAATAAAATATTTTCTTTTTAGTTTTACTCTTCATATTATTTTATTATTTTTTCAAATTATATTTTTTATTTATTTTTTTTTTTTTATTATAAATTTATAATAATTCTTTTTTTTAATTAATATGAATTATTTATTTTTTTTCTCTCATAACTAATGTATCAAATTAAATTATATATATATGTATTTCAAATAATTTTATTTATAAATTCTAATTATTAACTATAATTAATTTTTATATAAGGACTACCGTGTATATAACTTAACTATTAGCTTCTAATATACTGTCTTAAAACTTTCTTTTTATTTCATTGAATGAAAATATTTTATAATTCCACTTGAAATAAAATATGATTAAATATTTAATTAAATTAATATAAATAAGTTGTTTTACAAATTAAAAAATTATTATGTTTATATCTCCTTATTTTTTATTAAAGAAAAACATATTAAATATAGGAATTATATAATATTTTACTTCTTTTTTTATAATTTTTAAGTAAATTTTTTTTTTTTCATACATTTATGTCATCTGTATCTTTATAATAATTCTTTTAACATCGAATAAAATGAAAATAAAAAAAAAAACTTTAAATTTATTATTCTAATAATTTAGGTATCATTAAAAAAAAAGCATTGAGGAATATTTTTTAAAAAGAAATGTTAGTATATTTTTTATAAATATAAATTAATTTAAATATATAAAAAAACTAATTTTTTATTATATATATCCATAAATATATATTAAAAAAGTATAATTAAAAGGTTTCTATAAAATTTAAAATTATATAAAATTTTTTTTTTTTTACTGTCAAAATAATATAATTTTAAATAGGTAGCATTATGTTTAAAAGATATTTTTTTTTTTTATTCGTTTCAGATATAAAAATTTCATAAATTAATTTTAGTTATTATATAAAATTTAAAATCAATTTTTAATTTATAATAAATAATTAATACATTTAATATTTAAATATTTTATATCTGAAAAGTTTGCATGAGGAATAAGAAAAAATGTAAATTTGAAAAATCAATAAGAAGAAGAAAAGAAGTAGGTTGACAGAATGGCCGAGTGGTCTAAGGCGCTACTTTCAGAGAGTAGTCTGTATAAGGCGTGGGTTCGAATCCCGCTTCTGTCATTTAAAATTATTATCTATTTTGGACAAGAAATGGTATATAATATTGAATGAGGAAATAGGAAAAATAGTTAATAAAGCATATGGAATAATTTATAATGTTATTTACGATATGAAAAAAAAATATATAGGATAGTTTATCATGTTATTTGTACATAAGTACAATTCAAATAATAAATGGTGGAACTCTTATTTTATTATTAATCAAATAGAGTACATGAAATAAATAACTTTTATGACAATAATTTTTGAATAAAACATGCTTAGTATTTTATATATTCTTAGCACACTAATAAGACATTTAAAAAGTTTAATAATAATTACTTTTATTAAATTTAAACATTCTATATGTAAAAAACTTTAATTATATATTAAAGAATCTTTTAGCAGTTATTTTCCTTAAAAATTATTAAAAAGTTTTTCAAAAAAAAGTCTGACAAAATTTTTTTTTTTTTTTTATGCATATAGATTTACAGCAATGCTTTTAATTAGTTATTTAAGATATTCTCTTAAATATTGTGAGGTATATATAACTTTTTATTTGGTTCTTATTATAGAATTATTTATAATAAATTAATATCTTTTATTATATAGTTATAGTTTTTATAAATTGTGAAAAACCATAAATATTAAAAAAATATGTAAAATTTTAAATTATTACTTCATATTATTATTGAAGGTTACTATATATGTAATTTACAATTATTAAAAGTAGATATTACAGCATTATATTATTAAAATATCTACTTATAAAAAAGAAAGATTGTCTTAATTTTCAATTTTTTAATTCTAACTTGAAACTTAGATATATTAAAAGCTACAGTAATTTTATTAATTTATTTTACGTGAAATATGTATAAAACCTTTTTATGAAGTTATATTCTTATAAAACATAAAGAAAAAAATTACAAATAAAGTCAAGATATTAAAACTTCTTTTAATGTAATGAAAATTAATTCATCTATATCTACGTATGATTTATTCTTAAGTAAATAAAAATATTTAACTTTTGTATTTACTGATAATTCAAATAAACCAAATATATATCAATATATTCTAAAGCCAAAAACAAATTAAAATAATAAAAATATTTCATCCTTTAATTAAAATATTAAATTTTAAAAATTGAAAAAATAATAAGTATTATTTTTTCATAAAATTTAATTATATATAATTATCTAGATAAAGTAATAAGAAAATTTTCATAGTATAGCATTATTCTAAACTTATTTTTAACAATTTTGCTTAATATTATTATGAATTTTATAAATGTTAAATAATTTCACTAAAAATAGCATACACAAAAGAAATAAAACAAAATTTTATCCTTTTAAGGAACAAATTTTATAAATCATCAAATTTTTGTAACTATTAATTCAAATGGTTCCCTAGAACTTGTGTCATAATGTAATTAATTTTTTTGGGAAACAACTTGCAATCTTAATTTTAAGATATTACTAAAAAAATTAACTGAAAACAAAAAAACTCTTTGAAATAGGTAAATCTGAATATACATTTAATAATATATTATGTATTTTATTTAAATTAATAACATATAAAAAAAAGAAAAGTTTGTATTTATAGCATTTTAATTTTAAGATATAAAAAATTTGTTAGTAATATAAAAAAAAAAAAATTATTAGATTTATTTTATTTTTGTAAGTTTTTTTGTTAAAAATAATTGTATTGTTTTATTTTATTATTTTTTTTTTCTTGGTTAAATTGTTTGTGGTATGTAAAATTTTATCAATTCCAATTAATTTTTGAACCATAAAAAATTGAATACAAAGTTTAAAAGAAAAACAAAAGGCCTTTTGCTTTTATTAACATTTAATTTTTACATACTTTTGAAACATAATTAATAACTATCATTTAATTTATTTTTTTTTTTTTTGTTATTTTATATAATCAATGCTTTTAATAAGGATTTAAACTTTTAGTAAAAAATACTTTTATTGTGGTAAATAAATACCTATGAAATTATAATTTTCTCGATTATGTAAATTATATGTGTAAAGTTTACGTATTAATAATATGAATATATCTTTACAATAATTAAAATTAGTATAAAAATCTCAATATTATTAATTTACTTGTTCAACACTCCAGTAAAGTGATTGAATAATCAATTGATAAATCAGCAAAGCTCATTTCAAAAAAATAACTGATCGAAGGATTTAACATATATCTATTAAACTTTAAAACAAAGCAAAATATATAATCTTACATTTTTAATATAAAACACAAAAAAATCATATTAATAAAACTTAATATTTATACTTGGCGTATTAATCATATCTTTAATAAATCTTTAATTCCTAATAACAGTAAAGATTTTATTAATATATTATTTCTTTTTAAGAACTATTTTTACAATATTTGTTTACTACACTTTTGAATAATTATGATATTTTATATATAATTAATAAAATATAATGGACCAGCCGGGAATCGAACCCGGGAGTAATCGCATGCGAAGCGAACGTGATACCACTACACCACAAGCCCAGTAATTATATAATAAATAAATTTATTAAAAATATGAAGTATTTTCCTTAAAAAATAAACGAATATTATATATTTATAAATATTAACTTTTTTTTTTTTTTTTGTTTTATTGTAAATTACAATTTATTTTAATTTGCCATATTACTTTTATTTTTCTTCGATTGTACAATTGTATTTTTAATAATAATAGTTCATTATTAATACTTTTTACACAAAAAAAAATTTTCCAGTATTAATAAAATTTTATTTTTGGAAACTTCATTTGAAAATTTTAGAAAACCCCAAAAAAATAATAAATAAATAAATAAAGAGAATAAAAAAACTAAAAAAGAAAAAAATTGTGAAAATAAAAATTATTCCAATTTTTTTTTAACTTAAATGAATCTTCAAAAAACATATTTTTCCATTAAATTTTAAAACATTAAAAAATTCAATAAAACAGATTTAAGTACTTCAGAGATTTTAATATTATTTAAGAAATATGATATTTTATAATGAATTTGAATTACTAAACAACATAAAAATATGTTATTTCAGAATATTAAAACTAGAATAGATAAGAAAAGTATTTAACATTCATTTATACAAAATGAGTAAAGTAATTTTTTCAATTTTAACATATCTGTAATAATTATCTCCGTTTTTATAGAAAAATCAAAAATTTTAACAAATTTAAAATTAATAAAAAAGTTGATTACTAATTTATATATAGATACATTAATATAAATACTACCTTTTTTTTTCTTTTTTTTTTTCATTTTCTTATTAAACTTTTAAAATGAATAATAATAGTACTAAAAAGGATAAATGTAACGAAACTTCTGTAAGGAATGAAAAAAATAAGAATATTAATGAAATGATCGATGAAATAGACACCAATGTAATTTTGCAGATTAATTCAATGAGTACTGAAAATAAAAAAATTTTTTTAAATAATTATATAGCAAAAATAAAATACATGAATGAAAATCATTCTAAACTAAGATATTATGAAATATTAAATGTAAATATAAACTCAGACGCTAAAACAATAAGGAAAAGTTATTTATTACTGTCAAAATTATTAAGTGTTAATAAAAAGTTATCAAGTGAATATGAAGAATGTTATTATTTAATACAAAAATCTTATAAAATATTAACTGATAAATTTGAAAAATTTTATTATGATGTTTTAAATAATTATATTGATGAGTCTATGATAGAAGTGCAAAGAGGAATATTAGAAAAAGAAGCTGATCTCATATATGCAAATAAAATTGATGAATTAAAAGATGAATATAATGAAAAATTAAAAGAAGAAGAAAAAAAAAATGGGTTAATAATAGAAAAGGCATTATTTGGAAATTTAGCTCTAAAAGATGAATATATAAATAATTGTTTAAGCATAAATCCCATTACTGAAGATCATATACAAGGCCCTTTTTTAGATTTAACAGTGCTTTTGCAATGTAGAATTGAAAATAGTTCATTATTGTTCAATGATGATGCTTCATTTGCTTATTTTTTGGGAATTCCTAAACCATTAATTAAAATATCAAGTAAAAATAAGAAATCCTATATAAATATATTAGAAGATACAGAAATGCATCTATATATCAAATATAAATTCTTAAATGTTTATCATGAATTAATTGTAGTAGATAGATCAACTTTTACTTTACCTCAAAGTGCGCATAGAGTTTTTGGAAATTATATTTGTGGTCCTTTTTCTCCTGTTAATGTAATAAAATTGAAACAGTTATCTAATTCATTTATGGATAACATTTTTAAATTTTTTTCCAAAAATAAGGTTTATATTACTTTATTTACAACAATTATACTATGTGCACAATCTATTAAATCTATATAATCATAAAACATTATAATAAATTGCATAATTTGAAACTACTGAAAAGAAAATAAATGATGAAAAGAAGGGAGCAAAAAAAAAAAAAAAAGTTATTTTTTTTAATAGCAATTTTAGTTTTTTTTCTAAATTTTCTTATTTTTTAGTAGAATTATATATATTATATTTTTTTTCTTTTTTTGTTTGTAATTTTCTTTATATCTTTTAAAATTTTTAATATTTACACATATAAAAAAAATAATTTTTTATTGTATAAAATGCTTTTTTCTTTTTATGGTTCTAGATGTTCATTCATGGCAAACTTATCAAAAGATAAGTAATAATTTATAAACTTTGTTAACTTTTTTAATAATTTATCACAAAAAAAGGAATAATTTTCTTCACTTGTCTTTTTCATTAATATATCATATAACATAGTTCTGGTGGGATCATTTAAAAAATTTAAAAAAAGAAAAAATATATCTTTTGTAAATATAAAAGATGTTTCAATTTTCGATTTTTTGTTATTTTTAATAATTTTATTAAAAATATCAAAAGCATTAAATTGCTCATCATCATCTTTAAAAAAAAATTTAGTAATAATGCTACAGCAATTTTTTTTTCGTATATCATTTATTTCAACTTCTAATAAATTTATTTTATTATTTAACTCTTCATTTTCTTTTTTATAAAATTTATTTTCTTTTATTAAAACTTTTTTTTCATTATCATAGTCTTCTTTTTTTAACTCAAAGTAATTTATAATGTAATCATACGGATTTTCTATTTTTTCTTTATTTTTTATTAAATGTAAAAATATTTGTACAAATGTAAAAAAAACATCAGTATCTGATAAATATTTTCTAAAGTCATAAAATTTTTGTTTTTCTTTATTTTTTAGTATTGATTTTACATACTTTGAAGTAATTTTATATTCTACATCTGAATTTGATATATATTTTTCTTTCTCTTTATCATATTCTCTAATATATTGTCTTTTATCACCTCTTTTACCTGATTCCATATTTTCATTATCGAATAAATACTCTGCAGCTACATTTGACACACTTATTTCAGAAAAGCATTCTTCACTTGAACTATCTATACTACCACTACCATTACTAGAAATGTTTAAAAAATTTGCAAATAAATCATCATATGCTTTGCTATTCATTTTATTTTTTTCAGAATTTCTTATGCACTTTTATAAATTTACAATTATATCATTAAATTCTTCTACATCCTAATAAAGTTATTATTTTTATCGATTCATGTATTTATATAAATTTTTTAATATTAGCATATATATGGAAAATTTCCTTTTTTTTTTTAAATAAACCAATAACTAAAATATAATTGTATTTTATCTCTATTTTATAATGATATTTTTAAGATAAAACTATTTAAACGATTAAAAGATAAAATATTTTTTATTGATCTTAAATATATCCGAAATATGGATATTTCAATATATTAATTTTGGTTTTGCTTAAAATTTTTAAATCTCCTAAATAAAAAAAAAAAAAAAAAAATAGTAAATTCTAATATTTGAGCCTCTATAAATCCTTTTTTTTTTTAAAATCTAAAATTGTAGTCTTTTTTTTCTTTATACTTAATTTTACCTTAAACTTTTTCAATTAAGTACAGGAGACACAATAAAAATGATGAAATAAAAATACTAAAAACATAAAATGAATTATTAAAAAATAAGACACTATTAAAAAAAAAATAATTCTTTATACTTTTGAGAATTTTTCAAAAAGTTTAAAAAAATTAAAATAGTGTATAAAATATAAGTTAATAAATGCAAGCCAAAAAAAAAAAAAAAAAAACTATATCATCTTTCTAGAATTAAAAAATACTTTTTTCTGTTAGTTATAAGCATGCAAATATTTCTGTTCAATTTTAATTGTTTTGCATACACAATCATAGCTAGCTGTGTGAACATTCAACGAGTCTTTTGCATTAACAATATCAGAAATTTGGTCATTATGTATATTTTGTATGTTGTATTCCATATTTCCAAAATATGAATTATATATATAAAAATGAGATGATGAGAAATTATCACTTGTATGAACTATATTAGCTATAAATGATTCATTATTCATAAAAATACTTTTATTAAAAGAACATGATAATCCATTACCAAATGTAAATAATGATTTAAAATTTCTTAAATCCCAAATTTTTGTTTGCCCATCAAGTCCAGATGTTAAGATATAAAAATTAGACTTATTAAATTTAATTGATTGAACAGAATAACCATTATGCGCATTAGCTTGTGTGTGTATTAATTTGGAATTATGACCATCCCAAAACTTTATATGACCATCATCAGAAACTGATGAATAAATGTTTCCATCTGATGTTCCACTAATGCTATTAATTGATGATGTATGAAAATTTTTTTTATCAAAAGAAATATAGCATGTTAAAGTTTCAAGCTCATACATTTTTAATATATTTTCATTTTTATTACTTGTATACAAAAAATCACCACATGGATGAACATACAAGCATATAAATGGATTTTTATCTTGTATTAAAATATTCTTATGTGCTTTGTTTATACTTTCATTTAAGCTAAATTTATTTGCTTGTTTTTTTTTTTTAATTAATTTGTTAACATCAAGGATTTGAATTGTGCAGTCATCACTGGCAGAAAATAAAATATTTTTAAAAGGATGAAACTTTACGCAGTTAACTTTTCCTGTATGTCTATCTATATTATAAATTTTTTTTTTTTTTATATCATATATTTTAGCTATTTTTACAACATTATCTAAACCACCTGAACATAAAATATTATATGAGTAATTGGTATCACAACAAATACATTTATTTCTGTGAATTAATTCAATACGATCATTAATTTCATAACTATATAATCTTTTCATATTTTCACTTTTTATATCATAATTTAACACTGAATCATTAAATGTGTATATTTTTTTATTTAATGATTCAACATTAACTAAACTCTTTATATCTTGTTCATTGTTAAATTCAGAAGGCTTGCATATATTTTTTGTATATGTATTAAAAAGGTAATCATTTTCAACATTTTTATTTTCTTGCAAATTTAACTCTTTTTTCAAAACCTTATAAGAATCAATTAAATTATCATCTATAAGTTGTTTCAAAACTATTTCATAAAATCCTATTTTATCAATACACATACTTTTTTTCTCTTCGAGGTTACTTAATCCATTATCATCTATATTTTTTTTACGACTTCTTTCTTGTTCATTTTCTACAAATTTAGAATAGTTGTCATTATTTGTTATAATATTATCGTTTTTGTTGATAACATTATTTGAAGAAAAAGAATTACTAACGTTATATTCTTTCATTAATGTGATATTAATTTCTTTTGCAATAATACATAGAGTGTTATAACTTTCAATATTAAATATATTTTCTAATTATACGTCAAATTTAAATGTAAATGTATCATCTTTACCTTTTTAATAAATTTAAACAAAAATTGAGAATAAACATTCATTCGGATAAAATTCCTTAAAGTAGCGGTACATAAATATGGATGTTTTATTTCAAATAAAAAAAAAATTAATTTTAAAAATATAAAATTTTTATGTTTACATAAATTTTTTTTTTATTCATTTACCTATTCATAAATTTAAAAACAAAAATTTTTTTTTTCTTTTGCATAATTTTAATTATTATTTTTTTAATTAATATAAAAAAATATTTAAAAAAAAATTTTTACTCAACAAAAAAAAGGTAAAACTAATAAGAAGTTTTAATTTATATATATTTTAAGAATTATGAAAATTTATTCTTTCGATTTTAAACACAATTTTTTCATGTAAATTTTGTATATCATAAATAATATTTTTACTCAATTTTTTATGAATTTTCATTTTTTTCCACTATGAAATTAATAAAATTAATTTTTATCTAAAAATATTTATAAAGATATTGATATTTTTTTTTTCATTTTAAAATAGTAAGCTATAATTCACTGAGACTACTATATTTTTGGTAATTGAAGTAATAGTATTTTAATTAATGAGCAAATCTTGATAAGTTTTACAATTGTGCAAAATAATTATACTTAGATATAAAAGAAAATAAAAGGAAATGATATTTTACAATGTATTAGATAATTATATTTTTTTTATAAGGTTTACATCTTCTTAATTTTGTATTCTTTTATTTTTTATATAAAAGCAAATAATTTAAGTGAAATGGTTTATTAATTACTTTTAAATATATAACAAAATAAGGAAAAAAATATTTTCTCCACACAATGCATTTCAAGTTAAATTTAAGATTAATTATGTACGTCTATACGTTATATAATTTATCTCTTTTTAATTAACCTAACTTTGATTTATCTTAAATGAAATAATAATATTCTAATAACAATTTACTGTTAAAGAGAAGAAGTATCTATCTTTTTGCTGAATTTTACTCATATTTTAAGGTTATGGCATTAGGTGCTTATTAAATATTTCTAACTTATTTCAAATTAAAAAAAATTTTTAATTATGATATAAATATATTTTTCATTTTATATTCACATTTTTATGAAAATTTCTCAAAATATTACTATTATATAATACGAAACTTTTAGAAAGACAATATAATAAAAAATGAGTATGTCTTGCATTTATTCTTATGAAGTTTCATTCCTTTTTTAACTAAAAATTTACATGAAAAAAGAAAAAAAAAAGGAAAGAAAAGAAAATCATATGGATTGTATAAGTAAAATCCATTTATTTTATTATTTGGTTCTTTTTTCCTTTTTTACTTTTTTTTTTTTTGCTCCAATAATTAAAATTTTTTGTTTATTATAATTTTTAAGATATAGAGAAAAAAAGCACATATAATTATCTCATATGAATTTTTATGTTAATTTTCATAATTTTTTTTATTTCATTTTTTTTTTCAATTTTTTTTGTTGTGCTTTGTTGTGTTGCACATCAACAATCAGATTAAAATTAGTTTATAATTCACCATTTTGTTTTTTAGTATTAATTTAAATTTTTTTATTACTGTTTTTATTAAAACTACATTCAAAATTATAAAAATTTACTAAATAATAATATTTTCCAGTATTTGATAAAGAAGAAGAAAAAAAAAATTTACAATAAAATAATAGAATGGAATTAAGTGAAAGTGCATTACCATAACTGTAGAGCACGCAATTTTTTTTTTATTGACTATTTTTTATTTTTGTTTTTTCCTATTTTTAATTCTAATTAACCTTTTTATTTTATTTTATTTTATTTTGTTTTATTTATTTACTTTTTTTTTTTACTATAACAACTTTTCAATTTTATTTAATGGACATAAATTTAATGTTTTTTAGATATAACTTTCCACTTTATGCATATGTATCTATATATTAAATAAACATATATTTAGAAAACTGATATAAGTTTTCAAGTAAACTCATATAATAAAAAATGATATTTTTAAAATTCATCAAATCATTTACTTTAGTACTATTGTTCCTTTTATATTTAAATAATATTGTCTATGCATATAAAATTATTATGAAGGAAGAGACAAGTAAGAATATTGTGAATGAAGATCATTCCCATGAAGAGGCAACATTTATAAAAGCAAGTGAGGAAGAATATACAAGTAAGAAGGAAGATGAGGCAAATGAAATTGATATTTCCTCTGAAGAAAATCCCACTAAGCATTTACCCGGTAATGAAAATAGTGAAACAGGTACAAATATAAAAGATTAAAATGTTTTAATAAATAATAGCAAAGTTGAAAATTATATTTTTTTTTAGTAAATGAAGAAGGAAATGATAATATAAGTGGCGGTGAAACTGATAATTCAAATGAAGTAAAAACCACTAAAGAAAATGAAGTTGCTTTTACTGAAGATTTAATTAAAAATATGATGAAAACAAGAGAAAATGAACAACAAAAAACAATGAAAGATATTTTAGACAATCCTGAAGACATACTCATTATAGCATCTTCTGCTAATAGTTTTTTTCAAAAAGGAAAAGATTTATTCATGACAGACAGAGATAATTCAGAAACAATACGAAATAATCTAAAAAAAAAAAATAATGAAGTGAAAGAAGCAGTTAACTATATAGATGAAGGTATATATAAGCTCGAACAAATAATTATGAAAGTGAGATTTTATACAGAAGTTATAAACAATTTTATAAAATTTAAAAGTAACTATGTATGCAATTATTCTAAATGTGGTGAAAATGCTCGTTGTTATATTGTTGAAAAAAATAAAGAAGAATGCAGATGCAGAGCCAACTATATTCAAGATACCAATACTGATCTCTTTACATGTATACCTATGAATGAAAAAAGTTGTTCTGTTAATAATGGATACTGTGATAAAAATGCAGAGTGCTCTATTACTGATAATATAATTAAATGTCAATGTGAGGATTCTTTTTTTGGTGATGGCATTTTTTGTGTTAAAAACTATCAAATGAAGCAATCTCTATGCATATTTATAATATTTTTAATATGTTTGTTTCAAAAATATTTTGTATAATACAAAAAAACAAAAATAAATAAAATAAAATAAAATAATAAATTTTTTTTTATATTAAAATTTTTTTTTTTAAATTATTTCTCTTTAATAATATTTACTTTTTTTTTATTATTAAATTTTTTTTTTTTTATTTCTTTAAGGTTTTTTTCATAAGATTTTATCTCTATTTACTTTTCTCCATTTAAATATACATTATTTATTTTTATTTACTTTTTTTTTTTTTTGTCAACAAAAATACGTGGAAATTATGTGATATTTTAAACTATCATTATTTTTTAAAGTAATTCACAAATAATAAATAAAAAGAAAATATGATTAAAAATGGAATTACTGATTTCCTTTTTTTCAGTAAAAATTATAAAGCAAATAAAGTACTTATAGAATACAGTGATAAATTTGTTATGCTTTCCATAAAAAAGGGATTTGCAAATATAACAAAGAAAGAAGTTTATTATAATTGCGCAAAAGTTGTCATTTGTTACAATTCAATTTTTCATAAAAAAGATGAGAGTAAAATTCCTTTTTTTAATACAAATAAATTGTGTTCAAATGTTAGAGAAAATCTAATAGAAAGAAAAAAAACAGAAATTTGTTTTGAAGAAATTATAAAAATTTTAAAATCTTTAAAAAATAAAAATTTTATCTATAAGGAGAAAAATATGGAAAAAAAGATTAATTTTCTTTTGCCTTATATATATGAAGAATGTAAAAGAAATTATGTTCACTTTTCATGCATCTTGCATAATTTTCATAAATTAAAAAATAATTTTACAAAAGAATACAAAATAAAGACATACAATGAATTTAATAAAATATTTCTCTATAATATTAATCTTTTTAGTTTAAAAGAATTAACTATCATATTGAAATGTTTATTAGAAGAAAATCACATGAACATGAATAATATTATTCATTTTTGTATTTATAAATTTATCTATTACTTAAGTATAGATGTTTTATATAAAAAAGATCAAGTATTCTATTCTATCTTTTTTTCTATTTTAAATGATAATTTTAAGGAACATTTACAAAAATTTTTTTCCTTAAATATAAATACTATAAACACTGATTCTAACATAAATTACTTTTATGATGTAATATATAATTTAAATAATTATGATAAAAAAGTCAAAATAAATTATTTCAAAAATAAATTATCAAAACACGTAAATAACTTTTTTAATTTACATGATGTATCATCATTCATGTCTTTATTAAAAAATCATAATTTAAAATTTTTGTCATTTTATGCATTTTTATCACATTTATTTTTATCATCCCGTTATTTTGATATGCCAAACCATTTTCAGGAACATTTAGAACAAAATTTTTTAAGTTATGAAAGAAATGGAAATTTTGTTTTTTCTCAAAGAAAATCATGCAATGAATCCAAAAAAGAGACCATAAATGAACAAACAGATAAAAAATTGTTTGATAAAAAAATAGATAAAGTAGTAAAAGAGGATAAAATATATGAAATAGAAAATAGTAAAGTAATAAAAGGTGAGATAATTAATTACTGTACATATCTAAGCAAAAAGGGGAGTATTATTTTTCCTTCAATAAGAGAAAAGGAAAAATTAAATATTAAAGAAAATATTCTTCACAGCATTTCTGTCATAATTTTTATAAGCATTAAAAGCAAGCTTAAAAATAAATTTATATATATACTGGCGAATCATTTATTATTAAATTATATAAATTATATAAATTTAATTGATATATGCAATATATTTGATTTATTTATATACGACGCTAAAAATTATGATAAACAATTAACTATTTTTAATAAAATGAAAAATTTAATTTTAAAAGAAACTGATATAAAAACTTTTGCCATATTCTGTATAAGTATAATGAGAATAAAAAAAGAATTAAATAATTATTTTAACGATAGTATTATTTCCATATATAAAGTGATTCTAAATAAAAAAAGTAATAAAAATAAGTTTATTAGGGAAAATGTAGTAATTTTTGCTAATATTTCAAATTTTTTATCAGACAAAAAAATTAGTGCATTATTTTATTTATGTTATATAAATAAGTTTAATAATTTTTTAAATTTTCTAATTGTTCAAAACAGAACTAACAATTGTAATTTATTTATGAATATAATTGATATTTATGATATACTTAAAGCATTTACAATAAATATTAAAATTTATGAAAGTAATGATTTTTCCTTAAAAAAAAAAATAAACCCTTATTTAAATTCCTTATTTATTTATATGCTAAAATTTTTAGAAGATATGTGTTTCAAAAAAATTACTTTACATGAAGATAAATTTTTTTATTTTTTACATCCTAATTTAAACGATGTTAATAAATTAAAAGTTTTGAACAAAATATGTTATTATTTGAATTTGTTATTTCCTCTAGTTAAAATTTTGAGAACACGAAATATAATTAATAGTACAACTTTACAATTGTTTTCAAATGTTTTATGCTCTTTTAAAAATAGTATATATAAAAATTATGAAATTACTCTTTTTAATAATAGTAATAATAAAAATTACATAAATATTTTAAGTTTTATATTTATGATTAATGGCCATAATGAATGCTCTTAAAATATAGAACTCTCTATATTTTATTTTTTATAATAATTTTATTAAATATTTTTCAAAATAAATATATAAAATATTTGTTTTTTTATTTATTTGTTATAGCAAATCTTTTCAAAATAATAAAAAAAAAAAAAAAAAAGAAAGAGAAATATGCATCTCTATTGTGTCTAGATAATTTTATTTAATTATCTTTAAAAAACGTGTTTTTTAATTTTTTTTGTTTCATTAAAATTGCTTGATACACTTTTTTTTTTTTAACTGAGCTTAATAAATTTTTAGTATTATACTTTAACAACACATTTTTTATATCATCCATATAATTTTTTTTAAAAATTTAAAAAAAAAAAAACATAATTCCATTTAGACATTTAGCTCATTTTCCCTTTCAAAGGTAAAAAAACACTTTTTGTTTCTTATGTATTAAATAAAGAAAAAATGCATTTATCGGAAGAATTTTTTTTTAATTTTTTTTAAATATTAATGAATTTATGATCTTAAATTTCTATATTATTTTATTTTCTCTTTAAATATAAATTAAGAAAAAAAAAAAAAAAATAAATAAATAAACTACGTTTAATGTACACTACATTTCACCAAATCAGTTCTATAAATATTCAAGATTTCTATTTTTTTTTCATTTTTTTCCCTCTATAAATTTTTTAGAAATTCTTTTCATGTATAGATTTAATCTATAATAAAAAAAAATATATATATATGTATATTGTGTTGTATTCATTTAGTAAAATCAGCACTTTTGTCTTTTTTTATTAGAGATAGTTAAAAAAAAAAAAAAAATTAAACTGGACCTGATATTTTTTTTTAAAGTTTTTTTTGGAAGGAGTAAAAAAGAATTTCAAAAATGATTATTTTTTATTTTAATATTTTATAAAAAACAACAAATTTTAAAAATATAACTAAATAAAATACAAATTATATAATTAGCTTGTGCATTTATAAATATACCAATAAATAGAATTTATTTATAATTGATTCATATTTATAAGGATTTGGATTTACACATAGATATATAAATCATTAATTTTTCATTTCATCTATTAAATAATATATTTAACTAGAAATTTTTTTTTATAATTATATATATATTTATTAAAAAATTAAAATTAAGACCTTTTTTTGCAGTAACATATATTTGTCCTATTTTTTTTTTTTTTAAATTCTAGAATGTAAATGAAATTTTGCATTAATTTTAATTGAATGTGTTTTATTACAATACACTTAAAAAAAAAAAAAAAAGGAACAATGAAATTATATATATTATATCTTCTCCTTTTTTTAGTAAATTGTTCAGAAAATTTAATGTATGAAAAAATTAAAAAAATTGTAAATGAGGTTGACAAATGTTCACTAGAAGATGTAGAATTCATGGATGATTACACCCTAAAATTATATTGGATATGGATTAATAATTTTTTTAAATATTTAAGAGTTAAGACTTATATATATGAAAATGATGATATTTATAAGCATATCATTAAAAAACATAAGAATATGTTAGAAGAATTTAAAGATAATTTTATTTATTATAATGATAGATCTGAATTTATAAAAAATGCCTTAAATATTCTTTCAAACGAGAAAACATTAAGAAAAATGATAGATTTACATGTACCAATAAAACAAATAAAATTTTTTCAAGATTTAACAGAAATCACATTACTAAATATTTTTTTAGAAGAAAAAAGTAACTTAATAAATTCATATAAAAAATATATAATGTTTGAAGAGCTTCGCGATGTTGCTAATTCTAAATATTATTATCATAAAAAATTATTAGAAAATAAATGGGAATCCAAAAATGATGATACTTTATTTATTGATAAAAAAAAAAAATATAATAATGATAATGACAACATAAATAATAAGCAATTAAAAAATGTTATTACTCTTAATATTAATGAAATCCCCTATGTTAAAGAAATGCAATTTGATTATTATGATAATAAGAAATGGGATAAATATTTGTATTATGAATTTAACGATCCAACAACAGATTCACCAAATTAAATTTTTAAAGATAATAATATTGAAAATGAGTTGAAATATTTAAAATAAACATCAAATTTATATATATATAAAATTAAAATTGGATGAGTTAATTTATTTTATTATTTAAAAATGTTATGCAGTATATTCAAATATTTTTTTTTTATATTCATGAGTAATGAAAAATATATAATTATTTGAAAACAAAAAATAAAATAAACATGAATATGCGTTAATAATTATATAATATACTTGTACTAAATGTGTAAAAAAAAAAGAAAAAATATTATTTTATTGGATAAAAAAATTTAGGGACAATTTTTTCTTTTAATTGTATTTGATTTTTATAGAAATTTATAAAAAAATAATCCCTAATTTTTGTATACCACTTGATATTTGTTAAAGCAGTTTTCTTATTTTCTTCATTTTTATAAGCTTCAATTAAATTTAAAGCAGAAGTTTTATATTTTATATATCTCTTATATTTCAACGGATTAAAATCTTTATTATGTAAATCTATATTTTTATCAATATCATCATAAATAGAATTGACATCACTTAAACTTAATTCTAAAACATTCTTGTTTTTCCCTTAAAAAAAAAAGTAAAATGAAATTACTTATATTTGAATATATACAAATATTTTTTGACATTTTTCATCTTACCAACTCGAATTCTTTGGATTGGTTTTTTTCCAAAGAGCAAGGTTTTTGAAACAATTTTTTTTGGTATAAGATTTAACATTTAATAAAAAAATATAAAAAAAAAAAAAATAATAAAAAAGTATGTATATAAATATATAAAAAGAAAAATACTATTTGTATTTCTTATATAATCAAAGTATCTTCAATATAAAAAAAAGATTATATATTGTGTAAGCATTTCTATTTAAAAAAAAAAATTATTTCTTTTTTTCCTTGAAATTGCAAGTACATATGAAAATTATTTTAATAATTAATATTTATATCTAATGAATTAAAATTAAAAAAAAATTACATATTGTTTTGCCATTTTTCATCTATTTAATTTACAAATTTATATGTTTAAACAATAATTTCAATTTAATTATTATTAATACGATTAATTTAAAAAAAAAAAATTCCTATCATCATGTAATAAAAAAAAATTTTTTTTTTTAATGCACATATTAAAAAAAAAAGGATATAAATCAATTGGCTAAAAAAATAATAGAACTTTTAAAATTCTAACTTTAAAGTTTCCATTTTTAACTTGATGTTCTTAAAATACATTATTGTAATAATGAAGTTTTTTAATAATCGTATTAAATACAAAAAATATATATATATATATATATATAATATTATTTCGTAAAGTAAACCTATTACTAGCTACTTTCAACATTTCTTTTGTAAAGTACAAAAACATTAAAATATAATTTTTTACTTTATATAGTTTTTCTACAATATATCAATTAATTTAGAAAAGTATAAATAAATTAAAAAGTAAAAAGTAAGAAAAGAAAGAAAAGAAAAAGAATAAATGTAAGAAAATATCCTAAGAATTTTTCTGTTATATATATATATAACACATTATTTAATTTTCATATTTAAAAAAATAATAAAAAACAAAAACTTCAGTAATTTTTATAAATGAAGAAAAATAAATAATAGCACTTAATTTCTTTTTTTTTTTAAGTTAAAATAATAGGTGCTTTAGAATGAAAAGAAAATTAAGCTCAAAAAATGCCTTATAGGATTAATGTATGATCCTGATGATCATATAATTGTTAAAAAAAAAAAAAAAACCTAAAAAAGAAGGAATACGTGCATATATATATATTCATTAAAAGTATATTATTTCGGTGAGTTAAAAAATGCACATATATTTATGTATATTTAAGTATTGAAAAAAATATTTATCAAAATAAGTAAAAATGACGTAAATTGTATGAAATTTACTGAGATACTAGAGAAAAAGATATTGAAAAAGCAAGTAGCCAGGCGGTTGTATAAAAAAAAAAGTAGGTAAAATAAAACAATGAAATAGCTATATTAAAAAAAAAAAAAAAATTATAGAAATAATAGCCAATTATAGCCAAATGGTGAGTAAAAAAAGAGAAAACCATTTTGCAACCAAAGAAAAAATATATAAAAAAAAAAAATTTATTTTATTTTAAAAATTAAAATTTTTTTTTTATTTTTTAATAAATTTTAAATAAACTATTTAAACTTTAAAAGAATTTGTTTTTGCTTAAAATAAGTTTTCTATGCTATTAATAAAATTTTCCTATTTTTTTGAAGTATACGTTTTTAAATATATTTTTTAAAAAATCTCTTTTTAAAATAAAATTTTTTATTTATTCTACAATTTTTTATTTCAAAGAAAATATCATTATTAAAACATAATGAGAAAAATGCACTATCTCTCGTTACTTTTTCTTTCTTATTTCTTTTTAAATTTAGTTCTTTCTGAAAATTCTGATCACCAGCAAACAGAAAATTATTTGAATACTAACAATGTTCACAATCAGAGTAAACCGATTAATGTATCAAAAACTCCTATATTTAAACGATCAACATCAGAAGATGGACATGTATCAGTTCCAAATAAAAAAACTACCAATGATGAAGAAAGAAAACAAACAAGTTTTATCATAGATCAAGAATTAATTGATGAACTAGATAGATACACAAATATAAAAGATGAAGTAATCTTAAGACCAAGTATTGAATCGAAAAGAGAACAAATGGGTGGAATAATAAAGAGACAAATAAATAATGTAAAAGTGGATGAAACAGAAGAAAAATATAAAAAATGCTCTAAATATTCTACTACTTTTTGTGAAACCCCCAAAGTATATTCTTCAACGGTTCCCAATCAAGATGACATGTCATATCATTATTATGATAAATTTTTGCAAATGTCGAATAAATTATCCAAAGAATACCACTTTTATGATTCATTTATCGAACATTTTTTTTCTATATATAATTCATATGTTAATATAGAAGATAATAATTATCATAGTGTATCTGTATCAGTAAACTTCCATTTTAGAAGACATGGAGAAGATATGAATTTTTCTGATTTAAATGTAAATGCTTTTGGATATATAAATAAAGGTAATACCGATGGTGGTGCAAGATTAGGAATACACATTAAAACAGAATTAGATTTAAAAAAAATTATATCAAATAATAGAACTAGAACTGCTTCTCCTAATTCTCTTCCAGGATCTCAAGGTTATATTGAATCCGTAGATGATGAGTTAAATCAGGAAGATGAACATAATAGAACATATTTACCTCCAGATCTTGCTATCCCTAATAAGGCATGCGAAGCTATATCTGAAAGTAATATTAATCTTAAGGAAAACTTTTTTACATTAAATGAAATCAATAATAAATTATCTGTCTCGAAATTACAAGATTTTATGGACAAATGCTTTAAAAAAGGTACCAATGAAACTGAGACTAAATCTAAAAGTAATGAAAAAACTAAGCAAACAAAATCCATAGATGACTTAATGAAAGATCTTAAAGATAGCTTAGTTACTAAAAATATGGCAAAGTGCAAATTGTCTTTTAATGCAATAAAAAATTATTCCTCCGGATTTTCTAATGTAATATCTCTTTTTACTTTAATGGTAATTATCATATATATGTGTTTATAATTTTTTATAAATTTTAAGTTTTAAAGTTGTATATAAAGTATTATTTTTTTTTAAATATTTGTTTTCATTTACATAAATATATACTAGGATTGTATCATAAAAAAAAAAAAAAGTATGTGAATATTAATTAAAATATATCTCATTTTAATTTTTACTACGTAAAGTTTTATAAAATAGTTTTTTATTATATAATTTTTAAAAAATAAGAAGCATAAATAGTTATAAAATTAACTATTAATGCACTCTTATTAATATAAATTTTAAAAAAAAAAAAATTAAATTCAAAACTTTCTTATTAATAAAAGTTATTATTAAAATAAAACAATATTTTATTATAAAAAAAAAAAAAAAAAATTAAAATAATATTACCATCTAATAGTGGAGGGCAAAAAATTAGCCTGTTCACGTAAATGTAAATGTTCAAGGCTATTTTGAAAATGAATTTGCATTACAAAAATCTTTTTTTTTTCAAACCATTTATAGTAAAAATCATCAGTTTCATCTATATCTAAATTTGGTATTTTAAAGGCTATAGTTTCATAAGGCTCTGCAGCAAATAATAAATATTGATATTTTTTATCAGGTATTTCAATTTTTTGTTCAAATGATGACATGAAACGAAATTTTGGTTTTGTGTTTTCCTTTATATTTGGAAAAGATAGCTCAAATAAAATTCCAAGTTGATTTTTTTTATTTTTAACTTTAGTAACATCGTATCTTGGTTTTCCAATTTTTATAATTTTTTTAGGTTCAACTAATACTTTGTTTAATTTATTACTAACTATTTCATTTTTTTCTTTAAGCAATCGTTGACCTAAATTCATCTGATGTTTTTTTCCTTGAGTATGACATAAATATGAACTTTCATTATTATGCAAAGTTAAGCATAATTTACATTCATACATACCAACATTATTTTTCAAAATATAAGGATCCTTCGTAATATCAATATTTTCTAAAGCCAACTGCTTTAATCTTTCTCTTCTTTCTAAATTAATATCTTCTTTAGTTAGTGGCATACCACTACCTGTTTTATGTCCTACACGATTTTGAAAATCCATTTTAATCACATACAGAATTAAAGAGCAATTTTAAAAAAATATATTTTTTTTTAAATTTTTTTGTATTATTAATGCAAAAAAAGAAAAAAAAAAAGTGAAAATGATAAATATTATGAAATGCTGTTTATCTTCGTAGATTATAAAAATATAATGTAATTATTTTTTCTAATTAATTTGTGTATTATTTTTCTTAGAATAATTTTTCATTTTTCATTTATTTCATTTCATTACATTTAAATATTTAAGTATATATTATATTTTAAGAATTCTTGCATTTTCTCCTTTTCTAATAATATTGGTTTATTAAATACTAAAACTTTTCTCCAAAAAAATACTCTATGAAAATATTAGAAAGAGGTATTTTAAGAAATCAGTTACCATTATATATATATGATTAGCTCATATTTTGTTATAAGGCATTTTTACTTAAATTGTTTTCGAAAAATTATTTATATATTTTAAAACTTCTTTTTTTTTTGGAATTATCATAATTATATAAAGAAGAAATTTTCTCTTATAAAAAATATAATCTTCTGTAAAGTTATATACCTATGTAATAAAATTAAAAAATTGAATACTTAATTAAAATTTCTTTACAAATAAAAAAAAAAAAAAATAAAGATGATATTAACACAAATTTATATATATATAAATAAAAAAATTTGTTATAATATATATCATCCCAACGTAAATTTTTGTATTTCAAAAAAAAAGTATAAAATAATAGAGAAGAAATAATTTCAAATTTTAGTATATAAAATTTTTTTTTAAATGATATACTAAATGTAAAATTTTTAATGAAGATGATTCTCATAAAACAATTTCAGTATTTAAAATAAAGGAAGGATTAATAAAGTATAATGAAGTTTCAAAAAAATACATTAAATAATAAAAATATATATAAATATATTTATATATAATTAAAAAAAAAAGGGGAGAATATAGTTATATATTAATGTTCGAACTAAAATAATTGAAATTATTACATTATATATTTACATAAAATACAATAAAATGTATAATAAATAAAAATGAAAACTTTTGCCTTTTTATATAAATTAAATATAAATGAAAAAAATGATCAAAGTGAAAATTTTCTTTTTTCTTTACACATTAACAAAACATATATTTATATTGGATCTACAAACGGAAGGATATTTATTTTAAAAAAAAAAAGATGTTTATTTGATCAGATTATTTATGTAAATGTAATAAAAATTTCCACAAATAAAATTATAACAGCGGTAAATAAAAAAAAAAAAACATATATATATATATATATATATATATATATATATATATATATATATATATATATATATATATTATCTTAATATCATATATTTTTTTTTCCTTTTAAATAGATATGCATAATTGATAAATTTAGTCTTTTAATAAATGGAACAGATGATGGAAATATATTTCTTATAAAAAATAGGAGATTAATAAAAGGAAAGGAAGAAGGAAATAAAAAAAATATAATTAAATTAAATAATAGTTTTCATAAAAATGCTATAACAAGCATCAAGTATTTAATAAAAGATGATTCTTTATATATATTTATTGGAGATATAGATGGTGTATTATCATGTTTTATTTTAAAAAAAAATAAAAATAAAATAGTAAATGAAACGGCATTATTACTTATTGATAAAGTTAATGGAGGTATTAGCCATATAGAAATTTCACAAAAAATAATTTTAGTAACATGTGAAAAATTTAATGCTATTGTAAATATTGATGAAGTTATTTTGAAAAAAAAGATAAATTTTAAAAATATAGGGAAAAAAGAAAATAATAATTATAAATCAGTATTTTGGAATACTAAAAAAAAAAAAGCTATGATTTTAAGTTTAAGAAAAAATGGTAGAATATGGTTAAGTAATGAAGAAAGGGTTATAAATACCTTAGTCTATTATTATTCTTTTTTTTATTTTTTTTATTTATTTTTTTTTAATTCTAAAAATAATAGTTTTTCTTTTAATTATTACAAAAATTATTTTCTGAATAACAAATATTTTATTAATTTGTTAGAAATAATTTTAACAAAATTTCCTAATTTTAATATTCCTTTAAAGCCGAATTTAAATGCTTGTTATAAAATTAATAATACTTTTTTTATTTTATTTGAACAAACTAATCCATTTTTTTTTCTTAAAAATTTATGTAATATTAACAATAATTCAAATCAAATTGAAAAAAATGAAGAAAAAGAAAATATGAAAAAGCTCAATTTATCAAATGACATTAATAGTATTAAAGGATTTTTAAAAAAAAAATTATTAGATGAAGATAATATTGAAAATAGAAAATGCTTATCCTTTATAATAAATAATTTAAATGATACAGAAGAAATATTAAATAAAATAAAAAGTAAAAAAATCCTCTTAATTAATATTAAAAGTATTCAAATTGAAGAAATTTTAGATATTGATGTGAAATATTCTTATTCTTTATATAAAACTAGTAATTATATTGATAACAAAAAAAAATATAGTATTTTAAATGAAAAAGATGAAATTTTAAATAAAATAAATGATATTCATACCTATTACAAGCATGAAAATAATATTTCAGAAAATTGTAACAGTGAGAGAAATATTGAAGTAAATTTATATAAAATAAATGAAGATAGAATTAATACAAGCAATAAAGGTAATGTTAATTTAAATAATAATAATGAGATTTATGTAAATAACACTAAGGTAAATACAATTAATAATTTTGATAAAATATATAGAACTTCTATTAAAGAATATATGTATGAACATTATTTTAAAAAGGATAGAATTATTGATTCTTTTTTATCAAAAAATAAGGTATATTTATTATATTATAATAACAACTTAATTGAAGATTTTTATTTTACATTAAATATGAATGATAACATTTTTACATCCTTTAATTTTATAAATAGATACAATTGTAACAATAAATTTAATTTTTATTTCTGCGAAATTTATTTAGAAGAAAATTTCCAATTGTTGAAATATTTAAGATTTCAAATAGAAAAATTAAAAAAATTAAAAAATTCTTATTTTTATATTTTTTATTTTTTTGTCAATATTTTTCATTGTTATTTAAATGATAGAAAAAAATTATTTGATATAAATTTTTTTTTCTTTATCGAAAAAAATTTAATTACAATTAATCAGAATTGCTACATAGAAAATGTCGAAGATATATTATTAAGAAATGTGGAAATTATGAAAACAAATATCAGAAGCTTATTTTCTTTTTCAGATAAAGAAATTAATAGTTTATTAATAGACAAAAATTATATTTATAGAAATGATTTTTATGATGATAAACTTTTTATTATTGATTTTCATTATTATCATTTTGACATTAAAAAAATAAAAAAATTATATAACATGATGAAAATAATAATTATAAAATATAAATATCTTTTTAATAAAATTATCAACTTTATCATATTTTCTAGGTTTCATAATAATAGTGAGCAAGTTTCTGATACTAATAAAAGCAAAGAAGATACATACATTTATAAATTCATTAGTTTTATTGAAAATAATAGTTATTTACTATATAATATTTTATATTATTTTTATATATTTTTATATTTAGAAATTATTATTACCAATTATACATATAGAAATAATATATGTCTAACTAATTTTCCTTTGTGCTTTGAAAACAAGAGAGAAATAATAAAAGAAAAAAATCAATTAGCTTGCATATATGAAAAAATACATAAAAATAAAGTAATATATAAGAAGAAAAAATATTGTGAAGAAAATAGAGAGAATACAAAAATGAAAAACAATAACAATGATGATGAAAATAATGATGACTATGAAAATATAAATAAAAAGTTAAGCTACAGAAATATTATAAATTCACACAAAAATCCCCAAAAAAATTATATAAAAAGATGCAATAAAAAGAAAAGAATTTTATTAAACAATATTTTTATAAAAAATAATCAATTATATGAATTATATTTGTTGGGAGCATACAATTACCTCAGAAATGCAAGTGCGTATTCACTGAATTTAAAAGTAAAAAAAAAAAAAAATCTGAAAAAAAGTATAATTTTTTATAAATTATTTCAACATTTTAGGAAAAAATATTTATTTCTTGAACTGAATAGAAATATTACAACCTTGGAAATTTATAATTTTTTTTTGATATTTATTTTTGTTTTATATACTTCCAAAATAAATAGGGAATATAGTTACTATAAATTTTTTGAAAAATTAAAATTCTTAAAATGTGTTAAAGAAAAGGAAAAACCCATTAAATATACACAAATAAATAAAAATAAAAAAAAAGAAATATTCTTCAGTGATAATCATTTAAAGAAAATAATGTTTTTAAAAAAAAAATATGTTTATAGTATTAATAACGAAATGGAAGAAGAAAAGGAAAAACGTGCTTATAACTATGAAAATCGTCAACACGATTATGAAAATATGCAGAAATTTTCAAATATGTTTTATTTAACCAAGTACATTAAAAATATATATAATTATTATAAAAAAGAAAAGGAAAAAATCAGTATTCACGAGTTTTTAAATTGTACAAGAAAATTATATTTTTACAAAAAAGTTTTAGAAGGAGTATACATTATAAATTTAAGTAACTATATACAAATTTATGATTATTTTTTGCTATATGAAACTTTTTTTAAAATTTTTAATTTAGATGTAATTTTAGTTATTTTATCTAAAGATTATAAAATAAATAACACAACAAATGATTTGATGAAATCATTATTTTTTAATCATTACCAAAATATGGACAAAAATAACATAAGCCATATAAATATTATGACAAATAAAGAAATGGAATATTTTGAAAAATTAAACAAAGAAGTTATAAATAATAATGTATTATTATTAGATATCTTATTAACTACTTTTAATAATATATACGTTACTTCAAATAATCATTTAAAATTTTCAGCTAAAAAATTTTTTACATTCACTTATTTAAATGAATACATAGATTATATTAAACAAGAAGAAATGAGAGAATATAAAAACAATATTATTTTAAGAAAAGATAGCAATTTTTTATACTGTTGTCAAAATGAGAATTATATAAAATACGGAAATTATTATATGCATTATAATTTAAATAATAATAACTGTTTCACCAATTATGATTATATAAGCGATATTAATTCTATAAGAAATAATTTAAATATAATAAAATCAGAAAAAAATCAGAGAAATAAATATCTAAAATCAAAAAAGAAGTATATAAAGAAAAATAAGTTTGATTGTTCTAAAGGAAATAATCAATCCAAATATATATTGTGTAAAACAGAAAAAAAAATTTATATTCAATATATAAAGACAAAATTAAATGAATATATTTTATTAAATAATAAATACAATTTAAAAAATAAAAAAGATGATTTTGTAACTATATTTTTTAAAAATATAGACATATATAATTATCTTAAAATTTTTTATTTTTTATGCAAAGCAAAATATAATTATTATTTATATTTAAAAAAAAAATTAGAAAGAAGAAGAAAAGTAAATAAAATGAATTATGATAGTAATAATAATATTCAGATAATTCCAATGAATAAGAATTCTTTAAGGAATAAAGATAAATTAGTTAAAATGAGCACTTACTCTCAGATGAAAAATAAATTGAATATTTTGAATTACGAGTATTTTTATAATTTATATAAAAAAAGATTAATTTTTTTTAAGGAATATGCAAAGTATAAATATATTAATAATAAATTTAGCTTGTGCTCAAAACGAATTAGAATACAAAAAAAAAAATTTTTGAAAATTATTAATAGTGAATGGAGTAGTGAATTGTGTATTCAATTTTTGATTTATCTAAAAAAAAATATCTATTATAAATTCATAAGAAAAAAAAGTTTAATTATTTTATATCAAATATTTTATGTATTAATTCTATTAAAATGGAAGAAGGCATTATTTTTACTTTTACATATATTTAGAAAAAAAAGTCATGAAATTATTTTTTTTTTGTTACTTTTAATAAAGCTTCCTTTTAAACAAAATTATATCAGTTTTACACTTTCTGAAAAAAGTATCACTCTCTTTTATGATAAATATATCTATATATTAAAAAATAAATTGAAATTTCAAAATATAATTTTTCCATTTTTATTACAAGTTAATAATAATAGCTATAATTTCTCATTTATAATGTTGTTAATTATATTTTTTTTTTTTTTAGAAAAATCCTTTTTTTTTAAAAGTATACTAAAATCGAAAAAAAAAATGCTTGATAATTATTTTTTGTTAAATTTATTTTTTTTTAAGAAGAGTATTTTTTTAAGGAAATATATTTTTCCAATTAATTTTTTTAAATCTTTTCATTCTAATGCAAGTTTTTTTTTTTCAGATCAATATTTTATTAAATCTATTTTAAAATCATGTTACAAATTATTAAATTTCGAAGAGTCTAATTATTTAATTGTATTAAATAATTCTATTTATTTTCATTTTATAAAATTATTATACTTTTTTAATATTAATTGCTTTAATTTTTTACATTTCCATTTCTTCTTTTTTATGTTAATATCTTCCTTTTATATAGGATATTTTGCTGATTTCAAATATTTTCTGCAATTTTTTAACGAAGCATTTTCTTCAATCTCTTATAAATTACAATTAATAAATAACCAAAATGAAGAACAGATAAATCACAAAAATAAAATAGCATCTCATCAATTTGAAAAAAACTCAAATTATATAAATAACAATCATAATTATTTATATTTAAAAAAATATGAACAAAAAAATACAGGAAATTATTACTATAATATTATGAATAAAAAGTTGGATACCCATTTTTTACAAACAAAAAAAATTAATTCTTCCATGGATAAAAATAATAGTAACATACTAATATATAATTACATTTTAAATAAAGAAAAAATCAATTTATATGTAGGTTACAACTTGAATTTTGTTGAAGACAAAAATAAAAAAATTGATTTTCAGGATGAAAATATACTTATTAGTATTAATTATTTAATTAATTTTTTTTATGAATTATTACTAAAACTTTTATGTGAAATAAATTTAAAGTTGTATAATAAAAAAATTGAGCTATTTATATTACCTAATAATAGAAATACTGATTTATATATTAAAATTAATGAATTTATAAATACTTTTTATGGGAATTGCATATTAATATATAATAAAAATAATAAAGATAATATATATAACAATACTAATATTGCAAATAAAAGTAATTTAAATACTTACGATAAAAAAAATAAAATTCATATATTTTTAGAAATAATTAATTTATTTTTTAGTATATATCATTCTTTGCTTTCTATTAAAATGTGTTTCAAAAAAAAAAGAATAGTTTTTATAAATAAAAAAAAGCAATATAAAAAATATCTATTAATCATAATTTTTGTGCTATTTTTTAATGTAACAAGTCAAAAAGGAAATAAGAAAAATATGCTATTATTTTATAAAAGTAATATAAATACTAATAATAATTTCAAAATAAAAAGGAAAATAATAAAAAGAGAAAAATCATTAAACATATTATGCTGTGTACTTTGCATTGCTCACTTTATTAATTATTTTAAGTATATAAGAAAAAATATAAAAACAAAATTTCTTTTTATAATTAATTATTTCATAGTAAACTATAATGTTTTTTATTTAAAGCAAAACAACAAAAAATCTATGTCATCCAAAAATATTCATAAAATATACAAAACCATAATGAAAAACTTACCTAAAAATATTAAATCAGTTAAATGAAAAGACATTTATGCATATATATATTTCCTTTTAAAAGTACATGCTAAGAAAATTTGCTTTTACCATTTTTTAAAATTTATTACTTTTATTATCTTTACTAATTAATAATATTTTTATTTTTTTTTTTTTTTTTTAGCTTCTTTTTTTTTTTTTCTAAAATATTTTTAATTTTTTTGTTTTATTTTTTTTTTGAGAATTTTTTAATTTTTTTATGTTTGCATGATATAATACACATTTACATATATTTTTTATTTATTAAAAAAAAATAGAAAAAAAAAAATAAATAATTTTAATTTATGGATACATTATGAGTAAAAAAAAAAAATTATCATAAAAATAATTTTTTTATATACTTTAATTATATATATATTTATATTTTTTTTTTTAAAATGGGTAATAAAATATCTGAATGTAAACATAGACAAAATATTTTATATAAAAATATAAAAAATATAATAAAACAAAGAAATGATATTGATGTTAAAAATAACATATATATTTGTGAATCAAATGAAAAAGATTTATTTAACTTAAATAATGAAATTTTTGAATTATATAATACACATGAAGAAAATACTGAAAAAAAAGATAATGAAAATAAAGAAAATGAGGAAAATAAAAATATAAACATAGAAATAAAATTTAAAAATGAGAAAGAGAAAAAAAAGAATGCAAATATTCATAAAAAACAGAATGATTATTCAGAAAAAAAAACAAATAGAAAAAATAAAGAAAAACGGGATGATGAAGGGAAAAATGTAAAAGAAATAGATGAACAAACAAAAAAAACTAACGAAAATCATAAGAAAAATTTTGAACTAGATTATGGATCGTTTTATAATATAGAAGAAAAAAATAATATATGTAAAAATAATAATAATAATAAATTATTAAAAAAAGAAAAATTATTAAAACATATAGAAGTAAAAAATGAAAAGAGTCAAAAATTAAAAAATACAGAGAAAACTGAAAATGTTCTATTAAAAAAAATTAGTTTGAACAAGAATATCATAAGTAAGGAATTAAATTATAGTGATGATGAAAGTACTTTTTTTAATGATGAAAATAATAATACAATTCTAACTAAAAATTCACATATGGATAATAAAGAATTGTTTAAGTCAACTTTTAAGTGCATTGAATTAAAATTATTACCTGATGATGATTCATACACAGGGAATATTAAAAGTAACATTGCGGAGATAAACTATAGTAATAATATAAAGATAAAAGAAAATAAAAATGAAATTAATGAAAATTTAAAGAATAATAAAATTTTAAATAAATTTTTAAATTTACTTAAGGAGAAAAAAATTTTGCAAAATATATTATCATTTTTAAACTGTAGAGACTTATTATCATTTCAGAAAACTTGTTCTATTATTTATATATATGTCAGTGATTTTTTAGATTATATATGTTTAAATATCTATTCTAATTTTAAAAGAATATATGATTTTTATTTTACACCATTTAATTTTTTTTATAAATATGAATATCTTTACACTGACAAACCATCTTTTAGGCTAGATTGCATATTAATTTCAAAAGTTAATAAAAACAAAATAAAATAAAAATAAAATATATATATATTAATGAAAAATAAAAAAAATTATTTATTGCTTTTTTTTCACATTTTTTTTTTTTAATAACTTATTATTTATAGATAAAAAAAGGATGTATAGGCTACAATAATAGATTTGGGTATAAATACAATTATATATATGATAAAAGGAAAAGTAGTTACTATGCTTATTTTAATTTTAATGTACTCAAGAAAAATTCATCAAGAATTATTGAAATACATAAGGATATTTCATATAATAATGGGGATGATATAAATGTTTCTCATATAATAAATAATTATGTCTGTTCAAACGATTATATATGCATACCAATAAATTTATATAATTTTATTGGAAATGTTGATTTTAATTCTATTAAATTTATTTCAAATAAATTAAGTAAATATATAATTTATAATAATCAGTTAGATGATCAGATGTGGTATAATAAAGAGGAATATCAAATTTTAATAAAAGAAAACAGATTAATTACTTTTGAATCTTTACTACCACACTTAAAACATATCAACACAATTTATTCTGGAATAGATGTAACTGTTATGAAATCTACATATAAAGCTATTCAACCTGGTATTAATATATTTATTAATTTCATTATTTCTATTTATACCATTATTAATTTTTTTTTTTTTTTTTTTTTTTTTTACACTAGGAAAACTAGGTAAAAAGAGTTATAATTTATGGGGTAACTATTTTATAATAGAAGACAAAAATGATCCTGTTTTTACCTTTTTAAAAAGAGAAGGTTTGCAACATGATTATATTTATCATAAATTTTATTTAAGAGTTGGTGATTATGTTGTTTTTTATTTAATTAAAGGAGGAAATAATATTTAAACTTATATACTTTATAATACTTTGTTTTTTTTCTTAAGACTTTTTCTTTTTGTTTTATTTTTAATTCTAATATTATCTTATTTCATGTTTTTATTTTATTTTATTTTTTTTTATTATCTTTTTAATGCATTTTTTTTTGTTTATATTTTACTTTATTTTTTTATTTTTGTTTAATCTTTAAATATTTGTCTGAATACATATTTAATTAATAAAACAAAAAACCTAAAGAGTCTTTTTGAATATTTTTATTTTGATTTAAAAAAAGTTGTAAATTCCGATCATACATAAAGTAATCTAATACAAGTTGTTCATTCATATTATTCCTTTTTTTCATCCCTTCTACACTATTAAAAAATATCAGTTTTTGTGTATTATTTAAAAAGTGAAAATTGTTGAAGCACATCATAATAATATTTTTATACAAGTCTTCAAATTTTAAATTATAGTAGTATAAAAAATGAAGGAAAATAAGAATATCATTAATATGAAAAGGGACATTTTCATTAGCTTCTTCGCATTTGTTATGCTTTATATCTGAATTATCACTTTTCTGAAGCAATTTTTTGAAATTATTAATTTTGTAATCTAATAAAATAAATAACTTATTAATTATTTCTACTTCAATAATTTTTCTTTTTAAAAAACACGTGCAAATAAATGAAATTTCCCTAATATCAAAATATGAAAAAATATTTTTATTATTTATAAATATGTTTATAAACATATTAAAAGAATTTAGGTATGACTTTAAAATATACAGCTTTAAGAACGGTAATCTTAGGATATAACTTATTAGGAAAAAATAATTTTTTAATAATTTATTGGTTACATATTGAAATTTGTTTTCATAAAATATATTATCTTCAAACAATATAAAATTATAAGTATATTGTTGATCAAACAGGAAATCTAATATATTAAAATTTTTTTCATTTTCTTTATTCTCCATTTTTATATTATCCTGTAATGATTTAATTTTCTTATTTATAAAATTATATATATCTTGTTCAGATAAATTCATACTTTTTATGTAATTAGTTAATATATTTTCAATACTACTGTTTAGTTTTTTATTATAATAATAGTTTGTTTTCTGCATAAATACAAGAAGAGTTAAAACGTTAGTTGACAACATATTACTATGTGTTATAAAATAATTTATTATAAAATTAACAAAATCTTTTATATAATAATTTTTTCCAGCTAATTCTTTATCATAAATAAATATAGTTAGTACTTCTTTTAATTCCAAAAAGTTTTCATCTATTCTCTTTTTTTCTACTTCATTTTTTATCTGTAACAATAATAAACTTTTTAATTTTAAGCCTTCATATTTCCTTTCTTTGTTCTGAATATTCTTTTTTTCATTTTTAATATTTAGATTGATAAATTTAACGCTATTTTTTGATATAATTTTTTCATACTTTTCCATATCTACATCTTGCAAATTTTCTAATACATTTTCAGATTCAGTTTCATCTACTTTTCTCAAAAAATCTCTTTTTTCTTCAATCTTTACATTTTCATTTTGGTTAGGAATATTCTCAAAATTTTCACCATTTTCCTTTTCCTCTATACTTATATTATTTTCATTGTTAATGCTTTTTCTTTTGGTATCCCTTTCTTTTTCAAATTCATTAATTGAATCATTTTCCTTTTTTTTTTCTAAAATGCTTTTGCTTATATGTGATTGCAAAATACTATTTTTTTTGTAGTGTTTATTAACATTAATTAATTTTATTTTATAAAATAATGGCAAATTGTTAACAGCTGTGTATAAATTATTATATGGATAAAAAAATAAATTAGAAATGGAATATGAAAAGGAGTTATTAATTTTATAATAATAAATTTCAAAAACATTTAATATATTTCTAATAACATACATATCTTTATAATTTATTTTACAAATTAAATAAAACAGTATAAATAAATCCTCATAACCAAAACAATAATTGTTGAAATTCTTCATTAGCTCGAAAAACTTTTTTTTTTCATTATTATATATGTAAAAAACACATAGATGAGTAAAATACTTACTACTATTTATATAATTACTAATATGCTTACTTATAATATGCTTTAAATTTTCATTAAATGTTTCATTATTTATATTGTCTTCCAGTTTTTGTTCATTTATAAAATTTTCATTTAATTTTTGTTTATTTATAGAAATGTCTCCATTTATATTATAATTACTTTTATCCAATATTAATAAACTTCTTATTTCATTTTCATCAATAATCTTATGTATTTTTTGCTCTATATAAAAATATTCAAATATAATTTTATTAACCTGTTCTTTTTTATGGGTATTGAAAAAAAACCTTTTTTCTATATTTAAAAATCTTTTTAAAAAGAGTTTTTTCTTCATGTTTAATAATTCCCTTTAAAAAAAAAAAAATATATATATGTACATTATTATTCCTCTAGCTTTAATAAAATATCATTTTTTTAAAAAAAAAAAAAAAAAATAATACTAAAACTAAGTAATTTGTGAAAATTCTATGTGTCTGAATAAAAAGCAATAAATAAGTGAAATGAACTTAAAACTATACCATTGGTGGAGGAAACGGTTTTCCTTATTAACACTAAAAAAGAAAATTAAATAATTAAAGTATTTTTTTTTTTTAATCCTGCTTTTGTTAATTCTTACTAATATTTTAAATAGAAAATACAAATTATGTGGATTGATGAATTAAATATTAATAAATATATTAAAAAGGGGAAAAGGGGGTATATATAATGAAAATATTCATAAAGTGTAAAAAAAAAATATAGATAACAATACATATCTATTTAAAAAGCGCTGATATAAAATTTAGTTATTATAAAAAAAAATGAAAAAAGAAAATGAAAACGAAAACGAAAACGAAAGCGAAAACGAAAACAAAAACAAAAACAAAAATGAAAAAGAAAAAGAAAAAGAAAAAGGAAAAAGGAAAAAGGAAAAAGAAAATAAAAAAAAAAAGTGACAAAATAAATTAAAAAAAAAAGCATAAAATACAATTAAGTTTTTTATTTATTTCATATAAGTAAAGGGATTTAGTATATACAAGTAATAATACGTATATGTGATTGATTTATAAAAGAAGAAATGCTTTTTTATTAAAAAAGAAACAATGAGTGAGGAAACATTAAAAAAAATTTTTCAGTTAAAAGAAATAAATGATAGATTCATCATTGATTTAAACATAAATAAGAAGCAATTTTCTTACAATGAGTTATACTTGGAGATAGAAAAATTACTAAATTTTTTTGAAAAAATAGGCATAGGCTATGGAGAAGAGGTTTCCATTATTTTATTTAATAGCATAGAATTTGTTTTAACATTTTTAAGCTTAAACTTTAATAACAACATATGCTTACCTTTAAATACAAATTTGAAAAAAGAGGAATATAAAAAATTTATTGTGAATAATTGCAAGTATATAATTATACATGATTATGAGGAAAATGATGAAAATTATTATAATATTAAAAAAAAGCATAGTTATTTCAAAAATGTTTGTGAATATATAAAAGAGATAGCTGAAGAATACCATATTGGTTTAATAAAAATAAAAAAAAATAAAGATAATCCGTACTTTACATATTCATATATATCAAATGAAGAAAAAAGAAAAAACAGTAATGAGTATTCTAAAAAGGGGAATCTTGAAAAAATGAATTATGAAAAAAAAGATATTTGTCTACATTTACATACATCAGGTACTACAAGTAAAGTAAAAATAGTTCAATTAACAAATAATAATATTAAAACAACTATAAACAATATTTTGAATTCTTATAATATAAATAAAGATGACAATACAATAGTAATAATGCCATTATATCATGTACATGGATTAATTGGTGTATTATTACCTATTTTATTTTCTAAAGGAAATATCTTATTTCAAAAAGGCCATTCATTTAGTGCATCAGAATTTTGGTTGAACATAATAGAATATAATATAACTTATTTTTCAGCAATACCAACAATGCTAAAAATATTATTAATACGATATAATAACGATTATATAACAAAATATAGTAACAATGGTAATAAAGTAAAACACAATTTGAGATTTATTAGAACTTCTAGTTCTTATTTAGAAGAAAAAGTAGAAAAAGAAATTGAAGAGAAATTTGAAACAACTGTTTTGCAAGCATATGGAATGACTGAAGCTTGTCATCAAGTGAGCTCAAACATATTTTTAAATCATTTAGGTAAGAAAGAAATTCATAAAAAATATAAAAGTGTTGGAATTGCAAATGTAGGTGTTATAATATATAATGAAGAAAAAAAAAGAATATGTAACTATAATGAATTAGGAGAAATATGTATCAGTGGAAAAAATATTATGCATAGTTATAAAGAACAAGGAGATAATGAAAATATATTTATATATGTAAATACCTTACAAGAAAAAAAAGATTATATGATAAATAACAAATTCTTAGAAATTTCAAAAAGTGTTTCTTTTTTTAAAACGGGAGATATTGGTTATATAGACGAAGAAAATTTTCTTTTTATATGTGGTAGAATTAAAGATATAATAAATAGAGGAGGAGAAAAAATACTTCCTAATGATATAGATGATGTTTTAAAAAATAATCATTTAGTAAGTGATTGTTTAACTTTTTCTTCCCAAGATAATATATATGGAGAAATTATTAATACAGCTGTTATTTTAAACGAGAATAATATTATTTATGATAATTGTGATATTTCAAGTGATATTGGAAATAGACAATATATTTCTTTAAATGGATATATTAAAAGTGGAAGAATAAAAAGTAGTGATAATGAAAAAGATAATTTGGATAATGAATATGATATGAATGTATCAGTGAACTTGAATTTAAATTATTACAAGTATGGAGAGATATTAAAAAATTATATGAAAAATTATTTGGCAGATTTTAAAATTCCCCAGAATATATATTTTGTTAATAATTTTCAAAAAACGAGTACAGGAAAAGTTTCTCGAAAAAATGTTTCCGAAAGCATAGAAAAATTAAAAAATATAGAAATAAACATTTTTGATATAATTTCATTAATTTTTAAAAAATATGAAATAGAATATATATATGGCTTATATGGATTACCAATAAATAAAATAATTTATAGTTTTATTAAAAACAATATTTACTTTATAAGTTTTAGAAATGAAATAAATGCTTCTTTAAGCTGTAATTATGTAAATTTTTTTGATTTAAATAAAGGAAAAAAAAAAATTGGAATTCTATTAACGTGCTCAGGGCCAGCATTCATAAATACTTTAAGTGGTTTATATAACGCAAAAATTAATAATTTTCCAATGATATTAATATGCTTCGAAAATTTTATTGATGAAAAATTATGCTTATTTGAAAAATATTATAATTTTCAATATTTCCCTCAACTAAATTTTTTAAAAAAGGCAAAAGAGATATGTAATGAATGCTATAATGTAGATTCATTAGAATCATTCGTTACCCAATTTTATAATTGTATAAGTACTTCTATTAAAAGAAAGTCCCCTGTATATTTAAATATTGATTACAAGTTAATAGGAAAGAGGATACTAGTTGATAAAGCCATTGAAATATTAAAATTAAATGATAGTTATACATTAACTTACTTTGATTATAAATCAAATATACTATTATCTAATGAAAAAAACATATTATTTAAGAAATTAGTTGATAGCTTTTGTAGAATATATAACTCTAATAAAAAAGGAGTAATTTTTTTAGGTATTAATTGTAATCATGGAACAAAATATATTTTGAAAATATCGGAACTTTTAAAATTGCCTATATATGCAAATACTATAGCAAAATCTTTTATTAAAGAAAATTATATATATAATGTTAATCAGTGTAAATCATATCTTTTCGAAAATATCGATTTTTGTTTTGCTATTGGTTCTGTTTTTAATTTTTATTTTAATTTTGGAAATTTTCAACATTGTAAAAAGGAAAATATGTTATGTATTGATATAAATAATGATGAATATGAAGAGAATAAAATATTAATCTCTCATTATTTTTTTTCTGATTTATATTTTGTTTTAAAAAAATTATATTTTACTATAAAAAATGTTGTTACTGTAGATACTAATTTACGAGAAAAATGGATTATCAATTTAAATGAAGCAAAAAAAAAGAACATAAAAAAAATTTCTCTTTCAGCAGTACAATATTTAAACAATGAAAAATTTACAATGGAGCAAGCGTTGCTTATTATCAGACATATATTGATCAATTATTTTTTTTTTATAAATGACATTTCTCCCATATATAAAAAATATTTTATTAATTATTTAAAATATGTTGATAGTAAAAAAGTGGAAGATTTTGTTAATTCGATAGATGGAGAAATGGAAGAGAATAAAGTTTTTGATAACAAAAGTAAAGATAATAATATAAATTCATCAGAAATAGATGATGAAATACCTGAAAATGATTGTGATTTAAGTGACAGCAGTTTGGACGAAGAAAATTATGAAAAAAAAAAAAAAAATTCTAAATTTTTAAATAAAGATATAAAAAATAGATTGATAATTACTAATGAAGGATCAATAACTTTAATATTAGGGATATTATATTTACCAAAATTTGGTCCGTTTAATTATGTTATACCTCAAATAAATGGAATGATGGGAATATCAATGAATGCTTCTATTTCCTCTTCCTTAAATGATCCTAATAATATAACCTTTTCTATTTTGGGAGATTCTTCTTTTGGATTTACTTCAAATGAAATTGAAACAATATGTAGATTAAAGTTAAAGATTGTTTTAATTATTTTTAATAATAATGGTATATATGGTAACAGAGAATACCAAGCAAAAAAAACAAACATTCATGATGTTGATTTTTATTTGCAAAATCCCTCTTCCTTATACTTTTTTAGTAAATATGAAAATTATATTACTTCACATGGTGGATATGGTTGTTATGTTGATAATAAAAAGGAATTTATTAAACAAATGAAACATATAACAAGTAAAGATTTTAACAATTTTCCAGTTTTACTAAATGTAATTACTGAGGATACTGGCTTCGTAAATTTCCAAATAGATAAATATATACAATAAATATATTTTTTTTGTGAAGATATATGATTTGTAAGTATATTTAAATTAAAGCTTATTTAATTTTCGAACAAAGTGTCATATAAATAACCATACAGAACTTTTCTCAAATAAGAATTTCTTCCTTATAGATACAATATTAAAATAGTCAATTTTCATGAAAATCTTTTTTCTTGAATGTATTCTTTAGATATAAATATTTTTAAAAATAGTAATTTAATAATAATAAAAATATTCGTATATAATTATTAAAATGATTTTTACTATTATTTATATATTTTTTACTTTACTATTTAATAATATACTTTTTATATATGTAGTTTTTATTTTATTTTATTTTTACTTTTTTAAAAACTTTTCATATATTATAATTTTTTATTTACTTCATTATCATTATAGTTTTGTTATTCTACAGACAATTTTTACTTTTTTTATTTAATAATAAAATTATTAAAATATCTTGATGTTTTTTGTGCTGTTATTATTAATATTTATTTATGCACTATTATAGGATTATATAATTTTTATTTATTAGTAATTATAATGTTCATTTTTTTTAATTATTTCTACACGTAAATAAAAAAGTATTTACTTTTATTAATATACATTATAAAAAATATAAATAAATAGATATCTTTCAGGTTTAACAATATCATGAGTGATCATTTGCTTTTTATATTAGATAAACCTTAAAATACAGCATAAATTTTTTAGAAAAAATATATATTTATATAATATTTTATTGCTTTGTAATAATATATTAGAAATAATTCTTTTATAAAGTTTTTTTTTTATAAAATGTCTTTGTTTTATTATTAAAAGAAATTAAAGCGAAATAAAAAAAAATATTATAAAATATATAAAATGAAAACACAATTAAAATATAGCAATAGAAAACAGAAAAAAAGAAAAGAAAAGAAAAGATTAATAATAATCATTGTATGAATACTTCTATATATATGTTCCTTTAAATTCCCCTCTTAAAAATATAAAAAATTTTGATATTTAAAAATATTCTAACAGAACACTTATATGAGAGGATATTATATTTCTTATTTTTAGAAGTATAAGATTATCTTGAAAATATATTTATTATTTTTATAATTGGAAATTCATAATTTAGATACTTATATTTTTTTTTTTACTCTAATTTTTTGTGCATGAAAATTTATAGTTTTTTTTTTTTTTTGAAATGTAGTATAACAAAAAGCAATATAATAAAAATGTAATTTCACGAAATGTAATTTTTCTATGAATATTTAAAAAATTTCTATTAGTATTTTTATAGCATATCAATTGATTTTTTTATGGAGATATTTTTTTTTAATGGTTCATTTATTTATAAATTTATCATGTATATATTTTTTTTTCGTTCATATATTCTTTGATATATTTAATTTTTTTTTTTTTTTGAATAATAGTATTTAAAAATCAAAAAAAAATTTTTTTTTTTTATAATTGAAACACATTAAAATATTAAAATTTGATAATACAAAATAGTATTAAATAATCAATAATACTAAAGTGTTATTAAAAAAATAAAATTATATATTTATGTTATTATCAATTCATCTTTCTTTTTTTTTTTTCCTTTTAAATAATATTCAATTTAAATAAATACAGTTCTACTTCCCCATTTATATATATATATATTTTTTTTTATACATATAATATTTATATACTCATTTAAAATATATATATACATATATATATTTCTGATGAGTCATAATGGAAAATAATGCTGATTTGAAAGCTTTACCTGATGAGAATAATGGTGAACATAAAGTAGTAAAAAAAAAAAATTTAAGTAGGCTTATAGTAGAAGAGGCAACAAATGATGATAACTCAGTAGTTGCTTTAAATACAAAAAGAATGGAAGAATTAAAATTTTTTAGAGGAGATACAATTTTAATTAAAGGAAAAAAAAGGCATTCAACTATTTGTATCATTTTAAATGATAATGATTTAGATGAGGGAAAGATAAGAATAAATAAAGTTGCAAGAAAAAACTTGAGAGTATGCTTAGGGGGTATATAAAAAAAAAAAATTAAAATTATATGTATACAAGTATAAATTTTATGTTACTGTTATCTTTATTAATTTTTTGTGTATGCATTGTCTTGAAAACATAACATTTAATTGTGTATATTATATTTTCATGAATATATATATATATATTCCTTTGTGTATTTTTTGATATATTATTTATACACATGTATTTTAACTTTTATTTCATTATTTAGATGTTGTTTATGTGAAATCTTGTCCGGAAATTCCATATGGAAAGAAAATTCAAGTATTACCAATAGATGACACAATAGAAGGATTGGCAAAAGATACTTTATTTGAAATATTTTTAAAACCTTATTTTAATGAATCATATAGGCCTGTTAAAAAAGGAGATTTGTTTTTAGTAAGAGGAGGATTTATGTCTGTTGAATTTAAAGTTGTTGAAGTGGATCCTGATGATTATTGTATTGTTTCACCTGACACAGTCATATATTATGAAGGAGATCCCATAAAAAGAGATGATGAAGAAAAATTAGATGAAATTGGTTATGATGACATAGGAGGTTGTAAAAAGCAACTAGCTCAAATTAGAGAAATGATTGAATTGCCACTAAGACATCCAGGCTTATTTAAAACATTAGGAGTTAAGCCTCCAAGAGGTGTATTGCTATATGGGCCTCCAGGTAGCGGGAAAACCTGCATAGCCAGAGCTGTAGCAAATGAAACAGGAGCCTTTTTTTTTTTGATAAACGGTCCAGAAGTTATGAGTAAAATGGCTGGAGAAGCTGAAGCCAATTTAAGAAGAGCCTTTGAAGAAGCGGAAAAAAATTCACCTGCCATTATATTTATTGATGAAATTGATTCAATTGCACCAAAAAGAGAAAAAACAAATGGAGAAGTAGAAAGAAGAGTGGTTTCTCAATTATTAACGTTAATGGATGGTATAAAAAGTAGAGGGCAAGTAGTTGTTATTGCAGCAACAAATAGACAAAATTCAATTGATCCTGCCTTAAGAAGATTCGGAAGATTTGATAGAGAAATTGATATTGGAGTACCAGATGATAATGGGAGATTTGAAATATTAAGAATACACACAAAAAATATGAAATTATCCCCTGATGTGAAATTAGAAGAATTAGCTAGCAATACGCATGGTTTTGTTGGTGCTGATTTAGCTCAGTTATGTACTGAAGCTGCATTAACGTGCATACGTGAAAAAATGGATGTAATTGATTTAGAAGATGAGATTATTGATAAAGAAGTTTTGGAGAGTATGTGTGTAACACAAGATCACTTTAATATGGCATTAGGAACGTGCAACCCCTCTTCATTAAGAGAAACAGTTGTAGAAGTTCCTAATGTTAAATGGGATGATATTGGTGGTTTAGATGAAGTGAAAAATACTTTAAGGGAAATGATATTATATCCAATTGATCACCCTGATAAATTTGAAAAATTTGGTATGTCCCCATCTAGGGGTGTTTTGTTTTATGGACCTCCAGGCTGTGGAAAAACATTGCTAGCTAAAGCAGTAGCCTCTGAATGTTCAGCTAATTTTGTCTCAATTAAAGGCCCTGAATTATTAACAATGTGGTTTGGAGAGTCTGAAGCTAATGTTAGAGAAGTCTTTGATAAGGCAAGAGCAGCTGCGCCTTGCGTTCTGTTTTTTGATGAATTAGATTCTATAGGAACACAAAGAGGAACAACTTTAGGAGATGGCAGTGGTGCGGGAGATCGTGTTATGAATCAGTTATTAACAGAAATAGATGGAGTAGGTCCAAAAAAAAACCTTTTTTTTATTGGTGCAACTAACAGACCTGAATTATTAGATGAGGCTTTACTTAGACCAGGAAGATTAGATCAATTAATTTATATTCCATTACCTGACTTAGCTGCAAGAATTTCTATATTAAATGCTATATTAAGAAAATGTCCTGTTGCAGATAATGTTCCTATTGATTTCTTAGCACAAAAAACTGCAGGATTTAGTGGTGCTGATTTGGCTGAATTGTGTCAAAGAGCAGCAAGAGCTGCTATTAGAGATGCCATTGATGCAGAAGAAATGAATAAAAAGTCAAAATTACAATTAAATCCTAATGAGAATCAAAATAATGAAAACCAAAACCAAAATAATGATGAAAATACAATAAAATATGAAATTACTAGACATCATTTTAAAGAGGGATTAGCTGGAGCAAGAAGAAGTGTTTCACAAGCAGATTTAATTAAATATGATAATTTCCGTTTAAAATTTGATCCCTTATATAAAACAAAGACTGGTGGAGCAAATGAAGATTTTATAATTGATTGGCCAGATGATGATAATAATGAAGAACCTCAAGATTATAATGTTGATGATGACTTATATTCTTAATTTAATATATTTATCTTCTATTCACTTTACATAAGAATCTTTATATATATATATAAATTTAATTTTTTTTTTTACTATTCTAGTTACTATAATTTTTTTTTATTTAAAAAGAAAAAAGAAAAAATAGTAGTTTTCTTTTTATAAAAAAAAAAAAAAAAAGAAAAGAAAAAAAGGAAAACTCTATAATTTTATTAGATTTAAATTGATCGTGTGTTTTCTGTAATATTTTATCATAATAAAAACAAAATACATATATATATATATATATTTATATTTATATTTGCTTTTTGTAATAAAATTAATATAATTTTAATATTTTTAAAATAATGTATTTTTTTTTTTTGTAGTAATTATTTAAGAAAAGAAAAAAAGAAAAATTATTGATACTAATGTATATAAAACAGAATTATTAAATAATACGTTTGTAATAACATTATTTTTATTTTTTTATGGGACTATTATAAATAAAAAAATAGTGTATCAAAAATACAAACTTTATATGATATATAATCATTATATTTATTTAAAATATTGTTAAAATGCTGTATTTAGAAATGAAAAAAAAGAAATTTTTAATATTCATGATGAAATAAAATACAGCAAATAATAAAATTATCTGTGAAACGAAACATAAAAGAAGAAAAAAAAAAAAAAAGTAAACACCTTAAAATATGAATATATATATGCTAAATTATAAATAGATATAAACATTTATGCTCTAAATATATACACAGAAATGTATTAGTATGTGATTATTTTTTAAAAGTTAATAAAATATAAAATTGTACAACCAAAAGGCAATAATAAGTGCTGAAAGTAAAAAAAATAAAAAAAAAAGGCCCCTATTATAAAAATAAATATTGTGAATATAATTTATATATTAAACATTTTTGAAAGAGAAGAATCCCTTTTTATATATATATGCCTTGTAAAATCAGAAAAATTATCTATATACTTCTATTAGTTAAAAAAAAATATTAGAACATTCTAGAAATTGTATAATTCTAAACTAAAATTATGAAAACTAGAAAAGAAACAGATAAATGTGTGTTTTATTTAAACAAATTATAAGAAACTGTAATTTTTTTTATAAGAAATAATTTACAAACATCTTTAATAAAATATAATTCATTCAAAAACATTATATTTACTATCATTGCAACCTACTTGAATACTTTTAATTTTATATCATCCTTATATCCTGAATTTTTAAATGAAATTTAAAGACTAAAAAAAAAATAATAATATATATTTATTTAATATCGTTTTACATTATTATCCAATTTCATAACTATTTAAAAAAAAAAAAAGAAAAATTATCTTAATTATTTGATGTATATATATATATATTTTTATAATACAGAAAAGTAATAAATCATCATTGTATCATGAAGAAAAAAAATTTTTATATTTTTATATATCATTTTATTTTGTATAATATAAATATACGTATGCTTTAACTAAAAAATTTTCTATAAATATCAAAATTTTTATAAAAAAAAAAAAAAATACTAAAATAATTAAACTTCCAGAATATAAAAAAATGAAAGAATAAAAAGTATCTAATAATTATTTGTTAATCCTTATGAGATATAAAAAATAAAAACAAAAAGTAAATGAACCTTTTTTATTAAATTTTGTGTTTAATTACTTTAACAATTATCAAAAATATTATATTTAGTTATTTTATTGTAATTAAAATTCTTTAAATATAAATGAAAATGACTCTTACATGTTTTTACATTTTACAAAAGCATTTTTTAAATGTCTATTTTTGGGAATTTTTTAAGATACTACAATATTATTTATAAATATTCTTTTTTTTTTTTTTTTTATAAAATCATTCTGAAATCTTATAAAATATATAATGTCTTATTTTTTAGAGTCTTCTAATAATTATTTTCCATAAATCTTATACAAATAATAGTTTAATTTTATTTTAATTTAATAAAAAATATTTATAATATTCAGTATATGAAGAAAAAACACATTTCCTATAAATAATAAAATAAAAGATTAAATTTATTATTTAAAATACGTATATGCACAATTTTTTACTTCTCATATAAAAGGAATATTTTTTAATCAATTTAATTTTTATATATCTTTAATAAAAATAAATTTATTAGAGCAGAACTTTTTTTTTCTTTATTAAACAGCATGATTTATCATTTTAAATTAATATTACATAAATATAATAAGATAAATTATTACAATAATGTAAAAGATATTAATAAAAAAAAAGAAAAAAAGTATATAAATACTTATGTGAACAAAAACAGTAAATAGTTCTTTAAATAAGAAATACTTCAAAAATAAATATAAGTAAAATTTTATAAGATGAATGAATTGAATGTAAAAAGAAAATTATCATATTTCAAAGAAATGAAACCTTATGTTAAAAAATTTACAAATTATAAAAATTCTTTTAATGATGAATCTATTTCAAAAAGGAGCTTCAATATCTCTCAATTGAAAAATGAAAAAAATGAAAATTCCTCATTACACGAAAATGTATATTATTCTAAATATAAAGATACACCTAATTTAGGTAGTAGTAAACATTCACACAATTTAAATAATACTAAAGATATAAATAGTTTAAAAAATACAAACAGTAAAAATTATATAGACAATTCAGATAAAAAGAATGATATATATGATTTAGAGAGCAAAAATGATTTAAATAATTTAAAAAGTAAAAATTATATGATTATATTAAAAAATAATACTAATAAAAATATAACTAATACAAATAAAAGAAAATCAATATTTGAAGAGAAAAAGGGAAACATACTAAATAATAACATAAAAAGAAAATATATCGAAAATAATAAGAAGAAAATTAATGAAAATAATAATGTAGAACATATCAACTTAGAAAAAAATATAAACTTAAAATGTATTAATTCAAATAATAAATTTATTGAATTAAAATCATTGGCATCAAATTCAAAGAAAATAGAAAACCTAAAGAGTACTATTAGTGATCATATTGAAAATTTTCCACGTATTAAAAAAGTATTGTCTAAATTAAAAAATAATGATAAAGAATCAAAATTTAAATCTATATCTATATCAAAAACGCTTACTGATAAAAAAGACAAAAAAGAACCTATAAATGAAAATATTTCAAATACAAATAAAAAAGATAGTATATTAATCGAAAAAAATAAAACGAAAAACGAAACAGCATATTATGAAAATAGGAAAACAATTTCACGAATATCCCTTATTAAAAATAGTAAGATAAATCAAATATGTACTGAGATTAAACAAAATAATATTTCTGATAATATTTTAAAAAATAAAAGAGATGAAAATATTAATTCAGCAATTGATGATACAAAAAAGAATATCTTAAATATGAAAGTAAAAGAAATAAATAAGCCTTCTTTGCTTTGTATTAATAAAAATGAAAAAAATATCAATAAATTCAATGGGTTCTCTCCTAAATATCTCTCTAAATATAAGTCTTCAATTCAAAAAAAAACAACTAATTCTCTGTCTAATGAAAAATTTCATCAAAATTTAAAAAAAATTTTAATTAATACAATTATAAATCCTCAAAAAGAAAAAAATATATCAGATCAACTTTTTCCAAAAAATTCATATGACACTATTAAAAAAGCAGATGCTTCTTTAAATAAAAGTATCTTATGTTATAAAGAAAATCTTAAAAATGCCATTAAAAGCGATTTATCAAAAAATTCTATTAATATAAAAGAAAAAATACCATTAACAAAAAATACAAATAATTCTGATGTAAAACAAAAGTTAATTAGAAGATTTTCTACAATAGTTGATAGCCAACGTTTTACTTTTAAAAAAAATAATTTAACTAAAAGATTTAGCATTTGGGGAAATGAAAAAAATAATCTAGCAAATAACGAAAATAAATTAATTCATGATAAATATAAATTAACTTATGATAAAAATAAGTTAGAATGCGAAAAAAGTATACAATTAAAAAAAATAGAAATTTATAATTACAAGAATTTTCCAAGTAATATAAATAATAAAAATAATTATAAATCTAATATATTATATAAACAAATTAATAATATAGAAGAAAAGAAAAATATATTAAGAAAGAGTGAGCCCGTTAAAGTTAAACAGCTCACATTATTAAACAAAAGAAATATCACATTAGAAAGTATTAACAAAGAAAATAAAATAAATAAATCAAAAGATGTGGAAAAAAAAAATGAGGTATTTTCAAGCACATTAAAAAAATTAAATACTTTAAATTTACCAATTAAAAAAATAAATGTTTCAAACATAAATAAAGAGTGCACATTTTTGAACAGAGATTTAAAAACGAATGCATATAAAAATTTCAATCAATCAAAAAAAAATATTAATATTAAACTAAATAAAGAAACGAATGAAAATCTAAAAAAAAATGATATATTAGATCATAGAGTTGTAATAAAAAATAATTTGAGTATATCGAATAATTCCTTAATTAATGAAAAAAACGATACATTAAAAAATGACACATATATACAAAGTAATAGTAATAATGAAAATTTAAAATTACGTGATAATCTTAAGTTAAATGGAAATATTATTGATGAAAATTATCTAAAAATTAATGATCAAACACTGGAGAAAGAAAATAAAAAACATAATGAAAATAAAGATTACTATTCTCCAAAAATTAATTCAAGTCAAGATAATTTCCTTAAAACATGTTTTTATGAGGATAAATTATCAAGAAAAGAAGAGATTCAAGATAATTCTAAACTACTATTAAAAAATACTTTAAGTAAGGCTAACGATAATATTAAAAGTATACCTAGTTTAAATAATAAATCTGAAAAACTATCTAATTTAAATTTTAATGATTGTAATTCAAATATGAATTATTTTTCAGATGTCTCATCTTATAAAAAAACAAAACATTTATCTTTTATAGGAATAAAAGAATCTAATGATAATAGTAAAAAAAAAAAAATTGGAAAGAAATTTATACTTGATGATAATAGAAATAACTCTGAAGATAACTTCAATGATGAAAACAATTTCTTACTAAAAGAAAAAAAAAAAAAATTTATTAAACAACTAAATTTTGATGAAGCTTCATGGAATAATAAAGAATGCAATAACAATAATGTAAAAGAAAAAGTAAATATTCAATTTAAAGATGAAAAAATATCACCAAATAAAAAAATTATAAATATACTAGATGATAAAAGAATGAATGAAAATTCTGAATATAATGAAAAAGTAGAGAATATATTTACATATAGCAAAGAGAAAATATATAAGCAAGTGAATATTAGAAAAAATTCTTTTAAATTAAGTATAAATAATAAAATTTTACATAATGATAAATTAAAAGAAAAAACAAATGATAAGATTGATTTGATTTTAAAAAAAAATGTTGAATTAAAAAATAATAAAATAAGTAAATATAACCACAATGTAGTGATTGAACAAAAAGCTGATGAAATTTTTCATAAAAATGAAAATGTTGAAAATGATAATAAAGAAATATTATGCTATAAAAATAATAATTCAAAAAATAGAAATGATTTAATTTCATATATAGATAATGATGAAAAAAAAGATGAACATAAATTAATCAAAGAAAATAGAGAAAAAATAAAAGAAGATATAGACATAAAAGGATATATATCGAAAAATATATATAACGACAAAATCAAATTACAAAATAATTCAAATAAAACATGTGATATTGCACAAGAAATGGAGGAGCAACAAATCTTAATAAATAGCAGAAATAAAAAAAATAAACACGATGAAGATAATATACTATCTTTGAATAGCGTATCTTTAAATAATTTAATTCTTTCAGATAGTTATATAGAATACTCTAATGTTATATATCATAAAAAAGAAAAATCACATATGTTTAATGAAAGTGAGTATATTAAAAAAAATGAAAATTGTTTAAATAAAAGAAAAGTGCTAAGAAAATTAAATTATGAAAATTGGAGGAGTTTAAAAGAAAAAAAAAATAAGTATTTAAGATTTAAGAGATTAAATAAAAATAACAATGGTATAAAAAAAGTTAAACAAGATAGATTAATAAAAAAAAGTAAAAGTTTGATGAAAAGTGATAATTATAAAAAAAGGAAAAAATATGAATATGATCGTTCAGTTGAAAAAAATGAAGAGAAAAAAAAAATTAATCAAATAGAAAATAACAATAAATTAGAAACCAGCCAGAATAAAGAAGAAGAGCATAAAGAAAATATTATTTTAGAAAATGAAAATCACATAAAAAATGATAGATATCTGAATTCAAATAAAATATCTAAAAAATTTCTCTTAAATAAATTCATGAATAACGAAAAGCAACAAAATGCAAAATACAATTTCTATTTAAAATTTAAAAAGAATTATAACCTCAGCTTAAATAATCTAAACAAGAAAATTTTGAAGAAAAGAAAACTAAATAAAATATATGAAAATATATTTCATTTAAAAGACAAAGAAAACAATATAGATAATAATTTTCAAGTTATTGATATAAATTTTTCCAAAAAACATGAAGAAAAAAAAAAAGTTAAAAAAAAAAAAATTGAAAATTCTTTAAATATTACTTCGAATTATTTAAAAAAAAAAAAAAAAAAAAAATTAAATTATCCTTTGGGATATGGTATTGAAGGAGATATTAAAATGAACTATCTCAAAAATTACAAAACAAGAGAGAGAAAAAAAAAAAAATTATTGAAAAATGATAATATATTTAATAATGAAACTCAAGATTACAAGGAAAAGAAAAATAATATAGTTAATATTGAATACCAAAAATATGAAAAAAAAAAAAAAGTAAAAATAATAGAAGAATGTGAACAGTTGGAAAAATATTTAGAGAAAAATAAAAATATATTTTTTTATGAGCATGAATGGATAAGTATAATTTTCCAAGTTATAAATGATGATAAATTTTATTTAGCAGAAAGGTTAATGACTTTAATTTTTGAAAAAGAGGAAGAGCTATACAAATGGTTCGTAGATAATAAAAAAAAGTCAAAAGAAAAAAATAATAGTGATTATAATGAAAATTGTGTTAACATTAATGATATAAATGAAAATAGTACAGACAAAAATAATATTAATAAAAATATAAATAAAAAAAATAGAAAATTATCTGATTTTATGCAGCAAATCGTAGACAATTGCCCAGAGGAATGGCCCTTGTTAGATATAGGTATTCTAATCATTGTTTCACAGATAGTTTGCTTTATTTTTAGTTTCAATAAATGGAATTTTTTCTGTGAAAGTTGCCGAGTTTTTGAAAAGCATTGTGTTGGTATTTTATTAAATTCATCAATAATTAATTTTAAAAAAAATAATAATACAATTTTAATGTTTGAACATGAATTTTTCTATAAAATTATTATACCTAAAAATTATAAACCCTCTAAAAATATTATAAAATATCACTCAAATTATTTAAAAAATGATTATCTAGTTAAAGAAAAAACTATCTTAGATATAATTTTTTTAGCTTTAGCATATTACATTACTATTAGTCATAATTTAAATGAATATATAGAAAAAAATAATATTATATGTTATTTAAATTTATTTCATAAAAATTTTGATAAAAAAAAAGAAATAAGAGATGAAGAAAACAAAAAAAAAAAGAAAACAAAAAAAAGTAAATCTCCTACGAATAAATGGAACTCTATCTATACTAAGAATATTAAACACAGATTTTCAGAAGATTTACATAAAAATAAATCAAAGAAATATAATCATGACAAAAAAGAAAGAAGGAAAACTTATTTCGAAAGAAATTTGAGAAAAAGGCTGAGTATACTAAGAACAACAAAATGTATAAATAAGAGAGAGAACAATCAAAAAAATACTCATTTAAAAAAAATATATACAAATAAAGAAGATAAAATTATCAATGAGAATTCTGAAGTAACAAATGATGATATAGAAAATGAATTAACTAATAATAATGAAAAAGGAGATAAAATATCAAAAAGAAAAAATTCTCGAGTTAGCAACTATGTAAACAATTTTGTTTTATTTAAGAATAATAACATTGATACTATTGTAAAATACCAGACAAAAACAAATTTCGAGAAATTGTTATGTTTAATAATAATAGAAATTTTTAATTTAATATACGATAGTAGAGAATATTCAATTGAAAACATTTTAATTATAAGAAAATTTTTCCGAGTGTTTCTGAATATTACTCAAAAAAAATTTATCTCCTTATCTATAGATTTACATTTAAAAAAAAATTATAAAGATGAGAATGATGAAAGCATAAAAAAAAAGGATTCAGAAGATTATAAAAAAAACGAAAACGAAAATTATGATAAAAAAAACTATAAAAATGCGAATGGTGAAAAAGTAAATGATGATAAAAAATTAAATAATATCATACCACTACCTAATCATATTTATGATAATTATAATAATATTTGGGCATGGATCGAAAGAATATTTTCTGAAAATTTTTATGAAATAAATAATATGCTATATAACTTATGTTGTTCTAAAAAAAATAATGCGGAAAATAATGAAATAAATATTAATTATGAAAAAATAGAATTGATTAGTCAAAATATTAAAAGATTTTCTTCTTTACAAAAACATAATTGTCTTATTTTAAAAAATTATTGGATAATTTTTGGATTAAAAGAAAAAATTAGTAATGAATGTTTAGCTTCAAATTCTCTGCTTCCTCATAGTTATTTTCCAAATATTTTTTTACATAATGAGAATATTTTGAAAAATAATATTTTCTTTAAATTAGAAAAAAAAGATTTATTATATGATACTCTTACTTTATATTTTTTATCATGGATAGAATGCATTTATAAAGTATTTCTTTCAATTGAAGAAATTCCATCTTTTCTACACTTACAAAATAAGAAATATCTCACAAATGATATAATTAATAAAAATGAAGATACTTTACAAGTATTTAATATATCATTAAAAAATAATGACTCTAATAAAAGTATACCTACATGCAAAGATTATGATAATAATAAATGTTACAAACAAAATGAAAGAGAAAAGATTGAATTTTTATTAAAACAAATAAAGAAAAAGTTAAAAATTTACGATATACAGTGGCATGAACAATATGAGAAAAAATATTTAGATTTATTAATATGTATGAAAATGATGAAAAAAAAATTTAAACAAAAAAAATTGTTTAGGAAAATTATGAAATATAATATATCATCTATATGGTTAAACAAAAGCCAAGTTTATTTACAATATATTCAAATAACAATTAATTGTAAATTTTTTTTAGGATCTTCTTATCATGAAATTTATTTATTTATAAAAAAAAATTATGAGCTTGTGATTCATATGATAGAGAACAAAGTAGATGAAAAAAAAATTCATGATGGATACGTAGAAGAAAAGGAAAAGAAAATTTATATTGAAGATGAAAATAACTGTACATATGAAAATGAAAACATGATTAGTGAAAATATTTTATTAATGGCTTGGGAGATTGCGAATTTTTATTTTTCTATTCTTTATTTTAAGTTAGAACTAAAAAGTATATTAATAGAAATGTTAAAGTGGATAAAAATTTTTGAAAAAGACGGAGAAAAATTTTTTGATTTTTTTAAATTTCGTTGTGTATCATATATTTTACATATATTAATATTTACAAATAAATATAAATATGCTCAAAAAATAATAAAGCATATATCACATGATTATTTTAACTGCAACTATTTAAAAAAAGAATCGAAAATAATTTTAATAAATGATGATAATAATAATAGAATATATAATAAAATAGTGGATGCAAAGGATGATTTTATAGAAAATACAACTATCAATATAAAAAAATGTTTTAATAATAATATTACGAATGAACTTAACAACGGATATACTAGAAGAAGCTTTTCAAATTATGAGAAAAAAGAATTACATTCACACATTTTAAATAAATGTTATTTATATGATAAATGGATTAATTTCAAAATGAAAAAATATAATAATCTTATTATTTATTTATTAAAAAAGAAAAATATTGTTAAATTAATTCTATTTAATAATAAAAATTTAAACGTTCTTATGAAAAGGAAAAAAGAAAAGAAATTAATAAGACATGTAAGCATTAAAATGGCAAAATTACAAGATATACTATTATCAATATATTATCTATGTATAAAATTATATAAAAGTTATTATTACCATTCATCTATTCTTCATTATAATACTTCACAACAAATTTTAGCTGCATCGAAATATTTAAACATAGTTATAAAAAAAAAAGAAATAATAATGAATTACTTTCCTTTATCTTTTCAAAATAGCAAATATGTAAAAAAAAAAAATTCGATAAATGATTCTAATTCTTTTATTGAATCTCAAAATTTATTAAGTCTAGATGGTGTTTTTAATGATAATTTAAATTTATTAAATATTTCTTCTTTAAATAATGAAGAAAATAATAATTATTTCTTTGAATATAATAAAGAATGTATAAAATTAAATATAGAGGATAAAATAAATAATAATGAAAATAATGATTTATTTTATCTTCATGCTCTTATCCTTAGTATACAGATACAATACACCTTATCTATTTCAATCATTATTTGTTCAGATTTATTTAATTTTTCAAGAAAACTGAAGAGATTAAAAAAAATCAAAAAAAGAAATAGAAACATACAAAAGGATAATTACAAAAAATTGACTTTTATTTCTTCCATATTTAATTATAAAATTCTCTGTAAACATTATAGAATTATGAACATTCATGATATTAATGGAAAGAAAGAAAAAATGAAAAGAAAAAAAAAGAAAAAAAAAAAGAATAACAGTAATAATTTAGATAATGGTATTAATAATGATAATTTAGATATTACTTACCCAGAAAAAAATCTGAATAATAATTTCATATTTAACGAAACAAGAAATAATACAAGCAAAATGTATAATAATGATATTGCCTTATCACAAAAAAATAAGAAGTTAACGAAATTTACTAATATTTCCTTAAATGATTTTAATAGCATTTTAAATAAAGAAAATAACAGAAATTATAATTCAGATATTATTACTTCAACAAAAAATAACTATCAAGAATTGATTGATAAATCTCCTTTAAGTGATTCTATTTTAGATAACTATAGAAATTATAAGCAATATACTTTAAAGAAAGAAAAGAAAAATAACCATTTCAATAAATTAAAAATAAAAAAAAAAAATGACATAAATATAAATAACAATTTTCATATTTTAATAAAAATTTCAACATGGTTAAGTAAGAACTCTGCATCTCAACTAATATGGATAGCACAGGTTTTCTTTCTTTTTCTTTTTTTTTTTAAATATGAAACATCTGAGAATTCATTTTTTTTTTTTTTTTTTTAATTTTAATTTTTCAGAAATTATTTAAAATGTATTTACCAGAACTATTATGTGTGATTTTAGCGCTTCAAGCAAATATGTTTAAGAATAAAAATATTTTAACAGTAAAATAAAAAAAAATTAGGAAATAAATTATTTTAATAGAGGATAATTATTATTTTTGTCATAAAAATTATATGTGTGTTGTTATATATATGTAATATCTTATATATATTATTCACTGTATATTTGTTCCTTTTTTTTTTTTTTTTCTTAGAATATAAAACGAATTGACAGAATTTTGAAGTTATGCTCAGAAAATCCGCAGTTAGTTTATTTTGCTACAGAATCTTTAAAAAGTTACAAAAATAGAAAAAATTTGAAGAAATATAAAAATTATTTTAAATTAAATGAAAAATATAAAGAAATATTTTTGAATAAAAAAAAAGATATAAATAATTCAAAAGATATTTTATATAAAGTTTGTGATTATTTTTTTAATTAAAAATAAAATTATTTTATTTACAAATTAAAAAAATATATATGATTAAAAATTAAAAATAAAATTTTTATATAAATGTTACACTTTTTCCGTTTTTTTTTTTTTTTTTTTTGTATTTATTTTAAATTTTAATTCTTATAAATGTGTTCTAAAATTTTTTATTAAGTATATTTTTTAAAAAAAAATTTTAATTATTTTAAAAATATTTTAAAAATATTGAAAATATATGTATATATATGTGTGTAAATAATATAAAAAAATGTTTAGTTTCCTACAAAAATATATATATAAAATAAAAAAAAAAATACAATATTATTAATTATTAATTCCTTAATTTAAAAAAAACTACTTTAATAATAATAAAATTAATATATCATTATTCTGTAATTACTAAAAATTTTAAGTTTTGCGAAATTTTTTTTATTTTTTTATTTAAGATTATTCCTTATCCAATTTTTTTAATATCGTTTTTATTTAGCATGATATTTAACAAGTGAATTTTATTTGAGTTTATATCATTATCTATTTTATTTATATCTTTTTCCATTATAATTGCCAACAATTTTTGAGAAAAAAAATTATATAAACAATTATTTAAAAAATAAATACTAGAATGCATTATTTTAAATAAACTTAATTCTTCTTCTTTATCATTTTCTTCGTAAAATAAGGAAATTATTTTAGAAACATATTTATTATCTTGTTTTATATTATCTTCATTATACATTTTATTATTTGAATCGTCTTCATAAGAAGTAACTTCAGATTCTTTATTGGAATTATTTATATCCTTATGTATATAACCTTTTTTAATTATATTAGTAGTATTTTCATCTAATAAATTTTTTTTTAAATCAAATAGACTACCAGATTCATTGTCTATACTATTATTTTCTTTATTTATTTCTAAATATCTCTTTAGTATATAACTAAAATAATGCTCCAATAAAGGTAAGGAATTAGAAAAGCATTCTGAATTATAATTTTTTAAAATAAAATATAAAAAAAATTCACAATATTTAAATCCTTTCTTTAAAAAAATATTATAAAATATTATTAGGAAAATGCATTTATTGGCATTAATATTTTTTAAATTATCAAGAACTTCTTTATTTACTTCTAGCAACTTCCTTTTTAGAAAATACGAGTCCAAATCATAATAAAAATTTTTCATTTCTTCTTTTGATATATATATTTGAATTTCATTATCACATTTTTCTTCATTTTTATTTTGCTTTTTCTCTTTATAGATACCTTCATTTTCGCTGCTATTATTTTTTTTATTTTTTCCTATTTCATCATTTAAAAATATTTTTTTAATATCAAATATAAATTTTTGTTTTTTTTCTATCTTTTTTATTATTCTTTCACAATATTCATCAGACAACTTTTCATGTTTACCTATTTCAATATTTGGAGAATTAAACATTTTTTGAAATTCTAATTTTTTTTTTTTCCCATAATTATCTAAAAAATTTACTTTGGTGTTCTCTTTTCCATAATAACTTTCTTTTCTTTTGATAAACTTTGAAATTTTTAGTTTTTGAATTGAGCTTACATTTTCGTTATGTAAAAAGTCTTCACATAAAAACATACCATTCTTTATTAATTTATTATATTTAAATGATAGTTTATTTACAATAACATTATCATCTTCATATAAAAAATCCTTCAAATTTTCGTAATCATCACTAGATTCCTCATTTATTTCATTTTTTTTAATATTATTTTCCTCAAAGGTTTTATTAATAGTACTTTCTTCTTCCGATATATTTACATTTCCATTAGAATTTTTTATATTGTCATCATTATCGAAAAAGATATTTTTTTCATTAGATTTGCTATCACTTTGATAAATTTCAGAAACATTTTCACTTTTTAATTTTAATGTTTCATTTTCTACCTGGGCATTTTCTTCTTTACCTTTTAACTCTTTTAATGTAAAAATGCATGATGTATTCTTGTTTGTTAATTCATATGTTTCAATTATATCACTATTTAATGATGGTAGTAAACTTATTTCTTTAATTTCATTTTCATTTACATTTTTCATATCATTAAATGAATAATCTGAATTATCCTCTAATTTAAATTGATCTAAATATTCTACAACAATTTTGAGATTTTCTTGTAATAAAAAAAAAACAATTGGGTTTTTTAAAAAAGGAACATTTCCTAATTTACTTTTACGATATATTTTATCTACATATTTAGAATAAATAAATAAAGAGAAAAAAAAGGTATCAGATTCTCTTGTATTAATTTTATAGCCTTCTTTTATACATAAAATTTTTAAATCATTTAAGTTGTTATGTTCACCAAAATTTTCATTATGTGTATAAGTGATTACTTCACATGATTCTGATGAGAGTGAAACCAAAATTTTCCATTCAGTTATATAGGTAGTTTTAATAAAATTTTTTCTATCAAAATTTTCAAAAAAAAAATCATTTATAGAATAATTAACTCTTTTCATTTCATCCTCTTCTATATTTATATCATATGTAATACTTGTTAAATCATTTGATTCATTATATAAAACTACTATAAATAATTTTTTCTTTTTTTTATCAGATTCTAATATTTTTGCACAAATTATATTACAACATTCATATTTCATATCTATTTCTTTACTAATGATGCTTAAATCATAAGAACATGTCTTATTTTCATCTTTTAAAATAAATGTTTCCTCATTTGAATATGAAAACAAAAATATTCCATTCTTTTCATCAATATTATTAATAGAATTTATAAAATCAGAAGATTCATATATTATTTTATCCTTTAAAAGAAATATTTTTTCATCTTCACTTAATATTAAAAACTCGAAATTATCTAAAAAAAAAAAATATGCATTTATATAAAATGAAGAATGTATCATAAAAATAAAATGAAATTAAAAAAAACTTTAATTGTTCAAATTATATCAGTAATCATTTTCTTTCATTATATGGATTTATTTTCAATTACTATTTATTTTATTATTTTTTTTTTTTATATATATAGTACCTATATATTTTAGTTGTTTTATTTTAAGGTAAATATTACAATATAGCATTATTTCATCATTATTATAATCAAATATATAAATATTAGATTTATCAGTGTATATAAATGATAAATCGTCATTTTTATTATTTTCTATTAATAAGGGGTTTTCTTCAAAAGGTAAGGATTTAATATTTATATTATTATTATCATTGTCAATTTTATATAAAAAATCAGATAAAGAAAAAATATTTAAATTTTTATTATATATATAAAAACCTTTTTGTTTTACATTACTAATAATAAAATTATTATTGGAAATTTTATTTTCTAAATTTCCTATTTTTTTTTTTTTTCTCTCTTCATCTAGCATACAAAAGAAAGATCCATGTTGAAATTTAAAGTATTCTGATTCTTCTATAGACTCAATTTCATTAATTTCAACCATTTTTTTTTTTTTTTATTTAAAAGAAACTTCCTTTTCCATTTCGTTCATTTAAAATATATACATTCATATATATATTTATATGTACATATGATTCAATTGGTGTAATGAATTTATTATTTACATCCAAAGGAGATTCTTATTTACTTTTTTATAAGCATAAAAATAAATTAAATTTAAAAAAAGAAAAAAAAAAAGTTTATAAAATTATTTTTTTTCTTAAGAAATAAGAGATTATATATATGCATATCAAAAAAGTACTTATATGATTTAAAAGTTTTATCCTTTATAAAAAAAAAAAAAAAAATTAAGTAAAAAATTAAAAACAAAAAGGAATAAAAATAAAATAATGTTAATCCAAAAATTATTTTTTAGTTTAACAAAAAAAAAAAAAAATTAAAACTACAATAAAGATATATTAAATGGAAATTTTAATTTAAATAGCTAAAAAAACTAAAATAGAACTTGAAAATACCAAAAGAAATAATTATAATAATTAAGTAAAATTCATATGTTTTAAATTTATGATAAAAAACGAAAATAGGAATATTAAAGATAAAAAAAAAACATTAAAACCAATAATATTTATATATATATATATATTGTTATAAATTTTTATTTTTTTATATGATATATATAATTAACATTTTTTGATGGCAACATAAATGAATTATTATTATTGTTATGGTATTTCAAGTAATAATATAATAAATAACAAGCAGATAAACTATCTTTTCTGCTATTACAATTTTTGTTATAAAATTTTGAAAATAAAGTGTTATTTTTGTCTTTTATTTTTGTAACCATATTTTTTAATAGAAAATTTAAAAAATTCTCTTTTCCTGTTTTAATTTCTGCATTAGAACAAAAATTATAATTTTCAATATAACTTTGTTTATTTTTATAAATATCATCATTTTTTAATGTAATTAATTCATCATTTACATCAAAAAAAACTTGGTTTGCTTTTTTGTTTTTTTCTATTTTATTTATAAAATAGCAAATATGTCTTCCCATATCACTAGCTAACTTATTCATATATTCTCTATAAAATTAAAAAGATAAAGTTTGTATAAAAAAATTGCATAATATTAAATGATATATATTTCAATATTTTCAAATTTTTTAATTACTTATTTCATAATGAAATTCTTATTTTATGTATATTTTATTTGTTTATAGTTTATATATTTATTTTTCTTTTATTTGTTATCTTTTTTTTTTTTTTTCATATTGATAACCCGCTATATCCAATGATTACAAGAATATTATAATTAAATATAAATTCAAAGAGAAATTGAAAAAAATTAAAAAAATTAAAAATATAATTTTTAAAATTAACAGCATAATATAAAACAATATTATCTTTTATAGGTAAATCAAAATTTTTGTGGTATATGAACTTTTTATGTCTTGATATTATTTTTTCATATATAAATTTATTTTTGCATAGAATACATAAACCTGTTACAAAAAAAAAAAAAAAAGATATATACAAATATACATATATATATGTAATGAGTTTATTTTTTTACCCATAAAAGTATAACCATAATCAATAGATATAATATTAAAATTATTTAAAGGAAAATTATTTATTTTCATTGAATAGTTATTTAGATTTATATCAGAAAAACTCATATGGTTAGGTAGATAAATATTATAATTTATTATGTTACTATAAATTTTGCTGTTATTTTTCCTTGTTCTATTTTTAGAAATATTCTTAAAATCAAATATAAAGTTAATATTTCTGTTATTTATCATTAAATAACTTGTTTCACATAATATTGTTATTTTGTGGAAAATTAAAAAAAACAAAGTAAAATATTGAATTCTTTGCATTTTTTCTTATCCATCTTTCTTTTCATTTAATTGAACAATTCTAGGAATAAATGATAAAACACTTTTTATATCTATTAAAATAAAAAAAAACATATATTTCAGTAATTGTATATGCATATAATAATTCTTCATTTTATTTCTAATTTAATATCCTTTCTTTACTCTTATTTTCTTTTAAATCTTCATAATTTCTCTTTTTTGGGTTAATAGTTATTTTTTCTTCTACACAAAAAAAAAAAGAAAAAAAAAAAAACATATTTTTTTTAAACATACAATTTTTTATTTCCTCTTTCTTACTTGGTTCATTTTTTTGAGTTACATGACAAATTTCCTCTTTTTTATTTTGATTATTTTTCATCTCTTTTTATTTTATACATAGGCATAGATAATATTTTGTTTCTTTTTTTCTTCTTTTTTTTTATTTTTTTTATATTTATTTTTTTATAAAAATTATTCATACAACAGAAAAATAAATATTTTTATAAAAATAAGAAAACAATTTTTTGTTAAATAAAAATTATCTAAATACATTTTTTTAATTTGTTCCGAAAAAAAAAAAAAATAAAAATAAAAATAAATAAAAGCTAAAATAAAAATAAAGAAAATGAAACAAAACGAAAAATATAAGATATAAAGGAAAATACATGTATAAAAACTTACTAAAAATTTACAAAATTTTTTTTTTCTTTATGTAATTATGTGGAATTTTTTTAATTTTAACAATTTTGATGATAGAATAAAAAATTATAAAAATGAAAAAGAAATTTACACTCATGAAGATTTAAGGTATGATAAAGAAGTTTTATTCTTAGTATATCTTATTTATAAAAATATATTTTTACTTCTTTTATATTGTTTTAATATGTCTTTTTTTTTTTTATGAAGATACTACTTTGAAAAATTAGTAAAAATAAATCTAAGTAATGTTAATGTAAATAATTTCATTGAACTCTTAAGGAAAATTACACAAATAACAATATGGGGAGATAAACATGATGATCAAATTTTTCAGTAGGGACATATATAAATAAAAGATAAAACAATAGATAAAGATTTTTGAAAATATAATTTGTTTATTTGAAATAAAAAATTAATTTTATTAAACATACCTCCCCTTTTTTTTTTTTTTTTATAGATATTTTTGTGAAGATAATATTTTTAATCACTTTATTTATTTACTTAAACAGAAGATAAATAAAAATATTAGAATTCAAATATATCAATCACTAACCTTATTAATACAAAACTTACAGAAAGATATTTCATTATGTAAAAATAACATAAAGAAAAATAATAAAATTTTATAAAAATAAAATACATATATATATGATAAGATAAAATATATTATTTAATATAGTTTAACATAACAAAATATTATTTATGTTACTATTGTTTATTCTATTTACAGATTATATATTTAGTAACAATAAGATAAATAATTTAATTTATACAACTTTTATTTATCAAGATGATGAAATAATACCATATTATATTTCTATGATTAAATCTATCTCATTTTTTTTAAATTATCATACATCAAAGTTCTTTTTTAATGAAGTAAAAAATTATAATTTTTTCTAATATATATATATAATTATAATTTAATCTTTTCTTTCTTTTTTTATAAAGAAGAGTATGAAATTTCCTTTATACACGGAATCATTAAGGCTATATAAGTTTAATGATATAATTACAAGAACATACATCAAAAATATTATCCTGAATATTTTAAAAAGTATCATTTTTTTTTTTTTTTTACATATTTCATATTTTTATACTTACTTTTTTATTAAAAATTTCATTTTATTTTATATATTTTATAAATATATGTATGTTTTAGTCGAAGATGAAGGTATAGAAAATTTGATTTTATTGCGATCGTCTTTTTTTACTATTTTGGTGTGCTACTTAAGAAATAATATGATAAAAATGAATAAAGTATATACAAAAATAAAAGAATCGAAAAAACTAAAAAATCTTTTTAATAACTATTTAGATGAAATTGATGATGTTTTATATTTTTTCGAAGATATGTTTAACTGTAAAAAAAAAAGAATTAATGATATGCTAATAGTCAAACTTTTAATTTATTTTTATTTCCCAATTATTTCATCTTTTAATAATTCAATATATTTCGATGGAGTAAATTCTGAATGTAATAACAGTTTTTATACTTCTGGACAAACAGAAGAAAATTTATTTAACAAAACTAATTCCATTTCAACTAATGACAATTTGAATTATAGTAGTATTGATTATGTATATTTCTCTAATCAGAAAAATATTAATGGTCAAAAAGAAAAAAAAGAAATAAGTAGCAAAGATAGTAATGATGAAAAAAACGAACATGAAGAAATAAATAGTAAAGATGAAAAAGAAGAAGAAAAAGTAATAAGTGATAAGGATGAAAGAAACGAAAATAAAGAAAAAGACAAAAATAAGACTAATAATAATGGTGAACTTAGTAAAAATGTAGAAAATGAGGAAGACGAAAAAAAAAAAATAAAACTTAAAAATAACGAAAATGAAAAAAGCAATGATGAAGAACAGAAAGATAGAAACGATAAAAAGGAATATGCTTTTGATCTTTCTTCAGATAAATTAAGGAATATACATTGGGATAGTGTTCCTTTTTTAACATTAGTAAATGATAACTTTAAAAGTTGTAAGAATTTTGATTTTTGTAAAAGTTTACCTTCGTCAAATGAATCTTCTATAAACTCCAGCTTGAGCTATACTGAAAATAAGAAAGCAGAAAAAAATTATTATAATACAAAAAAGGAAAAAATAAGTGATAACAATTACGAATTTCTTTATTTTAAAGGAAGATCTAATGAAAAAAAAGAAAACAATTTAGAAAAAAATAATATTGAAGAAACTAAAAATTCCAGTAATAGTGAAAATATAAATTTAAAGAAAAAAATGGAAAAGAATAATAAAGATATGAATTTTATAAAAGAAAATGAATTAGAAGATTATTATTTTAAAAAAAGAACAAGAAAAATATTTATTCAATTAAATTCAAGAAATGGAATATTACATAAAAAAAAAAAAAAAAAAAACCAGAACACTAATAATTGTTCCTTTTTTAAACATGATGAAGATATGTTTGAAATAAAAAAATTAACAAATAACAGTAACATTATAAATGAAATGAAGAAAAATAATCTTTATGATATATGCCATGTGGAAATTCCTACTTTGCAGAAAAAAATTACTTTTGATGAAAATGTAAATAATGATATTTTTAATTATTTATTTAATTTTAATTGTTTTACATTAAATATGCTAAATTTTTACAATGGGAAATTAAGTATAACTAATATATTCTATAACATTTTTAAAGTAGGTTTATATTTTCATCCGTTATGTTATGTTAACTCATTTAAAAATTTTTCTTTATTGTATAATTATATCATGAATATATCTTTATCTTTATTTATTCTCATTCGATCTCTAAACATTTTAAAAAATGATAAAATAAACAAAATTATATACTCACTAATATTTGATGAGCATATTAATGCTTATTTTTTACATAGAATACTATCTAATGAATTAGATGAACCATATTTTTATAATTACTTTTTTGATACACACAAAAAAACTAATGTTAACAAAACCATTAGCGATGATATTGAATTCGAGTATATTTATTCCTCATCAATTGATTACTTATTACCTGAATATAACAAAGAAGAAGAAAATGCATATTTGAATCTTATTAACAATTATTATAACCAGACAAGTGAAAAAAATACAAAATATAAAAATAAGGAAAAAGTAGAGAGTAAAAAAGAAAATGAAAATGATAGATACGAAAAGGAGGAAGAATCATATGAAAAAAATGAAGAAAAATTAAAAATAAAAGAAATAAAAGAAGAAGAAAATTTAAAATTAAATGAAATATCCATAAGAAGAGAAATAAAAGAAATGAATAATAATATTTTAAGAAGTGAAAGTGATATTGATAGTGATAATAAAATAATGAAATATAACGAACTAAGTAATCCAATATTTTTAAATTTCTTATTACTTACAAATATACAAAAAGAAAAAAATATAAAAAAATGTGAAAAGGAAAATATTAAAAATAAAATTTCAGATATTTATTTATTATTAAGTATTCAATTTATTTATAATTTTATTAAAAATACAAATGATGATTTAAATAGCATCAGTATAAATTTTTTTAAAATATCTAATTATAATTTTATATATGTTTTTTGGGATATTATAAATATTCATATAAATAATTTAAATTTAAGAATTATTACTTTAAAGTTATTAATTAATTTGACCTTATTATATGTTCAAAAGATTTCTGATAAAAATGTATGCATAAATTTTTGTATTCCTCTTTTAAATTTAATAAAAAAGGTTCATAATAATATCATAAAAATAAAAAAATATATAATTCCAAATATAGAATTCCTTTTTTGTTATATATAAATTATAATTTATTATAAAATATATTTCTTTTTCCTTTTTTTTTTATTATTATTATTAATAGATTAAGAAAAAGTTAGCAAATAAAATTAAAAATATAATTAACAAAATGGACTATAAAGTGTGCCAAATTTTTTGGGTATTTTCAATTTTTATTCAATTTTACTTTCTCTTTTTCTTTAATTTATTTTTTATTTGTTCTTGTATAGGAGGAATACAAAATTTATGAAAATTGCTATCAAGAAAAAATTAATTTATTTTGTGATTCTATATTAATTAATATTGTTAATGAAATAGATGGTTACAAAAAAAAAATATATATATATTTATATATCTTTTTTTTTTATTTTTAAAAAATATATATATAATAAATTCTTTTTAGAATCAGGTGAAAATAATTTTTTGTGTTGCCCTGTTTCCCAAATAGAAATATACCGACGAAATGTTCATGTATAAAGACATACAAAAAAAAAAAAAAAAAAAAATTCAAAAATTTCCTTTTTCATCTTATATTATTTTTAATCTTTATATATATTTGCAAATTATAAATTTTTTTTTTGATATATCAGGCTTTATTTGTTTTAAATGGAGTGTCAAATAAATTGCAAAAAATAATCTCAAATACTAAAAAGTTAGATAAAAATAAATTAAAAAATAGAAATTTATTTCATAAAATACGTTTTTTTTTTTTCTTAGTGAGCCATTAAATCTAATACCATTTGATTTTAACAATTATAATATAAAAGCCTTAATAGATATAAAAAATAAGAATACAATTAAATGCTACTTAAAAAATAATAATAAAATTGTAATATATTCTTATAAAACTCTTTCAATTTTTTTTTTTTTATATTATTTATTTATTTATCTATCTATCTATTTATATATATTTTTTTTATATATGATTATTTTTCAGTTTAACTGTTATTATATTGAGGATAAAAATAATTTTTTGTTATGCATACCCTCAAATACTCATGTGAACCAAGCGTTAATTATTTTTAGTCACCCCTTAATGTTAATTGATTTATATATAGACAAAAATGATAATAAAAAATTAATTGCTCATGTGTATAGTTATAATAACGAAGAAAATAATACAAGTGATTCTAGTTTTATGAATTTTAATAATTCAGAAAAAGTTTTTAACAGTAATTCTAACGATAATAATTATAATAGCACTGTGAGATATTACAGTTCAAATAATGATGATAACATATCGGATGATCATATAAAAATTCATAAAAATGATTATGTTTTAAATACATATAGTTCTACTTATAAAAAAAATAAAACGTAAAAGAAAAAAATAATAATAAGAAACAGATAAATAAAATAAAATATGATGTATGGGGTATATGTTTATCTACCTATATATCTCTCTATGTATATATATATATATATATATATATATATATATATATATATATATATATTATAACTACATTATTCTTTTTTCTTTTTTTTTACGCTATTTTTTATATTATGTTTTTATTTTTTATAGAATAACTAGTATGAAAAAAGAATGGTGCTATAAAGAATTAAATTTTATGAAAAATATTTTAAAACTAAATTTTTATGATACTACTAGATCACTTATTGTATACGTAAGTCTTTTCTTTTTTTTTTTAATTAATCTATATTTTTTCTTAAAAAAATTGCTTTTCTATGAATTGTTACATTTTTGTTTTATTCAAAATTTTTTTTTCTTTCAGAAAGAATTAAAATCAGGTATACAAAACATTAATGACAAAAATAAAAAAAAGTTAGAAGAATATCTTAGTTCATTTTAACTTATGTTGTTATTTAAAAATTTTTTTTTTTATTAATTTTCATAATTATTTTATTTTCTTATTTATTTTCTACATTCTTTTTATTCGTGAAGGAAAATTTCTCATTTTTAAAATTATAATATTTATAAATATTTTAATTTTATAATTTTCTTATAAATGTGTATAAATACTTGTCTATTATTATAAAATATTATTTTGTAGAATATTTTTTCAAAGTTTATACCTATATCTTGTTTTATTTATTATTTTACTGTATTTTTTATTTTTATTTTTTTTTTTTTTGCTTATTTTGTTTTTTGTATTATTACAATATTTCATTTTATATAATTCTTTTTTTTTTTTTGTATATTATAAAAAAAGTTATGGTTGAAGAATATTCAAAAAAAATAAAATATAAAAAATTTATGTTTTTACATTTTTTTATAATTATTAAAGTTTTTGAATTTTCATTTTTAATATTTTGTTTTTAATTGTCTTCCTTTAATGAATTATAATTCATTATATTATTATAAAAACGGTAAAAACATTTAAATTTCATAAAACTTCTATTTGAAATTTTTAAATAAACAAAAGGAAATGGTAAATTAATCATAGCCAAAAAAAAAAAAAAAAAAAGATAAAAATAAGCAAAAATAACAACACATATATAAATTTATTTATATTTATCAGAATTAAAAAAAATATTTATAAGTAACTTTATTTTATCACAAAATAAAAATTTATTATTTTCTAAAAGTAAGTAATATGATTTGGGAAAATTTTTTAATTCTTCATATTCCTATAGATAAAAAAAAAAAAAGTTTCAAGAAGTAAACTCTTTTTCTACATTTTTATTAAACGTTTTATTTCTTAAGAAATATGTAATAAAAGCTTGAGAAAAAAAAAAAAAGATATTTAGAATTTTTCTTATTTATACCAGATTTTCAACTAAAAAACAAAAAAAAAAAAAAAATAAACAAATAAATAAATAACAAAATAAAATAAAATAATTAATTTGTTGTTCTTTTTAATTTGTAGTTATCTTTTTTTATTTACATTTGGTAAATTTTATTCCCGTACTAATATATTTATTAAAATTAGATGTTACAAAAAAAATATAAAAAGGAGAATATAGTATTATTTCTTTTAAAAGAAACAAAGAGTATATTATCCCTATAAAAAAAAAAATATATTTTAAATATATTTTATGTTTTTATTTTTGTTATTCTTTTTTAATTTACTATTGATTATAAAATAAATTATTCCAAAAACTACAACCAGTACAAAAGTAGTTGGGTATAAAAATATTAACATAGTAAATAATATGGTTCCTATAAAGTTAATTTAAATAAAAATGTATATATTTGTTTATTCAGTTGGTTATTTTTATTTCTTAAATAATATTTACCAAAAATGACTTCTTCATTTGTATAATAATTCGTGTCTACTCTTAATTTTAATATATTCCATTTTTTGCCACTATATAAACAAATTATAAATTCAAAGATAAAAAAGAAAAAGAAAATTAAGCATTTTTTTTAGTATATTTATAACTTTTTTCTTTTATATATATATATAATTATTATATAAATTACTTGAATAGTAAGTACAAAGAATATATATTACTATTAAAAGATGTACACATCTTTTTTAAAAAAAAAAAAATAAGACTAACCTATAATAAAACATATATCTTTTTATGTAAAAAAATAATGTAATATTTTTGCTTCTTATTCATTAAAAACTTACATGAGCAGTTATAAATCTTAAGTAATCAATAAGAAGTGAAAGAAAAAAAGATAGGCCTAATAAAGAGGAATATCTAAAAAATTCTACAATATAACGCTTTTTTATTGAAATTGTAATTCTTAAATAATCCCTATTAAATTATAAATATATGAAATACATATATAACTAAAAATAAAAATAAATAATTTTTCATATAAATACTTTTACCATTTATCTAAAATAGAAACTATAACACTACCAATAAAAGAAGTAAAATTATTATTTAATTTTAAACCTAAAGGGTTTTGTAATAATGTACCTAATATAGACCTTTTATAAAAAAGTAAAAAAAAAAAAAAATTATTGTATTTATTGAAAAATTCAACATATGTGTATGTATTTATATAAAGAAAGAAATGAAAGTATTACGTTAAAGTTCTAGAATCATAAAAAATTTTTAATTTATCACAAAAAAAATAAAAATTAATTATATTAAATGTCAACAAAAAATATATAGTTACTCCCAGAAGCATATCTGTTATTAGATTAAAGAATCGAATTAATAATATTTGTTTATATTTATGATATTCTGAAGGATTTTTTTTATTTCTAATTAAATTATCAATTATATAATACCACTCCGAGTGAAATAATAACTTTTCTTTTAACAAATGAAAAGTATTTATTTTTCTTTTTGGAGAAATGAATTTATTAAAAAAATTAGGTTTATAAATTATATAATACAAAGATCTATTTATCAAAGAAATGAAATATATAAAAAATATTAATATATAAAATACAAAAGAAATTATGTATTTTTTTTCTTTTTTCAAAAAAAAATCTCTTCTATTTGAATTATTAGCACTATTATAATTTTCTATGCTATTTGCATATATGCACTTTTTATTAATAAATGAAATTATCTGTTTTAAATCTAATGATTTCATTATCTTATCTTCAACAAAATTAAAACTAATTAATTCTTCTTCGCTTTTTAAATTACATTCCAAATTGCAACCTGAATCTAACTTATCAGAACATTTTTCTTCCTTATTAAAGTCCTTGCAATAATTTGATATCTTTTTATCTTGTATATTTTTACATTTTTTCTTTTTATTATCTTTTTCATTCACTTCTTTATTTTTTTTAATATTATCATTATCATAATTTTCATTAATAATTTCATTATCTACATTAAGTCTATTTATCTCATTAATTTTATCATATATGTATTCTTCACAATTTTTTTTTTCTTCCTTATATAAATTAAGGTTTTTTTTATTCTTCCTTTGTGCTTCTAAATTTTTGTTTTCTTTTATAAATATTTCTCCTCTACTAAATGCTTCCGAAACCAAGTTATTTACATGATCAAGAGAAAGATTGTATATATATTTATTTGTATTATATAGCATAAATAAAGCATTTTTATTTTCTTCATTTCTCAGTTTTTTTATAAATATTGGCTTATTTTTATAATAACTAAGGAGTAAATAATTATTTATACTATTATCAACGCATTTTGTAATTTTGCTATTTTGCAACTCTTCCAAGTTTTTTACTAAATTTATTTCTCCAATGATTCTAAAATATTTCCAATCATCTTTGTTTTTATCGTTCTTTTTTATTTTAAATTTGTCTATCTAAAAATAAAATATAATATAATAACTTAAATTTAAGACAACTATGAAACTATTGTAAAATATATGGAATGAAAAAAAATATCATTATGTATAAAAAAATAATTTTTAATAAAAATAATGGAATATTTTTTTTTAAAAATTGAATCGAGCTTTTGAATAAATAGAATATTTAAATAAAAAAAAAAAAAAAAATTTTATATTAATAAGTTTAATTATTTTGGTATATTCAAAAAGTGATTAAACTATAAATATATTCAGAATAATACATTTCAAGAATTAAAAAAAAATTGTTAGTAATATAAAAAAATGTATTTTTTTTTTATCTCTTTATTTTTTATTACATATTTATAGGAAACATGGATAACAACAAATGTATTTTCATTTGAAATACCATATAAATAATATAATTGTTTATTTGATATTTCTACATTTAAAGGAAAAAAAATATTTAAACATTTATTTTGTGATTCCCATTTTTCCATATTAATCATTTTGGCTGTCTTGTGTATTTTAGCATTATTAAAATTCTTGCTTACCTTGATGAAAAGAAAATATAAAACGTATTAAATTTCACAATGACACATCTAAAACTTTTAAAAAAAAATAAATTGTTTTTTATATAAGTTATTATAATATTCTTTTTTAGCACTTTTCTTGTTTTTAAACTATACAATGTGCTTCATATATTTATACATATATATATCAAGTTGTGTTAGTATTTATTAAATTTATTAAAATAAAAAATATTTTTACAAAAAAAAAGAAGAAAAAAATAATAAAATTTAAAAAAAAAAAATAAAAATAAGATTAATTCAAATAATTAACAATTTGTGCTAATATTAAGTTTAGTAAATTCTTTTTATATTTATATATTTAAAATTTATTTTCTACTATACTAAAATTTAATGGATATATTTATTTTTTTTTTATCTATATATATATTTTAAAATAAAATTTTCGTTTCTGAATTGCGGCAATTTAAATATAATATATATACTTTTATTTTTTTAAACATAAAGATATTATAAATTTTTCTTTTAATTTTATATTTTTTTATATTAATGTTTTAATCTTTACTTTGATCATATTTGAACTTAATATTTTTTTTTAAATAATTTGTTATTTCAAAATGAATTTCATTTTTTTTTTTTAGTGAAATATTTGTAATATATAATGTATCAAAATATATCTGTATTTTTAATATAATTTAAAAAAAAAAAGATGCATACAAATAGGTTGAAGATAATTTCAAATAATAGCAATTATTATACTTATAAGAGTATCCTTTGTTCTTATAAGTTTTATTCATTTTTGAGAAAATCATTAACAAAAAAACATTTTAATAATTTTCAACTTATAGATAAAAAATGGAATAATTCGATAAAAAGCAAATCAGGACATAAAAATGAAAATATACTTTCTAATAATAATGGGAAAATAGATAATGATATAAACATTTTTAATGATAAAATAGTAATAACAAATAAATCAAATAGTAATAAAGTATTCTCCTTATATACTAAGACATATATAAGTAAGGAAAGTGAGCAAATATTAATTTTATCTCTTAAGAAGTTGAATGAATATGAAAAAATAAAAGAAAATGTAAAAATTAGTGTTTTTATTTTTGAACTACAAAATTTAAGTAAATCTAAAATTTCTTTTAACGTTTTAAAAAAAATAGAAATTATAAATAATTTATTTACACACATTAACAACAACATAGGCGATGCATCACCATCATTATTGCTATCAGTATCAATAAGCTATAAAAATATAAATTTAAATAAATATACATATTTTAAAAATATTTTACGTGAAGTATGTAATCATATAAAAGTTTATAGAAGTAATAAACTAAATAAATTACTAAAAAATGAAAATGAAAAAGAAGACTACGAATACACTATTGAATTACTTAATAAAAAAAAAAAAAATAAAAAAAAAATTAATATGTTAAATATCTATACTAACAATTTAAACAACAGTGCTTTATGCTATATATTGTATTCCTACTCTTCGTTGTTTACTATTTCTAATTCATATTTGCTTTATATATGTAAATATATTTTGCTAAATGTATGTAATATTAATTATTTAGATATGTTGTCTCTTTTATATTTCTTAAATAGAACAAATGTAAAAATAAAAAAATCAGATATAGCTTATTATAAAGATATTGAACTGAGTAAGCTAAAAGAAAAAAATAATAGTCATTTAGAGAATAATAATGATAATAAAAATAACTTTAATGTTGAAGATAAGGAAATGCATAATTCAAAGTCAAATGATCAAAATAAATTAGTAGTTAATAAAATAAAGGATTTAAAGAATAATAACAATAAATATAATGAATATAAAAATATTTATATGAAAATACTAAGAACTATTATTTACATAATAAACAAAAAAAAAACGTATTTTGAAAATTCAAATATTTTAATATTAATTTTATATTATTATTTTAAAATGAATTTAATACCAATTCAAATTTTTTATAAACTTCACTTTAAAATAAAGAAAAATATTAAGAGTATTGATATTAAATATATATCTTTATATTTATATATTTTAAGTAGTATTAAATTTAGTATTAACTATTATAAATTCATATACAAATATTTAACTAATGTTTTTCAAGAGAAAATAAAAGAATTTAACATTTTATCGTTATCGTTATCTTTTTACACACTCTCTAAAAATCAGTATTACAACGAGAATTTTGTAAAAAGTTGCATAAATTTATTTCAATTGTAAAGATAAGAAGAAAATAAGAAAACATTTTATAAAATTCATATTTTAATTATTTATATATATTTTATATTAATATTTCTTTGATTAAAACTGTAATTATTTTCATTATTAATAGTATTATTGGTGTTTTCATTATTATTACATATTATACCTTTATATATATATATATATATATTTTTTTTTTTTTCAGAAAAAGTGAATCATTAAATGATATAAACATAACAAACATTATATATACCTTAGGGAAGATAAAAATAAGAGATGATATATTATGCAATAAGTTATGTGATATATTAATTAGAAGAATTGATAATATATCAGCAATAAATTTAAGTTTAATTGTTCATAATTTATCAAAAATTAATTATAAAAATGAAAGATTTTATAATATCTGTTTAAAAAAAGCGAAAGAATTATTATGTAGTTTTACTTTGAAACAATTAGTAATTTTTGCTGAAGGAATGATAATAAATAATATGTATGATTATGAATTTTTTGAAATGTTTTTTAATCAACTTATAAAATTAGACAATAGCTTTAATCAAAAAAAAAAAAATATATTGAATAAAATATGCTTTAGTTTAGTTTTAGAAAAACCAGATTTTGTAAAAAACTTTCCTTTATCAATTAAAACTACCATATCTAATAATATTAATTATATTCAAAATAAAAATTTTAGTGATATACATGATGAAATTATAAATATACTAAATTATTTGAATATTGAAAATTTTGAAATATTAAAAAAAAAGGAACCATATATTTTTGATATATTTATTAAAAATAATCCCAATGTATATATTGATATAATATCATCATTAAAATTTCTTAAAAATTATAATAGTTTAAATGGATTAACAGAATTAAAAAAAAGGCATATGGAATTATTAAATATTAAATATTATTACTTTAATAAAAGCTGTTATTTATCACTAGACAGTTTAGATAAAAAAGTTAATTTTATTAAAAATTTTTTAAAAAATGAATGCTCATTGAATTTTAATTACGTAAATGAAATGAAGGAACAAAAAAAAAGTGAAATAAAAAATTTAATTTTATTTAATGAAAATCAAAAGAATTATATAGAAAAAATAAATAAAAAAAGAAAATTTTATGATAAAAAATATTCTTCGAATAATAAATATTCTATTAAAAATAAAGATTTTTATGTATTCCCATCCTGTGCAAAAACTGAAAATATAGAAAAAAAATTTCGTAAAAATATAATTAACAAAGTAAATTTTCAGGAACCATTAATAAAAAAGCAACAAATATATATTGATTGTGATGATAATATTTTATTAAATGAAAGAAAAATTAGCTTATTAAAGAATTCCTTTTTTGAGTTACCAAAAAAGGATATGAAAAATTCTCATTTTCAATTTAATAATGAAAATAAATTTTTGTTTGAAAAAAAATGCCACGGATTAAGCAAGCATGAATATTATGATGAAAAAACTAATAAAATAATAATCAAAAAAATTATTTAATTAAAATATATATATATATATATATAAATTTATTTATATATATTTTTTTTTAATTTTAAACCATTTAAAATTTTAATTACGAATTTTTTTTTTAGTTTTTGTAAAAAACTACTAATATTCCTTACTTAAAAAGCTATATATATTTGTATTTTTTTTTAATTACTTATTTTTTTTTTTTATTTTATCATATATTATTTATTGATTCTTTGTCATTTAAAAACATATTTAAAATTTTTTTTCAATTTTTTATTTATTAACAAAATTAAATAATTTTTGTCTAATTCTATTTAATCATCAATGATATTTATTTGAAAAGAACCTAAAAAAAAAGAAAAAGTGAATTTTTATGAACATATTTGATATATATCTTTTGTAAATATTTTATTTTATTTTATTTATTCATTTTTTTAATAATATTCTTATTTTTTTCTTATTAGAAATGCATACAATGAGGATAATTTAAATCATATGTTACATATCCTTTTATTTTAAATCTTTTAAGTATTCCTTTTATAATTCCAATAATTAAAATTAAGAAGTAATGAATGAAATTATTTTTCTGATTTGTTCCATTATCAATTAATAAATGTTTTAAATATATCCCTATATCGTTATCAATAACAATATAAACACCTTTTTTATAAGTTTGCAATTTATCAGCATTTTTATTGAATAAAATATACCAAATATCCCTTCCAATAAATTTCAAAATATCTTTAACATCATTAAATTCATTTTTATGAATTAGCATCCTCTCTACTAGCTTCATACCTATATTCTTTCCCATATCTTTTAGTTTAGTAGATATTATATTTAGATAATTTTTTTCATCATTCTCTAAATATTTACTATTATTCATTTTATCATTTCCTTCACATATCTTTTCATATATACTTTTTTTTTTTTTTTTTTCTTTTTCTTCTTCTTCATATGTTAGTCTTTTTTCATTTATATCATCTTCGTTATTGCTACTAAAACTACTTAATTCAATCTCATTATTTTTCAGTAGTTCTATATTTGTCTTAATTATTTCATTAATTAAAAGTAATAAGCTTGTTTTTGATATTTTTCCTTCATACATTTTTTGTTTTTTCTAAATATTATTAATAAATTTAATATAAAGAAAAAAGAAAAGACTATAACATATTTTAACTAATAATCAAATTTAAATTATACTTTTTATTTATTTATTTTTTTTTAATAATAAAAATTAATACTGTTTAATTTATATATATTTAGAAGAATAAAATAAAAAAATATTCCATATATGTAGTTAAATACATAAATTAATATATATATATATATATATATATATATATATATATATATATATATATATATATATTATGTGTATATCTAATATGCACATTTAAAACCCTTTATATTATTTTTTTTTAAAATAATGTACTGTATTTAGTGAAATCATTTTTAAATTCCCATTTTTTAATGCTTTTTTAAATTAAAAATAAAAATTCATATATAACTTAAAAATTATTTTTAATATCAAATAAAAAATATGAATTATTTACATATAGTTATATCCAAAATGATAACTCACGAAATTTTTATGTGTTTATAAAATGTATTTTTATTTTTATTTTATGAAAAAAAAAATTTTTGCACACTAAAGTTTTAAAATTTTTATAAAGTTAAAAAAATTGATATTTTGTTAATAAAAAAAGTATTTTAATACATATTATATGCATAAATGTAAATATAAAATATTTATTAAACTATCAAAATTAAAAAAATGATTATTTAATTAACATTATATACATTAATATTTGTTTTAAATAGAAGAACATCAAACAATTTTAGGTTTTTTTAAATTATTATAAATTTATGTATTTATTTTTTTTCAGATAACTTTATATAAACAATTTTTTTTTTTTTTTTTGGGTATATATAATATATATTTATATAAATGTATAATTAATTAAAAATGAGTTTTCAAACTAATACAAGTAATAATTTAAATTACGAATTACCATATGATTCTAATTTATTAATCCAAAAATATACAATAAGCTTTAATAACACATTTAAGAAAGATATTAAATTTATTCAAATTTTATTTCCTTTATTTGATGTATCTTGTATTACCTTTTATTTCTCATTATTTTTAATTTTAATTTTTTTATGTCTGGATGTTTATTTTTTCAATGTACAGAGACCATTGTATATCAATGAGTAAACAAACAAGAACAACAGCAAAAAAGAAAAAAAAAAAATACAGATATATAAAATGTATTATTAATGTGCTTTTTTATACTTACATATATGTATTTTCTTATTTTAACTTTCAAATTTATAGAGATACATTAAGAAATATAGGAATTAATAAATTTTATATTTCAAATAATTATCATTATTATAAAATAATCAGTGCTGCACTTTTTCATTCAAATATATGGAATTTAATAGTATATTTAACAAAATAAAAAAATAAAATATAATTATAAATATTTATATTAGTACAAATATCTATTAATTTTAATTTATATTATTATAGATTAATACTTACTATTTAATGAATATAGGAATAATTATAGAAAAAAAGTAACAATTTGTTTAATAAAAAAAAAAAAAAAAAAATTTCTTATTAAATAAAAAAAAAATGAAAAAAAAAAATACATTTCTTTTTATAATATTTTTTATGCAGTTATGGTAAATTAAAATATATGTTATTAATGTTATTTTGTGCTATCTGTGGTAATTTATTAACTTGTGCAACTGCAAAATGCAACGATGTAATGATATTTCATAAAAAAATATTATTAATAAATCTATATTTCTCAAATATATATATTTATATATTTGATATTATTTTTGCATTTTATTTTATTAATTTTAGATTCAAATGGGAATTAGCCCAATTTTATCAGGTTTTGTTGGTATATTTTTACAAGAAATTATAATACATTATAATAAAATAAAAGACAAATTAAGTGTTATAGGAAATTTTATGTAAACAAAAAAAAAAAAAAAAAAAAAAAATTATATAACTGTCTTTTATAAATATTATTCTATTTTTAACATCACAGATTTGCATTTTTATCATTGTATTTAATGATAACAATATTTCCTTATAATGGTAACTTTAATAATTTATGTATCACTTTATATAACTTTTTCTTTCTTTTAATAATATTTTATTTATATTATTTATATTTATATATAATGGATTCACCTTTTTTTTTATTTAGGAAATATATTTGGAAATATTGGGGGATTATTTACTGGTATAAGTTATCCTTTTATATTTAAAAATGATTCTTTTAATAAGTAAGAAAAAAAAAATAATAAAATAAAAAATAACTAAAATATAATTTTTTTTTCAGATATATAAACTAAAATTTTATCTTTTTCTAATTTTTATATATTATAGCCCAGATAAAAAGTTAAAAATAGCATTTATGATCTTAATTATTTTATTAGTAAGTGCTACAATAAGTAGTATCATCATTTTTAAATGTTAATAATAAAAAAAAAAAAGTTTTTTTTTTTTTTGTTTCATCAATTCAATACAATATTTAAAGGAAACAGTAAACTATGCATAAACTTTTTTTTTTTAATTACTGATATGAACTCTATATAACGCAATAGCGTTATTCATTAAAAATATATATATATGATAAATAAAATATTATAAGTTAAACGAAATGTTGAGGTTGAAAAAAAAAAGAAAAATACACTTCTATAATAAAAAAAAAAAAATTAAGAAAACATGAATGTGCTGATTCGCTACATATTCTATTATTTATATTTTTGGGGGAAAAAAAAAATAACAAGTAATTTTTAGGAATTACTTAATCATATCAAATGCCTTTTGGGTGTTTTCCTTAACGTGCGCAATAGATTTATCATATAATTCTTGCTCTTGTTTAGTTAAAGGAAATTCTACTGGGAAAGCGCCTTTACTATTAATTGTAGCAGTTGATCCAACATACAAATCATTACAATTGTAAATTCCATTTAAATAGACAGCACATGTGAATAACTGATTTTGATTAAATAAAAAAGATTTTATCATTTTTGTAATTGCAGCAGCTGGAGCAAAGCATGCTGAAGCTTTAGCTAATTTAATAATTTCAGCACCGCCATCTCTAGTTTTTTCAACAATTTCATTTATTTCTTTTTGGCTTATAATATTTTTATTTACAAAATCAGACAATGGGATACCTGAAACAGAACAATATCTTTCTACAGGAACCATTAGGTCACCATGCCCTCCTAAAATTACAGCATTCACATTTTCAGGTGATACATTTAATTTTTCAGCTAATAATGTTCTAAATCTAGATGTATCTAATATTCCAGCCATTCCGCATACTTTCTCATGGGGTATATTGCTATATTTACTAAATACATTTACCATTATATCTAATGGGTTACTAACACATATTACAAAGGCATTTGGACTATATAATTTGACAGATTCCGCTACATTTTTCATTATTTTTCCATTTATCCCTATTAAATCTTCTCTAGTCATTCCTTCTTTTCTTTGCATTCCTGCTGTTATTACAATTACATCTGAGTCTTTTATATCTTCAATGTTATTTGATCCTAATATGTTTCTATTTACTCCTAATATTGTACTAAAATGTTTTAAATCTAAACATTTTCCTTGAGGTATTCCTTGAACTACGTCATATAAAACTATATCCCCTAAATTTTCTATTAAACACAATTCTCCTACCAATGCTCCTATTTGGCCACTTCCTATCAATGATATCTTAGTCATTTCTTAAAAAAAAAATTAAAAAAAGAGTTTAATATATATATAAAATAAATTAATAAATATGCTAAAATAAATAACAAAATAATTAAATTTCAAATAGTATTCTAAAAATAAAAAAAATAAAAAATTAAAAAATACAAAAATAGCAATAAAATTATATTAATAAAAAAAAAAAAAAAAAATTAAAAAATTAAACTTTAAGAAATGGGAATTTGATAAAATTACGAGATTTGCATAAAATTTATTTTTATTAAAAATGTTTTTCTATGTTAATCTGATAAGAATTAGATTAAAAAAATTTTTTTTTTTTTTGTGTATTCTTTTTAATATTTCAATTAACATAAATAATAGAAAAATATTTGATATTTCTTTTATTTATTTTATAATATTAATTTTTTATATTACCTGACAAAAACTTTATATAATTGAAGCTTTAAAAAAAAAAAAAAATAGGAATAATATTTTTTATAAAATATATAAATTGTGCTGAATTAATGAAAGTTTAAGAAAAAAAAAAAATTGTATTCTTTATCGAATTTTAATATTAAAAAAAAAAAAAAAGTGTTTTATATATTTATAAGAAAAAATAAGAAAAAATAAAAAGAGATACACCAATTCTATTTGATATATTATTTTCAAGCTACAAATATTTTTTATTTTTTAACTGATTTATATAAAAAAAAATTTTCTCTTTAAAGAAAATAAAGAAAAATAAAAGGAAATTCATATTTTTTTTCAAGATTTATTTTTCTAAAAGAAAAAACAAAATAATAGAAATTAACTAATTATTATTATAAGAAAAAAAGAAAAAGTTGATTCTTTTTCAAGAACTTATCTAAATAAATAAATGATTTTATTATACATAAATATGTATAATATATTTTACATAAAAATATGTACTCTCCAATATATCTATCTATTAAAAAAAAAATATATGTGAATCTATTCATATTCTGCATTAATTTTATTTTTCATAAAAATATAAAAAATTTGAAACTTTTATTTTCCATTTTTATTTATAAAAATTTAAAAAATATAAATTCTTTAAAATATGAATTTTTAATTTATAATATGGAATAAATTTTGTTTTTAATAAGTACTTAAAAGAACAAGAATCTTTTATATTTATTTTTTTTTCTAGGAAAATATATAAAATATGGAAAAAAAATTATGAAATAAATTTGAAGTTATACTTATTTTTCAATTCAAAATTTTATATATTATATAATGGATATCAATATACAAACAATTTATATATGATAACAAAAGAAAAATGCAACATTATTATAGTTGTAAATATAAAAATGTTTTATTCGTTGTTAGAATTGTTACTCGTTATATAAGATACCACATATATTATCTTACTACGTATATATTTAAATAAAACTGAATATGGCAAGTAATATATTCTATTAGAACAAGCCATGACAAAAAAGAAAGAGAAATTTTTTTTTTCATTTATATAATTTTTTCTCTTATTTAAAAATTAAATTTGATATGTTTTCATAATATGATTAACTTATCTTAAAAGGGTATATTATAATAAAAGCATGCTTGTCTTTTTTTCATTATTAAGTAGCGATATATATATATATATATACAAAAAAAAAAAAAAAAAAAAATTGAAAAATTCTATAATATCTTATTAATATTTCAATGAAGGTTGAGATATACTATTTAATTGTCATAAATTAATTTTTTTTTTTTTATTGTATAAAATGCATTTTCATATTTCTATTTTTTTTTTTCCTTATTATATAAAATGTATTTTTGTTTTTTTTCTTTATACTTTCAAGGCTTATTAAAATTATGAAAAGCAAGCAAAATTTTTAATTGAAAAAAAAAAAATATATCTGGCATATGAAAAATTTTAAAAAAATAAAACAATCTTTGGTTATACTCTGTTTTATTCAGTTATGCTTTTTTTTTATTTCTTAAAGTAACAATAATGGATCAATTTATATTGTTAATTTTTTTCATTGGATATTTAATTATATCAGGAGTAATAGGGATACGGTTGTTGGTAATATATAGTCATAAAGAAGAAAAAAAACGTTTCCTTTTTTTTTTAATAAAATTTTTTATTATTATTGGATTTGTACTAAGTTGGGCATTATTAATATTACTACCAGTTGATATTTATTACAATTTATCATTAGAACTGAAAAAACATTTAAATATATTTGTATTATACAGAATATTTTACTGGTCATGTTTATTATACATTTTTATTTTGACTCCTATTTTGACACTTATTTATATAGAATCTTATAAAATAAATTACAATAGTGATCATAACAGTAAGGAAATTTTAAAATTTAAGAAATATGATAAAATTAAAAAGAAATGCAAAATTTTTTTTATAAAAATATTGCCATTTTCTTTACTTTTTTTTGTATTAGCATTTTGCCTAATTGTTTTAACATATATACCATTTAGAAAAATAAATTTAAGATTAAATGCAGAAGATTGTAAATCCTGGTATTCATATATAAATGATATATATAAAAAAAATTTTTCTAAGTATAATATAAGAAAAATAGAACATTGTAACAAAATAAAAAATACAAAAATTAAAATGAGCATAGAATTGAATTTTAATAATTATATTATCATATTCATTTCTTTTCTTGGTTATATTTTATTTTCTTTTTATTGTGGGATTGGGTTAATATCATTCCCTTTGAATCTAGTTGAGTCATATATACAAAGAAAAAAAAAAATTAAAGAAGCAGATTTTAAAAGAGAATTATCATCAATTAATAGGAAAGTAAAAGCGTTAATATATATAACTGAAAAGCTACAAACAGAAAAAGAAGAACTTGAAAAAATGAGTTATATAAAGTCATTTTTTAAATATGTGAAACATAATAGAGAGAAAAAAGTTCTCAATTACATAGTACATAAATTAGAGAATGATTACAAGGATTTATTAGAATCTTATTATAATCCTAATAAAAGAATATTATCCTTTTTTTCATTATTATTAGGAATAATCTTTTTAATCCTAAGCATAACTATAATTATGCATATTATTTTTTATATTATATTAAATTCTCTAAAAACAATCGATAACGTTTTTAGTCATATAACAATTTTGGATACTTTTTTAGTGGTAATCTAAATATAAGGAAAAAGAGAAAATTACTATTTTATTTTATTTTATTTTTGGTGCGCATATACTATTATATTTTTTTTTTGTATTATACTAGTGTATTTCTAGTATATTATGTAAAAAATTTTATTTTATTTGTATATGTAATTTAAATTATTATTTAATTAATTTTTATTATTTTTTTTATATAGCTTTTAGTAAAAAATAACTTAATTATGCTTTCACTGATATTCTATACGATGATCAATTCTTATTTACTTATTTGTGCATTATCTGGATTTATTTATTTTTGTTCAAAAGTAAAAAAAAAAAAATTAAATATAAATAATAATGTGGAATATAATTTTAAATACTAATAATACATTTTGTATAATTCATTTTATTTTTTTAATTTTTTAATAGTTTAATTTAGGATTAATTTTTGCTTTACAAAAAAAAGATACTTATTTAAATTCTTTGCTTTTGAATATATGTCTTTTTTTTTTTGTTGCATCAGGAGCAGTAAAATTCTCAACAGTAAAAAGAAAATAATAAAAAATTTTAAAACATGGCTATTTTTTCAATATGTATTTTATTAATATAATCCTTTTTGATAATATATTATTATTTAATATTTTTTGAATGTTTTATTTTGTTTCACATATTTTTATTAATAAATATGTAATTTTATATTTTAATTTTTATAATTATTTCTATTCACAGAAAATATTTCATAGATATTCAAGTTACACTTATGCAAATTCCTTTTTTGATCTAACTTCAAAAAATCTAAACTTCATTGGGTAAGTTAATATTATTTTTCAAAAATTATATAAAAGCATTCTTTTTAAATAAGAAAATGCTTTCTAAACATTTAATTACAAAATAAAAATTATTTATATATATATATATTTTTTTAGGTTATTGTACTCAAAAGATATATTTTTATATTTAATTTTAATAATTAATTTACTTACTTTTATTCTATTTTTACTTCCTAAAAAATGCGATTTTACTTCTCGTTCTATCTCATATAAATATTTTAATATAGCTAAAGATGCTGACTTAGAAAGTAATGTATCAGTAAATTTTAATAAGCATGATTTCAAAGATATTGAAATTTTTAAATAATATTAATATTATTTTTTTTTTCTTATTTTTTAATTAAAAAAAATTCTAAGAAAAATGAAAAGATATAATATAATTTTTTTGCATAGATATTTTAAATAATATTCTATATACTTCATTTCCGTCATTATACGAAGTTGTTTTTAATTATTATTTTATGTATTTTTTAAAGTTTTTTTTTTTTTTTTTTTTATAAATGAATCCTTATGAATATTTTTTACTATTTTTTTTTATTAAATATTAGTTATTCTTATTTTTTTTTTAAAAAAAAAAAAATTAAATAAGCATCTATTAAATATATATGCATAGATTTTTTTTATTGTTTTATTCAAATAAAAATATATTTCTATTGTTTTTTTTAAAAAATCAAAAAGATTACATGTAAGAATATAATAACACAAAACATTGATTTTAATAATTAATTAAAATATTCTTTATTATTCTTTAGTTTTCTTATTTTATTTATATATTTTTTTATTCCATTCTAATTTATAGACGTTCTTTTTTTTTCTTTTTTTTTTAATAGAAAAAGAAGAAAAAAAATTAGTTTCCATTTAATAACCTTAAAATTTTAGTATTTTTAAAAAAAATATTAATATAAAAAAAAAAATTAATTTATTCTTATATATAAAAAGTTAAATTATATTTATTAATATATATCTATACTGCAAATTCTTCTAATTCTTTTTTTTTAATAAATTCAAGCAACCAGTATGCATTGTCCTCCAACTGCTTTTATTTTTTTTTCTGCTAAGGAAGAAAAGTATCTTGCTTTAACTACTATTGGTTGATTGTGCTTTAATTTACCATTTCCTAAAACTTTAAAGTAACCTCTTCTTGTTACATCTATTACTGGAGCGATATTTTTATTCTCACTAAATTCTTTTTTTTTTTCTTCTGGTAACAATCCCCATAATTTATCAACATTTATAGTTGGGCAAAATTTACGATTTTTCAACAAATTAAAATGTCTCATACCAACCTAAAAGAAGAAGTACATAATATATAAAATAGTAAACAATTTAAAAATAATAATTTCAACTATATTTTTTATTAATTAATTTTCATAAGTTCATTATTTATACTTTTCCAAAATATCCTGGATGATATTTATCAAAATTTATTCTCATATGGTGTAAACCACCAGCTTTTCCTCTTCCTCCTGGATGTTTTCTATGTTTTCCAACACGACCATGACCAGCTGATACATGACCTCTCTTCTTTCTATTTTTCTTAAATCTTGTTGCCATCTTTAATAAAAATTTCAAATAAATAAAAAAATCCAATATATGTATATATATTTGATTTTTCTTTTTGTTTCTTTTTTTTTCAATTTTAAATTCTTTTTATTACTTTATTTTATTAAAGTATCAAATTATTTTGTATTCATTATTTTTTTTTTTTTTTTTAACTTTTTAAAATTTAATTTTTTTTTTTTTTAAACTAACTTTTTAAAATGCTTATCCTGCTTCCTTAATTGTTTTTCTTTTTTATTTTTAAATAAATTTTTATATATATAATATATACCTTATATGTTTATCTTATATATGATATATATTTCAAATAATTTTGATTCATCTTTTTTTATTTTATTATTTTTTTTTTTTTTTTTACTATATACATATGCCAATTAAAAAATATGTATGTATATATTTTTTTTTTTTTTTTTTGTAAATATATGTATATGTTGTTTTTTAATAGAAAAAATGGTGCTATAAGGGGTAAGTTTTTAATGCATATTTTTAAATATTAAAATATTATAAGAAAAAATTATAAAATTTAATTATTATTCTATTATGAAGTATATATAAATTTTTTTTTTTTTTATAGATACTTATTTTTAAATTTTTTTATATGAATATTTTACATTTTTGTTCTTTTTATCGTTTTACAAAAATATAAAAATTTATAAAGAAGCATTATAACATTCTTTGCTTACGTACCATAAGAGAGATGTGCTGAAGTTAATCACATAACATTTAGTATATTTTTCTTCATAATAGGAGAAAATAAAAAAAAAAAAGTTATAACATGTTTTTATGTTTATTAAAATCTAAAAAAAACATCAATCTTATGTTTTAAAAGGTAAAATTTAATATAAAAACAAAATTATAATTACTTAGAGAACTTATTCAATATTTATTTTACTTTAAAAAAGATAAATTCCAATTCATAAAGGAAATAAAAATAAATAATTTTATCTTGTAATAAAGATAAAGTTTCTTACATGTGAAATAAAGTTAAATATATGTTAAAAAGAAAAAATTTAATTCTTCTATTAATTAATAACAAAACATTATCTTTTTTAAAATAAGTATGTTCATTTCAGTTACTTTGAACTTTTGACAAAACTAATATAATAATAGGATAATGAGGGAATATATAACTCTTAATTATACGATTTTCACAATGTAATGTTTACCTTCTTGTATTTCACTTAAACTTTCATATTTAAAATTATTATGAAAATAAAAATAATTTTAAAATATACAAATGTATTCTTTAAATAGTGTTAAATAATTTACTAAATATATTTTTAAATTACATTACTAATAATTCGCTTATAGTTTAATTTTTTGTCTAAGTATTTTTTTTTAATTTTTAATATGTGAATACTATTTCGTTTAATTTTATTAGTAAAGATAATATAAGAAAGATATGAGATATTTTTAAAGAATTATAATTTTTTTTTTTTTTATAAGAAAATGCTTTCAAATGTATCTAATTTTGTCAAAAAAATAATCCTATTATTAATATAAGAAAAAAAGAAGATAAAATATATTATAGGAAATATGGGAATCATTAGTTTTTTTTTTCTTTTTTTTTTTCCATTTTAAAACCATTTTTTTTTAAATAATATCTCTTTTAATGTAGTATAAATATATTGATTCATGTGTAGAAGAATATAAATATCTTATTTAAAATTGAAATTTTTTTTTAAATAATATCTCTTTTAATGTAGTATAAATATATTGATTCATGTGTAGAAGAATATAAATATCTTATTTAAAATTGAAATTTTTTTTTAAATATATATAACAGGATAAAAGAAATTTTATTTAAAATGTTTATAAAGTTAATGATATTTTGCAAAAAGTTAATTATTATATTTTTATCTATCCTTTGCTTTAGAAGGTCAAGAAATATAAATAACGTTACTTCGGTATATCTCTCATTTTAAAAAATATATTAAACTTTTTTAAAATAAAAAATAATTTTTTTCTTATTTTATATATATATTTTGTCATAACATTTATTATAAATAATTATTTTATTTTAACATATATGAATATATAACTATGTTTAAGTAATTGCTACCTTAATAAAACATATCATTCCTTTTATTTAAACAATTCTATTTAAATCATAATTTCTAACATTAAAAACATAAAATGTCTTATTTTTTTAATTTATTAAATTGTAATTATACAAAATAAATAGAAAATATATAATACAAATGTAGTTTTGTTAAAATAAAAATAGTAAAATAAAAAAAAAATATTTAATGATTTATTATATCTTATTAATAAATATATTGTTTTTTGATTTTATATATATTTACTATTTTTTCAAAAAGTGTAAAGTCTAGTAATAACAAAAATATTTCTATATATTTAATAGAATAATTAGAATTTTGATTTTTTATACAAGTAATCTTGAAAAATAAGTATCAAATAGAAATTATTTTTGCTCTTTGTTTAAAAATATATATATATAAAATTATCTTGAGAAAAAATTAATAAATTATATATCTTTTTTTTTTTTTTTAAATAAGTATATTTAAAAAAAAACTATATAAAACCAAAAGTAAATAATATTAAATATTTCAAATAATAAAATAATATATATATGAAAAATATGAATAATGAAAAAATGAAATATAAAATAAAGTAATAGCATAATACAGTAATGTTAAATGTTTAATGCAAGATGATATGCAAAAATTATTTTATACGGTTATAACAATTTTTTGTACTTTACAATTTAATAAAAAAAAAATTTTTAATTATTTAAAAATATATCTACACAATACATATTAGAAGAAATTTTATATTTGTTTTTTTTTTTTTTATTGTGGTATTATATTTTCATCTTAACATATCTTAAGTTGTTCGGTTTTATTCTCACTTTATTTTTTAAGAATTTTTATAAAATATTCAGTTTTTTATTATATTTTACTATATTTCTTTTATTTTATATGCAAATTAAGCAAATAATTTTGATTCATTTTTAGTATATAACAATGGGTAAGCCAATCGCAAATTTTGATTTTAAATACTATACATAATGTACATATAGAGATAGCCTTATAGTTTTTTATATCATATATGTACAAATATATTACCGTAATGTGCTATCATTACTTTTTATTTTATTTTATTTTTTTTTAAGAAAAAGATACAACGAATAATGAAGTTGATAACTGGATGGAATGGCTAGATGAAAAAGAAGATAAAAGAGAAGATATAAATTTAAATTCAACTGAAGATGATATAATTAAAAAAAATATATTACAAAATAATTTAGATGATATTGCAGATTTTTTAGACATAAGTGAAAATAAAAAAATAAAAAATACAGAAAATGAAAAAGTAAGTAAAAAAAAAACGGTTGAAAAAATTGTAACTTTAGAAAGTACACCTTTAAATTCGGTAAAAGATTGTGAAACCTTAGGTGAAATTTTGGCTACTAGAATAAAAAACTGCAAAGCTAAAAGTGTAGCATTAGAAAGATTTTTATCAATTATTATAGAAGCATGTGAAAATAAATTAAAAGATACAGAATTAAAAAGTATCAATAAAAAAATTGAATCGTTTATTAATAATAGAGAAAAAGGAAAAAGATATGCTTTAATAAATAAAAAAAAACCAAATGAAATTAAAAATTCTATTAAAAATTATGAAGACGAAGTTGACTTGATATATGGTGATTTATCATATGATGAAGAAGATTATGACGAGGATGTTGCAGAGAAATACTTTGAAAATTTTTAATGGCAAATATATTTATATACATATTAATTTTCAATTTTTTAAGTAAAAAGAAGTGCAAAATATATCAACTATAATTTAACAGACGCATATAGAAAATATGAAATTAATGCTGCATTGTATTTATAATTATAATTTTATTAAATAAATATACATATATATATGTATTGTTAAATTAATTTATAAAATTAGTATTTTATTATTATTATTAAAAAAGAGATGAAACAAAATAAAAATATAATAATGATAAAAAAAAAATATATGTTTTTGAGATAATAGTTTTAACTTTATTAAATATATATATATATATATTATTAAAATTATTTATAGAATTAGTATTTTATTATTATTATTAAAAATGAATTAAAATTAAATAAAAAAATAATATTGGTAATAAATTTATAAATGGTTTTAAAAAAATATAATTGTTTCCTTTTCTACAAATGATGCAACGAATAACTAAAAGATTTTAAAGTTGAAAATTAGATTATAAAGGGTAAAGAAGGGCATATGAAATTTCATAACTTACTTAAAATTTCATGTGCCAAGAATTTTTTTTTTTCTTCAAGAGTGAAATTTTTCCATAGGCATAACTTAATTAAAATGTAATTAATATTTAAATTGTGTATATGTTGCTTTTTCATATTTGTATATATATCTATAGTATTGTTAAAATTATAAAATGGACTAGTCTCAAAATGAATAATAACTTGATGTTCCTTTTCTGAATTATCTATTTTATGTAAAACTAAATAAATATGATTCAAATAATAATTAAAGAGAATTTCATTTTTTCGGATTTTTTTAACTTTAAATATTTTATTGTTAAATTCGTTGTTTAGTAATAAATACAAGTCATCTATATGTTCATTTATATCATTATTTAATTCTGGAATATTATGTTCATTATCTAATTGTATATTCTTTAAGATTTTATTAATAGCACCTATATTTTCTAATTTTTCGAAAATTAATTTATTTATATTATTTTGATTTTTTTTTTTATTTAAATGTAATTCTTTGTTATCTTCTTCTAATTCATTTATGTTCTCTTTCATTATTTCATTATTATTAGAATTGTTATTACCTTGTGTTAATGAAACATAAATTTGAAATAATTTTAATTTATCATCCTCATTTGATAAATTAAAATTTCTAAAATTAAATAAATAGTCAATCATGCATATATATGACTCATGATGTGAAATGTATAATTTTAAATAAGTAAATAAGTATATTAACAACAATAAGTCTTTATCATCGAGTGAATAAAATTTATTTATAAAATTTTTTTCTAATAATGATAAGATGCATAAGGGAAAATTGAAATTTATTTGCTCTTTTAATGTTGAAATGCACAGTAACAATGTTACACAACTAGACAATGGGAGAAAATCAATTACATTATATAAAAATGAATTTAACTTATCATAAAAATAATAATTGTCATAGCCTAGAGAGCAAAAAGATAAATATATATTAATTAATTTGTTTCCCACTTCAACTTTTTCCATTACTATACTTGTATTGTCTAATATTTTTATTATTTGATTACTTACTTCGTAAAATAAAGCAAAATCTCTTATATTAAAATTATATAGAGAAGTGCACAGTAGCATATAACAATCTATTGTTAAATAATTATCTTTTATTTCTTGATTACTTTCTTTTATTTCTTTTTCATGTAACTTTTCTTCACTTACACATATTTCTTTCTTTTGAATATTGTCTAAAATTACTTTAATATAATTATTTATAAAAGTTGAAAAATTAGAATTAACTGGACTACTCTTTATATTTTTTATATTTGATAAAAGAAGTAGAAATTGAAAAAATTTATTTCTATCATCTTTGAAGAAATTATTTAAAAAAAATTCATCCCTTGCAGTTTCTAGGATTTCATTTAATAAAATTTGAGGCATAAATTGTATTTTAGAAAAACATAATACAAACAAAAATAATTCATGAAAATTAAAAATAGGAATTTTTATTTTAAGATAAGTTAAGAAATCAAGAAATACCTCACTTTTCCAAATTTTTATCTTTAAATCATCATTTTTTTTTATTATAACTAATATTTTATTTAATATGTTTAATAATTTAAAAATATCTACTTCATTTTCTGCTTTTTTAAGTTTTAAGTCATATTTATTACCTTCCTTATTTTTTATATATACATAGAAATTATTTTCATTCAGAATTTTTTGAACATTGCTTAATGTTTCATTTAAACTTTTTTCAAAGTTTAATGCATCATAAAATTTTTTATCAACTCTTAAAATATTACTATGTTTTAAATATGTACGAAATTCACGAGTTCTTTCATATTTCCTTATTTTTATCTTTAAATATCCAAGAAAAATATTACTTCTAACAAAACTATTTATATATTTAATTGATATAATGTTCATTTTTATATTATTACATTTTTTATTTTATTTTAAATATCATATTTACCCATTCTTTTTGTCAAAATACAAAAAAAAGGGATGTTATCGCAAATCTGTATTTTTATTTTTAAAAAAGTTTATCATTTTTTTGCTTACACAAAATGATTTAAGTGGTTATAATTATGATATTATACTTTTTGTAATGAAAGTTCGTTTTTTTGTTTTTCCTTTATTTTTTAATAAAAGAAATAAGAATTGAAAACACGTGAATATTTTTCTATATTTTTACGTTTTTTTTTTTTTTTTTTTTTGTTGAATTATATTGTTCTTACAAAAGCATGGTTGATTTATATATATGATATTTATTATTTTCAAAAATAAAAAATAGTGTTTTTATATATTTATAATATAAAAACTCAAGAAAAAAAATTTATATAAACATGCATAAATAATGAAAAGAACAAAACTATACATGTATATATTTCTACAAATTATTAAAATATTTTAATTAAATGAAAATATCATCTGTTTTATATTATGACTTCTCAATCTTATTTTAGTTATAGTTTTAATTCTTTTCTTTAACTGCTTTTGTAATAATAATAATAATGTATTAATTCATTAATATCATGTGCATTAAAAATACAATAAAAAAATAAGAGGTTACTGTATGTATATAAAAAAAATTATATATATATAAATGGAAATATAGATGAAAGATAAAAGAATAGAATAAATAAAAATTTTAAATAATTAATAAAATAGAAAAAAAAATTAAATATATGTTTAAATTTTTACAAAATTTAGGAAATATATTAATAAAAAAAAAATTATGATATATTTAGTATGTTTTATACAAACACTTTAGAATACTATGATAAAGTAGATTCCTCTATTGTATTGCTTTTAGTATGTGACTTATTTAAAAATTTAGAAAAAAATAAATTTGAAAAAATAATTAAAATTATTGTTGAGCGTATCAAATAAACTGATTTCCCATCTAGGCAAATTCCTGAACTTCCATCATTTTGAACACAAAGAGGAATATTATATTCACGATTTATAGAAAAAATTGATGAGATTAATGTTATTAATGCTAAATTTACAAAAACAAAGGAAGAATATTTTATTTTTTGAATATTTTTTATGCTTTTATATTTAAGAAGAATATATATTAATAAAAATATTGATATAAATAAAAATGTTAGTATTGCATATAAAAGAATTCTATGACAATTCCCAGCTTTTTTTAGTTTTTCTAAAAATTTACACTCTAAATTATATATAGTAGGACCGAAAATATATTTTCGGGTTATTACAAGTTTTTCATCTTTTAATAATCCAACATCACCAGGATTTTTTAGTGCTGAATTTAATTCTTCATCAGTTAGCTCTATTTCATTATCTTTTATATTATAATTTGATCGTAACATGTTTTGAGAGGCCAAATTCACTAAAAAATCTTCCAAAGACTGTTTACTTATTAATTTACAGAATTCATTATTTATTAATGATTCCATTGTTTGTTCTTTATCAATAGAAAGGTTTACATCACCATTTATTTGTGTAATTTTTTGAATTCTTCTTACGGTGGTCGCTCCAATATGAATTAATATTGATTTCTCATTATTCTTTGATCTTAATATGATCTCATGAATTTTCCAAGAATCAGAAAGTAGTGATGTTAGTACAAATGAAAAACATAACACATATAAGATGATGCATAATAATATACTATAGTTAAAACAAAAGTATTTCACTTCCTTTGATATTTTTGACTTTTTTTCTATAATCAAACTCTTTTTATCTTTTAAATATGTATTATTAGATACAAAAGATTTTATTTTTTCAAAACTATATATTTTTTTTTCTATTTTTTGTAGTTTTTTATCATTTCCATTTTCATTAAAATTAATTTCTTTATGTTCTTCTTGTAAATCTAATATTATATGATCTTCAGTTTTAATTGAATATATGTGATCATCTCGTACATATTTACTGTTTGTCTCATATTCATTGTTTTCTTTTATTAAATAAGAATTTTTATTTTTACGAATATTAAGAAACTCTACATTAAAACTATTATGAACATTGCTATGTGATGAATTATTAGAAAGGATGTTTTCTTCAGAATTTCCACATTTTTTGTTATGTTCATTATTTACTATTGGTATTTTTTCTTTTTCTAAAACATCATTTTCTTTTGAATTATTCATATAAGATTTATTTAAGGTATTATTATTCATACAAGTATCTGCCTTTCTATTTATTTCTGTACATATTTCTTTGTCTTGAAAATTTGAACTAAGAGCATCCTTTTTTTTAAATAAAGAAAAGAGTTTATTTTTATTTCTACTTTTTTTTTTACTTTTCTTATCTTTTTCCAACTCTTTATTTAAAATTTTATGTAATTCGTTACTATTTTGAGAGTATTCATTTATACCATTTTCGTTACAAACTTTTTTTTCTTCATTTTGTAGACTATCAGATTGTTCTTGAGATAAATGATAATTATTATCATAATTGCTATTTATATCATTTTTAAATATGTTCTTTTCCTTGCTATAATTTGTTTCTTCAATTACATTTTTACTATTATTTTTCATTCCTATATTATCATCATATGTTTTTAATTTATCAGTTGAATTATCAACATCATTGGTACTGCTATAAGAGGCTTCATTTTCTTTTTTTTTTTCTTGTTCCATTGTATCGGAAGAATATAAATCCAATTTGTCCTTGTTATCTAAGCTGTTTATTTTTTCATTTTCTTTATCATTCTCAGAATATATAACTTGATTCTTAAATATGTTTAGTTTATTCTCAGAACCCTTCAATATACTAACTCCTTCCTCTTTCTTTATAGTATATAAATCATTTTCATTTTCGAGTATTTTTTTATCATTATTATTTATTTCATTTTTCGTACAGTTATCCTTTGAGTCATCTTTTTCAATTACCTTTTTATTATTTTCAAATAAATTAATTCTTAAGTTATTCATATGTTCCTTTTCCATATTTTCATAATTGTCTAAGTTTGACTTATTTTCCAAATACTCGTCAAAGGCACTCCCGTGATAATTAAAAGAAATAAGATTGCTATCATTTAAATCAATTTTTTTTTTTTCTGATTTTTCTATATTTAAATAATTCATTTGTATTTCTACATCTGTGGAATTTACCACTGCTTCCATATTTATTTTATTATGATGTCAAATAAAATTATAAAAAATAAAAATTAGAATCAATAATTATTTACAACTTCAAAATATGGCTAAGATAAATATACGAAATTTTTAAATTTCTATTTATAAAAGACTTAAAAATTATAAAGTTTTTATTATCTTTTTATATTATATTACATTTCCATATTATCCATACATTTAAAAAGTTTAATTTTTAATTTTATTAAAAGAATAAAATTGGGAAATGTGAAATTTTTTTTTTTTTATTTTATATAAAACGATGCTTTTTCCAAATCTATAAAAAGATAAAAAATAATATATATAAATATATTTATTAAAATAAACATAAAAAAGATAACATATAAGAAAATCAATAAAATTTATAACATAAATATAAAATTAAATATATAATAATATAAAAGAAAAAATCTACTATGAATCTGAAATTATAGAAATAGGAGGCATATGTGCACCGTTACACTCTTATGAAAAATAAAATAATATAAAATGAATTTGTAATTTTTTATGCCTTTATAAAAAAAGTTTTAATTTGTCTTATATAACACCTTAAGTTATATTGTCTGATTTTATAAAAATGAAATTCTAATTACAAAAAAATTGCAATGAATGAAACATTTGTTTATTATGCATTTGAAAAAAAAAATTACTAATAATTTAGAATAAAATGAATTACCATTTACTACACCTTTTTTTTTCTTTTTTAATTCATGTTTAGACAATTTGAATTTTATGTTTTATTTGTTGTTTATAATTTAATATTCTATAAAATTTCACAATTTTTTTTTTAAATATATGTATGTATATATATATGTACAATTATTTTTCTTATTTTTAAATTAAATATGTATGAAGAATGTAAATTATAAAAAATTTTTTTTGCGTGCAAAAATATTAGAATTCCATGTATTTACTAAATGTATTATTATTAAAAGGATATTACATTAAATGATAAGTAGCATTGATAGAAATATTAATTTTAATTCCTTTTTTCTATTTTTTTCCCTTTTATTATGGATTTAAAAAAAAATTAAGTTAATTCATTTTTTAAAATTATTTCATTAATATTATTTTTACACCATAAAATAATTTTAAAACAACCGATCAAATGTGTGTAACATTTTTTGGAAACGTTACATAAAATTAATTGCATATAAAAATTGTAACATATATATGTATATTGCATTAGTTGCAAATATATATATATATATATTTATTTATTTATTTATAATACATGCCATTTTTTATTAGCACCTCTAAGCAAAAAAAAAAAAAAGAAAAAAACTATTACGATTATTAATGAAAGTGTATGGATACTTCTAAATGATTTTTTTATTTACAACTAAAAAACTTTATTATTATTTTTAAAAATAGTAAATAATATAACTTTTTTAATGAATAAATAATAATTATGTATCTTAATCTTCAATAAAATATTATTAATATGTGCATGTATAATTTTCAGGGAAGTGCAATATTTTTATCCCTTTAAATTTAAAGCATAATGAATAATTTCTATTTATGATGTATTTCTTTATATTAATATTTCAAAGATAGTTTTTATGAAATATTAAAGTATAATTTTTTTTCTTCTTTTTAAATATCCTAACAAGACTAACCTAATTTTTTTTTATGAATACATTAAGAAAAAAGTTTTAAAAAGAAAAATTCAATTTATAGTGAATGATAGGGATTAACATTCTTTGGTAAGACATTTAATGCTATATTTAACTATAAAATTCAATATAAAAAATTTGCATAAAAAATATAAGTATACTTATTTTTTAATAATTTTAATTCGTTTTCTATGCATAAATTATATTATTTGAACACTCTTCACTTAATATTCATTTTATTTGTGTAAACTTGGTTCCTCCAAAGAAAAATAAGCTTTTTTTATTAATATACTATGTCTGTATATATTAAAGTAAATAGAATATTTTTGCTTAATATTATTAATAGATTTTACTTATGTAAATATACTTCTTAAATATGAAAGAATAACTTTATTAATCATCTTACTTATAAGTATAATAAAAATGGTTTCTACTAGAAATGAGTGTGAATATATATATTCTTTTATAATAATTTATATTATAGAACTTATTCTTTATATTAAATATAAAGATAACAAAATATGTTTGTTAAAGTAGCCATTTATATGTTGTGCTAACAGATAAACTTTAATGTAAAAAATTAACGTGTATTATTCGGGATTATAAAGTTTAATACATTTTATTACATACACCTGCATGTATAATACATAAAAAAATATAATTTTATGTTAAATTTTTCTAAATGTTAATATTATGATAAAACACACACCCAAAAAAAAAAAGAAAAATATTTACAAAAATTAATAGCTTCTAGTGAAGCCTAAAAAAAAAAGGAAAATATGTATATATATATGTATTTATCTAAAGTTAAAGCATGAAATAACTTCACTAATATTTTTTTATTTTTATTTTATTTTTTTTTTTTTACATAATAATATAAAAAATTAACAATTAATAATTATAAAGAGAAGAATAATTATTTATATAAAATAAGAAATGAATTCCACGCTCTGAAATTTTTTAAAATTAACTTTAAAATTTTTTTTTTTTTTATGAATTAACTATTACTCTTTTAAATGCGTATTTCATTGAATATATTTGTATATTTGTTCAGACAAATTATACAAATTTACACATATACATACAGGAATTAATATTATTTGTTCTTTGATAGCTAATTATTATACAAATAAAACCATTTTAAATTTATGATTTTAATTTTTCTTCTTTATCTTAGAAAGCTATATATATCATCCTACTACTTATTTCTTTTAAACATGTAATTCAATAAAAGCATAAATAATAAAATAACAAAAAAGAAGCATGTTTATATTTGTGTTTGTACTTATAAGCTTATGTTTCTAGTCATTTATTATTTTTTTTTTTTTTTATTTTTTTATTTATTTTTTTTTTTAAATAATTTTTCTCATTAACCAATAATTATACCCAGTTTATGATCTTTCTCCACGAATACGTCTGGCTAATTGAATATCTTTTGGCATAATTGTAACTCTTTTTGCATGGATTGCACACAAATTTGTATCTTCAAAAAGTCCAACTAAATAAGCTTCAGCTGCTTCTTGTAATGCTAATACTGCTTGAGATTGAAATCTCAAATCTGTTTTATACTCCTGTGCAATTTCTCTTACTAACCTTTGAAAAGGCAACTTTCTTATTAACAAATCAGTAGATTTTTGGAATTTTCTTATTTCTCTCAAAGCAACAGTTCCTGGACGATATCTATGGGGCTTTTTAATACCTGTTGAAACTGGAGCTGATTTTCTTGCGGCCTTTGATGCTAATTGTTTTCTTGGGGCCTTTCCTCCTGTGGATTTTCTTGCTGTTTGCTTAGTTCTGGCCATTTTAGTTTTTTTTCAAAAAAAAAAAAAAAATTTTAATGTTTTGCGCGGGATAAAAAAAATATAAAAATGTATATTTTTCGAAAAGTTATGTTAAATTATAATATAATCTTTTTTTTTTAAATTAAATTTTTTTATATTTTTGTCGTACTAAATAAAAAAAAATTTATAAAAAAAAAAAAAATTTAATTTTACATAAATCATAGGATATTTTTTTATATACGCATATGCAAATTTGTACATATGTATATATTATAAATATTTTATATTCAATATATATTTATATATATATATTTTTTTTTTTTTACAAGTGCATGTATTTATTTTTTTCAATTTTTTTTTTTTATTTTTTTATGAAAATGTACAATAAGTTAGCAAGTGTATTTTATGGATAAAAGCATGTAAAATTTTTTATTTATAAAAATGCTAATATTTTGTATAAAATTTTTTTATACCTATTTATTCATTTGTATATTTTTTTTTTTTTTTGTTTTCCTTTATATAATTACAGATTAAAAGCAACAAATGTGCGAGAAATTAATTTTTTTTTTTTTTATGTATATTAATGGAGTAACTATTAAAACCATATTATTAATCATTATTACAATAGAGATTAAAACAAATATTATCTATCAGCACTACTTATTTATCTTATTGAATTTTTGTTTCAACTCATTTTGAAAAAAAATATCAACTCAGCTCAGTTGTTTTACATTTTTAATTAAATAAATTTATCATTATAGATAACATTAATGGAAGTTTTCTATTAATGTCAGTAAAAATATATATTTTTTTAAATATTGCAAATTTATAATTTTTAATCTCTGTTTTTAATAAGTTTAATTTTTATTAGTTAAAAATGAATTTTTTATATTTATCTTTTTTTTTGTTATTGACGCTAATCACAGCAATATAAATATTATTTTATAATTCCAGTAACAAAAAGATACCAATAATTAGTATGATCAATCATAAAAGAAAAAAAAAGTTAAAGATAGCAAAATTGTAAGCTTTGTTCTTTCATTTTATTAAGATATTTGTTGTTATGCATAAAATTAAAAAATGACACATATATATTTTTATTATAGTTTTATACTTAAATGCAGATCGAGTATTTTATTACAAAATAGTGTTTCATTTTAAACTTTTTTATTTTATGTTATATATTTTATATAGTATTCTTTAAGAGATAATTTGCACATAAATTGTTTTCTTATTATTTTAATATTTTCGCATAATTAACTATAAATTTACAATGAAAATTTTATATCATTTTTATTACAAGAGTTTAATAGAAAGTTATATTGTAATTGGGATCTTATCATTTATCTATAATATATAATTTCAATTTAATTCTATTTTAATATATTTTTTAATTATTATATTTGAATTTTATGTCAATATTTATATATATCGAATAATAAGTTATTAAAAAATAGTGATATAAATTTTATTATTTTTAATGTTTCTTTTAAATTGCACTTTTATATATTTAAAAAAAAAGACAAATATTGCAGAAAAATATATGCGAAATTCATTTATATATTGCCTACGTAAAATACTTTAAAATTAAGAATATTACAATGCATTACTCTTGATGTAATGGAGAAATAGGAAAAAAAACATATTTTAATTTTTTTTTTAATGCTTTCAGTGAAAAATTTTCTATGTATTCATTAAATGTTTATTTTTTTTTAATATGCTTTTTTTTTTAAGTATCGCACAGGATAAAAAAATAAACTATATAATGCACTTTAATTTCGTTATCAGTGATTATAACTGGCATAGAAACAAAATTGATACAATTTTGCTCACACTACTTATAGTAGATATCTTATTCTTTTTGTGAAGTTCAAAAGTTATTCTTATTTATTTATTTGTTTTTTAAAAGAACGATTCTATATAGTAAATACACATATACAGTAATATAAAAATGCAATATAATATATATTTTTTACAAATTTTCTCATATTTCACTACAAAATATTAATAATATTAATCATTTATTCATTTACCCTTATTTTTTACTTTCTTTATTTAGAAGTTTTTATTTCAGTTATCCTGAGACTGTATATATATTATCTCCTTCAAATGAGATGTTTTTTTTTTCTTATAGTGGAAATGTAGCAGAGTGAAAATTTTAGTTAAATCTTGATTTTATTTTATAAAATAAGTATAACTTAATGTTATTAAAACGAGTTGAATAAAAAAAAGCATTAAAAAATAACTTATTAAATTTAAATCTCTTTTTGTCATATGCAAATTAATTACATTTATAAATATAATAATAATTTGTTCGAAGTTAGCTAATTAAATTGTCATGTATTTTTTTAAATATTAACAACTTCATTTGTTCAATTTTATACGTTTATTATAACTTAAATATTTCAGTATATTTGAATAAAAATTGCAATATTTAACTTTTTTTTATATTAACAATATATGAAAAATTTTATCACTATGAGTAAATGAAACTACAAAGGAGTGCTAAATTAATTAATGCTTAATTATACAAAATAAAATATGAATTAAAAAATATATTAATCACAAAAAAATCAGTTTTAAAGCGTTTATATTTATTAATAGTAATAACAAAATGTTTTAAATTAAAAAAGGAAAGATAAAATTAAAGATTTTAAATGTTTAAACAGTAATGCTTTTTCCATATACTAAACCTATTCAATAGATAAATATAGAACATACTTTAAGAAAAAGAAAAAAATTAAAAGTTATTCAATGTTTAAATAAGTTACATAATTGTAAATAATAATAAAAAAATAATACATTGAAAAAAAAAAATAAATCCATTGAAAAAAATAAAAAATAATATTAATAAATGAATAATAAGATATAATAAGGCAATGAAAAAGTAAAATGAAGAAAAAATAAAAAATTAAATTAAAAAATTCACATAAAATCTTATAATTCTTAATATACAAATACGCAAAATTCATAAGTATATATATATATATTATATATAATATATATATATATGTATAAAGCATTTTTAGTATTTCAAATTATTTTATATAAAAAATATTTAGTGCATATTCTTATATGAGTGATAACCCATTATTTTAATAAATATAAATAAATATATATCGTATTTCTAATATTTTATATTTAACTCTTTTTTTTTTTTTAATGAGTAAATTCTATGTAAATTGTGCACTAAAAATGTATTATATATGAACATATGTATAATAATATATAATTATATATATAATTGCAAATATTTATATACACGTGAATAATTATTTTTATTAAACTATGTAGTATTTTAAAAAAAATTATGCACACATCTTTTTATATATATTTGCATTACATCAATTTTGAGTCAATTAATGGAATATATAAAAGAAAAATACACGGTAATCAACCATTTTTATGTTTAATAAAATTGCATGATTTTTGTAAAAATATGTATTTTTATATATAAATTTATTTAAAATCTAAAAATATATACTAATTCGCAATATTTTTTTTTTTTTTTTTTTTTCTTGCTCACATGAATGTAATTTTGTTGCACATATATTTTTTTTTTTTTTTTTGTGAAGACAAAATTATTTCATGCAGCATTTAAATTGATTAAAAAAATTTTTTTTTTTTTTTTTTTATTATTATTATTTTTTCGATTTTTTTTTTTTTTTTAAATATTTTAAACATTATAAAAAATTGTAATAAATTTTAAATATATTTTATAAAAATAACGAATTCATTTTATATCATTTTGAAAAAGCAATTTTTTATTTAAATTAAAAATTAATATTTAAAAATGTCAGCAAAAGGAAAAACTGGTAGAAAAAAAGCTGTAAAGGGAACTTCAAATTCTGCTAAAGCAGGACTTCAATTCCCAGTTGGAAGAATTGGAAGATATCTTAAAAAGGGCAAATATGCAAAAAGAGTAGGAGCAGGAGCGCCTGTTTATTTAGCAGCAGTTCTAGAATACTTATGCGCAGAAATTTTAGAATTAGCAGGCAATGCAGCAAGAGATAATAAAAAGTCAAGAATAACACCAAGGCACATACAATTGGCTGTAAGAAATGATGAAGAATTGAACAAATTTTTAGCAGGTGTTACATTTGCTTCTGGAGGTGTTTTGCCAAATATTCACAATGTTTTATTACCAAAGAAAACACAAGTTAAAACTGGTGGTACAGCTAATCAAGAATATTAAATTTTATAATATTTAATGCATTTTGCTGATATATATAAATTTATACATATATATATAAGATAAAAAAAAAAAAAATATAAAAATATAAAAAAGATGACAAAAAAAAAATGAAATGACTTCATATTAAAAAAAAATGTATAATCATTTTTATTTATGTGAAAAGTATAAGAAAAAAAAAAAAATGAAGGATTTAAAAAAAATCATTTTTTTTTGTTTATTTTTTTTATAAGTTTTTTCCCTATTCGCTTTATTAATGTTTAATTATTTTTTATTTTCTATTTTTCTTTTTTTTTTTTTCTCAAAATGAGAAGAAAATGAGATTATTAAAAATAGAAAATATGAAATAATTTATTAATTACATATTTTTTATTAACTGTAAACTAAATACATAAGGTTTCACTAGAAGCCATTAAAAATAAATTGATTTCTTTTTAGTTATTTCAATTTTTTTTTTTTAAAAACATGTTTCTTAAAACAATGTCATTTTTTCATTTTGATCAATTTATCTGCTTATAAATAAATATATATAACTTACGTGATTCATATTTCATTTTTAAATATGCCAAGTAGAAACAATGAGCGTATATTCATAGTTATAAGGTATTCTATTATATTAAAATATTACCATCTCTTAATATATTCTTAACATATGAAATATTAAAGTATTAATGGTAGTATCCTCAATGGCATACATAAATTAAGGAATACAAAAAAAATTTCTGTAATTTAAATATATAAAATGAAACTATTCATATCTTCTTTTTCTCTCTATATATACTATTGTGTTTTATTTTCTTATGAATTAAGATGGAAGCAAATATTTATGTATATTTATTATTCAATATGAAACATTAGTAAAATATTCTGCAATCAGACAGCTTTTTTTGGCAAAAAATATTTTTTATTATTTTTCGTTACTTTTTAATAAAAAAAGAAAAAATAATAAGATTTTTCATTTTTTTTAAAGCATAAGATTTTATAAAGTTTTAACCCAAAATAATTAAATATTTAATAAATCACCTTTACGTATAAACCAAGAATCACATAAAGTATCAATTAAAAAATTTCTATTTCATATTTTTCATATAAAGTCACTTAGAAATTCGTTATATCATATATTTATGTGGGCTTTTCCTTTATCTTTTATTAATAAAACAAAAACTTATCAAAATTTAATGAACATTTCATAATTGCTTAAGCCCCTTCTGTGATCCAAACAAAAAAATATAAATTAAAAAAAAAGATAATATACATTTATTTATAAAATGCCTATGAAGTAAATAAATTTATACTTAATGAGAGTAAATAGTTCGTAATTTTATAAAAAATGAATGTAATATTATAAATTTTTAGTGTTTAACATATAAATTAATGTTGTAAAAGTTCCTAATTTTTTTATTTTTCAAAATATTTGTTCATTTTTTTTATATATTTACAATATATTACGAAAAAAACAATCACAAAATGAAAGCATTAATAAAAATATAAATAGCATACATTTGTATAATAAAATGGGAATGTTAAATGTTTCTGATTAAAATTATTGAAACATAATTTCTAAATAAATGAATTAAAGAAAACAAGTTACATTGCTTGTTGTAAATAAACTTTTAACCATAAAATTAATAAAATATATTCACTAAAAAGTTATATATATATATATCTACAGCTAAATACATTATGAAGTTCAAAATTTTTTTTTTTTTACATATTAAGAACACATTTGATACTGTCCATATAAAATATTCGAATTACTTTTAATTTACTTATTTCTTATTTTTTTTAAATATTATATAATAGAAAATTAAAAATAGAAGATATATTTATGGATTTAATTCGTTATATTTACAAATAACTACTATATTAATTTTTTTTTTTTTTTGTCTAATTTGAGTTTAATTGTATAAACGTAAAGGAGCACAAAAAAATTTCTTTGTTTTTGTAATATATTAAGTTCATATAGAAAGATAAAAAGATTAAATTAAGTGAATAATAAAATCCTTAAATGTAAATAATTAATCTTTATTTTATTTTAATTTATACGAAAGAATATTAATTATATATAACAAAAATAAATTAGCATCTTTCTTTTTTCTTATTCTTTAACTTTTGTAATTTATATATCTATTTATTAAAAAGTAATTTAATATGTATAATAAAAATTCACACTAATATAAAATGAGAACCATATTGTAATTTATTATCCGTTAGAAAAAGGCTAAATTCAAAATACAAATACAGTAAAGGTTAAAAGTCAATGTAAAAAAATTTTATATAACAATAAAAATAGAAGATTGATAAAATTACATAGTTGTAAAGTTATTTTATTAGAAATCTTTATTCAGTAATTTTTTTTTAACTGAGCCTTAAAATTTTATCAGTTATTAAAAAAAATTTTAAACTAACACTTCCAAATAATTTCCTAAATGGAACATTTAAGTTAAAACATTATTATTAAAACTACATAAAATAAAAAAAAAATAAAAAATACAGAACATATATATAAAAGAATAAAGAAATAATATAAAATAGTGGAAATAAAAAAAAATTATAAGAAAAATGGCTAAAAGAAAAAATTAAAAATATGGCTTTTATTCTGTTATATATAGAATGATTAAATTAATATGAGAATGTATTTAATTCTCAATTAAAAATATATTATAAGATTTAAAGTGTACAAAAACAAAAAGGACATTAACTTAAAAAAATATTGCAAAATTTTTAAGTAAAAAATAAAAAATATGTATATAATTAGGAAGTGATAAAATATATATATATATATGGAGAAATGTTTAAATATATATATTAGGAAGTGTTAAAATATATATATATATATATGAATTCCGAATAATTGTATTTTTGAAAAAATGTTTTTTCTTTACAAAGAAATTTTAAAAAGCAAGTTATGTTTATTTTTTATTTATTATGAAAAAAAATTTATATTTGTTGAAATCATATCATTAATATTTTTCCAAATTGTTTCTCTTTTTTCAACTGCTCTTGTAAAAAGTTTTACCTTATTTTCATATAATAGTGGAATTTCTAAAGCAACCTAGGAAAAAAAAAAGATATAAGGAGATAATAACAGTTACTATGATCAAAAATTAGTGCTTCATAATAAAAAATGTAATAAACATTCTTTCATATAATTATAATAAATAAATTATTTAATAGAAATGATAATAAAATTACAATTTTGTCAAAAAAATATGTTATTAATGCTTTTTTTGATTAAAAAAATATAAAAATATGTACTGAAGTAATTTGTGCATATTTTTGTAAACATAACATAAAAATTTAAAAAAATTAATTTAAAAAAAATTTAATGAATAATATATATATGAAAAGAGATAAAACTTAAAATATTTTTAAGATAAAAGACCAAATATTAAATAACATAAAAAAATAATTGTTAATTCATTGATTTCTTTATCGAAGCATTTCATAATCATATTACTTTTGCATAATAAGGGTTACAAAAAACAACAAGATAATTATTTTCTTGCATAAAAGAGGATATTTTCTCAACTTTTATTACTGGACCTATCCATTGCATAAAATTTTTACATTCATTTATTGTAGTATTTTGTGGAAAATTACAAACAACTATTGTCGAATCTTCATCAAAGTCTTTTGGCTTTAAAAAAAGGAAGATTAATAAAATAAACATACAAAAATTTAAAAAAAAAAAATATTTTCAAACAGATTTGAGTAATTTATGCAAATGTACTTATGTGTATATATATTTATTTAATTTTTTTTTTTTACATACTGCATAAACATTTCCTAATTTTCTTTCTGTTAAATTAGATACGTTTTTCGATTGAGTTACTTTCCTTTTCTGTAGTTCAACTGTTCTTAATTTTCTATAAGATTGATCCATTTTAAATAAAAAAAAATTATAAAAAAAAAATATACCAATAATTGTGTCAAAGTGAAGGATTTATTGATTCATTTTTTCTTCTCTATGATTTGTATTTTTTCTTTATATTTTGTTCCTTCATTAGAAATTTTTCTGAAAATTTCCATATTAATATTAAAATAAAAAAAATTTAATATATTGACAATTTTTTATGTATATGTATATTTTTTTCTTTAGCACACACAAAAAAAAAATTTTTTTTTTCATTTACATAAAAAGTTTCTAAATAAAATTTTCATACTTTTTATAATAATTAAAGAAAATATCCTATTATAAATATTCTTTTTTTATTTAAGTTTAATTTCTTTTTTATTTAAATTTAAAAAAAAATTGCCCTTATACTGAAAATTAAAAATCATAAAATTTATAAATTTAGCTCATTTAAGCATTATCTTTAAAAAATAAAACATTGATGATTTTATGAACAAAAATATTAAAAATTATCTGAATGTGACTATTTATATTTTTCTGTTTTTTCTATTTTTTTTTTTTTTTTGCGTTGCTTATGAAAAAAAAACTGTTTTAAATAGTAGAACAAATTATTATTGCACATATTTATTAAACTATTATTAATAAAACGTTACTTAATTTTTAGTTTTCTGTACATAAAGAAGAAATAAAATGCACCATATACAAGTCTTCATATAAAAAAGGTTGTCTTTTCAAGTTACAATTTACATAATTTTATAAAATTGTGATTAAGGTATATTTATCATTTTAAAAAATAAGAAAAATTGTCAAAATACATTATTTTTTAAAAAAATATATACTATTTAAAATAATATTTTACTTAATTTTTTTTCATATTATAAATATTTTTAAAGTTACATCCTAATAAAAAAATGCTATTTTTTAATTATGAGTACATATTAATTTTTTTGTATAAATATATATATATATATATATACAATACTGATCTATTTATAAAAAAAAAGAAAAATACATTTTTTAAAATGAAAAAGGAGAATAAAATAATAAAAGAATAATTTATAAAATGATATATTTTTATAAACATAATATTTGTTGTTTAAATAACTGGAGATATGTTAAAATATAAATGGAATGTGTTAAATAGAATTATAAATAACTTTTATTTTTAATGCTTTATAATAATTATTATTAAACACTTAATGAACAAAACATTTTTTTCAAAAAAAAAAGAGAAAATTTTATATTAAAAAACAAAAAAAATATATATATAATTATAAATAACTCTCATAAATAAAAAATTTATTTTCAAAATAAAACTCAAGCCTTAATTTTATTTGCCTTGCTACCTTTTGAATTCTCCTGTGGCTTATATGAAGATAATTTTTCATCAATTTCTATAAGGTAAAAAAAGAAAAAATTATAAATTAAAATAAAAATATAATAATTTTTTTTAATGAAATGCAACATATACTTATGGGTAAATTAAATATTAAGTTCAAAATAAATAAATTATTTTTATAAAAAATATTTTATAAATATATATGTTTATGTAGATATTAATACTAACCTTTTATTTTATTTGATAAATCTGTTCTTCTAGATTCAACATTTTTTACACTTTCATCTCTTTTTTTTTCATACATTTCTTTTTTCTCATTTAATTTCTCAATGCATGAATCAACCTCTTCAAAGCTGACAGGTGGATTTATTCCAGCAGTTACAAAGTAACATAAAATGTTCATGTCTAATTTAAATAATTTTTGTTTATCCTTTTTGTTTTTTGTCTTTTTGTTTTCATTTTTTCCCTTAGTGTTTATATTGTTCTCTTCCTTATTATCTATTGATTCAATTTCTCCATTAACTTTTTTTAATAAATTATTCTGTTTTTTTGATTCTTCAATTTTCACTTCTTCTTGAATTTTTTTTAAGTATACTAGCATATTTTCTATTAATGCTAATTCTTCTCTGTATGGTAAGAGATCAATATCTTCCATTTCCTTTTCTAATGATTGTTTTTCTAATTCTAGGTTTTTTCTTTCTCTTTCTTCTTTAAGTTTTTGTTGCTTAGCTTGTAACAAATTTAACTTATAATTTCTATACTGTTGCCTTTTTTTCTCCATTTCTACAGTAATATTTCTCCTTTCCATAAAATAGTGATTCATTTTTTTTGAATAGTTATCTCGTAAATTGTTAAGTTCGTTTAATTTGTTATTTTTTTCTTGAAAACTGTTTTGTAATTCTTTTAATTTATTTCTTTCAACCTTTTTTTCATTTCTTAATTTATTTATCTGTTCTCTAATGGAATCCATCCTACTCTTTAGTGGTACTAAAAAAAAAAAATTATAAAAAGCATATAATTGAATAGCATTGAATATAATGAATTAAAATATATTAAAAAAAAAAAAAAAACAATAATTTTCATTTTTATTTTCATACAAATAGCTTCATCATCATATTTGTTAGCTTCACTTTCTATTTTACTATATGATGATAAAAGAGGCTTGTTTTTATTTAATGCTTGAATTTGATTAATTAATAATTTTTCTTCTTTAATTGAAATAGTTGAAGTCATTAACTTATTTTCTATTTCCTTAATTTTTTTCTCTATATCTTCTTCATTTTCAAATCCTATTTGTTTTTTTATATTCTGGGCATTAAATTTTAACTCCTTTTTATGTTTTTGCTTTTTTTCAATATCATCTAATATATTTCTACGCTCATTTTCTAATTTGTCTATTTCATTTTGGAAAGAATCAATTTTGGTTATTATATCTTTTTTCTTTTTATTAAATTCCTCCTTTGCTTTACTGGCTACTTTAATTTCCTTCTGCAAATTGTCCTAAAAAAAAAAAAAAAAAAGAAGAAAAATAATAAAAATGAATGTAATTTACATAAATATCACTACTTATACTTTTTTTTATGGGGAATAGTTAAGAAATATTTATAAAATAATTATTTTTCTTTAAATGCAAAAACTATACTTAATATTCACATAGCATATATACTTTTATATTTTTTTTTTTCTTTTTATATCTTACAATTTTTTTTTTAATTTCATCAATTGATTCAGATATACTCGCTAATTTTTCGTTGTAGGCATCAAAATCTGGCTTCTCTACTTCTTTGATTTTTTCGGCTTCAGTCATTTTCTATTAAAAATAAGAGTTCAAAAATAATAAGAAAAACCTTCTTTATCTAAAATGTCGATATTTCACTGAAATAATTCTAAATGTCTGAAATGCATGGATAATTTTAATGAGAAGTTATGAGCATGAACTAAATGCAAAATATATAGAGATATTAATATTGTTCATGAAAAAATTCATCTGTTAAGAAGAAAAAAAAAAAAATACATAAATATATTTTATAATTTCAAATTGTAATATTAATTATTTAATTTATGATGAATAAATATTTGTAGTTATTTATATGAATACAAGCATACATGCATATGCATTAATATATATGTATATTTCTTTTATTATTTGTAACATAATATTAAATTAATTTCATAGATATTTTTACATTTAATCTTTTTACTAATGAAAAAAAATTTACTATAATTAACAAAATATAAAAAATTATATTAAGAAAAAAGAAATATGTAATAGAAGAATATAGAAACATATTATATAAGCATAAACATATAAATATAAATTTATTTTCTATATTTGTTTAATATAACACAAAAAAAATAAAATAATATAAAATAATTAGATGTACATATAAATAAAAAATTAATATTTAGAAAAAAAAAAATATTACATAAACATGTTTTTGTCATTTCACAAAATACTTCAAAAAATAACCTCACTATTTTATATTGCAATATTTATAGTCCTTCAAAAAAAAAAAAAAAAAAAAAGATATTTAACAAGAAAAACAAAAAATTCTACATTAAACATATAGATCACATGAAAACGATTAAAAATATTTTTATGATTGCCAATAAAAAACAATTTTCTATATATTTTTTTATTTTACTATATAAATAAGTGCTCAATAAAACAAAATTCATAGAAAGCAGAAATATACGTATTTTGCGATCATATTTTAATTTATAGTTTTAAAGAAAAAAAAAAATTTATTTTTATAAAATTCAAAAATTTTATGTATTAAAAATAATTTGTAAGAATATATATGGAATAAGAAAAAAAAATATAAAAATAAAATAAAGATAAGAATAAAAATGGATATACAATAATTTAAAATATAAGATAAATTGAGATAAAATAATATAAAAAAAAAAAAAAATAAAATAAAATATATAAATTAGTAACTCTTTTGAACTGAAAAAAAAAAAAAAAAAAAAAAAAACTGTAACATGTAATTCACACAAAAATAATAATCGTGCATATATTTATTTATATTTATGTATATTTTTTTTTTTTTTTAACTACTGAACTTGTATGTCCTACTTTTCATTGATAATTTTTTATTTTAAAAATAGGTACTACTAATTACATTTTTTAATAAAATATATTTTTTCTTTATTTTATCAGAAAATTCCTATTTATAAATCAATTTGTATTAGTACGAAAATATTTTTTGTGCATTTATGTTTATTTTTAATTGCACGTTTATATTTTTTTTTTTTTTAAATATTGAGAGGAAAATTAAATTGTAATTTTAAATATTCTTTTTTAAATATATGTATGATCATTTATTGAATTATTTAGTTTAAACTTGCAAGCAAATAAATTTACTTTCTATAAGTTCTATTTAGCTAAATATTCCTTAACTTATATAAGAATACGGAAGAATTATTTAAAATAATAAGAGACTTTAAAAAGTAATATTGTTCTACTTTAAAAACTAATGAAAATACTCTGTTAATTCACAATTTACGTTATTTAATATTTTTTTTTTTAAGTATATTAATAATTCAAAATATTACATGTGTAAAATACAATAGATTAAAATTTTATAAATTACAATTTTTTTTTAATTCTTAATAAAATATTACAAATGAATTAAAAAAAAAAAGGAACATTGTTGTGTAGGTGGTGAAAAAAAATTAAATAACGACGAACAAAATATAATAGAAATAATATTCTTTATGCATTGTTTTTTCTTTTTTTTTTTAAATAAAAAAAAAAAGTAGATACATATTCAAGATTGATAAAAATAGAACTAAAAAGTAGAAATATATATTATTATACTTTTATAAAAATAGATAGCATTTAAAAGTTGCATTAAAAAATTATTCTTAAAAAGAATGACAAAAAATAAGTAAACCAACAATAATAATAAAATAAGAATTTTAATTATCAATTTAAAATAATTTAAAAAACTTAAAAGTTTAATTTCTAAGAAACAAAAAAATTTTATTTATTTTTTATAAGATAAATTTCAAATATTTTGTTAAGATAATTATTTAAATGCTTCACACTCGTTACAACTGATATTTGGCACCTGAACAAAATTAATATATATATTTATAATTTTAAGGGAAATACTAAAAAAAAAATTTGAACATTAATAAATTTTACAAAATTACCCTTTTATTTCATATCGTATCTTTACTAAGATTAAGATTTTGTTTTCTCTTTCAACACCCTAATTGAAAAAAAAATATTTGCAAAAATATTTTTTTAATATAAAATTTTAAAATATTTATAATCATAAGAAAGTATAATGATTTGTTTTTATTTGTATTTTTTTTTTTTTTTTTGTATATTTTTATTATTATAAAATTACGGGAAAGTGTATGTATCCTGATGCGCACATAAGCATTCCAATCTATAAAAAAAAAATATATATATATTATATATATATGGTTTTTTTTTTTAAACAACTTTTTTATGTGCATTTTCTTCTTTTTTTTTCATTACTTTTAAAATGTAGAAATTAAAAGCATTAATTAAATAATTTAAAAAAATTTTTTTTGAGAATTTTGGTACGCCCGTTATAATATCTTCATTATTAACTTGTGTAAGTGCTTTCCAATAATTTTTAAAAGTAACTTCATTCATTTTATTTTCCTTAATAAACCTTGTAATTAAAATGGGAAGCTTAGAAGTAAAACTTAACGCCTATAAAAAATAAAATAAAATATAGAAAATTAACTGTTTATGTATAATTATTTAAAATATTTTTTTATCTATTATTTCTATTGGAATTTCCTATATCACTACAAATCTTTTATTGTTACTATTATTTTAATTTTCTTCGTCATACACATATATATATATATGCATATAATTTTTTTCTTACCGGTGAATTAGGTACAATAATATTAAAATAAATATTGGGAATATTGTAAAAAATATTAGATATTGTAATAATAATTTTATAAATATATATGTCGTCACTATCTATTTTTTCATTATTTACATCTTTTTGTTCTCTTATACTTATTTGTTCACATTTTTCTATATTAATACTAAGAAAAAAAAAAAAAAAATACATATATATATATATTTATTTCAAAATAAACATTTTATATGGATAAAATTTTTTTAATTTCTTTATATCAATACTGTGTAGTGATATACCTACTCAAGTTAATAACATCTTTAGAAATGTTTTTTATATAAAAAATAATTATTCCCTTATTTTCTTGATATTTTTGTTTAACCAAAATAGATATAGTATTGTTTTTAAAAAATAAGGATTTTTCTAATAAACATGAGTTAAACCATAGGTCATTTACATTGGTTGCCTTTTGTAAACATAAAATCTTAAATAATTTTTCGTTATCATCTGCACTTTTATTAGAATTTTCTGATTTATTACTTGACAAACTTGATAAGCTTGATATACTTGATGTTTTTTTAGTATTTTCTGAAGACGTATTTGTAGAATTCCGAGTTTTTTTTTTATCATAATTTTCCTCTGATGAATTAGATGTTAGTTTACTATTTGAATGATCACTAGAACTTTCATTATTACTATTACTATACACTTTATCATATTTTCCTGATTGTTTTTTATCATTGTATTTTTCAAATTTAAGAAAATTGTCTTTTTCATTAAAATCAATAACTGCATGTCTACAAAAAAAAAAAAGGGAAAAAAATAAAAACATAAATTATATTATTAACCAGTTAAAGATTACTATATAAAATAATATAATAATTATATAATATTTCATATATGAAATTAAAAATGGAATACATATATATATATTTTATTTATCAAAAGTATATTCCATTAATATAATTTGGAATAAATAAAAAATTTTTATTGAATATTACTTGTTGGTTTCCAGTAATCGTTTAATAAGAAAATTTTCATGAATTTTTTTAATATTATATAAAGGCATATTTTTCAATAAATAATTTAGCATATTTAAATTATTTAAATTACATAAATTTAAAAATTCACAAGCTCTAGTTTGCAATTCCAAATCTGAATGATTAATACAATTATTTAAAATTTTTTTAACACTTGTCATAAGTCTATTATCATAAAAAACTAATTTCATGATAGCCATTAAAATAACACATTTTGTATTTGGTGATGTGAAAGAGAAATATTTTTTTAAAATTTTTAGTTGATCTTTAATTGGAACTTTATCTTTAATTAAATAACCAAAAGATCCGATGATATACGAACATAAGTCAATAAGCAATTCTATTTTTGTAATATTATCAGATAAATATTTATAACATTTCATAGCTGCATAGGATTGAATTTTTTGTTCTTCTTTATTTTTATCTAAATTACTTTCTTTCTTAGGAAACTTACTATTCTTCTCATTTTCTACAAAACCAGTTATAATTTGAACTAATCTAAACCATACTTCTTGAAATATTGATTTATGTGTAATTTCAATAATTTTAAATATAACATCAATATACCATGATAGGTCTGGTGAAAACCTTTCTGCTAATATAGAGATTTTTATAATTATTTCATTTTGTATATATGGATCAATAAAAGGCAAATGTTTTAGAAATACATTAATTAATAATTTCCAATTATTATGGTTACACATATTAAATAGGATATTAAATGTTTGTAATTTAATTGTAATATCATCACTATTTAATAAATTAATTAGATGCATTATATGAGTTTCTAACATAGTATATATTTTTAAATTTATTTTTAACTTTGATAAGCTATTTAAAATTACATAATTGATATTGGACTTTTTTGTATCAAAAGATGTTATTAAACATATAATTATGTCTTTATTTCTATCTTCTATTTTATCATCTAAAAAATTAAATAAGTTAGAACACTCATATATTACTCCATATTCAATATACAAAGTACTTTTTTCATTTCTTAAAGCTTCTTTACTTTTTTTATTATTTACATACGGATTATTTTTTGAAAATCCTTTTCTGAATATATTTTTACTACTACTATTCAGAACATCATTTTCACTATTTATTTTTCCTTGTAATTTTCTATATGGTTTGGATATAATTTTATATAATATATCATTTATATTATTAATAGTAGCTTGTGATAATTTTTGAACATCGTATAATTGTAACATTTGCAAACATTTTATTAATAAAAAAGGGTATCTAACTTTATTGTAATAAAAACCCTCATCTATTTTTAAATTTTCATCTAAAATTAAATATATTATACTTAATATAAAGTGAATATATTTATTTATATATTTTTTTATCTCATAAAAATCTATATCCTCAATATTAAATGTACACTCTGATTCTATCTCTAAAATTTTATCAACCTTTTTTAAATCATTATAAAAAAAATTTTGTTCATTTAAATATGAATTTGACTTGCTTTTTTTTTTCAGATCATTTTTTATATTTAAAGATATACGTTTACTTAAGCTACTTGAATGATTATCTATTTTGAATTCTTCTCTTTTACAAAAATCATCATCTCCATCAATATTGTTTCTTTTTTTTTCTTCTTCTTTCTTTTTATAATAATATAACGATTCGTATTTTTGAAAGACTAATATAATAACATAAATTAGATTTAAATAAGCATACACATTATAAAAATTTACTTCATTTAAATTTTGATCAAGAAACTTAAAAATCTCTAAATCAGTTTTTTTTTTTAGTAGCAAATCATGTCTCTTTTTATAAATATTTGCTAAACATAAAAAAGCTTTTCTTCTTATATGAGGTTTATAAATATAATTAGAAGTTACTATATGTAATATATCTTCATATAAATTTTCTACAATAAGACTATTAATTTTATGACATATAAAATGTAAGGCTAGAAAATTTATCTTTTCGTCACTATTTTTAATGTCCGATTTGATTGTGCTTACCATCATATTAAGCATTTCATTATTTTCATCAATTAATAATGATAAAGCTGTGTAACCACAATATTTGTCACTAAAATTGTTACTACTTATTAATTTTATTATATCTAAATATGATAAGGAAATACCATATCCTAATATATGACAATAAATCAACTTCCATATATACTTCTTTCTCTTATAATTAGTTATATTCTTTTCATTAAATTTTTTTTTTATTTTCACTATTTCTTGCAATACTTTTCTTTCTTCATCTTCTTTGCTTTTACAATTTCTTACTTCATCAATAAAATAGTACAAACCTTTTATACTATGCTTAATCATTTTGGATAATTTTTTTTTTTTATTAAAGCATTATTATTAAGTATATTTAATTTTTATAAATATATATGCATAATAGACAAAAAAAAAAATTTTTTTTCGTTACATATAAAAATCATTTATTTAACTTAAAAAAAAAATTATTTCATTTGGGATATTAATATAAACATATCTGTAAAATATGATTATAGATACAACTCTTTTTTTTTTTAATTACTATTCTTACTATTTTTATAAAACTATTTTAAATTTAACATCAATGCAACAATTAAAAATTAAATATATATATATATATATATATATATATATATATATATATATATATAACAAAATTATAAAAATACACTTAGCATTTGTTTCCATGTATATATATACATGCTCTTTTTTTTAAATGGGATGAAATTTTCATATCTCTATACGAGTTATCTTTTTTTTTCTTTTCTCTTATATCAACATATATGCATACTTATTATATTTTACCACAATTTTATTTTATGCACACAAAAATTATATGTACTATTGAATTTTTCTAAATTAAATAGAAATTAAAAAAATAATATAGATATAAAACGAATAAAAGATATAGGGAAAATATTCGTATATATTATAAACAATATATATTGTATTTATCAATAACAGTTATAAACAAAAAAAATTCCTTGAAGGAAAAATTTTGAGTATTAAAAAAAATTCAAAAATATTTCAATTTTTTTATAAATTGGTTTAATTCTATATTTCCAATAGTTTTAAATTATATTAAAAGAAAAAGGAGAAATTTCAATGTTCTTAGATATAAAGAAAATATAAATATTTATATATAAATATTATTTAAAACAATATTCTATTAGATATGAAAAAAGAAATGAAAAATTGCAAAATTTTTTATTTTTAGATTTTTTACAGATATATACAAAATATTTTATATAATTTTATTTATATGCACTTTATTTAAATTACTTATTTTAGTAATATCTAGGCGTTATATATTTATATTTTTTTGTACATGAAATTAAAATTTATGAAATTTAATTTCATTGAGAAAAAAAAAAATGTACATTTACACAGCTGAGAATTTTGCACCAACATAATTTTTTTTTTAGAAAAAAAAGTAAAAATATATATATAATAAAATAAAATAGAATAAAGAAAAAATAACTTAAATTTCCTGTTTATTATTCTATTTTTTATTTTTTAATGAATCCTCTAAATTTTATGTATGTTATAAACAGATAACTAAAAATATAATATTAAAAAACAAAAATTAAAAAAACTAAAAAAAGAAGAAATTAATATAAAAAATTTATATATTTACAACATAAAAATTTAATAATTAAAAAAACATTTCTTTTTTTTATTATTTAGAACTAATTTTTTTATTTGTCTTTAGTTTGATATTATTTTTATTAAGAATGGCCTAACTTGTATTTATCTGAACAAAAATTTTGCATTTTAATAATTAATTATACATTATTTTTTAATTAACAAAAAAAAAAAATTATATATTATTTATAAAATGTGATTGAAAATATGTGTAAAATAAAAAACATCAGCAACCTGCTTTTTGGAAAGCATTCCTCTTTTTAATTACTTTTTTTGTTTTTGAGAATTATATGAGAATAATAAAATGTATTAATAATTTATTAAAAAAAATGAATGACGCATACATTAGTAAGTAAATCATTTATATATTTACTTTAAAAGAAATCAAATGGAATCAAAAAAAAGAAATATATCTTCTAAATAGGTTGTATATATATAATAAGAATATAATTAAAAAATAAGAGGTGCTCTATTATAAATGTTTATATCAAATGAGCTTTCCTTAAAAAGAATTTTATATTATTTTTAGAATAAAGTATACGAATAATTAAATTTTGATATAGAATAACACTCCGTAGTTACAATTCTGTAAATTTTTAAATATTTAAAATAAATTTTTTTTTCTGAATATATAAGAAAAAAATAAATAAATAAACTATTAGTAATTTTAAATGCTATAAATCAAATTTGAATATAAAAAAAAAAAAAAAAAGAAAAGAGAAGAATTAGAAAAATATATACAAAATAATGAAAAATAAAGTATATGAATATTCATATATATAAATACATATATTAGTATACGTAAGTTTATATATTTTTTTTTCATAGCCGTTGATTTGAGCATACTTCAAAAAAATATATTAATTTCTATAAATAAATTTAAAAAAAAAAATTATACATATATATATTTATTTATTTGCACTTTTTAAATATTTAAAATTTTTAAAAATTATTTACTCTTGATATACATTTCAATTTTATATGTTTTTAAATTTATATTTTTTGATGAAAAAATATTCCCACATCATATTTTTGTACAACAGAATGATGATATAAAATAAATAAATTCATAATAAAATATATTATCAAATAAAAATTCTATTTTCATAAGTATGTATGAATATAAATTTAAAAAAAAAAAAAAAATTAAACACTTTTAAAATTCTTTAACTTTTTTTTTTTTTTTTTATACTATTTTTATTAATTGTAATTTAAATTTTTAATAAATATAAAGATACTTTCATATAAAGAGAAATTTCGTTTTTTAATTAATTTATTATATATCATTTGATAGGCATAATAGAAGCCATTTAAATATTCTTTCATTTATAAGAATATTCAAAAATTCATACGTATATGTATATATATAATTATATTTTCTTTTTCTGTATGTAATAAGAATAGAATTATAAAAAATATTATGGAGATAACGAATATTTTTAAAAAACTGCTAAGACAAAATGTAGCATATACAGAGAGTAATTCTTTATTTGGTATATTTAAAAAGCAAAATGAAGAAACTTTAAAAGAAAAAACGGAAGAAACTCCAAACATAGAATCGTTGAGCGAACTAAAAAATGATTCATTAAAAAAAACAGAAGAAGAAAAATTAAAAGAGCAGAATTTTCTACCTTACGCAAATAATTTTGATTCATCTAATGCACTGCTATTTGAAAATTTAAATAAAGAATATAAATTTATAACAACACAAGATAATTTTGATGGATTTCGTTTTGAAGTTGATAAAAACGTAAATAAATATTTGCAGTCAACACATACATTATTTTTGGGAACTAGTTTAAGAGATATTGGTTATTTATATCAATTTGGAGCTAATTTTACAAATAGTGATAATAGTTTATTAATGATAAGTAGAATAAATATAGATGGTAGCGTAAATGGTAGATTTTGTAAAAAAATTAATTCTAATATAGATTGCAAATTAAACTTTAATACATATGCAAAAAATGATACAAGAAATATGTATGAAATGTCATTAGAAGTAAATAAACCAGTATACACATATAATTTCAAAACAATATGGCAAGGAGCATGGATATTTAATGCATCTTATACGCAGTTATTAACAAAAAAATTTCAAGCAGGTGTTGATTTAACATATATAGCATCAAATTGTGCTTCTATTGGATCTTTTGGATTGCGATATAATCATAAAAATAATGTTATAACATTTCAAATGATAAGACAACCAAATTTTAAATCACCAGAATTTATGTTAAATCAAACCCATTTATATAAAATTCAGTATGCTAAAAAAGTATCAGATCGTTTATCATTAGGAACAGAGCTTGAACTAACACCACAGACGAAAGAATCAGCTATGAGACTTGGCTGGGATTATTCTTTTAGACATGCAAAAGTTCAAGGTACAATTGATACAAGTGGCAAAATTTCAGTATTTACTCAAGATTATTCTGGTTTCGGGGTTAGTGGATATATTGATTATTTAAATAATGAATACAAATTTGGATTTATGATGCACATTTCACCTTCACAAGAGCAACCTCAGCAACAACCTTCATAAAAAGACTTAATGGAAAAAAAAAAAAAATTATGAACAAAGTCATACAGAAATAAATTTTTAGAATTTTAAAGTTATGTATCATTAAATATGTATTTATAATTTATAATATTTTATTTGAATATATAAAAATAGATATATATATATAAATTTTTTATATAATGCATTGATGCTAAATATATATATTTGTAATTTTTAAAATATATACATATATATATATATATATTTAGTTCTTTTTAATACTTTATTTATTTTAAGCTTTTAATATTTTTTTTTTTTTTTTTATACATGAACAGCAAATACTTTGACATATAATATAAAAAAGAGATGACTCTTTAATTCCAGACAAGTTTATTTATTTTTAATTACTATTTAAGAAATATATTAATGATGAAGATAAAGTTATTAAAATATTATATTATTACATAAAAGAAATATTACTTTTAAAAATAATATATACTATTAGTTTTATGAAAATGAAAGTTATTTAAATCCTTAATTTTAAGGAAACATATATTTTTTGAAAAAGTAAAAAGAAGACAAAATTTTAATTTTTTTTATGTTTTTCATTAATAATATTTGTTTACTTTTTAACTAAATAGAGTATTGAAGCTCTCATAGAAAAATTTTAACAAATATATAAATTTTTTTAAAACACTAAAAAATATATATATATATATATATATATAGAAATTTTAATTTAATCAATCTTATAAAAAATAAAAAAAAAATTCAAATAAATTAATTCATAAGCGGTACTGTTTATTGATATTAATACATTGTTTTTAATCTTTTATATGTGTGTGGATCCTTTTAGCTAGTATTAATTATTATGGAAATAAGAAAAAAAAAAAAAAAAACACAAATATATGTATACTTATCTTAAAATATTACCTCCATTGCACATTAATTATACATATTTAATTTTTCATAATCAAAATAACCTGAATTTAATCTTTTACTATCCTTATCTAAAATATTAGAGATCTCATTATTAAATTGGTCATCCGTTAGACTATTTAAAGAGTGTATTATATGAACTATAGTAGATAGTATTAAATTATGAAATTTATTAGAATGTTCATAATTGGGTAAAACAAAATCATAATATATTTTCTTAACTAGATCAAATAACTCTTTATCACATAATAGTGAAACAACATTTTTTATAGACTTTAAAATTTTTAAACACCTCATTAAAAAAATATTTTTCTTTTTTAAATTACATATATTTTTATAGCATTGTAAAAATGTAGTTATATATATATTGATTTTATCTTTTATTTTATCAATCAATATTTTTCTATCAGAATTATATAAAATAAAATCCTTAATAATTACGTGTAAATTAAAACTTTGTTTCAATGAAAAAGGATTCCATACTTCTATCAGTTCATACACCTTTTTATTATAAATATGGTAATATAGTTTTTCCATAATTTCTTTTTCACTAAGACTATCGTAAATCATTATCAATTGATCTATGAGTTTGTACCAAGCAAATGATTTTACATTAGGATTATGAAAAAATTTTTTCTTAAGTTTATATTTTGTTCTTTGAAATTTCTCATTTTTAAAAAAGGAAGAAAACATTTTTTTATCATTTATATTATTTTCCTTCTTTTCTTTCTGATTATTTTCTTCACAAAAATCTTCTTCATTACTATATATAGAACTACTTAAGGAAAAATCACTTTCTGAATTTGGAGACTTGCTATTTTCATTATCACCTTCATTTATGCCACTATTGTTACTATTACTATTATCAGAAGTATGTGTAGAATATAAATTGAAATCATTTTGTTCGTCACATATATTTCCAAAATGTTCATTTATGTAAGTTTTACCTTCATAATTATTTATATTGCTTTTTTTACATATATTTTCTTTTATTTCTTTTTCGTAATAATTTAGGATTTTCATTTTTTTTTTTTTTTTCAATGAAAATTGATAAAGTGGATCCCAATACAATAATTCACATTTTACAAAAAAAAAAAAAATACTATCAAAACAATTCGAACAATTGTAATTTTTATAAAATTCACAGTTGTAAAGTTTTAATAAATAGAAATATTTTATAACATTTTTAAAATTTAAAAAAAAATTGTTCACATTTTCGAATATGCTATTAATCTTTATTAAAAATTTTTCTTTTAATTGCCTCATTTTTAAAGTTTGAAAATATTTTTGTTTTTCTAATTTGTCTCTTTCTATTTTTTTCATATCTTCAGTTTTTTCATTATTGTTTTCTTCTATCTCTTTTTTTACTTTTTCTATTTCATCATATTCACTCAAAGAAGAATCAGTTGAATAATTACTTGAAAATCCATCAAACATATAAAGAACTGAAAGGTCATTAAAATTTTGATGATCGTTTATTTTGTCCACTATAGATTCATCAAAAGATGAAATATTATTATATTTTACACAATTTTTAATCATTCTCCCTTCTATTAGATTCTTTAATTGATTGCATTTTGTTTTTTCTTTTTTATTTCTATAATATTTTGAATTAAAGATATATTCATTTATAAATGTTAGCTTAGACTTTTCATAATATTCTTTATATAAGTACAATTTTAAATTATGATAAACTAGGTGAAAGCATTGTTCTAATTTATATAAAGCGTTTAAAGCAGAATCAACACATTTAGATTTTTCAAAAATAAGATTAATTATAATTTGTAAAAATTCACCAAAAATAGTGCATATAATTATTTCTTTTTTTCTCTTTTTACATATACTTTTAAGTACGTCGAATTCGCTTTTATTTCTATTTTCCAAATCTCTTATTCTATTATATTCTTCTGTTTTGCTTTTATATTCATCAAATAGTTCTCGTATATAATCATTCATTTTAATAATTTCTAAATTACAAACCGCTTTTTCTTCAAATGCGTTTTTAATTTTTTCAAATAAAATTTTATTTTGGTTATTGTATATATCACTATTTACAAAATCTTCCTTATCTTCAACACAAGAAAAAGACATACTATCTTCATTTGGTTCTTTTTTCATGTTTTTTATATTCAAATCGTTTTTTCCATTATATTTATAATCTAATATTTTATTCTGAATAGTGGAATTATCATTTTTATATGAAGAAATATGAAAAGAATTTACATTTGATGAATTATATGAATTAAACTCTGTGCTAATCCCATTTTTTTGTAATTCATAAGAAAATTCAGAATTTTTTTTTAATTCTGTAAGAAATTTATTATCAACAATTTTATTAATTCTTTCTTCTTCATATATATCATAATTTTCATAAGACTCATTGATTTTGATTTCATCTTTTTTTAATGTTAAAAATTTATAATCTTTTTCAGTATTTATTTCTTCATATAAATTTTTTATTTCGTCATTTTTATTCTTTTTTATTAAAAGTCTGTTTTTCATTTCATTCACTGTTTCATAATTATATATATCTTCCACTTCTAGATCATCTTCTAATAAAATATTTCCTATTTCATTCACATTAATATTATTTTTTTTTTTATTTGAGAAATTAGAAATGTAATCATCATTAAATATATTACCGTTATCATTAATCTCTTGCTTTTTTCTTAATATTTTCTTTTTTAATTTTATTTCTTCAATTAATTTCCTTTCTTCTTCATTTTCCATATCATCTTTTTCATCTTCAAAATTTATCATTACATTTTCGCAATTGAAATTTTCCTCATTCATAAATATATTCCCTATTCTATTATCATCATTCATTTCTTCTTTCTTTGAATTTGGCATATATGATAAATTATAAATTAAACTATTTGATTCAGTATCTTTCTTAAAATCATTTTTATTTATTTCACTAAAATATGAATCATCTTCCATTAACTCGTATGTTAAAGAATCACTGCTATTTTTTGCATAAATATTGTTAATATAATTATCAGTCAAATCAAAAATATTTCTTTTATAATTAATATCATCGCTACTATTATCATTCAATTTTAAATTGTTACCAAGAGTATAACTAGCACAAATATTATTATTACTGCTATTATTATTGTCAATTTCATATATATAATTATCGTTATTTATGCTTATTTTATTTTTCATATTACATTTTTTATATGAGTGTGAACTGATTTCCTTGTTATGTTTGACATAATCTTTATTATATAAGTGTTTTTCTCTACTTACATATGCATACCTCGATTCACCTTCTTCATTGAATGATTTACTTGAATCATTATTTCCTATTGAATAATTTTTATGGGGTTCTATTAAGTTTTTTTTTTCATCAGTATTATTCAATGAAATTAGGGAATTTTGAATACTATTTCTAATTTTTTTTTTCCTTTTAATCGTTATGTAGCTATCAGAATCATCTTCACTGTATATATGAAAGCTAGTATTCATTTTATTTACCCTACTTATTTCTTCTTTTTTTTTTCTTTCTATACTACTTAACTTTTTTTTTTCTTTTTTTTCGTTATTCTTATTATCTAAAAAATTAGATACATTTTTTTCATTCTTTTTATTAAATGATTCTTCCTCTATCATAGTTTTGTTATGATTAATAAGTACTTCCTTTTTTTCATTTTCTTTTACTTTTTCTTTTTTCTCTATTCCTATATTGTTATTAACTTCACAATCAAAGTCGTTCTTTTTGCTTAACGCATACTTTTCTTTATAGTTTACTCGTACATTTTCTGATTCTCCATCTTCTTCATTACATCCTAAATCAGAATTTTTATTATTATCACAATTAAAATTATCTTCTAAATTCTTTTTTATGTTTTTTTTTATTATTTTTCTTTTTGTAAACATATTAAAAGGCTATATATTTTTATAATATGAATAAAACAAATTATAAGATAATAAAATGCATTTGTAAAAAATATTAATTTCTTTTGTTATTAATACACAATTTATAAAAAAAATTATATTTTTGTTATTTAAGTAACATTATTATTTATCAATAACAATATCATTTTATAATTTTTTCTCATCTTGATTTTTTACATAATATTTAATAAATATATATACCTTTTTTTTTTATACATTTGCTTTTTACATTTTAATATTAATTATAAAAAAAAAATATATATGTATATATATATAAATACTTTTTTTTTAAAACAATTTTTCCAAAAATTTAAAAATAAATAAAAAATTAGCTTATAATTTTTGCATAAAAAAATATTTTAAAAAATAATTTGTTACAACACGAATACATTTTTTATATTTTTTTTTTAAAGATATTTAATATTTATATTTAAATCGAATAAAGTTGTACAATTACACACTTTTTATTTCTTTTTTGTATTATTCTTTCATTTAAAATTGAAATAATAATAATAATAAAAATACCAAAAACCGAATACTAGTAAGAAACATACAAAGCTATTTATTAATAGAACTTTAAGAAAAATACAGACAAAAAAAAATTTTTTTTAAAAAAAACATGATATATATAAGGTTAATTCACATATGTATACCTTTTTTTTTTTTTTTGATTTATCTAAATATGTAATTTTCTCTAAGACAAATAAGAAAAAAAATCATTCCCTTAAATATTTCTGATTTATTTTTAATACTTTTTAAAAGTATTTTTTTCTTTTTTTTTTTTTTTTTTTGCAAAAATTTCTACTTTTCCAAAAAATAGAAATTTTTATCTTTATAAAATAAAATAATGAAAAAACATTTTTTTTTTTTTATATTCATAATTAATTTTTGAATAATATAAAATTTTTATAATCCAATGAAAAAAAAAAAAAATATATAGTATAATAAAAGAAAAAATATAATTTAAAATTAATGAATTAAAGAAGAAAAAAAAAAATTAATAATAGAAAATATTTAATATAAAATTTAATAATTTAAGTACTACATTAATACAAATATTTCTTTTCTAAAAATATATTTTTTATATAACTTTTTCTACATTTCATTTTATTTTGAACACTAATAATTCTTTGTAAACTTACAAAGAACTTTTCTTTGAATATATTTTTACTTTTAATTCTTAATCTTCATTTTTTTTTTTTTTTTTTTAATTTAACAATTTATATTCCCCCAAAATTTTTCGCTAGTATTTTTTTGGTTGCAGTATATTGTTTTATAAATAGTTTACTGGGTACTCTCCTTGATATAAAAATTTTCGTACCTCATCTTTTTTAACTTCAGCATTTAATCTTTCACAAATTGTGTTCATATCAAATTCTCCATTACCTAAACAAGTGGTAGCACCTGGAGAAGGAGTAATGTTAAAAATAATATTTTTTCCTGAATCTATTTTACCTTCACCTAATAATAGTTTCTTGTTTTTTTTATTTATAAGTTGTGGTCTGACTCCTCCATATCCAACACAATAAGTCAAATCTTGTATAGTTAACGTAGGAATAATTTTTCTTACATCTTTTAAAAATAAATATTTATTTAAAATAGGAATTTCAAATAAAAAGTTACGAGCCACATATTTCAACATAGTCATATCTTTGAATAAATTATAATACACATGAAACAAACTTAGATCAGGATTCCAAACTTTTAAAAAGTCTTTTATTGTTTTCATATTATCTCTTTCAAGTAAAGGCAAGGGTAATGCTGTTGGTCCGAATCTTGTTCTTCCTTTTTCAATTATATCAGGATCACCATGTACAGCAGCAAAAGGAAGAGCTGGATTTTGAATTGTATAAACTTTACCATTTAAAATGTAATCAGTAAAATAAAAACTTCCCGCTACTGGCATACAACTGTATTCTAATCCATAATTCATTTTTTGAGCTATCATTAATGAATGACCACAAGCACATACTACGACAAAACGAGATTTTATTGTTCCCTTATTTGTATAAATTTTATAAAGAGAATCATTTATTTCTTCTATATTTATTACTTCTGTTAATAAATTTATAGAGATCTTTTTATCAGAATTTTGAGATAATTCTATAAAACTTTGAGACAATTTTTGATAATCACATGTAGTTAATTCAGGTGGCATATATAAAGCAGATAACTTTTCTTCTCTTAGAGTATACGCATCTTTTAACGCTACTCGTGGTTCTACTTCATGTATTTCTTCTATATTATATAATTTCATTGATTTATACAATTGACTAAAAATTGGGTATCTCTCTTGTAAAAATTGACACTCCTTTTCACCTACACCTAATACCATTTTTTGTGTTACACTTGATATATCATCTCTCTTTTCTTTTGGTAATTTTGTTAAATAATTTCTTAACATATCAGCATACCTTTTTATAAATTTTGCTTTTTCATAAGTATAATTTGTTTCTATATCACCACAGTGTATTGTCTGGCTATTATTTTTTCCATGAGATGCAACTAAAGCAAAATTATCTCTTCTTTCAATTATTGCCAATTTTTTTAAATTAGTAAATTTAGATAATAAAAATAATAAAGCGGTCCCTGTTACTCCGCCTCCTATTACTACTGTATCATAAATTTCATCATTTTGCAATTCTCTTTCCTTGTTAATATTGATGGAAACTTTTTCTTTTATATTAAATTCAGAATTTCCTGTACCACTAAATTTTCTTCTTCCTCTTAGAAACTCTACATTACTACCATTACTAGCCTCTTTAAAGGGGCTAGTTTTATATACTTTTAAAATGTTTTTAAATCTTAGCATTTTAAATTATTATAAATTATCATGAATATAATTTTTTATTAAATACAATAAGTATACTAAAAAAAAAGGAAATAAATAGAAGAATAAAATAGTATATAAATGTATAAACAAATATTTAAAAGGGGTAGATAATTTATATGTATATGTATAAACAAATATCCAAATTATCAAAAAAAAAAAATTTATAAATGATTCATTAAAAAATTACTGTTTTTTCTATTTCTATAATTATTAATGATTTATATGGTATGTAAAATTAAAAAATAATTAATAAATATTGTTAATAATAGCATTTTTTATTTATAACTATGATAAATAATAATATATGCATTCTATATAGATAATATTAAAAGTAAATAGAAATTATAAAAACTTCTTAGATGTAAAAAAAAAAAATATATAATTTCATTTAATTTTTCATTATTAAAAAATTTAATCTAGTAAAAATATTATTGCACAATTTCTAAAAGATTCATGAAAAAAAGTGGAAAAAAATTTTAAAATTTAAGAAAAAATATATATGTATTTTTAATTACTTTCTTTCTTATATATGTTCTATTTTGCAATCATGTATATATAAAAAAAATAGGAACTAGTTTTATACTATTCTCTTAAATATATCAAAATCAAAAATTCAAATAAATATATATTTAAAAGAAAAATCATTCATATTCAAATATATTTTTTAATGTTATGTTGAAATGTAATTTGCTGCATATCTTTATTTTATTTTATTTTTTAAATAACAATAAGTTGTAAGATCCTCAACGAATATAAACTTTATTATATATTTTATTTTTTATTTTATTTTATTTTATTTTTTTTTAAATAAAAATTAAAATATTTTTACGCACATTTTTATTTTTATTTTTTAATTAAAAGAATAATTCATTAAGCATTTATGTGAAATTTATGAAAAGGAGAAAAATATGAAATTTTTGTTACTATTTGAAAGCTTCAATTTATTTTTCTATAATTAACACTTTTTATTCCTTCTAAAACCTTTTTCACTTATTTATAATGAAATACTTTAACTTAATTCGCTAGGAAAAAAATTTAGAAATTTCATGTTTTTTTTTTTTTTTTTAAATTAAAAAATTTTATTAACATAGCAATGTTACTTTTATTTACCTTACAAGCTTATTTTTCATAAAATATATATATATATATATATTTATAAATTTTATATTGTATTTCTTTTTCTTAAATATATAATTAAAAAAAAAATAAAAAAAAACATAAATATATATTAAATAGAAAATAAAAAAAAAAAATAAAAAATATATTTTGTCCAATTAATTCATTATGACTAATAATTTAAATTATTATAATAATAATAATTAGAAAAAAGTATTTCTTTTTTATATTTTTTAATATATATGTAATATAATTTTAAAAAAATATAACACATTTAAAATTTAATATGATATTATGTAAAAAGGAAAAATTAACGCTTTTTATAAGTACAGTAAAAATGAAAAACCTTTGAAATATAATAGTCTTATAAAAAAAAATACTAAGAATAAATGAGTTTATTATTAATAAATTGGAATATATAATATTATTGTAAATGTATATTTAACATAATTGTGTATAATTATTAATTTATGTAGCATATTTGTTAATCATAAGAAACTATGTATAGTAAAGAAAAAAAATAAAATAAAAAGAGAATAATTGTCTTCAAAAGCTAGATATTATACTTAGGAGAATGTAAAAACAAAAACATATGAATAAATAAAAAGGATAGCAAAGTACATATATATACTTATTAAAAAAAAAAAAATACAAAAAGGAAACATATTTCAATTTTTCACTTTTTATTAGCATTTTCTTTTTTAAATAATGTAATTGTAACTTTAACAAAAATCTTTTTATTTATAATCTCTTATTGTATTTTTACACACAAAAAATATGTAATAAATAAATAAATATTTATTAATTACCAAAAAGAAAGTTATAAAAAAAAAAATAATTAAAAAAAAAAAAATAGTAAATAAATAAATAAAAATAAAGGACATATAATATAATGGAGACTTTAAAAATACTTGTGCTAGGAGATCTTGGTGTGGGAAAAAGTTCCTTTTTAAAACTAATAAGTGAAAAATTCTATGAAATATACCCAATTAATTTCTTTGACTATTTTATTTATACTGATGAAAAAGAAGAAAATAAACAAATTATGAGAGAAAAAGATTTAGCTAATAATAATTGTTCACAAAAAAATGTGGAAACAATTATTGAATCAATGTTTTTTCAAGCTAAAAAAAACTTCCTTGAATTTATTGAAAGTAAAATGAATACAAAAAGTTTTTTTTTTGAAGAAAGGCATAAGTATACTTATGGTTTCGAGATTTTCACATTTTTATGGAATAGAAATAATGAATATAATAATAAATTTATAAAGAATATTCCTATGAATATGATAAAAAATGATGAAGGATTGAGTAATAATAATTTATTAAATTCCAATGATAATAAAGTATTACTAATTGAATTTTTTGAAATTGGAGGAGTACAAACTTATTCCTACATTAGAAATATTTTTTATGAAAAACATGATGGTATTTTATTAGTTTATGATTCATCTAATAATAAATCATATCACAACTTAGTAAAGTGGCTTTATGAACTATATATAAATACCAAACCACCTTCTGATATTTTCTGTGTAGTAAAAAAAAAAGAAAATACTTTATGGAATTTTTTTCAAAAAAAAAAAACAAATGATACTTCTTGCAACAAAAAAAATATTGATGCCAATTATACTAAAAATAATTCTAATGAATTCAAAAATATAAAATATAACGATGACGATTTTTTATCTGATGAAAATTCTGATATGGAAAAGGGTTACTATAAAAATAGTGATGGAATTTTAAAAGGAGAAATACCGATAGCTTGTGTTGCAACAAAAATTGATAAGAAGAACTCAAAAGAAAAACCTGCATTTGTTAAAACACCGAAAAAATCATATTTTTACAATATGTTTTTCTCTGACTTTTTCTCTAAAGAATCTATTTATGAAAATAGAAATAATTTAAAAATTAAAAAAGAAATTTTAAAAAAATTAGAACATCATATTAGTGAAGCAACAGAAATTAAAGCTAGTTCTATCGACTGTGTTGTTGACATTGATAATTTTTTAAATTTTTTAAAAACAGTTTATAATAAAAAGTATAAGTTTCCAAAACTTTAGTTTTTGTTATATAACTTTTTTCACAATATATATATATATATATATATATATATATATATATATATATATATAATTTATGCTATATCCTTTTTTTTTTTTTTTTATTAATTTCATTTAATTTTAGATATTTTCTTTTTTATATGAACAAATAAATTTTTCTTTTCAAATATATATAATTTTTTTATTTTATTTTTTTTTTTTTTTTTGTGTGTATATAAACAAAATGTTTATATTTATGTACACTTACAGTATTTAATTTTTTATATTATATTTTTTCTTTTATTTTTTTTTAAGTATACATATTTTTTAATATATCAAAACTAATATTTTTTTTTTTTTTTTCATTTTTCTTCATAAGAAATATGGATAAAAAAAATAGCTACTTACTTGTTATGCTTTTTAATCTAAATTAATAATTTAATAATTTTTTTTTTTTACTTTTATTTACTATTACTAATTATGCTTGATGAAAAATTATCATGCTTGTTGGACGAAAGTGAAGATGAAATTACTATTGCAAATGATACTACATATAAAAATAACGAGAATTATTCCACTGAAAAAAATATAAGGAATGAGAAATATAAAAATTCTTCAAGTTCTATATTGAACTTTAATATTCGTAATCTTGGAAATCTAGATAATTTCTTTAAAAAATCTAATGAAAATAAAAATTCAAAGCAGAGCAATAATGATAAAATAAATAGTAACTTAAATGATAATACACTATTCTATAATTCAACAAAACAAAAAGATGAAAATAATTCAGATATTTTGAAAACAAATTATATAAATGAAAATGAAAAAAATACTATGAATACTGAGTTAAAAGAGAAGCATGCACAATTGAAAGCGTATTCATCAGACAAATCTCTAAATAATAAAAATGTGATATATGATGAAATTAGTAAATGTCCTGATGATTCTTTCTCATCTTTTTCTCAAAATGAAAAAAAAAAAAAAAACTTTGAAAATGAATCACAAAATGAAGGCAGTGTCTTATCCAATAGATTAAATAATTTCCATAATGATAAAATAAATGCTAGTTGTAAACTAAATAAAAGTCATAATGAATCAGAATATAAAAAAAAATATCAGGACTTTCAAAAGAAAAAGGGTTCTTTTTTTAATGAAGAGAATTACTTAGAAAAAAAAAATAAAGAAAAAATGATAGATAATATTATTTGTGAAAGAAATAATTTCTCAGAAACAAATTTATATAAAGAACATTTTAAAATGGGTGAAATAAGAGATACTGACACACTAAAAGAGAAGCATTTAAGTAATAATATAAAAAAAAATTATTATGAAAGTTTTGAAAGTAATAATACATATTTATCAGATCGTACTTCTGTTTTAGTTAAAACTAATAATGAAAGCAAATATCCCATAAAAAATAACAAAGTAATAAAAGATAATACATATAATTCTCATTTCAATTTAAATGAAATGTCTCTTATAAACAATAAATCATATAATTCTTTTAATAGTATTGAATTCATCACAAATGATGGAAATAAAAATAATATAACAATCCTAAATAGTAACTCAACTAAATCGAATTCTCTAATGGGACCAGCTGGTTTGCAACATAAAATTAAAAAGTACAGCAATAAAAAAAGTAAGCAATTAATTTATTGCTTTTCATTTATAAAATATAAGTCATGGATCAAAGGATTACAGATATTAAATTTACCACTAGATCCTTTTCACTTAAGTATAAATAGTCATAAATATATAAATAATAATCCATCTAATGAATCTTTTTTATATAAATATAATATACATAACATTCTAAATAATAAAAAATTTTCCAATTATAGAATTGAAAGAATGATAGTTTTAGTAAAAACAATTGTTTGTCGGAGTCATGGATACTTTTTACTTGTAATGGATCCCTCGGGCCAAATGCCAGCTTCTCTACATAAAGAAGTAGAAAGTGAATATAAAAAAAATATTGATGTTGGATGTACTCTATTATTAAGAAATGTAACAATTTTTGACACAATAGATAACTTTCCATATTTAATAATTACACTAAGAAGCCTTGTAAGAGTTATTAAAGCTGAAGAAACAGATTACATAACTAAAGAAAAAATATATAATCAACTACACTTATAAAATAACAAGCCACATTATCTATTAATTAAAATATTTATTTAATAATTAAAGAACAATTTAGATTTTAAGATTAAAAAAATTTGATGTCTTCATCTAATCTTTAAAAATGAAGAATTTATATATCCTCTTTTTTTTTTTTTTGTGAAGAGTGATATAAAAAAATACCATAAGCTATTTTTTGAATATAATAAAATAAGAAAAATTATCTCCGACGTTTTTGTTTCTTAAAATAAAACGTTCAATAAAAATTTTTAAGCACAAACACATGTTTTTGTTCTTAATTTTTTATTATAATCTTTTTATAATCAAAGATAATAAATAACAAAATAAAGGTTCAATTAAATTTATAAAATAACTAAATGAATTACTAAAAATATATCATTATTCTTATTTTTTAATTAAAAAAAAAAATATATATATATATTTAATTATGTTTACATATGAATTTTTAATCGTGATTTTTTAATTCCAAGAGTGCTCTTCATTTAAATTAACATTTTGTTCTTTGCATTTTAATTCTTTTATATCCGATGATACTGAGAATTCGTTAGAATCTAAAGATCTTACTATCCCTTTATGTTTTCTATAATATAAATAATACATTGAAGCTCCTATTGATACAAATGCTACTACTGCAAATGCAGCAGCATATTTATATACATGTGCAGATGATTTATGATCATGGTTATGATTATCTTTTCCCCCCTCTTCATTATTTTGTTTGATGTTCTCATTGTCATAATTTTTTTTAGTATCTTCAGTATCCAGTTGCTCTATATCTTTAATGTTAATTGAATTTGTATTTTTAGAATTTCTTATTTTAGGTTCTTGAATAGATACTGACTTGGGATTTTCATTGCTGATTGATTGTGATTTTTCAGCATTAATTGGTCTTGATTCTCCAATATTAGTCTGCAATGATTCTAAATTATTTAGTGTCTTTGATTCTCCAGTACTGATATTATCAGATTTTTCATTACTGCTATTATATGATTCGTCAGTATTTAATATTTTTAACTTACTATATACTGTGTCTAATTCTGAATTATTGGATCTTATTAATTTTTTAGTACCTGTTGCATTTTCTTTTTCATTATTTATCAGCTTAATCCCTTCAATATTATTTGATTCTTTCTCTTTCAATGCATCTAATATATGTTCCTGCATAATATTAGGTCTCAGTTCTCTTGAATTTAACGTTTTCGGATATTCACTTTTATTCATATCACATATTTTAGTACGCAAATAATCATTTTTAGTCAATATTCTTTTTTTGCAATTACTTTTATTTTTATTAAATGAATGTATACCTCGTGCATCATTTGAATAATTATCATTTTTATTTTCTTCCTGTTTTTTCTTAGAATTTAAAATATTAGTGAATTCATTATTTGTACTAGACTCATTAAATATATTACTTGAAGAATTATTTGTATCTCCAAATTTGTTCGAATTATTATTATCTTCATTAACTCGTAATACTTCTTTTTCTACATTAACACCATCATTAAAACCGTTTTCTTCATTACTAGGGTAACTATTGCTATTGTTTATTTTATCAAAACCATTTTCAAAGTTGACAGATCTTTTGTTTCTATGCATATATTTTTCATTGTTTGTTGAATCTTCCACATCAGGTACGTAATCATCTTGCTTTTCTTCTAATTTTTTATATTTGTTCATTTCACTATTTTTTTCATCTGCAGGAATTTTCATCTTTTTTCTACGTATTTCATATTTATATTCAGGTATTTTGTCTTGAGCTTCTTTTACTTTTTGCAGTAGTTTTCTATTTATTTCATATATATCAGAAAAAGACATATCAGCTTGTAATACTCCTTCCAATTTATCATAATCTTCTTTTTCATTAGAAGAGTAATCATCAATGTTCTTATCACTAGAATCAGTTTTATTTTTAAATAAATCATCTAACAAAATATCAAATTCTTGTTCTATCTCTTTTTCTTTTTCATCCTCATCTTCAAATTTTTCATCTCTAATTTCTACTTTTTGTATAAATATTTTAAGCTTGTTTTTTGCTTCATCATCAAAATTTTTTATGTTGTACTTTTTTTTTTTTTTAAACATATTTAGTAATAATTTATTTAATAGTTTTTTATATCCTTTTTTTTTATATTCAGAACTATATGTATTTAATGAATTAGGAATTTTCTCATTTTCGTATTCTTCATTCAAATTATTTGATGATCTAAATACCATTATATTTTTATTTAAATTTTTATCATTTATGTTTTTATATGGATTTAAATTTAATTCACTTCTAAAATATATTTTTTTTTTTCTTGATAAATCATCATTTAAATAATCGTCTTCGTATGATCTTGTACTTTCTCCTACTAAAGTATAAGGATCATTTGTTCTTTCTTTAACATCAAATTCTAAGTTTAACATTTCATTATGGTTATCATTTTCTTCATCTAAATAAGATGATTTTTCTTCATTTTTTTGTTTATTATCATTGTTTTGGTCTATTCTTATTTCATCTTCCTTTTTATCATTGAAAGGATTATAATTAATATGTGAACAAATATTTTTCTGTATTTCCAATATTTCATTGTGCAAATCATAATGGTTTAATAGTGAATAAGAAAATCTATCATTTGGATTTTCATTTGAAGAAATAGTTAATTTTTTGCATTGATCTTCATAACTATTATTAATACAAACAGAATAAATTTCAGCATTGTAGGTTTCTTTAATTTTTTTAATAGATTCTCCTACCTCTCTAATTGAGTTTTCTTCTATATCGCCACTATTAATTATTAATAAAACTTTTTTTGCATCTGGTCTTGTAGTATTAGTATTTAAAACATTGTTATGAACAAATTGCAATGCATTATTTATATCTTTTGAATTGCCACCAAAATTATATCCCATGTATCCTAAAAATATAAGTAATTCATCTCTATCTTTCGATAGTATACTAGAAAAATCAAACCAGTTATATACTTCATTAGAAAATGTTGTTAATGAAATATTAACTAGTTTTTCATTTACATTTAAGTGTGATATCATTTTTCTTATAGAAGGAATAGTATGTTTTTTCCAAGTTTCTAAAGTAATTTTTGTTGAATCATCTAATAAAATAGAAAGATCTAATTCTGTATCACATTTATCTAATGAATGATCACAACTAACATTGAAACATTCTTGAAAAATATAATTTCTTTGTTCTAAACAACTCTTTCCCTTTCTTTTATATAATCCTTCTTCTGGATTTTTCTCATTTTTTAAGGATTTTCTTTTCATAAAATGGGAACCAACATTACAAGAGCTGGAGCATTGAGACCATTCAGACCACTCGCTACATACCGCATTTAAGGAAATATCATCATAAAATTTTTCAAATGTATGTATTAATATGAAATTATGAAAATATGAATTTTTATATACACATTTTAATAATTCATTTGTATTTGATCCATTTTTTTGGATGTAATTACAATAATCTTTAAATTTGGCATTCGTAATTATATTTAATATAATATTTTTTCTATCAAATAAATAATGAATCGTATTTAAATCAGTGTCATCGTTTAATATATCTCCATCTGAATTTAAAAACATGATAACCATTTTTGTTAGATTTTCGTTTGAATTAAAAAAATGTTTTATGCCTATATAGTTGAGTGCTTTTAAATGTTTAGATCCTCTTTCAGCATATTCCCCTTTCGTACTTAATACTTCTTCTTTAAATTTTTCAGAAGCATTTGCATCACTATTATCTGTTGTTATTCTTGTTTTAACATTAATATGATCGTAAGTTACATAAGAAATACGAATTTTTTTTTCATTTTTAACTAAAATATTATTTCCTAATTCTACAATGTTTTCAAGTAAACTATGATTGATTTCACTATTAGGCATTATTCCTACATCATATAATAATACTAGATCTAAATCTCCCCTTTTTGTTATCTTTCTAATTAAGTTTTCACTTTTAACAAAAAAAATTAAAAATAAAAATAAAAAATTAAAAAATTTTATATTTTTCATTTTGTTCTTTTAAAAACAAAAATATAAATAAAAATTTAAAAAAAAAAAATTAACAAAAAAAAAATTAACAAAGAAAAAATAATAAGAAATACTAAATTAACAAAAAATCTAAAAGAAAATGTCCTAAAAAATTACAAAAAACTAGGGAACAAAAAAATAAAAATATATATGAACAATGAAATATACTAATTAGTGATAGGAAATTTTGAATTAAGTTATTTGAATATATTTAAATAAATTGTCTTATTTTTTTTTTTTTTTAATTAATTCATTTATATGGTTTAAAAAAAAAAAAAAAGAAAAAAAAAAAAATATATGTATATATATATATATATATATATATATATATATATATATATATATGTATGCTTATATAAAAATATATGTCAATAATAAATGAATGTTTAAGATATTTTTTATATTGTCATCAAAAAATGAAAAGAACATAAATGTATATATAATGGTATAATTAAATATTCTATCAATAGTATATAAAAAGATATATACTTAAATTATGAGTACGTAAAAAATAAATAATAATTATTCAAAAATATAATTAAATTTAATTGATCTATATTTGTTCTAATTATTCTTTATTTTTTTCATTATTTAGTTAAATATATGTAGGTAAATACAAGTATAATATGTTTAATATAAAAAGGAGGAAATACAATTCTCTACTTCAAGTCATAATTATACATTTGTCCAAGGTCATAATTTAAAAGAAATTGGAACAATAAAATAAAAAATTTTAAAATAATAAAAATTTGAGAGTATAAACAATTAAAAAAAAAAAAAAGAAAAGAAAAATAATTACAAAAAAAATAAAGGAAAAAAAATTATAGAAAAAGTTATTTTAATAATTTTGAATAATCAGAATTTAATATCATTTAAAACAGAACTAACCTATAAATTTCCATGATAAAACTTTCTCATAAATTAAAAATTAAAATCCTTACTATAAGATTTCAAAAAAATAAATATTCACATTTTTTTTATAAAAATTTTAATATTTTACAAAATAATTAAAATATTTGAATGAATATTTTTTTAAAAGAAGTATTAAAAATGTTTTTAAAAAAATTATTTAAATTATTTAATTTTTTTTTTTTACGTTTTATTTTTTACAAAAAATGTTTGTTTTATTTATCAAATCTTTTAAAACTAGCTGATTGTCTTCAACACATCTTTTTCTTTTAATACATGCATAGATTCAAATAAATACCCCCATACTTCATGCAACAAAATACAAAAAAAAAAAAAAGAAAATAGATGTATCAGTCTTTTATTTTTATTTTATACATTATATTTAAAAATTGATTTCCTTTTAGTGATTATGCATGCATCTACATGTGTCATTTCTATATCTCACTAAAATTTTTCTTTTTTTTCATTGATATAAATTATTCATTTTTTATTTTTACTTAAATTATAAAATGTCTTTTATTTTAAAATAACTATTTTTTAAATAAAAGAAAATAAATGCAATATAATAATTAAAAGAAAATTTAAATTATTTCAAATAAAGGAAAAAAAATTAATGTCCCTTATTTCCTTTTTTTTTTTTGAATTAAAAAAAAAAAGTGCGTTAATAAAACACCTTGTCTAGTATTATAAAATTTTATATTTTAATTCTTTTTTTTAATAAAATCATAGATAGTATCAACATAATAAAAATAATAATATAAAAAAAAATTATTTTTTTCATTAAGTATAAATATAAAGGAAACATAATAAATTAAAAATAAACTTCATTTTCTATTATTTTTTTTTTTTTTGTTGTCATATAATAAAAATTTCCAATTTTCCTATATATATATTTTTTAAAATGTTTTTACTTATATATTAAAGAGATTAAAAAAAAAATTAATAGTGTATATTATAAAAAAAAAATGATGAATAAAAATGTAAATGAAATAAATAAAAGAATAATAAAAAAAATTATGATTGTTAATTTTGATGATATTAATGGATATTCACTGAAAAATATTTATCCAAATTTTCATAATTTAAATTATTTTTTTTCTTTCAAATGTTTAAAAAACTATAATATCACTAGACTAGTTTACTTGAATAAGGTTAAGAAAAAAAGAAAAAAGAATAAATGTAAGAAATATTTTAGTTCATCATTCTCTTATGATATATATGAAAAAAAAAAAGAAAAAGTATCAAATAAGATAAATGATAATATTTATGATTTTTGCAATAAACAAAATTTAATAAGTGATTGTGAATTATTATATAATGAAAATAATCTAAATATAGATTTTAATTTTTCAAACTCAAAGAATTCAAGCAAGACAGATAATTTAAAAAATTCAAGTATTATTACAAGTTCATTTAATTCAAATAATCCTAAAGTTTCTAGTGATTCAAATAAAATCTATACAAAAAAGAGCTACAAAATTTTCCCTTTTTATAAAAAAAAATTAACAAATAACTATTTAGATAATTCTTTGAAGAAATTTGGCAATAAAAATGCAAGTGAAAAAATTTTTGAAAAAAAAGAAAATGAGTTTGCAAAACAAAGTTCTAATACATTCATTGATTTGAAAAAATCGACAAAATATAAAAAAGAAATTATATACTGTAGTTCGAATTTAAGTGAGGATAAATGTAGTATGCCAAAAAATTCGTTATGTTTTTCAGAAAAATCAAAATGTGAAACTTTCAACAAGGGTTATGCTGATTTATTATCAGGTGAGAATACCCGTTCTAATGGTAATAGTACAAAAAAAAAAAAAAAATTTTTTTTAAATTAAAAAAAATAGATATATAGTCAACATGAAAATTTTCAAAGTTCAGAATTTTCCAATTTTTTTTAAAATATTTGACTAATTATAATAAAAATTTTGAACTTTAAAAAATTTCAATAGAGTTTATAAAGATGGATGAGTATTCAAAATACGAAATGAAAATAATTATGATGTATTCTATTCCATATATAAAAAAGAAAAAGTTAATTAAATTTAATGGTATATAAAAAAAAAAAAAATTTCACAATTTTAGAAAAAAAAACTAAATGGTTACTTTAATTCAATTTATTTATTTCTTAATTTTTTTTTTTTTTATATTAAAGATAAAGAATGTGTATTATTATTTCGATTAAGAAGACAATTTAATAAACTTTCTAAGTATAATAATGTAAATAAATATTATTACGAATTTGTTCATGTATTTAATAGGTTCTTTATTAAAATAAATATGAAGAATGCAGATTATTTATAAATTTTTTTTTTTTCATATATTTTTATGAATTATTTTTATATGTATATTTATTGTCTCAGAAAATATATAGATAAAAATACGAAAGAATTAAAAAACGAAAGTATAATTATAACAACCGAATTATTAAATATTGAATTTTTTAAAAAAGTTATAAAATTTTTTAGCACTGCTTACTTTGACATTGGCTTCAATATATTAATAAATTTTTATGAAAGCATGAAGAAATGTAGTAGTACAAAAGAAATATTAGAAATAAAATTAAATTATAAAAATCATAATTTTTATGAGAACATTGAAATTAAATCTATTAATTCCAATTATAATCATAATATATATTCAAAAAATAAGAAATATCAAGAAAATATTTTTGAAATTAAATCTTTGAATAATGAAAAAAAAGACAAATATATTAACATAATAAGGACAAATACAAAATTAAATATAGAAAATTATTATGATCATAATTTTAATTCTTTCAAAGTAATTAATATATATATATATATATATATATATATATATATATATATATATATATATATATTAATTGTTTTTTCTTTTTTTTTATAGAATACAAATATTTATAAAAATTTATTTTATTTTAAGGAGTATTTATTAATTTTTTTTGAAATGATTTTACTTGGGTATCCTATTTGTGTACTATCTAAGAATATTCAAAGTTAAAATATTGAATAAATAAGGAAATAAAAAAAATTATATGTTTTTTTATTAGATATTTTTATCTAAGCCTTATAATATATTTAAATTTTTTTTATTAAAATTTTTTTTTCTATAGAGTTAGCAATTTCGTTATAGCTTTAATTTCATTAATATCTCCAATAAATTATTACGGTGATTATAGGTTTAAAGAAAAGATATATATTTATTTATTACGTATCATTAATAAATCAATTAATTATTTATTCTTATATTTATTCATATATTTATTTTTACTTTTTTTTTTTTTTTTATTAGACCTTATATTAGCATACATGAAAAAGATTTTATATATTTATATAGACTAAATAAAAAGAAAAAAAAAAAAGTGAAAAACATAATTTTAGGTTTATATCCTTCTTTTTTAGTTTATAATATGGTATTATTCAAAATAAAATTATAGAAAAAAAAATAATTTTTATTACATAAATAATATTGTTTTAATAGAGTATTTTTCTTTTTATTTTTACATGAAAAAGAAAAATATGAATATTATAGGAATAAAATTAAAGAAAAAAGAAATACCAAAAAATATAATTAAAAAATGTAAGATTATAAGAAAAGACAGGAAAAATTTTTCTTTTATATATTTATGTAGTAATCCTATATTAAATTTGATAGATGTTAAAAATATTTTTCCTCATAGTAAGGAATATGAATATTTTAAGGAAATAAAAAAAAATGAAAAAAAAAAGCTTTTTAATAACCATAAAAATGGAGAAAGAATAAAATCATTTAATAAAATAATAGAAAATGAATTAAGTGATTATAGCTTTGATCATTCTGTGAAGTCAGCTTCCTATTTACCATTTAACAAAACGTTAAGTTTAAATGAAGATATTTTTTTTTCAAATGATAATATAGAAAAAAATGAAGAAAAAAGATATTATGAAAATGAAAAATTTTCCACTTATATACCAAATTTTAATAATTCATTAAAAGAATACCATAACATAAAAAATTACTTAAGTGATTTAGAAGATATAGGAAATAAAAAAATTGAATTATACCTAGATGAAATTATGAATGAAATATTAAAACCGATTATTTTATCAGTTAAATGTAATAACAATTTTAGAAATATTGAATTTTGCAGTTTTAAAAAGAATATTTCCTACAATTATTTTCGACATCTTTCCAATATATATGAAAAGTAAAATTACAAAAAATATATTTATATGTATAATATTATATGAAATATAAATTTTTATATATTATTATTTTCTTTTCTTTAGAGATATAGATAAATTTTACAAAAAATTTCTTAAAAATAATAATTTTCTACATTGGATAAAAAATTATTTCCCTTTTTAATATATGTCTAATAATTTATGAAAAAAAAAAAAAAAAATGAAAAAAATTATTCAAAATATAAATCATAATATTTTTTGGAATTTTATTAACTTGTGGAAAATTCCGAGTTTCAAGATTTATTAAATGAATATTTTATATACAAACATATATATATATATATATAATATATTTTAATTTTTCAAAGAAACAATTAAAGCATCTTTAATATTCTTGTTTATGTTTACTTCAAAAATTTTAAAATTATCAGAAAAAAAGTCATGAATTTTTTTTTTTTTTTTTAAACAATTTCCATAAAATATGGCAAATTCAGAAATTTCAAAAATATTATCACGATTTAACATTATTTTTTTTTTATTTAAAAAATTTAATAACTTGTCATTTTTTAAAAAGTTAAGATTAAAGAAAGATTGCAAATTTATTAAGCAAAAAGAAATTTTTCTATAATCAATAAAGAAAATTATTTTAGTTTTATTATTTCTATTTTTAACAAACATATCAAATGATTTGACAACTTCATTATAATTAAAATTAAAAATAATAATTTCGCTTTTGTGCAGAATACATGCATCCACAGGTACTCCTAAAAAATTTTCCAAAATATCCAAACTGTTTTTATAATTATAAAGATGATTATTTAACATAGAATTAATAAAAATATAACTTTTACATACTTTTTTTTTATTCAATATAAAGAAATTATGAAACATGTCAATATCTTTCATAATTAAAAATGTTCTCATTAATATTAAAAAGTTTATATTCGACAATTTATAAGATTTTAAATAACATAGTACAGTAAGATAAAAATATAAATATATATATTGCAAATGTAAAAATTTTTTTTTATTCTGAGATATTTTACTATTTTTATTAGTCATATTGTAATTTAATTTCGTTCTTTTTTTGTACAAATATTTCATAAGTCCATTAAAAATTAAAGTATATTCTTTTTTATTTATTAAAGTATATATTTTTTCAATGAAAAAGTGTTTCAAAATTTTACTTTTTTTAATTTTTCTAATGTTTTTCAAATTAAAAAATTCTATATTTTCTTTTTTTTTTAATTCCATTTCAATAAATTTCATGCTATCGTTAGTATCCTTTTTATTTTTATTATATGTTTTTTTTTTTGAATATTTTTTAATTAAATAATCATATATATATAAAGGATTATAATAAAAAAATAAATACTTTAGATAATTTTTAATATATTTTGTTTCTTCTGAAAAATAAAATAAGTTATTTAAGCACATGTTGGATTTATAATAGATAAAAAGAATCTTTTTAGATAAATTATAATTTTCCTTTTTTCTTTTTAATGCATTTTTTTTGCCATTTTTCAATATTCTAAAAAATTTTTTCTTGAAATATTTAGATTTCATAATGTGCTTAAACAATATAATTATTTCTTTATGTAATTTCAAATTATTTAAATAATAAAAAATAAAAAATATTTGTTTTAAATTTAGTACTAATATTTTTTTTTTAAAAATGTTTAACGTTCCTGCATTTTTCTTATTATCCATTAATTTATTAATTAAAATTTTTATTTTTTTTCTATTATAACAATTAATTATTTGTTTATAAATAGTATAAATTCTATTATATTCTAATAATATTTTTTCAAATAAAAAGGAGTGCTCATCTTTTTGCAAAATTTCTCTATTTTTTAATCTTTCTAATAATAGATTAATTATATTATATCGTACATTTTTTAAGATCTTTTGATTTTTTTCTATAATATCAACAGCAATTTTAGTATAATTACACATATCAAATGCTGAAATTAATATAAATAAAAAACATATATTTATCTTACATAAGGATAATATTTGTCTTTTATTAATTATCAACTGAAATAGTATTTCACCATCCTTAAATGATGCATCCACTAAATCAGTGATATAGTTATATATAAAAAGATATAATTCGTCAAAGGTGTTATTATAAATAAGAACTGTCTCATTAATTGTTTCAAAAAATCTTCTTAATAATCCTTTATATCCTTTTATGATAAATGAAAATAATTTTTTTTTTTTTAAAAGCCTTTTTAAAAAAGCAATTCTATTATTATCAACTAATTCGTTATTTAATGTATCATTTTTTTTTATGCTTATAGTTAATTTATTTTTTGTTTCTTTTCCCATTTCCATTAACATTGCTTCTTCACCTGATATGTTTTTTTTTTCATTGATTTTATTTATTATTTTTTTTTTTTTTTTGAGATCGATATTGTTGTTCTTTTCCCCATTGTTTTCAAAAAAATTATTTGTAAAATAATTAATAGATTTCTTATTGATAAAATCAACATTGCTTAAATTTAAATCAAGTAAGAAAACATACTGCAATAATATTAAAACAGAATATAATTTAAATGTATCTTTCTCATTGTATGGCATATTACATATAATGAATTGTTTTACATAGGATATTATTTTATCATTTAATTCTTTTAAATATTTGAAAAAACAAATTTTATTACTAAACAGATCTTCGTTGTATATATTAATGTGATTAATAAAATAATTTTCTTTAGTAGATTTATTTGTGTTATTTTCAACATGATACTTTTTTTTTAAATAAAAAATTTTCAATGCATGAGATAATGTTAAAAAAAAATAACACCATTTATAATCGTAAAAAATGTCATTATTTGAATAATACGTATAAAACTGTTGAAGAAATTGTTCTATGAAATAATAGTTTCTTTTTTTTAATAAGGTATCTAAAATATTTAAATATACTAAAAAATTAGTATTCGATTGATTATATTCCTTTTTATCTATATCATAATTTTTATTAGTAATATTATTATTAATAAAATGTTTGTTATTGAAATAAATATTATCTGTAATATAGTTGTCAATAAAATTAAATGTATTAACCGATAAAAAATTTAATTTGAATTTTTTTTTGTTACTACTTAATGAAGTACTATACAAATTATTGCGTGTTAAATTTTGGCACATTATATATTTATTTAAGAAATTATTTTCATTTAATTTATTAACAAAATTTATTATAAATAAATTGTTTTTATTTAAAATTTTATAAATATAATTTTTGAAAAACAGTAATATTAATCTATATTGCGAATGGAGATAAAAATAATTTAAAATTATTAATCTATCAAACACATCATAATAGGTAATATTTCTTTTAATTTTTGTATATACTTTATTTATATTTCTGCAATTGTTTATGCCAAAAAATGTTATGTTTTGTTTCTTTCTTGTTTTTAAGTAAATATCTATTAATTTGTTGTCGCAAATATTATCTTTTTTTTTTTTTTTTTTTACATTTTTTTTTAAATTTCTTGCATGATTTAGAATAAATTTGTAATTACTATTATCAATTAGATTTAATAATTTTCCGTTGCATTTACTATAATTTATATATAGGTATTTCAAAATTAGATGATATAAGATATTTTCTTTTATATAAAAATCATTTAAACTAAAATTTTCTAACAAGATTTTTAAATATCTTTTAGATACATTAGGTAGATAGTACAAACACAAAAAATTATTCAGTTTATTTTTATTTTTATATAGAAGGTCCCTTTTCAATGTAAATTTTATTTTATTATTTAAATTGAAATGAAAAAAAGATATTTTCCTTTCTTCTATTATCTTTCTATTTATATTTTCGTCAATTTTTAATCCAACTATGGGAGACTCTAATGAACTTATAAATGTTGAATCTTTACATTTTTTATACTTTACAAATTCCTCTCGTTTCTTATATTTATTTAAAGAATAGTTTATAAATAAATGTGTTTTTTTATATAATTTCTTGCAATGTTTTAGGCATAAATAATAAATGATTACATTATATATAAGTACTAGGTAAAAAAAATAAAAATACATATCTATATATGTGTCAATTCATTCCTCTTTTTGTATTTTTCTAATTTTTATATTTTTTTGCATTGTTTTTTTTTTCATTTTTACATTATTAAAGAACAAATTCTATTTTGTATTTCATATTATTTCAACTCTTTTTTAAAATATGAATTTATGTTTATTGTTTGCACAATACATGTTTATTTTATTTATTTATTTATTTATTTATTTATTTATTTATTTATTTATTTATTTATTTATTTATTTATTTATTTTATTTATTTATTTTATTTTATCTTCTGTTCATTTGTTTCATTTCATTTACATAATTTTTCTTTTTATATTTTTTAAATTTATCTATTCTTTGCCATTGAAAAAAAAAAAAAAGAAAAAATATAAAAATATGTACACTTTATTAAATAAAAGATTTATAAATCTTTTTAAAAAAAACAAAATGTGATTCTTAAGATCTCTATATAATTTTTTAATTTTTTTTATATCGTTCTTTTTTAATTTTTCATTTGGGATTCTTAATAGTAGATTTAAAAGTAGTGCTTCATTTTCCGTTTTTAATAATGTGAAGTTATATATTTTATATTCATATTAAAATTAATATTTATTTTGTTTTTAAACTTAATAATTTATTGTAATTATCAAAAAATTTTTTTTTTTAAATTATTGGAAAAGAAAAAAAGAAATAAACTTATTTATATTTATAAAAATTTTTATTTTATTTTTTATAGAAATTCCATTAATATTATATTATAATGACCTTATGTAATGTGCTTACATTTTTCTTTTTTATAAATATATAAAACATTTTGAGTAAAAATTAGATGCTACTGAAGTTATAATTTAAGCCAAAAAAAAAAAAAAGAAAAAAATTAGAATATATATGTTAATTATTTAAATAATAATTTTTTTTATTGTGTATTGATTTTTTTAAATTATTTATTGTTAATATATTAACTTCTTCATTTATATATATAAATTGATGTATATATTAAAAAAATATACTTTTTTAAAATAAGATGGAAGAAGCATATGCTGGATCATGTGTTCAAAGTTTCTTTGAACCAAAAGTAGATTTTTCTATTTGTACAAATAAATCTATTAAATTGTTTTTAAAAGATTTAAATAATTTGAATTATCCTAGAAATGTAATAGATAATAGCAATGAAAACAACTTAAATAATAGTAATAATAAAAACGAACAAAATAATAATGATAATAAAAATCAAGAAAATAAGAGCATTTCAAAAGATGATGATAAAAACATATTAAATATTGATAATAAAGATGCATTAAATAGTAATAATGGAGAGGAAACAAATAATGATAATAATATATGCACAATAGAAGAAAACATTAATAAAATATTAGAAGAAAATGTATCTCTTTTAAATGGTTACTCTTACTTTAGTAGAATTGGGCATAATATAAATTTATTACACACCGAATTATCATCAATAAAAAAAGACTTCCTTTTTTTAAGTAAACAAACAAGAGTAAAAGTAAAAAAATTGAAAAATATTAAAAAAAAAAATATAATATATAAAGGTTTGCTTGAAGAAGTAAAGGAGGATAGGAAAAGAAAAGAATTGTATGAAAAATTGAGTATAGAAATTAAAAAGTTAGATGATGTTAGAAAAGTTCAAAAAAAACAAAAAGCAGAAAAATATTCAATTGAAAATTTTGAAAAAAAAATAAAAAATATAGAAAGCACAATCAGTTCTAATAATAACAATGTTCTTAAAACTATTGAACAAATTAATGAAATTATATCAACAAATTTACAAATAGACATTAAATAATTTTATCAAAAAAAAAAATAAATAAATAAAAAAATAAAAAATAAGATATAAAATTTTTACTAATTTGATTTTTACAAAAAATGTAATAAATAAAAAAAACACCTTGTAGTATTAATATGAATTCAATTTTTCCTTTTTTTTTTTTTTTTTTTTGTCCATTTGTATTCTATTCAGTTATACTTTTATGAAGATCTTTGTATAATTCTAATTCTTTTTTTTTTTCATCTAAAACACTACATAATAAAAAATATATAACGTAATTTTAAATAAATATATAAGAAATAAAAATTATCAAACTTTCATATATATATATATATATATAAGAATTATTAAAATTACATTGTGATATATGCTTTGCTATAATTCTTTAATTCTACCAAAATTGCACATGCCTATTATAAAAAATAAAAAATACATAAATAACATAAAAATATATATTTTTTAATAGGTTTTTTTTTTTTTTTTTTTATAATAGTATATAAATATTTGTAATATTTTAATATTCTACTAAATAAATTATTATATATTATAATTAAAATCATTAATAAAAAGAAAAATTGAAATTAATGAAAAATATTAAAAAAGGTAAAAATATATTTTTTTACTTTTTGAAGTATCATTAATTTTTCTTTAAAAACTTTTTCATTTTCCATTTTGATTTTGTTAAGTTCATTTTCTTTTTCTTCTTTCGATGCCAACACTTCTTTAAGTATTTCATTTGCCTCATTCTAATAAAAAATTGAAATGAACATAATGTAACTATGTTTCTATAATTATTAATTTACATTAATATTAATTAGCATACATATATATATAAAAAAAAATTTATTATTAAAAATATATATATATATATTAGGACACTATATTATTATAATGTCATAACATAAAAAAATAATTCATGATTGTAAGTATATTAAAATATTGCTTTACTTTTTTCTCCTTTGCTTCTTCTAACATTTTCTATAAATAAAATAAAAATTAGAACCATATATTTATTACAGTTATAGTTTTATAATAAGTGATATATATAATTCATGATATATAAAATAAAATAATATATATATAGGGATAAGTACAAAAATATAAAAACTTCAGCAGCTATATAATTTATATCTTATCGAAAATATAAAATGATAATAATAATAATTGAATACATAAAAATAAAGGTACAAATAAATATATTAAATCTATAATATATATATACATTTTAAAATTTTTTTTCTTTTTTTTTTGTTAATTATATTACTTGATTTTGAGATACAATTTGATTATATTTATTTGTTGATGCATTTAAAAAATTATTAGTATCTTCATTTAATTTTTTTACTAGATTTTCCTGTTCTATAATATATTCTTTTAAATATTCTATTTCTTCTTCAACAATTTTAATTTGTTTTTCATGTTCTTCAATTAAATCCAATGAATTTTTTAATTCTTGTTCATCTTGTTCAATAAATATTTTTATATCACTTTTTCTATCTTTCCAATTCATATTTAACATATTATCTACTGTAAAGGAATCGATATTTATGTTAATATTATTTATTTTATTCCATTCAGAAATAGAAATATTTTTATATAAATTTATATTTTCCGTTATTTCTATTAATTTTTCGTTAATATTTTTCGCTAATTTCTTTAAATCATTATTTCTATTATTTAATTTTTCACTTAAATTAGGATGTTCATTATTTAGGCATTTTATTTCATTTTTTATATGTTCTATTTTTTCTTTATTTTTATCTATATTTTCGTTCATTTGCAAAAATTGAGCCTTATTTAGAGTTTGTTTTTGTAGTATTTCTTTAACTTTATTTATTTCCTCTAATATCTTTTCTGTTTTTATTTTTTCTTCTTGATATGATTTTTTACACATTTCAATTTCTTTTTCTAATTTTTTGGTTTCTTCTAAGCTATTGGTATATAACAACTTTATTTTTTTATTTTCTTCACATAAAACTTTATTTCTCTTAATTAATTCTTCGTTTTCTTTCATATGATTTTTTATTTCTTCAATCTTTTTTTTCTTTTCTGTAATATCTTCGTTTTTTTTATTTATACTGCTTTCCAGTCTATTTATTTCTTTGTCTAATTTAGAATTCATCATGTCATTCAAATTTCTTTCTTCTCTATTAATATATGATTTATAACTGTGTAAAATAAACTCATCCATTTTTATTTCACTGTCATCATTCATATCATCAGAAAAGTTCATTTCTTTTTCTTCATTTATATCATTAAAGCATTCTGCTTCAAATATTAGTAATTGACACAGCCACGCCAAAGCAGATAAATGAGTGTTGTATTGAAGACCAGTGGTTGGTGCTACTAAAGTTGATTTAGATATGGTGTATGGATAGCCAATATCCTTATAAAAACTTAATACTACTTCTCCATAATTATCCTTATTAACTTCAATTAAAGGATCAACATGTTTAAATATAAAGTTCCATATATTTATTAAATCGGTCATACTTGGGTTTTTAAATAAATTTGGAGATATACTACCGCCATAATTTTTCCATCCCAGATATCGAATTAATGTTTTTACATTTTCTTTTTTATCACTTTTATCAGACTTTTTTATATATACTGATGCATTGGATTTATAAAATGATAAAGCATTCAAAGATGTTCTTGACTTGGATTTTTTTTCAGCAGAAACATACACACTGTTATTTAAATTACTATTATTATTAAACACAGAAAGTGTTGAATTAAACTTATTATACACAGAATGATTATTCATTCTGCAAAAAAAATAATTTCATAAGAAAAAAAAAAGAAAAAAAAATTTTTAAACACTTTATTCGGATATGTATATTATTCTAATTTTTATTAAAAAAAAATAAAATAAAGTAATATTTAAAAATAAAAATTCAAATTCAAAATTGAAATATATATATTACAAAAAAATATGTTTTCTAATTTAATTTAAAAAGTGTTGTATTTATTATATATTATATTTTTTATTTTAATTAAAAAATACAAAAAATATATTTATATAGCCAATTTAAAAAAAAAAAAATGAACTGTTCAGAATAAACTTTTTTTTTTATTGATTTTATGTGCATATTTAAATTGAGTTTAAAAATTATTTTTCTTAATTTTTAAGTTTATAAAATATTTTTAAATTTATATGATATTTTGGAAAATAAAAATTATATTTACTAAATCGAAAAATTGAAATAATTATTATGAATAATATACTTATTATAATATTTTTTTTAATTTTCAATGGAATACTTTAAATAAAATTTTTTTGTATTGCATTTTAGTATGTAAATTATAAAAAAAAAGAATAACAACATAAGATTTACTTTTATTGAATACTTTATATAATTTATTTATCGATTTTTATTTTTATTAAATATTTTATTTTGTTCACTTATAATTTTGATTATTTTAATATATTTGTATGTTTTAACTAATGTATGAATAGTGTATTACGAATGTTTTTGTCTTTTTATTAAATAAAAAAAAACTGAATAAAAAATTTATTTAACATAAATTTTTTTTAAAAGAATCAAAAAAGCACCTTTATATTATTATTTTTTTTTTTTTTTGAATTTAATTTTTAATGTAAAAAGAAAAAAAAAAGAATAATAATTAATGAATAATAGAAAAAAGAAAGTGTTATTACTATATATGTAAAACAAAGAGATCTGTAATAAGATTATTATCATTAAAAAGACTTTTTTTTTTTTTTTTTCAACATTCAAAAATAGTATTTTCTAATTCAAATCATTTAAAATTAAATAAAAATAAGTATTTTAATTTTTGACTTTGAGTAAAATTTTATTTTATTATTTATTTTTCTTCTTTTTTTTGAAAATTTAAGAACTTCTATTTTCTACTTTTACGGATATACTTATCTAATTTTTGAATCAAAAAAAAAAAAAAAATTAAAAATATTAAAGAATGTGTTAATTTTCTCATTAAGTAATAAAAAAATATGTACATTAATTACATCTAATTATATCTCCATCTACAAAAAAAAATAAATGTATCATAATTTTCAACCATAAAAATTACTTCTTTGTGAAATATTCTTTAGTATTTCATATACTTTTAAATATGGCTTTTTTATGTTTGTTATACTTTGGATATATACTAATAAATATTAAAGGCATCTATAAATTTTCCTTATTTACTGGGGAGGGGAGGAAAAAAAAAGTACACGTGAAAATTTAAAAAAGAAAATATATTTTTACAATTTAAATTTCTTATCTTTTAAAAAAATATATATTTGCATTATATAAATAAAAATGACTAAAAATATGTATTAATTAATCCTTCTTTTTTTTCATTTTTTTCGTTTTTCTTTTAATATTAGTTATATCATTTTTAAATGATTCCTGGAAACTAAGAAAATAAGTTTTTACGATAATTCTCATTAGAAAAATTTTACTAATATTTTCCTTTATAATTATTTCCTACTTTCTTGATCAAAATTTTTTATTGAACGCTATATTTCTATTTCACACAAAACATAAAAATTATCTATATTTTTTTCAATATTTTTCTCATTCTCTTTTAGTAACTTGTGTTATTACTTTTCAAATATTCTAAACAATAATAATATTATGAAAAATTGAATATATACATATTTATATATTTTAAAAAATAATTTTTTTTTTGATTAGTTATAAATTTTTAATCTTTTTTTCTCTTAATTTCCTTATTTCTTCTAACTCGTGTTCTAATTCTTTTTTTGATTCAAAGTTTACTAAGCAATTATCGTTATTTAAGCCTTTTTTTTTAAGTTGCTCGTACTTTTCTTTTTTATTTATTTTCTTTTTCAAGGCTAAATTATTCTTATCTCGTTCGTTTCTTTTTTCTATTCCATCATTTTTAGCATTATACAAATTTTCATAATAGCTTAACTATACAAAAAAAAAAAAAATATTAATTTAATAGGAACATATATATATATAACATGATAATATGTAATTATATCTTTTTTTTTTTTTTTTGTTATTTATTAGCAACTTATTTTATTTAATAATTATATATATAAATATAAATATGAATACATTATTAATCTATGTATTTGATCTCTTAAAATTAATATATATATATTATTTGGCATAGAATTATCTTAAATTATTTTTATTTTGTATTCATTTTATTAATACTTTTTTTTTTCCAATAGGATTTTTTTTTTTTTCTTTTATATTTTGAAGATAAGAATTAACAATATTATTTAATTTATCAATACTATTTTCATTTTTTTTGTTATCTTTATTTTCATCAGACAATTTATCTTTGCTTAATTCAATTATTTCTTCTTTTTTCTTGAAAATTGTGCTTTCTGTAAGCCAACCATATGACATTTTTTTGCTTATAATTTTTTTTTGTGTATTTTATAAAAAAAAAAATAAATAAAAATATTAAAAAAATATTTAATGGAGCCTTCAAATTCAAAATATATTTTTTTTTTAAAATATAAAATGAAATTCTTTTTCATTTTTTTTATAAAAATAATTCATATACATTAATTTAAACGTTTAAAGTAGAAAAAAAAAATTATATATTACAATAAAAAAAAAATGTTATAAAATGAATGTGATCATATATAATAATTCAACTAATTTAATTAAAAAATTAAAAAAAATTGATAATTTTTGAGATTTTTTTTTAAATTTTATATATGTAAATATGTATACACATTTTATTATTATTGTATCATAATTTTTAATATATGTAATTATACAAAAAAAAAAAAAAAAAAATGAGAAAAAAAATTAAGGAATAAAAACACATTCTTCCTTAATTACAGTTCCATTTAGCCCATTACTCGCTATTATATCTTGATTTTCTATAAAGTGAAAAAAATAATAAACGAATAAAACAAAATAAAATAAATCAAGATATATCAACTGAATGTGCAACAAAAAAATATAACAAAAATCATAGAAAAAAAAAAATTATTTTATTTTATTTTTTTTTTATACCTATTATAAGTAATTCTACCGAATTTAAACTGCCTTTTACAACTTTCTATAAAAGATTAAAAGAAAATTTTATTGTTAAATTAGAAATCAGCACATTTTATATATGTAATATATTTAATTAAAGTGAAATTATGAAGAAATTAAGACATATATTAATTTATGATGACGATTAAATATATATATATATATATATATGTATTTATTTTTATAAAAAATAAATTTTTATCATTTGGATTTTTTTTTTTTATTCTAACGTGTAATATATTTAAAACTTGTGAAATAATTAAAAGAATATTTCCTTTTTGCCTGATTATAAAAGATAATAATAAAGAGGAAAACAAATCACCAGTCCCACATATATTAAAATCAAATCTTAAAAACTTATATTTAAAGCAAACTGGTTTATTTTCATCATTTAAAAATCCAATATATAAATATAAATTATCTTTATCAAAAGCATAATTAATAGAAGTTACTATGACTATTTTTACTCCTTTATATAACAAATATTTTAAAGAATTAATAACATCATTTTCATCAGATATTTTCGTATTGCATAATAATTCTAACTCATATTGGTTTGGTGTTATTATATCAGCAAAGGAAATAAAACTTTTATAAGCATTAACTACATTATTATCAACATATAATTTTCCATTGTCTCCCATTACAGGATCACAGAGCCAAAAAAAATTTAAGTCTATTAAGTTTTCAATTAAATAGTTATCCTTTTTTATTGCTTTTTCATTTACACATATATTTTTTTTTTTTTTCAACTCTAAAATATTATTGATAACTATTTCAGCACATTCTTTTGTCCTAATATATCCTGTTAGAAAATATATATTATTATTATCTAAATTTCCTATACTCTTAGTATATTCATTTAAAATAGCTTTTAATTCTTCATTTCTTATTTCTACACCAATATGCCTAAATTTAGAATAATATTGAACAGTATTCAATATCTTAGGAACATGCCCTCTTCTTCTTAGAACAAAACTAGCAACGTTATTTCCACAAAAACCATCAAATACTTGTGATTGAATTGAAACAATATTTTCTTCATTCATCTGAGTAACAATTTTAAGAAAAAGTGAAGGAAAAAAGGGAAATAATAAAAAAAAAAAAAAAAGCAAAATAAAATAAAAAATAAGATTTATGACAGAGAAAATTTTTTTTTATAATATATAAAAAAATCTATTTAAAATACATTGATATAAATTGTTTAAAATGAAAAAGAGTTAAAAAGACTCATAAAATTTTTATAATCCTTTTTTTTTTCGTTGTTCGTTTTTCATAATTTTTAAAATTTTATACCTATAATCTTTATAAATACCCCGAGAATTTTCATAAAACGAATTAAACAAAATTAATATTAACCGAAAAAAAAAGTAAAAAAATCATAATTTAACATTAAATTATATATGTTCTTTTCTTGAACTTAATTTTACTTTTTAATTTAGAAATGAGTACGTGAATTACTTTGATCACTATCAATATAAAGAAAAACAAAACTGCAATTATGCAATCACATATTCAACATCAAACAAATAAAAGTTCAATATATATTTATAAAAAGAGTTATTTTAAGAACAAGATTTATATTATATATATATACACATGTAAATTATTATTAATTAGATAGCATTTAAAAGGTAACATATTATTTCATTGAAAATTAATTTTTAAATTCATAATAATATAAAATATTATAAAAGAATGAATGTTATTCTTTTTTTTTTCTTTTTTTTGCATAGAATAAAAAGTATATGTCTTTAGTTAAAATTCTTTAGAAATATTTTTAACGTTTTATTATGATTTAAGTTTTCAATTTTGAAAAGTTTTTTTTCTTTATCTACAAGTATAATAATTTATATAAATTAATATTCTTTTTTTTTCAAGTGAACTTAATTCTTATATATTTATATGAATTTTTTAGTTTGTTTATGTGGTAATTGTTTTCTTTATATATTATGAAATAAAAACTTAAGATTTTTTTTTTCTAAACTCTTATGGAGAATAGTTTTTTATATAATAAATATTCTTTTATAAGTTTTTTTATTTATTACTTTTATAAATATACATAATTTTTATTATTAATTTAAATAAAAGCATTGAACTTTTTGAGTAAAAAAGAAACTTTTTACTTTGAATTTTTATTTAATTATTAATTACAACTATATATTCTCCATAAAAATAATTCATTTAAATTTTATTTTTGACATATAATATATATATATATATATATATATAATATAGCAAAATATAAGATTACAGTACATGTAATTATTATCATAATATAATTTTTAATTAAATTTTTTTATTTTTTTTATTTTCAATGTAAAATCAAGTTCAATTTATATAACGATAACACTTTAAATTATTCTGATATATTTACTCTTTTATTTCATTTTTATTTAATTAAAAGTAATGAAATTTTAAAAAGTATAGCATTAATTTTTTAATATGTGTTTTGCTATCATGAAATTTTTTCTTTTTTTTTTTTAATTTTAGCTTAAATTATTTTAGCTAACAAAATTTATATATATATATATATATATTCTCAATTGTATAAGAATAAATTAAAAATTTATACGGTTAATAAAGCTAAATTATGAATTTAATGTCTTTTTTTTTTTTTTTTTTTTTTTGTATATATTATATAAAGAAAGAGTATATAAAAAAAAAAAAGATATAAAGAAAAAAATTATAAAAATCGATGTGTTAAAAAAAAAAAAGATAAATATAAAAAAACGATATGACTTCAAAAGTGTTAACTAATAAGAAAAATGATTTGCACAGTGAATACGAAAATTGCTTCGATATCTTGTTAAAAAAAAATGATATAAAAAATGTCGATTTTTCATCAAAAGTAAATAAAGATAATTCCTACATTCATTTTTTAAAGGATGATAAATATTTCGATAATAAAAAATTTGAAACAGTAAAAATAAAAGAAAAGAAAAATGATAAAGGAAATGCTTCCTGTTCAATACAAAGACAATCAAAAAAAAATGATAAGAATATTGGCATTGTAACGAAAAAATTTAAAGAGAATAACATTAAAAATGAAGAAATAAAAAATTGCACAAATAATATTTCTAAAAATTATTCTTCCCTCAATAAAGCAAAAAATAAATCAAGAAATATTTCGCAAAATGTATGGGAAGGGAATGTTATATATAACATACGAAAAGAAAAAGATAAATACACAATAATTAAAAAAGAGACAGTGGATGAAAGAAATCAATATGAAACAAAGAAAAAAAACAAAAATAATATACAAAAAGATAAATATGAAAATAGTAAACAAGAGTTAAAAAATGATAAAACTGATAAATATAGAAAAAATACGATAAAAAACGAAATAAAACTTGGAAATAGTTTCTATAAAAATATGAAAAACAATAATTTTGAAGAATATAAATATGAATCTTTTTATGAAAACAGAAAAAAAAAAAATACAGAAAAATCAGGAAACAATGAAAATCTAAATGTTGAAAATATTAAGAGAACTGACATATTCCTTAATTTTGAATATAATAAAAATTTAGATAATAAGTATTCTATGAGTAATGAAAAAAATATAGAACATTATTTTTTGTCTTATCTACCAAATAAAATAAACAACAATAATAACTATATACAAAATAAAGAATCTTTAAATAGTAATCAACAAATTAATATAAAAAATAATAATAATAGCTGTTTAAATATGAATAAATCTTTAATAATGAACTCTTTAATAAATGATATAAAAAATTACACAAATTATGAATACGTAGTAGAAAAAAAATTATGCTATAATTGTTTTATTTCAAAAAATAAAGAACATTTTAATAATTCTAGTAGATATATGTTTATTGATAAATACATGAAACTTATAAAAAACAAAAAAGAAAATAATGAATACATTAATAACTCTTTTACTTTTACATATGGTTTTTATTGTAAAAAAGGAAAATATCATGAAAATGAAGAGACTGCTTCACATGCATTATTTAGTTCATATCAAATTTTAAATGAAATAAAAAATCTTTTTAATTATGTGAGTAAGAAAAAAAAATATAATTTTTTTGAAGAATTGTATGAGATATTTAACTTAAACTCATCATTTGCCAACAAAAACAAAAGTGATTATAATATAATGAATTCATATATGAATAAAGAAAATAATATGAAAAACATAAAACATGATTTAATTAATAATTATAATGAAGAAATTCCCAAAGTTTATGTAAAATTTTCGTTACCTTCATATTCTGTAAATGAAAATTTAAAAGAAGATTCAAAAAGCAGTTATCATATTATTTATAATTGTTTCTTTCCTGAAAAGAATAATAATTTCGCAAAAAAAAACTTCAATAATAATAATAAAAGAAATAAGGAAAATAAAAGAAAATCTAATGATATGAATATACAATATGAATTAGATAATGTAAATTATAACATAAGGAAAGATAACAACTTAATGGAAAACAATGAGGAAAAAGTTTATTATACTCATCAAAATATTAAGGTATTGCAAGATTTCAATTTTATATGCAAATTGTGTAAAAAAAGTCAAGGTATAAATAAAGAAAAAAAATTTGAAATATCATATTTCAATTATTTATTTAATGTTTCTGATAATATAAAAAAAAAAAAAAAAATTAATGAAATGTTTTACTTTTTAAATGATACTAATAACTCTAGTGATTCAGCTGAGTATAATTATTTAAATTATTCGAATAAATATTTATATAAAAATCATCAAGAAAAACACTGTACTATTAATAATATTAATAGAAGTTATAATCATATTAATTATAATAATAGTAGCATTAATAAATTTAATAATAATGATGATGGTGTGAATAATAATATTAATCCTTTAATCATAAATAAAGATAAAGGAAGTTATTTCGAGTATATAAATCAAACAAAAAACAAGAAAAAAAATAATTTTTTTTTAAGTGAAAAAATAATAGAAAAATCTACTTTAAATGATTATTTAATTAACTGTAAAACTTGTAGATACCTTCACAAATATGATAATTTACCCAATGATTATTTATTTAATTTTTGTAGGGATAATTATGATTTAAAATATCCATTTCTTCTTAATTTATCGAAAAAAAATGCACATAAAATCTTCGATAATTATGAGGAAAAAAATAATGAACATTTGAAAAGTTATATTATAAATCAACTGCAAATAAATAACTATGAAAAAGGAGTAAAAAGTAAAGAAAATGCCTCAAAAAATTACTTATTATCATATTCAGATTTGGAGAGTTATGAAAATGACAAAAAGACAATAAATATAGAAGATGAAAAGAAAAAAACAAAAAAGAAAAAATATGTTAATACTAAATATAGGAGTAAATCATGTACAGAAAATTTTTTTTTAAATTTAAAGAGAGAAAATAATTTTATTTATTTAAGAGAGAAAATAAAACCGATAATCAAAAAATATATAGTTTATACGAAAAGACAACTTTTTCAAGAGTATTATGAAAATTTGAATAAAACTAAAAATGGAAAAAATTTAGAAAACAATAAAAACTTAGAAGTTAACAATCCAAGAAATGTAAACTTAAATATCAAACATTTACATAATGAGTTTGATATGCATTTATTTACGATATGCGATGGCCATAGTGATTCACATACGTCTCTTTTTTTAATTCATAATGTTCACAAAATATTTTATTTTCTTTTAATTCATACTTTTTTTAATATTCATTTTACTTTTAAATTATTATATCCATTATTAGACTTGTTATATTACAAAACTTGTGTTGAACTTAATTTAAATAAATGCTGTGGTTCTTGCATTATAAATATACTTATAAAAAATAATTATATTTACGTAAGTAATATTGGAGATAGTAAATGTGCTTTGTTAACCTTCGATTTAGATAAATTTGAATACAAAGAAAATAAAAGGAATCCAATAAAGAAAAAAAAAAAAAAAAAATGTAATACAATTAATGAGAAAAATAGTTCGAATAAAGATAATTCTAATAGTGAAATAGAAAATAAATCATATTATGATTCTTATGTAATTAATTTAAATTCATTATCATATAATGAATTAAATGCTGAACATAACTGCAATAACTATTTAGAATATTTAAGAATGTATAAATTATATTATTATAATAATTTTAAACATGATCGCAATTATAATAGTAGCCACATAAACACAAGAAGTTATAATAATAATAATGAAATATATAATAATGGTAATGGTAATAACAAAAAAAATGAAAGTGGTGATAGTGATAACAAACAAAGCGAAAGTAGTGATGATAATAATATAAAAAACAAAAAAGGAATAAAAAAAAAAAAAGAAAAAAAGTATATCAAACTAGATAAAGAGTTAAACAAAAAAATAATAAAAATTAATAATTTTATTTTAAATGAAGAAAAACAGATAAATATAGGAAACTTTTCATCTGATCTAATAAAATTTAATAGATTAGATGGATGCTTACATCCTTCAAGAGTTATTGGTGATTATGATGTCAAAAAGAAATATAATGGATTAAATATTTTATCAAATGTTCCTAATATATACAAATATAATATGAATAATATTAATTACTTTAATAATATTCATTACATTTACAAAAGTATAAATTGTAATACATGTAATAAAAATTATGTTTTAAGTAGCTATGGTAAGATAAACTCTATCAATAATATTGTTCTTTTAAATAATAAGAAAAAAAAATTTCATAATAATAAAATAAAAATTTCTAATATGAGGCATTTACTAAATTCAACAAATTCTTATGATAATATGAATTCCCATAATTATAAAACCTTTGATAAAAATCTGAATTCATCAAAAAAATTAAAAGGAAATGATAACCATACAGAAAAATATAAAAATAAAGAATCCATTCAACAATTTTTCAAAGTTCATAGAGAAAATGTCAGCACTGATAATACTATAGGATCTCAAAATAAAAAAGAAAAATTAAATTTATATTTGAATGAACAATTCGTTCCTTATATAAATATTAAAAACTCGAATTTAAATAAAAATTACATATATAGAATTGATAAAAAAAATTTTTTTCATTTGCTAATTATTGCCTCTGACGGAGTATTTGAATTTATTAATCCTCAATTCATATTAAATATATTAATAAAAAATAAATCTATTTATAAAAAAATTCAAAAAATTTACAAAATATATAATACTTTTACACCTGATTTAAACTCCAAGAATGATATAAATTTATTATTGCATAAATACATGATAACAAAAAAAGAATCTATTAAATTGGCAAAAGATATAGTTAAAAGTACTATAACTAAAGGAAATTTTGATGATAGCACATGCTTTTGCATCTTTTTATTTCCTACATTGTTTTATCCACTTTAAACTTTTTAAAAATATAATTTTATTTCTCATATTTTTCCCTTTTTCTTTTTTTACAAAGAGGAAAAAACAAAAGAAACAAAAATATTATTAATTCCTAATATATGATAAAATTTATGTAAACCTGATAACATTATGAGCTTTTTGTGCATATTTTTATTTATCATAAAATATGCTATGATATGCTTTTAAAAATAATTAAACAAATATGAATAAATAAATATATATATATATATATTTATTTATTCATATTTGTTTAATTATTTTTATACATCTATTAGTTTTTTTATTTCTTATCCGCTTATTTAAAAAAAAAAAAAAAAAAAAAATTAAAATTTATAATTCTGTTGGTAGAAAAAGGAGCTACTTTTTTTAATACACATAGTGTTTTAGAATACATAAATTATATATATGTGTATTCATTTTTTTTGTTTAATAATTCAATTTTTTCCAAATATTTTGTATTTTAAAGATTACAAAAATATAATAATTCCTAGCAATTATTATTACACCTATAATTTTATTTTCATTTTTAAATATATTGTTATTAAGTAGAAAATAGTTTATTTTTTTTTAATGCTTTAACGCTTTTCCAGTTGATTTTTTATTTAAAAATAACTATTTTTTTCATTATATTTTTTTTTTTTTTTTTGTGCTTTTTTTTTCCCATTTACCTTTTTTAATTTTTTATTTTTTATTTTTTATTTTTTACTTTTTACTTTTTTTTTTTTTTTTTTGTATCATTATAAATTTTTATTATTTTATAATTTTTATCAACTTATATTTTAAGGAAAATGTTTCTTTATTTTTAAAACTTATAGAGTTTGTAAAAATTTAGATAAAATTTTCATAAAATTTTTTTTTCTTCAGTTTTTTTTTTTAAACATCGTATTTTTTTTAAATGCATTTTTCATATATAAGTATATAATATACAAAAAAAAAAAAAAAAAAAAAAAAAAAAAAAAAAAAAATT